>NC_142026.1:126788332-127399720 GCF_982192425.1 Myodes glareolus
GAGGATCTCTGTGAGTGAGAGGCCAGCCTGGTCGACAGGAAAAGTTCCAGGACAGCCAGGGCTACACAAAGAAACCCTGCATCAAAACATAGCCTCCCTCCCACCACCGCAAAAAAAAAAAAAAAAAAGAAAAAGAAAAAAAAGAAAAGAAAAAGAAAAGAATCCATTAAAAAAAGAGTTGGAGAGAGAAAGCTCACTAAAGTGACAGCCCCAAAAGCATGAAGAGGAAGACATGAGTTCAGCTCCTAAGCACTCCCACAAAAACATCCTCATCTGTAACTCCAAGGCTCTGGTCACCGCCAGCGACTGTAAAGGAGTTGCAGGCACTGCGGTCCCTGGCAGCCGCCTCTCGCCTCTACCTTAAGTCCGCACCTTCAGCGCTGCACAGAGAAGAATGCGGCCGCGATGGTGCGGGTGTCCGGATGGCGCCCTCATTCCCTCGGGGACCCCAATGTCCGACCCGTGCCGCCGGCCCCGCCCCCTTAAAAGGCCCTTTCCTGCTTTGGGTAGGAAAAGAATCCAGAGGAGGCTTGCGAGCGCTCTCTCTCTCTCTCTCTCTCTCCCTCCCTCCCCCTCCCTCCCTCCTTCCCTCTCTTATTCTCTTCTCCTTCTTTCCTTCCTTCCTTCCTTCCTTCCTTCCTTCCTTCCTTCCTTCCTTCCTTCTTTCTTTCTTTCTTTCTTTCTTTCTTCCTCCGTGTAACTTTCCACGAACGGCGGAAATTGGAGGCGATCTCTAGAAAATTCGTCCACAGTTGGTGTCGAAGAGCGCGGGAGGTGGCAAGCAGGGAGAGCACAGGCAAACTCTTGGCCGCGGCTCGGCTGTGCTTACCTGCAGTGCCTCTGCCACATTTAACCGGTCCGTTCTCTGCAGTTGAGCCGCGAAGCAAAGTAGACCGGCCTCTTTCCCCTGCCTCGGTCTCCCATACTTGAACTTCCCGCGCTCGCTTGATCTCCAGGTGCAAGGCCAGTGCGAAGGCCACAAGAGCGGCCCTGGCTCCCGTCCGCCGCCGCCGAACCCAGTAGTCAACGCGATCGTCCCCAGGGTCCCCCCCTCCCACCCCCCTCCCACTCCCCTCCCATCCCGGCAAGCCTGCGCTCCCTGGGGAGGCCGAGAGTCTGCGGAGTTCCCCTCACCTCCGCCGCTAAGCGCACCATTTAAAAAAAAAAAAAAAAAAAGCTGGGCGGAGCAAAAGGATTGCGCCACCTGCCAGCCGGTAAATGCCTAACCAGGCCAACTTGTCCGGTTCCCTTCAGCACGGCCCCGCCCCACACCCTTCTGCCTGTGCACCCAAAAGGAGGGAAAAAATGCAAGTCTCTTCTCACCCCATTTTTTCTCTTTTCTCTGTCTTTTCTTCCTCTTTCGCACTCCTTACCTCAGAGTGAGATGCCCACAGACTCCCCCACCAGTTGCTTCCTAGTCACTTGCCCACTCCTCCCCCACCCCAATTAAGTTTTCTCCTCTTTCCCAGAGGAGCAAAGAAGTGGGGGAGAACCTCCTTCTCTCCTTCCCCTCCCCGGATCGCTTTAGCGCAGCCACCACTGTCTCCATGAGGCATCAATGGTCCAGGGCTTCAACTTCCTTCCTCCTTACAGATGCTGGGTGCCATTGCCTCTGGAAGGCAGCCAGTTGAAAGGCTTGTCTGAAAACACTGGTTCAAGTGCTTTTCTTCACCATCCTTGTCCCTGCTGCTTCCCAGCTGGGTCAAAGAATGGCCCGAACAAATGGGAAAGACTAAAGATTTCTTTGTCTGCTTCTTCACTTTCCTTTTTTTCCCTAAGGCAATTCTCAGAGCAGTGACTCCACCAAGTGTTGGTTAAATGTGTGCATTCAGCCATTAAAGAGTGGGCCCTGGTCTCACATAAATTGCTACCCAAGGGCTGAATACATGCCACAGGACAAGAAAATAAGAAATGAAGTTCTAAGCTTGTATGGAGTTTAATTTGCCCTTTTTGAGACTGGAAGAATGATTAATAAAGTCTGAAACTTGCACGTTCGTTCCACATCCCAAATGAGATTTCTGTGACAGCTTCAGGGGGTTAGGCCTCTGTTCTAAGGGACACTGGGAGACCTACCCCAACTTAGAAATCCCTGGAAAAGTGCCTAGACAGGACTGCCCTCTTAATGTACTCAGGCAAGATGGCTGAGCTCTCCTAAAATAGTAAACCCTGCCTTTGTCAGGGTGTCAAATCTGGATCAAGCTAGTATTGTATTTCGATATTGACAGTTTTCTCTTATGGATAGACTGCGAACTGACTTTGGGGGAGTTTATGGTTCCCCTTTTCTACAAGGTTCTGGGGCAGACAAAGTCATTAAGGTTGCTATATATACCTTGATGCCCACAGGAGTTTGCTGTGAATGGAAAAGGGATAAAGCAGTAAGGTGTGATTTTAGAGATGGTGGGGCAAGCCTAGCACTGCTCTGAGGGAAAAGAAAAAGCAGTGGGGAAGTAAAGGAAACCTCTGCCCCCAGCTGTACTGTTTGTTTTGCCTCTAATGAAGGGAACAGTGGCCTTTCTCTGCTATTGTTGCCTGAGGTCTAGAATTAAAATATATCACAGATGGAAATTCCATATTAAAATGCCTTCCCCTAAAAAAGATTATTCTTGATTGAATTTTTTTCACCTAAGTAATGTTCTTTGAACTAGTTTCAGAAAATAAACTCTTAAATTCTTTCTTCAGGCCAGTGAAATTGCACTTAGAGAAACAGATCACCACTTATTTCTTCTGTTACTGTAAACCCTAGCTCTCCTACTCCCAAATTGATGTACACGGCTTGACATGTGCTTTGGGGACACAGGTGCTCACTAACCTTGCAGAGTTTAAATGAGTTCATAAAATAAGCTTCATGTGTCCTGTGCACAGTTACTGGTTCAAGGTTATGTAGCAGGGACTGTCTGGTCAGTGAGAGCTATTGATTATCTCAGACCACCACCTGAGGATTGATTTTATATCCTTAAATTCAACCTCCTTCAAGAACAGCTTCATTAGCATGCAGGAATTTCAGCTTCTCCCTTTTTCTTCCCAACTCTTGATTAACATAAAGTAAAATGGCCAAAGGCAGACTACAAGAGAAAGAAAGGTTTTGTGGTAAAGTAAGACCTTGCCCCCAAGAAAATCAAAATTAATTTCAAATTCCTCACTCTAAAATTCCATCCATCTCATCCATCTCAAAGTCATTCTCCAGAAAATTTTAGGTGATATTTCCATTTCTTGTGTGTCTTAGCAGTCATTTAACTCAGCTCCCTAAGGGCTGAGGTACTAGGTGTTTGCTGCCATGCCCACCCACCCTTCCTACAAGGAGCCTGAGATGAGAAGGTGCCCAAAAGTAACATTATGTGCAACTTTGTTCAGTCGTAAACTATGGTAGCAGGAACAATGGAGGCATGTCCTTAACAATAGGAAAGATGTACATCCAGCATGTACGATGGCCCATTATCTTAGAAGGAGTCTGTGAGGAACAACCAATCTGAGGAGGCCTATTACAGTCAAGGATTTAGAGAGTATGCCTTACATAGAAACCTGCCCTGGTGAGGGTTGGCCAACAGAAACGGGATATCTTAAGATGGATAAAATACATTGTATCTCTGTCCAGGAAATCACTGTGGAAACTTGGTCTCAAATTGTTGTAGACCTTCATAGTGGAGGTAGTGAAGATATTGAAGACCTGGCTGAATAAGAACTTTGAAAACTGCCCCCACCACCTGCCAAAAAACCTGGAAGGGCACCATCACAGACAAGCAGAAATGCCACTAGCATTGGCAATGTCAATTTTATTCTTCATATAAATTTGTGCTGTCATCAGTACATTGAACCACTGTTGGTAGAGGCTGCTTGTTTGTTGCCAGCCACCCAGAAGCTATATTTATCACAGCAGTGCTTAGCCAATAGCTTATGCATACTTTTAGCTAAGTCTTACACCTGAAATGAACTCATTACTATTATTTTGTATTTTATCATGAGGTTTGTGGTTGACTGGTAAAGTTCTGTCCAGTGTCTTTCTCCTTCAGTGGCTACATGGCATCTCTGTAACTCCGCCTTCTTTTGTCCTCTATCTCTGCTTAGCATTCCTGCCTTGTTATATTCTGTGCTGCCACAGGCCCAAAGCAGCTTCTTTATTAAACAGTGGTAATAAAACATATTCACAAATACAGAGGGGAATCCCATATTAGATCAGTTTCCCCCCCCCCCCCGAGAAAAGCAATATGCTAATGAAGCTCCTTTGTCCTGCCTTCCATCCTCCACTAATCATTTGCTGGTGAACTGGAGAATACTTTAGGCTTCTGGCCAGCATCATTTAATCTCCTCGTGCTCTACCTCTTGTTTATCTGACTTTGTCTCATGCCAGAACATGTAAACATCAACCTCATTTGTCAGATGTGAGCCGTACCCCTCTGCTGATGTCCAAAAAGGGGGATTACCTCAGTTCCTTATTTCTCTCTGTATTTTAATGTCAAAAATTCATTCATACCCCCATCCACCAAAATGTCCATTCGTAGATATGCTGAAGCCAAAGTAATTTTATGTGGAAAATACTTTAACCAAGTTATGTCACTCACTCTTCAAAGATATTTTGAGGCTTCTCAACAACTTCCCAGTGCTAGTCATTCCAAAAGTCTGACTTTACAATCTGTAAGGGTCACTGCACAACCTTCAAGTTAGAAACTTTCACTTCCTGTCCCCAGCACTAAGCAGGTACTGCCCTTTAGGACATGGGCCTCTGCTGAAGGAGGACACAGGCTCCTCCATGAGCCAGTGCCCCACCCTCAGCTTGAAGATGCCCAAGAAAGGATGAAGTCCAATAGCTTTGTGTTCAGTCCTACTCCGTGGGCACTGCACACACATACTGCAGAGATTCACACTCAGATAAAGCACTCATCAGATAAAAAGGAATGATTTATTTTTCCTC
This sequence comes from Myodes glareolus, assembly GCF_982192425.1. Classification (NCBI taxonomy): domain Eukaryota; kingdom Metazoa; phylum Chordata; class Mammalia; order Rodentia; family Cricetidae; genus Myodes; species Myodes glareolus. The sequence continues at coordinate 126,793,239 of NC_142026.1, forward strand.
TTTCAAAAGAGGCTTTTACATAGGAAAAGTCCAGATCCTTGATAGAAAATTTTTTAATTTGTTGTCACTTTTAAGTGTGGTTTTATGGGTAAAGTGTATGTTTGTGAAGGTGTATGTGTTGTGTGTGAGTGTGTGTGTGTGTGTGTGTGTGTGTGTGTGTGTGTGTATTTATAGGACAGAGATTAATGTCAGTGTGGATCCACTCATTCCATTCCCCATACTTTAGGAACACAGGTCTTTCACTGACCTCAGCTCCCTGAGTTGGCTATGGTGTATGGTCAGGGAGTCCCAGGATCCTCAGCTCTCCCTGGATCTGCATCTGAAAGGACCTTAAACTCATTCTGGATCACAGATTCTAAAAGTTAAATATAGTTATCTAATTGGGAGTAAGTATGGGAAGAAACCAGGAAATAAAAGAAGGTCCCGGATATGGGAGGGAGGGTATAAGGCAGAGATGAAGAAGGACATCAGGACATGAATATATGAGAAGGGAATGGGAGTTACTGGGAGAGGAGGGCACAGTAGGGCAGGGGTGGGGGAGGCTGTAGTGGTGTCTGTAGTGCAGTGTGTGTTTTTCATGTCAGTGTTGCCTACATTGTAGGGTATAAGGGACAACTGGACAGGAAACCAACCAATAACTGAGCACTGTTTGAGGAGGTCACTTGTTTGTCCCAGCAGCCCAGAACCAAAATAACCACACAGGAACTATATTAATAAAACACTGCTTGACCCATTAGCTTTAACTTCTCATTGGCAAACTCTTACATCTTAATTTAACCCATTTCTATTAATCTGTATATCGCCACATGTCAGTGACTTACCGGCAAAGATTTAGCATGTCTGACTCTGGCTGTGGCTCCATTACATCTCTCTGACTCTGCCTTCTTCCTCCCAGTATTCAGTTCCATCTTTTCTGCCTACCTAAGTTCTGCCCTATCAACAGGCCAAGGCAGTTTCTTTATTAACCAAGAAAAGCAATACAGAGACAGAAGACCTTCCACTCGATTTCCCCTTTTCTGCTTAAGCAAAAAGGAAGGCTTTAACATAGTAAAATTACATATAACAAAACAGGTATCAAGCAAGAATTACAGTTATAATAGCTATATCTATTTTATCTTTTATAATAACTAAGAAAACTATAACTATAAATTCTTTAACTCCGTCAAAGACTCCAAAGGATATAATATTACCTAGTTAAACAGAAAGTACATTGTAAGCAACTTCCAAAACTCTAGAATTGACAGAGACATCTCACAGCCTGGACAGTCACCCAAAGATCTTCTGTACCATTGGGGCATCCATTTTCAGCCTACAGGCCCACAATATCCAGCAGACTTTTCATGAAGCAGAAAATTTCAAAGACATTTCAGTCATTTTCTTCTGTGTCCTATAGAATGTCTCACAGACTCTGTCATGAAGCAGGAACCCTGAAGGATCATCTCACATTTAGGGAAGTTCAGCAGTCAGTTTTCTGTGGGTCCTGCATGTCCAGTTCAGCAGTCCAGGCAAGAGCAGTTTCTTGCCCAAATGGCTAACCACTCCATAAGGAGCTTCTTCAATGCCCATCTTCCTTTTGAAGTAACTGTTGCTGCCAGGAACAGATGTGTCTCATTGTCATAAAAAGTCCTAAATTCTTAAACATTTTAAATGCCACATTCTGACGGTCTCTGAAAGATTTGAAGAGTACCTATCTAACTGAAATATATCTCTATACATCTAGAAAAATCTAACTAGCATGATTACAATTTTGACTATTATAGATGATTATCTATTAAGCTATATTTCTTAATTATAATTATATTTTTTTAAATGAGCAGGACAAACACAGTACCATAATCAAGATCAGAAATATATATACAGTGTAACAAAATTTATCTTAAATTTGTATCAATAAACCAAGATCCATACCAATGCAAATTATTAATATCTGTATCATATCCTCCCTTAAATGTAAAAAAAACATTTATAGACAATATTTGGGAATATAGGCATAGTTATTTCTCTCCAAACTGCTGTTTATTGGGCAAAGTAATTTTTTGAGGGTATTTTGGGGGTGACCTTTCAGGAGATCTTGGTCCATCAAACCACACCAATCTGGAAGCAATCCACAGGTTCTCATCCTCTGTGGAAACAAAAGAAGAACATGAACCCAGAGTCAGAGAAAGAAACACACACTATAGAGAAACATCTTTAATCCTGAAACCAGGAATAAAGACATGTGCCCTGGCTCTTAAACTGGTGTCAAAGAAACACACTTTGTCCCTAGGATCAGAACCAGTGAAAGAAATATGCCTTGATCCTAAGATTAGAGTAAAAAAGTTAAAAAGGACCAGTAGAAGAAACACAGTTTGGCCCTGAAGTCAGAGCCATGTCTGCCCCTGACCAGCTAAACTGACCAATCCCTGAGCAGGTAAAAGCTCACCAATTCTCCTTCTCCGTGGGAAAACTCCAACCCTAAGAAGCCCTATATAAGCCCCTCAACTCCTTCAGTAATGAGATTCCTTTATGCCATCCCTGGCAGATGCAGCCACTTCCCTGGATTCCTTCTTCCAAAAAAAAATCTTTCTCAAAAGAGTCTTTGGTGAGGAACTTCTTTTGCTGGCATAGACCAAAAGAACTTGGCTGGAACATCCTTTAGGGGACTGAGACAAAAAACCTTGCTGAGATCCTCCCTAGGGGCCCTGTGGGCCCATATTCCTTTATGGTGTAGCAATACCATAAAGACTCTGAAGCCATTAGGCTGATCAGAAGTGATCACATAGCCGTGCAGACAGCCCTTCTCTGCCTGACAAAGGTCAGGATGTTGGCTGCTCCCTTTCTTTGTAATTTAGAGGATGCATTATAGAGATGCTAATCCAAGCCTACAGTGACAGCTACCATACTCAGCAGATAGGTAGATGTGGACTTAACAAAAGGCCATGCACCTTGTAGCCTAGGTGACAGAATGATGATGTATTTTTTTGCCCAGTTTATGCATTGGTATAAAAGATGTTTGGAGAATAAACAGGGGATTCTAGAGAGGAGATCTTCAGGAGAGATCTTCAGGCTGAAGATGCCTGAGATGCCCTTTTCCGTAATAATGGTGTAAGTTGTGTCTGGTTATTCCTTGCACCTCCATACCAGTCCAGTTAGGGAAAATAGATATCTGTGTTAGAGCCACATAGGCTCCAACATAATGGTGCCCAATGTGGGGCACCACTGAACCCCAAGATTAAAGACAATGTGGTGCTGACTACTGAATCTCTGAGACAAGAGACAACGTGTTACTGACCGCCAAAATCCGTGAGAAGACAGAGGAAGGACCATACAAGAGACACCGTGAATGCTGACCGTTGAAGCCTGAGGGAGACCAGACAAAGGATGGAGGAGAACATGAGGCTGATCCTGCACACCCCAAAAAGCAAGGAAGAAGGGACCAGATGTGAGGAACCTGCAGACTGATCCTGCACACCCCAAAAAGCAAGGAAGAAGGGACCAGACGTGAGGAACCTGCAAGAAAAAAATTGGTGGATGTGTGAGTATTGAGCGCTCAGAGATAGCGATCAGAATTTAAAGAAATGTAGAAAAATGGGACAAAATTTAAATCGGGAGTAAATGTAGAAGGCCACAGCCACATTCTCCATCATCAAGATGGCGCTGACATCCGGCCTCATCGCCAGGTGAACGCACACGTGTTGGTATTTTTTCACTGTGTTCCTGCCTACTTCCGAGGCATCACCTGGGACTGGGAGCAGCGAACCAATCCAAGAGTGACACGTCCGAAACAGGGTCTGTTTCATATATAAGGGATGGCTTCCTTCATATCTGGGTCTCCGCCATGTTGACTGATGCTCGCTCTCCCAAGGGGCATTAAAGCTTTTCTGCAGAAGTGTCCTATGTGTCCCGCGTGGTTCTTGCAGGCGAGACGGTAGCGCAGGACATCTGGTGCCATACCCGGGAAGAAGAAGAACTTTACACCACTGGAGACCAGGAGGATTTCAGAACTACAGGCATGCATGCTTAGAGAGGTACGCTCTAAAGTCCAGAGAGCATATCAGAAACTGAACAACAATGGGAGGTTGTGCGCGCGCACCCAGATAAATTAAAAAGGACCCCCCAATGATTCTAAGAAAGTAAAAATGGGGGAGAAGGCTGATTTACAAGGTCAAAAGCTTTATGTTATGTTGTTTGTGTTGTCTGTTGTGTACTGGATAGGAGAAAGATATTTAAATTTAGAAACTGCTAAGGATATGATGTTTTGGAAAAGAGGTTCTGTTTTTGTCTCCACAGAAAAGGAGAGCCTAAGGGTGTACTTGGGATTTATGTGGTTTGAATCACCGAGACCTCCTGAAATGTTGTAGTGTATACCCCTAAAATGCAATGGCCCAATTCAGCAGGAAGCAGCCAGAGAGATTAACGGCGCCCAAATTCCCTAAAAGATTAAATGAGGTCCTTTCAATGATTGCAGAGCAGCAAGCCTGCTTCTCTGAGTTCTGCTTTGCTCCGTACACCGGTTTGGGCTTGGAATGGGTGCAGCTGTGGCTGGAGGGCGAATGGAGCAGAGCTTTGCTCGGTGGCTATGGTGGGGGGCACGTTGCGCCGGCTCAGTTGGTGCCTGGCCTGGAGGATGTCACGTACCGAGAATGAGAGCGATGCCACAAGCTGCCAGGCCAAAATTGTACCTAATTGTACCTTGCAATGTACCTAAAACTGTGAGGGTCTCTGAGGCTAAAATGGCTCTGGTTCCATTTGGCTATGCTAAACGATGCTAACTTCAGGCAGGACTGGTCGTAATTATCATAATAAAAGCGCAATTAAGGTTTAGCTGCAGTAAACAGGCAATACCGTATTACATCTATATAATGCGACTTAAGTTTTTAAGAACTGCTTAACATTTTAAGAACTCAAGTCCTCCTGAAAGATTGCTGTATTTACACTTGGCTTGTCTGGTGTTTCGGGTTCCGCAGGGAGATGGATGCGAAGGGCCCTTGGATTTTGGGGTGATTGGATCGTTGGCTGGATCTGTGAGAGTTTATAGCCACTTTTGCTGTGGCACAGGTGTTGAGAATTTGCTAGTAGGGAAGCGGCCCTGTTCGCCGCCTCTCCCATCGGCCCCTTGAGCCGCAGTGGCTCTGGCGCGGACCTTGAGATGTTGCCGGCCTGTGCCGCCTCAGTCTGGGTGTCGGCTCCCGCCACACTCCCCCACCAACACAGCCACGGAGGACTGGGCTGGCCCCGCGGGGAAGGCGGCGACACCTGGGGGTGGAGCCACCACTTCCTGGCCTGGGACACGCGGAGTCATGCAGCAAGCAGGCCCAGGGCCGCACACAGCCCTTGGATGGCGGGTGGGCTCTGGAACCCAAGGCCACCGTACCGGCAAGGAATACGGGAGCCAATAAATCTTAAACCTTATATCAACAAACAGGGCCTGGGTTTTTCCTAGGCACCACTGGGGCAGCACGGCCTATACCATAAAAAACAGAGACCCTCAATCAGTTATCTACCACAATGGCTACAGCCCTGAATCAGCAGGCTACCATAGATACATCTATTAGAGGTAAAATAATGGTTCTTAATTAAAAAATTGACCTAATGCAAGAACAGATGGATATCTTATGTCAGCTTGCCCAATTGGGCTATAAATGGAAAACTCCAGCCTTACGTGTGACCAATGTACCATATGAGAACTTTATAAAAATGGCTAACTTGTCCCGAGAATTGTCTCTGTATCTTACAGGAGAATTTTGATGATTTGCTGTCCTCCTTGAGACGGTCCATCATGACAATCAACTCCACGCGAGTGGATATAAGCCTGGCTGAAGGATTCCAGTCCTGGGTCATGTCCTTCATCCCCTACTTCAAAGAATGGGTGGGGATGGAAATGTTTTGAAACGGTCCTACGCTATGGAATAATGTTTCTCCTCTGGATGATCTGCTGACTCAAATCCCAAAGTCTTAGGGACAAAATGGTTTTTACACAGCGCTGGCTGCCCTAGAACAGGGAGCCTCTTCTGATATATGGTTATCTATGTTAAAGCAGTAAGGTTTAAGCCAACCAGCTCCTGCACCCCTAGGACTATGGTCCATGGCACAGGGTGCCATGCTTGGCTTAGCTAGCCCTAAAGGTTGTCGAGCTAAAAAGCATCACACAGAGAATGGCCCTCTCTGAGAGATAAGTCGCCCTGCATAAGGGTTTCCTGCCATATATTCCCCTTTCCCAGAAAAATGGCAGAGGGCAGGCCGGATAAGTTCCAGATGTCATGAGCCTAGGGGCAAATTCCATGTAAGCCCATTTTAATATTTTCATTTTGGGAAGTGTGACCTCTATCTTTACCTTCTGAGGGAGTTGCCTTTCTGCAAAGAAGTAAAATTAGGGGGAGATGTAGAAGGCCACAGCCACATTCTCCATCATCAAGATGGGGCTGACATCCAGCCTCACCTCCAGGTGAACGCACACGTGTTGGTATTTTTCCACTGTGTCCCCGCCTACTTCCGAGGCATCACCTGGGACTGGGAGCAGCGAACCAATCCAAGAGTGACACGTCCGAAACAGGGTCTGTTTCATATATAAGGGATGGCTTCCTTCATATCTGGGTCTCCGCCATGTTGGCTGATGCTCGCTCTCCCAAGGGGCATTAAAGCTTTTCTGCAGAAGTGTCCTATGTGTCCCGCGTGGTTCTTGCAGGCGAGACGGTAGCGCAGGACAAGTAAAAACTTGTAAATATAGAAATATGGGATAAGGAAAGAGTGTTCAGTTATATATGTTGATAACTAAAGGAAATTAGAGTAGAGCAGAAACAATGACAGAGTTATTGAGAATCTGTAAGTGTGATAGATGCAGAATTGCAACTTTTATTGCTTGCTAAATGGGTAGAAAAGGTGAAGGAAAAATGACTTTTGGCCCAAGAATCAACAAGTTACTGCTGAGATTGAGTAGCCACGTGGTCACAGTAGCCAGCTAATCTAACTCACCTTTGACTAAAAGACAAGCAGGAGCAAGAGTAAGTGTAGAGAGCAAATTTATCCTCACACAGTCTATAAAACAGAGGAGAGGATTCAGAAATTCTCCTAATTTTATGATTTACACGTTCAAATAAAAAAGATAGTTAAAAATCTGCCTGCCAGAGCTCAGGAAGGCAGTCTAACAGGGGGAGAGAACCTGTGTCTTACCACCTGCCATGTGGCGCAGCTTCAACTGAAGGAGAAAAGACAGGTTTAAATTAAGGTAGCCTCTGAGTTAAGCAGGTTAAAAATTCTTTTCCATTTCACAATTTTGCTTCTTTGTCAAAAGTCTGCTGTTTGTAGGCAGGTGAATTCGTATCCAAGGTGGATTGATTTCAGTACTGTGGCTCTGTAGTGAAGTTTAAAGTCAGAGATTGTAATGTATTCAGAAGTTCCTTGGTTATACAGGATTTTAAGATTGTTTAGGCTATCCTGAATTTTTGTCTTTTCTCATAAGGCGGAGGATTGTTTTTCGAAGTCTAAGAATTTTATTATAAGTTTAATGGGCATTTGCATTAAATTTGTAGATTGCTTTAAGTAATATTGTCCATTTTGCTATATTGGTGCTGTCTTTATAAGAGAGTAGGAGATTTTTCAATTGTCTGATGACTTAAATTTCTTAAAAGATTTAAAGTTCTTGTTATACAGGTTTTTCAATTTGTGTAATTAGAGTTACTCAAAGATATTTTATGGTATTTGTGACTATCTCATTTATCAGGTGTGTAGAAGAGATACATTTGGGTTTGTTTTCAGATTCTGTGTATTATAAAGTAATTTCTGCTGTGAACTTAGTTGAACACGTGTCCTTGTGGTATGATTGAGCATCTTTTGTCTATAGGCCCAGTAGAAGTATAGCTAAGTTTTAAGATGGTTTGTTGCCTAATTTTCTAAGAATTTGCCATACTATGATCCAAAGCAGCTGTGCCAGTTTGCACTTTCACCAGCAGTGGAAGAGTCTTTCTTTAACATAAATTGTGAGCAGTGTTTATTATCGTGGTCATTTTACAGGGATAAGATGGATTCTCAGAGTTGTTTTGATTTTCATTTCTCCAATGGTTAAGAATGTTATATTTGAGCATTTTTGAATGTCTTTCAGTCATTTTAAGTTCATTTATTGAGAGTTTTCAGTTTAGGTTTGTTGCATATATTTTTATTGGATTTTTTATGACTAATTTCTGAAGTTCTTATGTTTTTGAAGTGGATTAGTGACTAGTGAAGATTTTCCAATTCTATAGCCTGATTATGTCTTGTTGACTATGTCCTTTGCTATATAGAAGCTTCTCAGTTCAAGAGATCTTATTGATAGTTTCTCTCAATATGTATGCCACTGAGGCTGTGTTAGAGTTGTCTGATGATGGGTTGTTGCAACAGACCCTAAACCATGCAGGACTGATTATTGTTCTTGAGAAAGTAGAAAGGCACCCGCCTTTTCAATATCTAGCTCATATGTTATACCCCAAAGAAATTAAGCCTCAGAAGATAGAAATTAGGAAGGATGACTTAAAAACTCTTAATGACTTTCAAAGGTTGTTAGGAAATATACAATGGCTAAGGCTTTATTTAAGGTTTCCTGCAGGAGACCTCGAGCCTTTAAATGAAATCCTTAAAGGAGACAGTGATCCAAATTCGAGCAGGCAGCTTTCAGAAGCTGCCAGACAGACTCTCTCACAGATAGAGCAGGCTATACAGAAACAGCAGGTTGTGCTATATCGATTACAGCCAAACGTGGCAGGCATGTATTTTACCTACAAGACTAGCTCCTACAGCAGTCTTATGGCAGAATGGATCACTGCTGTGGCTACATTTGCCTGTATCACCAGTAAAAATATTAAATCCTTATTTTGAAGCAGTAGCATGCTTAGCACAGAAAAGCAGAATGGAATCTAGGAAATATTTTGGCAAAGAGCCAGCTGTAATCAATGTTCCTTACACTAAGCAGCAAATTGAATGGTTATTTCAAAATAATGATTCATGGGCAATTGCATTTGCTCTGTTTCAAGGTCAGATTAATCTTTTCCCAGCTGACCAGTTACTATAGTTTACGCAACAGCATTAATTCATTTTTCCTAAAATAGTAGCAAAGAATCCCTTAAAGGATGCTTTGTTGATTTTCACTGATGGCTCCTCTAATGGAAAAACTGCTTATGTAGTCAATGGCGAAGGACACATGGTACAGACTGAACCAGTTTCAGCTCAAATAGTGGAACTGCAAGCTGTAGCTCTGATATTTAAGCATTTTGCTAATAAGGCTTTTAATCTATATACTGATAGCTGGTATATTTATGCGGCATTGCAAATCCTGGAAACTGTGTCATATATAGGAACTAGCAACGAACAAATTAAGATATTGTTTCAGCAAATTCAGGGAGCCATACAGTGTAGAAAGTTACCATGTTTTGTGGGAGATATAAGAGCACATTCAAGTCTTCCTGGTCCATTAGCTGAAGGTAATACTCTAGCAGATGAACTTACAAAAATAATTGCTATATCTCAGGTTGAACTTGCACAGCAGTCACACGCTTTGCACCATCAAAACAGCTTAAGTTTAAGAAAGCAATTTAAGTTGACCAGAGAAGCTGCTCGTCAAATTGTTAAACAGTGTGAAAGATGCCCACAATATCTGCCTGTGCCTCATTTGGGGATAAATCCCCAAGGACTGCTTCCCAACCACATATGGCAGATGGATGTAACTCACATTACTACTGAGTTTGGAAAATTGAGATATGTGCATGTGACAATTGATAGGTATTCAGAATTTATGATGGCCACAGCACAAACTGGGGAAGCTGCCAAGCATGTAATAACTCATTGCTTAAAATGCTTTTCATGTATGGGAACTGCAAAGGCAATAAAGACGGACAATCGGTCCGGATATGTTAACAAAGCTTTTCAAAGATTTTGTACTCAATGGAATATTGTTCATAAGACTGGTATTCCATATAATCCTCAAGGACAAGGAATTGTGGAGCATGCACATAGCTCCTTGAAAACATAACTCCAAAAAATAAAGACAGGGGAGTTGTATCCTCAGACGCTACACAATGCCTTAAATCATGCATTGTTTATGCTAAGCTTTCTAAATACAGATGTCCATGAGCAATCAGCTGCGGACAAACTGTGGCATAATAGTACTAAAACCACATTTGCTAAAGCAAGGTGAAAGGACCCTTGCACTGGGATATGGAAAGGGCCCAATCCCATTCTAATATGGGGTCAAGGGCATGTCTGTGTTTTCTCACAGGATGAAAATCAAGCCAGGTGGCTACCAAAGCTATTAATTCGGTGCACTCAGAAGAAGGACAACGGACCTGAGGACAGCTTAGCTGACGACCGCCCAGCAGAAGAAACAGAGTGAGAAAAGCTCCAGGAGGAACCGGTAATCCAGCCCACAGAGAGGAGCCTGATCCTGACCTGCAGCTGCCAACCAGCATGGCTGCAGGGAGACTTCAGACAAAGAGACCCTGCTAAGATGAGCTGACTGCAGTGTCTGTAGATGGCTGTGGTGTGAAACCTGTTGCTTTAGAATGAAGATATAAACTGGACATTTGAGTGTTCTCGGTTTATGAGACACAGAACTCATTTTGAATAAAATATTAAACCTAAGAACTAAGACCTATGCTTTCCCCTCAGGGAAAGAAGGACTCAATAAAGAATGACAAACCCTCTTCACTTAACCAGGGGGCAGACTAAGGGTTTAACAGCTGCACAGTGACTGAAAATGGGATTTAGTAACAGCAAATGGTATTATACTCTTAACGGTAATGACCTGATATTTACAGCTGCATATAAGGTGATGGGAAAAATCTGGTAATGACCAGTGGTGCTAAATACATCGGTAATGACTGAAAAGAATGTGAAATTATGGTAAAGAAAAAATATGAAATTATAAAAAATTGGGGAGCTGGTATTGACTGACTAAATATGAAATTATGAAAATTGGAGAGCTGGTTCTGACCGGTTAAATATGAAATTATGATATGAAAAATTAGAAGATCGATACTGACCGATAATATGGAAAAATCGTGATTGTGAATGGTTGCCATTGGAAATTGCTGAAAAAGAGGTTGTGATGGTGAATGTTGAGAGTTGTTTCGTATGCTGAGAATACTGAGATCTAGGTGATGCTCTAAACCAGTGGAAGAAACATTTTCAACTCAGGCGATTCTACTCTCCTTTAAAATAGGAGAATATAGCCTTTGGGAGCATAATTATTCATAAAGCATTATGACAAATATCCTGACAAAAGATATGGCTAATACACAGGGCCTGAAAAGTATATTTCTCTCCACTAATCTCTTTTCTTTACTAGATCAGCAGTCAATGACAGGTTTGAAGCTTCTTCTCTCCAAATGTCTAAGACAGGGGCTCGCATATATGAATGCCCGTTCCAAAGACGGGAAAATTTGGGTAAATGAGGAGGACTGTGCCCAAGCCAGGCAGATCCATTTGTCCTGTTGCAGAAGCACAGGAGTTATTAAAATTAATAAGAGAGAGTGGATTGTGGGCCCTTTTTTCTTTATGGTGTAGCAGCCAGGCTCTGAAGCCACTGGGCTGATCAGAAGTGATCACATAGCCCTGCAGACAGCCCTTCTCTGCCTGACAAAGGTCAGGATGTTGGCGGCTCCCTTTCTTTGTAATTTAGAGGATGCATTATAGAGGTGCTAATCCAAGCCTACAGTGACAGCTAGCATACTCAGCAGATAGGTAGATGTGGACTTAACAAAAGGCCATTCACCTGGTAGCATAAGTGACAGAATGATGATGTATTTTCCTGCCCAGTTTATGTATTGGTATAAAAGATGTTTGGAGAATAAACGGGGGATTCTAGAGAGGAGATCTTCAGGAGAGATCTTCAGGAGGAAGATACCCGAGATGCCCTTTTCCGTAATAATGGTGTAAGTTGTGTCTGGTTATTCCTTGCACCTCCGTACCAGTCCAGTTAGGGAAAATAGATATCTGTGTTGGAGCCACATGGGCTCCAACAGGGGCCTCAGCAAGACGGAGCAGAACAGAAGAACCTTGCTAGGACTCTCCTTAAGGGGGGCTGAGCAAGGCCAGGCAGGAAAAAGTAACAACTTTTCACCAGAGCCAGAGGAGATTGCTATATTTCTCTAGGGAGGGGTTCCCTCTTAGCAGAGTGTTAGCAGAAGAAACATCTTGGGCAGGAGAAAAAGCAGATATCTCTGCTAGAGTGTTTCCTTCAGGGAACAGAGCTTGGGTGAGAGGGGATGGATTTCCTAGGGTGTGTCCTGGTAGGGGCATACAGTGCCAGCTGGTTGAGGAGGTGATAGATCACTTTCCTGGGTGGGAGGGTGGAGGAAGGGGATGTAAGGATGGTGAACTTGGTGCTGGTTCAATATATGAAGTAGTCAGTGAAGTTGTGTGTGGTGACCTCTGCCCTCTGCTCTGAGAAGGCTGATGAAGGGAACTGATGCAAGCTGGAAACCTGACTTATACAGTGAGAAAAAATAGGAGGAGGAGATAAAGAAATTATAAATAAAAACGAGAACTGGGATGGTGTGATTCCTGTCCCTGGGAGTGTAGTGAGGGGCTGCGGGCAGGCCTGCTTTTCATCCTGCCCAGCTCCCGCATGGCTAGCTTAGCCCCAGAAATAATAACACATAAGTTGTATTCATTTAAATACTGCCTGGCCCATTATCTCTAGAAAGTTAGTTACTGGCTAACTCTCACATCTTGATTAACCCATTTCTAATAATCTGTATCACACCACGAGGTGTGGCTTACCAGGAAAGATTCAGCATGTCTGACCTGGTGGCTGGCTCCATGGCTTCTGCCCCATTGCCCTCTTCCCAGCATTCTGTTCTGTTTACTCCACCTACCTAATTTTCTGTCCTATCAAGGAGCCAAGGCAGTCTCTTTATTGACCAATGAAAATAACACAATAGACAGATAACCCTCCTCCATCATTTCCCCTTTTTCTGTTTAAACAAAAAAGAAAGGCTTTCATTTTAACATAGTAAAATTACATATAACAAAACAGTTATCAAGCAAGAATTACAGTCACAATATTTATAACTATATCTTTATCATAATAATGGAACACTATAACTATGACTATCCATTCTTCAACTCCATCAAAGACTCCAGAAGGATATAATATTACATAAGTAAACAAGAAGTAAGGAACTTCCAAAACTCTAGAAATGACAGAGACATCTCGCTGCCTGGACAGTGACCCAAAGTTTCTCTGTATCGTTGGGGCATCCATTTTTGGCCTATAGGCCCATAATATCCAGCAAACATTTTCATGAAGCAGGAACTTTTAAAGACAGTTTAGTCACTATCTGCTGTGTCCTGCAGAATGTCTCGCAGACTCCTTCATGAATCAGGAACCCCGAAAGATCATCTCACCTTTAGGCAAGTTCAACAGTCCTCTCTCTGTGGGTTCTCTGTGTCCAAGTTTATACAACAGTCCAGGCAAGAACAGTTTCTTGCCCAAATGGCTAACCAACTCCATAAGGAGCCTCTTCGATGCCCTTCTTCCTTTTGAAGTAGATTGGTGCTGCCAGGAGCAGATGTGTCTCATTGTCATGAAAAGTCCTAAGTTATTAAAACATTAAATGTCATGTTCTGTAGTCTTTGAAAGATATGAAGAATGCATATCTGAAATATATCTATGCACATCTGGAAAGTCAAACTAACATTACTACAAGCTTGACTATTATCAATGATTATCCATTAACAACCTATATTTTTAATTATACATTACATTTTTAAATGAACTACACAATCACAATACCTCAATCAAGATCAGAAATATATATACATATAACAAAATTGACCTTAAAATCCATACCAATGAAATTATTCATATCTATATCATATCCCCCTTTAAATGTTAAAGAACATTTATAAACAATATTTGGGAATATGGACGTAGTTATTTCTCTCCAAACTTCTTTCTGTTGTATAGGGGCGCTGTTAATCAGGTCTTTTATGGTAAAACCTGTCTGCCAGGTTCATCTCAGTTGGCAGTTGAGTGAAGTAATTTCTTGAGGGTGTTTACAGCAACCTTTCAGGAGGACGTGGTCTATCATACCATATTGGGATAGAAGCAATCCACAGGGTCTCATCCTCTGTGAAAATAAAAGAAGAACTTTTTCAAAGCATCATAACCTTAGATTTAAAATTTGAAGTCAAGGTATTTTCAAAATATCTATCTTGAATTAATACAGCAGCATTTACAAACAAATATCTTTTAGCAGCTGCTGTTTCTTTCTCAGCATTTAAACAATTTAAAGAGAGCATAATAGCATACAGGATCAAGATTCTCTGTGTATTTTTTATCTTTATGTGGCTTTATTTTAACCTCTATTTTTTTTATTTTTACTTTTAACTTTTGGCTTTTTGAGACAAGTTCTCTGTATATATCTTTATCCTGGAATAACTCTGTAGACCAGGCTGTCCTTGAACTCACAGAGATCCTCCTGTCTCTGCCTCCCCAGTGCTGGGATTAAAGGCATGTGCTACCACACCTTGAACTCACAGAGATCTGTCTCTGCCTCCCAGGCATTGGGATTAAAGGTGTGTACTACAACACCTTGAGGTCACAGAGGTCAATCTACCTCTACCCCTTGAAGTCACAGAGGTCACTATGCCTCTGCCTCCCAGGCATTGGGATTAAAGGTGTGTACCACCACACCCAACTACTCTCTTTCTTTCCTTTTAACTTTAAGAACTTTAACTTTTAGCCTGTATATATTTTTAACACACTGTAAACCATTTAGAGGTTTTCTTCAACTTTGAATCTTTCTTTTACTATATATCTCCCTTTTTCTGACTACAGGAGTCTTTAAGGAGAGGATGAAAGCCGTGACTTTGACGGCTAGGTCCAGCCCATTTTTTAGCTTTTCAGCCTCGTGGCTGAGGTACCAGCCAGAGCTGTGTTCACTGCCACAACTCTATGGCGTTTCAAGGTCCTTGCTAGCAAGCAAGCTGGAGCATTCTGCTCACAGACCACACTCAGTCGGACTGCCTGCCTAAAAGAGTCAGAGTTTGACCTGGCAGGACGGCCCCGTTTAAAACAGCACAGCTTTTTTTCTGCTACGGCTGAAAACCGAAAAGCATATATTCAACTTTTCATCAACACCATTTAAGTGTTTTGCGGCAGGACCTCTTAAAAGAGCTGCAGGGTTTTGCAGCTAAAGCTGAGTCAGGAAGCCTCTCTTAGATGAGAGTGCTTGCTTGCCTCTAGCAAGCAGAGCAGACCCGAGAAATTGCTGCTACCAAGAAACCACACACAATGCTGTCATTTTGTTCTAGAATTACTTGCCAAGCTGTCTCAGGCTTTATGTGGATACAGTTGTCCACACGTTGGCGCCATATGTAACATGAGGGCCGGCTTGTTGGGGTTTCCGTCCGCCCGGTACCCCAACAGCCGGCAAATCCCAAAGAGAAAATCACACACAGGACTCCATAACATTATAAACTGATTGGCCCTTAGCTCTGGCTACTTATTAGTTCTTATGACTTATCTTAACCCATTATTCTCATCTATGTTAGCCATAATGGCTCCGTACCTTTCTCAGCTGGGCAGCTTACATCTTGCCTCTTAGGTGGTCTGGACAGGAGTGGCTAAGGGAGTTTCCTCCTCCCTAGCCTTATCCTATTCTCATTGCCCCACCTCTACTTCCTGTCTGGTTGACCCACCTATACTTCCTGCCTGACCAATCAGCGTTTTATTAAAATACATGATTGACAGAATACAGACAATTCTCCCGCACCATGGGAGTAACAGTGGTTTTAGAGATTCAGTGGCTTCTGGTGAACCACAGTGAACTTCAAGTTCCTCTGGCCCTGTCTTCCCTTTCTATGTAGTAATTTTTCTGAGACGTCTCAGCTTCTCTAAAAGCCTCTAGGTAAAGTGTATGAGGTGAGGTAGAGAGCAAATCCCAGGGTTTGGACTGTACAGTCATCCAGAAGGAGTCTGAGGAGATGGGAGGATGGGGATGGGGGCCCAGGATCATCTAGGAGCACCCTTCCTCTCCGATGCTATGATCCTCTGTCCCCACAAGTTCTGTTTTTGAATTCCTCCAAACTCATGGGCTGGCAGAGTGAGTACAGAGGCAGGATGCAATTAATGAGCTTGGTCACTGTGGCCTAGGCCATGATTTCCTTCTCTAAATCCAGCCTCAGATGTGAAGGGCACTGTAATAGACGCCAGCTTCCTGCTGATGACATTCATGAAAATTTCAGAATCAGGGCTGTGACCTCAGGCAGTTTGTGGTTTGTTTGTCACACCCCTTCACTTCTTTTCTTAGAGGTTTTGTGGTTACATCAGCTTCAGGGAGGAATAAATACGGTATGGTTTTGGGGCTGAACAGCCGTCTCTTGCCTGTGACAATAGAGGAAATATCAGGAACTGTTTGAGGGGTTTCTTCACATGTTCCAGTCACTGTCCCATGTCTCCAAGCTTGGTTGGCCTCACCTTCCACTGTCTCCCACTGCCACCCTCTCCCCCACTCTGTCCTGCCCTACCCCTACTGTCCAGAACCCTGCTTGCTCTCTTTTTTTATCCCAGCTTTTGGGCCCTCCTTGCTCTGCTGTCAGCCCTCAACCTTTCACTTGCTGCTCCCCTCCTTTACCCCTTTATCTTACCCCTTCAATCCCTAACCCCCAATGCCTTATTCTCTCCCCCAACCCATTTGCTTGACCCTCTTGCTTGCAACCCTCTTGCTTGACCTTGGGCCTGGTGTGGTACTGCTTCCTGGCACATTCATATATACAGGTGAGCAAAACACTCATACACACACACACACACACACACACACACACACACACACAAATAAAGAAAACGGGAAAAAAAGTAAATTGACTATTTGGAACTTTTTTCTTGTTATACCTCATGATAGTCATGATCCAGTAATTGGAAACCAAAGCCCTCAACAACCCTTCCTAAGCAAAGCAACTTCATTTACAAATTACTCTGAAGGAAGTGACTCTTGTGTTAAGACTTGAGTGTGAGGTTGCATGTCTTAAAAACAATTTATTGTACAATATAACTTATATTGCAGTCAGACATTAACCTTCTGCACAGTTACACTGATTCTTAACATGTAAGTCATGACCCCTTTGAGTAGCACACATGATTTATTCTTCATATTAGATATCTACAATTTATAACAGTAGCAAAATTACAGTTATAAATTATCAATGAAACTAATTTTATGATTGGGGTCTCCACAGCATAAGGAAATGTATTAAAGGGATACAGCATTACAGAGGTTGAGAAACACTGTTCTAGAACAGAGTGCTGTGTGTAGTGTGCTCATACATCAGGTAGCAGTTCTTGATTTTGTTTTCAGATTTGACTGGAGCTCCCAGGTTACACTGGAGAATCACATGACTTCTGAGTGATACCAGAGATGAAAGAAATTGATATTTGTGGACACATTCTGGCTCTACTTTCTGCTTTTTTCATTGATTAGAGACAGAAATGTTAAGTTGTGAAGTGGTATTTTTCTGGAGAAGGTCTTCCTAAGAAGACAGAAGACATTGTAAAGTCTAGACAAGCTGTTTGCTTTTGCTACTTTCAACCCAAAGGAAGATCTCACTTATTATAAACAAAGAAGGGACTGGAAACTAGTAATGTGGGTCCTCTGTAGAGTTGACACTTGTGCATCTTTTAATCTTGGTGTTGGTACTTTGCTCTGTCATAGGTTGCCTTTCTGGGGTGAGTGTGTGTGTATGTGTGTGTACATGCATCTTCACAGGTAAAGTCTCTGGTACAACATCAGTTTTCATAATTCCCAATCGGTTTGTGCGATCATGCCTTGGTTTGATATCAGCAGACAGTGGAACAGTGTGGTCGGCTTTGTCTACACAGCTGTTGTCATCCTGGGTGTGTGAATCCTGGCTGTGTAAAAGATGCTCTTTAGAAATGTAGGGAAGATGAACTTTACAAAGGCAATTACTGATCAGGCCTGCAGTGATGTAGGTGGGCCTTCTGTTATGTGTTATTTTCATTGGTTAATAAAGAGACTGCCTTGGCCCTTTGAGAGGACCTAGAATTAGGTAGGTGGAGTAAACAGAACAGAATGCTGGGAAGAGGGCAATGAGGCAGACACCATGGAGCCAGTCACCAGGTCAGACATGCTGAATCTTTCCCGGTAAGCCACCACTTTGCGGTGCTACACAGATTATTAGAAATGGGTTAATCAAGATGTGAGAGTTAGCCAGTAACTAACTCTCTAGAGGTAATGGGCCAGGCAGTGTTTATATGAATACAATTTGTGTGTTGTTATTTCCAGGGCTAAGCTAGTCATGTGGGAGCTGGGTGGGATGAAAAGCAGGCCTGCCCACAGCTTCTCACTACAGATGGCGCCCATGTGGATAACTGCATCCATAGAAAGCTTGAGAAAACTTGGAAAAGAATAGCGTAAAGCATGTTTTCTTGTTAGCAGCAATTTCTCGGGTCTGCTCTGCTTGCTAGAGGTAAGCAAGCACTCTCATCCAAGAGAGGCTTCCTGACTCAGCTTTAGCTGCAAAACCATGCAGCTCTTTTAAGAGGTCTTGCCACGAAACACTTAAACGGTGTTGATGAAAAGCTGAAGGCATGCTTTTCGGGTTTCAGCCTTAGCAGGAAAAAAGCTGCGCTGTTTTAAAATGCCAGCTTTCTGGGCTGTCCTGTCAGGGCAAACTCTGACTCTTTCAGGCAGGCAGTCTGACTGAGTGTGGTCTGTGAGAAGAATGCTGCAGCTTGCTTGCTGGCAGGGACCTTGAAATGCCACAGAGTTTTAGCAATAAAAATGGCTCCAGTGGTACCTCTGCCATGAGGCTGGAGAGCTAAGGAATGGGCTGGATCTAACTGTCAAAGCCACAGCTTTAGTCCTACCCATTAAAGACTCATGTGGTCAGAGAAAGAGAGATATACAGTAAAGAGAGATTCAGAGACAAAGAAAACCTCTAAGTATTTTACAGTGTGTTATAAATATATGCAGGCTAAAAGTTAAAGTTCTTAAAGTAAAAAAAGGAAGAAAGAAAGTAGTTGGGTGTGGTGGCACACACCTTTAATCCCAATGCCTGGGAGACAGAGGTAGATTGACCTCTGTAACTTCAAGGGGCAAAGGTAGATTGACCTTTGTGACTTCAAGGTGTGGCAGCACACGCCTTTAATCTCAGCACTGGGGAGGAAGAGATAGACATATCTCTGTGAGTTTAAGGACAGCCTGGTATACAGAATTATTCCAGGACAAAGATATACAGAGAACCTGTCTCAAAATGTAAAAGTAAAAATAAAAGATATAGAGGTTAAAATAAAGCTGCATAAAGATGGAAAATACACAGAGAATCTTGATACTGTATGTTATTATGCTCTCTTTAAATTGTTTGAATGCTGAGGAAAGAGCAACAGCTGCTAAAAGACTTTTATTTTTAAATGCTGCTGAACTAACCCAAGATAGATATTTTGAAAATACCTTGACTTCAGAATTTGGATCTAAGGATAAGATACTTTGGAAAGGAGGTTCTTCTTTTGTTTTCACAGAGGATGAGACCCTGTGGATTGCTTCTATCCCAATATGGTATGATAGACCACGCCCTCCTGAAAGGTTGCTGTGAACACCCTCAAAAAATTACTTCATTCAACTGTTAACTGAGATGAAGTTAGCAAACAGGTTTACTGTGAAAGACCTGATTAACAGCGCCCCTATACAGCAGGAAGAAGTTTGGAGAGAAAAGACTACGTCCATATTCCCAGATATTGTTTATAAAGGTTCTTTTACATTTAAAGGTGGATATGATATAGATATGGATAATTTGATTTGTAATGGATTTTAAGGTCATTTTTATTATATGTATATGTGTTTCTGCTCTTGATTAAGGTGTTGTGATTAATGTAGTTCATTTTAAAATGTAATGTATACTTAAGAAATATAGATTGTTAATGGATAATCATTTATAATCAAGTTTGTAGTCATGTTAGTTAGACTTTCTAGATGTGCATAGATATATTTCAGATAGGCATTCTTCATATCTTTCAAAGACTACAGAATATGGCATTTAATGTTTTAATAACTTAGGGTTTTTCATGACAATGAGATGCATCTGCTCCTGACAGCACCAATCTTCTTCAAGAGGAAGATGGGCATCAAAGAGGCTACTTATGGAGTTTGATAGCCATTTGGGCAAGAAACTGCTCTTGCCTGGACTGATGCATAAACTGGACATAGAGAACCCACAGAGAGAGGACTTCTGAACTTGCGTAAAGGTGAGATGGTCTTTTGGGGTTCCTGATTCATGAAAGAGTCTGCGAGATATTCTGCAGGACACAGCAGATAGTGACTGAACTGCCTTTGAAATTTCCTGCTTCATGGAAATGTCTGCTGGATATTATGGGCCTGAAGGCCGAAGATGGATGCCCCAATGATGCAGAGGAACTTTGGGTGACTGTACAGGCAGTAAGATGTCTCTGTCATTTCTAGAGTTTTGGAAATTGCTTACTTCTTGTTTACTTAGGTAATACTATATCCTGGAGTCTTTGATGGAGTTGGAGAATGGTTAGTTATAGTTACAGTTTTCCATTATTATGATAAAGATAAAATAGATATAAATATTGTAACTGTAATACTTACTTGATAACTGTTTTGTTATATGTAATTTTACTATGTAAAAGTGAAAGCCTATCTTTTTTGTTTACATAGAAAAAGGGGAAATGATGTAGGTGGACCTTCTGTTATATGTTATTTTCATTTGTTAACCAAGAGACTGCCTTGGCCTTTTGATAGGACAGAAAATTAGGTAGGTGGAGTAAACAGAACAGAATGCTGGGAAGAGGGCAATGAGGCAGACGCCATGGAGCCAGCCACCAGGTCAGACATGCTGAATCTTTCCCAGTAAGTCACCACTTTGTGGTGCTACATGGATTATTTGAAATGGGTTGATCAAGATGTGAGAGTTAGACAGTAACTAACTCTCTAGAGGTAATGGGCCAGGCAGTGTTTAAATGAATACAATCTGTGTGTTGTTATTTCCAGGGCTAAGCTAGCCATGCAGGAGCCAGGCAGGACGAAAAGCAGGCCTGCCTGCAGCCCTTCACTACACTGCAGTCTGAAGTGGATGTTGCAGAACACAGGAAAGAATCTAAAGAGTTAGACTACATGGGGGTTTGAAGATGAGCTCTTGTGTACTTGAATGTCGAGTCATCAGGGAGTAGCACTACTTAAAAGGATTAGGAAGTATATCTATGTTGGGGTAGGTCTGGTCTTGCTCAAGAAAGTATGGCACTGGGGTGGACTTCCATATTTCAAGAGCCCAAGCTGGGTCCTGTGTCTCCCTCTCTTCCTGTGCCTGTGGGTCCTGATGTAGAACTCTCAGGTCCATCTCCAGCACCTTGTCTGCTGCATGCTGTCAGACTCCATGTTTTTGATGGCAATGGAGTAAACTACTGGACCTGTAAACAAGCACCAATCAACCCTTTCTTTTATAATAGTTGCCATGGTTATTTTGTCTCTACACAACAATGAAACACTTCCTAACCTCACAGCTCTGCTGGCTTTGGGGGAGGACATCTGCTTTTGTGTGTCAGGTTGCTCAGCTGGAACTTTCAACATCCTTCCCTTTTGCTACAGCTCTTACATTCTGCAGTTCCTTAGACTTTGCTCTTAATTCAGTCTTTAGGAGCTTGGCCTCACCAGAAACTCTTTTTGAGAACAGGCCTAGTGGTGGAGTCCCCAGTGAGCACCTGGACAGAGGTCCATGATTGAACTATATGTTGCACACCATCAACTCTTGAGTTACTTCTACAGTCCACCCTCTGTGGCACACATAGTTTTCATCTATGCTTTTTAAGAAACTTATTAGAACACTAGAGAGATGGCTCAGCAGATAAAAGAACTTGCTACTCTTGGAGAGAATCTAGGTTCAGTTTTCAGTTTTCACAACCATCTGTAACTCCAGTTCCAGGGGATCTGATGCCTTCTTCTGGACTTTGCAAGTGCCATGTACACCTCTTACTTCCACACATAGATATAAGCAAAATACTCATATACAGTAAAAGTAAAAATTAACTTTTAATAATAGCACATTAATGACACATAATAAGAGGGCTTACTGAGATTTTTCCATGAATGTGCTTATGCTATCTGATGATTATGAATGCTTCTACCACCTCTCATGTTTCTCTCAGTGTCTGTGCTACTAGGGTTGTATTTAGGAAGTGGTCTCCTGTGCCAATGCATTCAAGTATACCACCCACTTTCTCTTCTGTGAGTTTCAGTGTGGCTGACTCTGATCCACTTGGACTTGAGTTTTGTGCATAGTGATAGGTATGGGTCTATTTTCATTCTTCTAAATGTTGATATCCATATATGCCAGCACCATTTGTTAAATATTCTTTCATTTTTCCATTTGATATTTTTTGATTCTTTGTAAAAAATCAGGTGTTTGAAGGTGTGTGGATTTATATCCAGGTCTTCAATTTGGTTCCATTGGTACTCCTGTCTGTTCTTATGACAATACCAGGCTGTTTTCAGTTCTGTAGCTCTATTGTAGACTAGGCTGGCCTTGAATATATACAGTATGACAAAATTGACCTTAAATTTGTACAAATAAACCCAAATCCATACCAATGCAAAGCTTTATAGCATATCCACCTTTAAATGTAAAGAAACATTTACAAACAATATTTGGGGAATTTGGGTGTAGTTCTCTCTAAACTGCTTCTTGCTTTTTGTTGAGTGAAATAATTTTTTGAGGGGTGTTCAAGGCAACCTTTCAGGTGGTCTTGGTTCATCAAACCACATTAGTCTGGAATTAATCCACAGGTTCTCATCTTCTGTGGATACAAAAGAAAACTTATTTTCCAAAGCAACATATCCTTAGACCCAAATGCAGAAGCCAAGATACATTTATAATAAACATGCTGGTTTAGCTTAGCAGCCCATACAATGAAGTGTCTCTCTGTATTTAACTCTTTCACAATAAAAAAATAAAAGGAAACAGAATAATATACATAATCCAGACTCTTTGTGTATATTTCATCTTTATGTGGCTTCTTTTTACTGTATTACTTTTTAATATTTATTTTATTATCTTAACTCCTTTAATCTGACTGTCTGTACTCTGTCTCTTTAAAGATTGTTTTATTTTTTCAATGTTTTACTTTTTTTTCAACTCTCTATACTTTTTATCTTCTCTCCGAAGTCTACATGCATTTACTCAACACTGTGTTCCTTTTAGAAGTTTTTTAAATCAGGATTTGTCTTTTTTGCATATCTGTAATTATTTTATGACCAGGAGCACTTCTTTAAATGCTAAGTGCTTCTTAAGAATCTAAGATGTGGCATTACTAGTGTATATAAGGCCCTGCCTGCTTGTCCGCACAGTTCAACATGATGGAAGTTTGTTTGCTACCTCTGCAAGTCATACACATTTCCCCAGGTCCAAGTATGCAGGGGGTCTATGTCAAGACATTAAGCAGTTTGTAGCATGCTGCTTACAAACCCCATTTAAATGCTCAGCCTACTGAAAGAGCCAGAGGTTGTGCTGGCAACACAGCCCAGAAAGCAGGCATTTTAAAGTGGCATAGCTTTTCTTCTGCTACCACTGAGTCAGGAAAAATGCTCTTAGAGAGCTGCGGCATGCCACTAGTAACAACAAGTAGCTGTGTGAAATTCTGTGTTTTTTTTGTCTAGAATTCCTTTTCAAGTTCTCTTAGGTTTTTAAATGGATTTTAGTTGACCATGTGGGTGCCAGTTGTAAGAACCTGCAGCTTCACATTGGGTGCCAATTTGTTGTCAGGAGGCCACTTCTTGGTTTCTGGCTGCTCAGCCCCAAAATAATTACACAGAAACTATTAATTAAATCACTGCTTGGCCCAATAGCTCTAGCTCCTTATTGGCTAACTCTTACATATTAATTTAACCCATTTTTATTAATTGCCACATAGCTGTGGCTTACCAGCTAAAGTTCTGGCATCTGTTTCTAGCGGGGCTAACATGGCTTCTCTCCAACTGCTCCTTCTTTCTCCCAGCATTCAGTTTAGTTCCTCCCCCCAACACCCTGCTCTATTCCTTGTGCAGACCCAAGACAGTTCCTTTATTAACCAATTATATTTATAGCATACAGAGGGGAATCCCATATCACACATGCACTTTTCTGACATTTTTGATCCCCACTCTTCTACTACCAGATTTAACCAGCATAAACTTCCTTTGTCCTGGAGTGTGGGCTATCCTCTGACCAGTTTTAGGAAGCCATCCTTGGACCATTGGACTATGTCCAGGGTATCTGCCAATGTTTTGTTCTAGTCTTGTTCTTTTGTTATTATAAAACACTCTGCAAAATCAACTTTATTGCTTTAGTAGTGGTAGTAGTAGTAGTATTTACTGGCACATATTTTGAGCTCAGGGATGCTTTCTTTAAATCACCATCATAATTCACTGTTCCTGCTTTAGCTAAAATAGTTTTCTTTCATCAACTTCTAAGTGGATTTTTCTCAGAAATCCCTGATGCATATTCCATTGTGGTCCACCTTAATGCAACAGTTGGTGATCTTTAGTTCCGAACCAAAAAGCTAGTTCCAGACTCCAGAGAGCTTGCATTCATGTCCACCAATCTTCCTGCCAGGGGTACTTAGAGAGAATGAATTCCAGCCATTCAAGAACAAACTCAAGCCCTAAGAGTAGGAGAAAGGGGAAAGTAGAGTTGGGGCAAACCACAGAGATAGGAAAAAACAGGTGGTAGAAGAGGTGGTGAGAAAAAGGAAGAGGAAGCTGGTTAGAGGATACAGGAAGAGAGGTCCTCAAACTTCCAGCAACCCAACACAAGCAGAAGTTTGAAATGCTAGAAGGGAAAGAATGCTTTTTTTTTAAACAGCATCCATTTTATTTTTTGTGTAATTATATTGCACATTTCTAAACATTCCTTTAATGGTTATTTAAATTTAGACTTTAGTGGTCACATACACACATAGAGATTTTATATGTCCATGTCTCACTAGGTTTGATTGCTTATTTGAACAGTCTGATGAATAGAGCAGCTCTAGGGTGTGGTGTCTTCTGTTGATGTCAGTGAAAGTCTGGGAGACCAAAGTCCATAAGAGTGCTGGGAAACAACTGGCTGAGGAAGAGGAGAGAGATCGGAGCTTCAAGCAGATCACAGACAGAAATCTCTTCTTAAGAATGAGTTAGGGGTGTGGTTTAATATATAAGAATCTGGCATCTGATGCCCAACATTGATGTGTGAAGTGGCCCAGTGGGAACAGGGTGAGTACTGTGCTCACAGGTGACAGCTCCCCTCCCATGCCAAATTGCAGCGTAGTCCAGGAGGCTTTTCCTGAACACCTAGACTCCATGTTGAATTTATCATGTGTTCTATAATGCCTCCTTTCCCTGTGTGTTCAGTAGATTTTCAGTCCCAGGAACAGATACCATCTGACAGATTTTATTCCTCAACACTTAAAAAATGTCACTAAAAGTACTTGTGAGATAAATCCCTCTGTTGACACTGTGTGCATCTGAGGGGTCCTAGGACCCTAAGACAGTCAAAGATGGCATGGAAATGTGGATCCAGAAGCTGGTGGACATCTGGAACAGAGGCTTCTCGTCCTGTCCTTTTGCCCTTCAGAGGGACTCTGGGTGTCACAGAACCGTGAGTCCCATGTATTTCTGCTCCCTCTTTGTACCTCACCTGCATGTTTCTTTCACAGATACACACTGTCTTAGTTGTGACGTAATTGTCAAGGCTCTAACAACACCACAAGAGTCCTGGTGTGAAGGACAGTGCTCAGTGGATGGTGTGCCTTTACTTCAGTATAATGGTAGCAAATTCATACATTTGGGTAACTGGGAAATACAGCAAATGAGACTCAAGTGTGAGCAGATATGATCCAAAGGCTGGAATACTTGTGGCAAGAGCTCAGGCAGATGTTGGCTAACACTAAACAAGAGATTACCAAAATCAGTGGTAAATGTGGGATCAATACAGAGGCAGAGACAGGTGGCAAGAGAGAAGGGCAGAGCACATGTGGGAATGAGATGGTGAGTGTGTCTGTGTGAGAGAGCTGAGCACTGGTCCAACCTTGGAAGCATGTGGTACCCAGTGGGTAACAAAGGGCAAGTCATGTGGAAATGGTACTTTCTCATAAGCCAATGGGAAAGCCCTGACCTTTGGAGAAGTAATGGATCTATGAGAGTGAAGTACTGTGTGTGGTTTGCAGGTCAGCCCACTTTACAGGCCACCATGCTTTCTCTGTATGAATACGGACAAATTGCTAGTGCCTCCTGGAGATTTAACATCAGTGGAAAGTACTCCTTCATCTTGGACACAATGAATATGAGCTCAAAACTGATTAATCTTAAAGCTGGATGTTTGCTAGAAGCAAGCAGAGGCATGGCTCCTTTAAGAGAGGTTTTCCTGATTCAGCAGTAGCAGATAAAAAGCCAAGCTGTTTTGAAACTGTGGCTTCCTGGGCGATGTTGCCTGTGTGAACTCTGAGGAGTTTTGACTATGGAGCATTTAAATGGAGTTTGTAAACATAGTGCTACAATTTGCTTAATGACAACATAGAAGGTATTGTGTTTGTGTAGCTCATTTAAAAATGCAATAGGTAATTAAGAAATATAGATTAATAAATAATCATCTATAGTAGTCAAGCTTGTAGTCATGTTAAATTTTCTAGATGTAGAAAGATGTATTTCAGATGGATAGGCATTCTTCAAGTATTTCAAAGACTACAGAATATGTCATTTAAAATGTTTAAGAACTTAGGGCTTTTCATGTCAATGAGACACATCTTCTCCTGGCAGCACCAATTACTTCAAGAGGAAGATGGGCATCAAAGAGGCTCCTTATGGAGTTTGCTAACCATTTGGGCAAGAAACTGCTCTTGCCTGAACTGCTTAACTGGACATGCAAGACCCACAAAAAAATAACTGTTGGACTTGCCTAAAGGTGAGATGATACTTTCGGGTTCCTGCTTCCTGAAAAAGTCTGCCAGACATTCTGCAGGGCACAGAAAAAAGTGGCTGACAAACTGCCAATATAGACCAAACTATCTTTGAAATTTCCTGCTTCATGGAAAAGTCTGCTAGATAGTATGGGCCTGTTGGCTAAAGATGGATGCCTCAACAGTACAGAAGAAATTTGGGTGACTGTCTAGGTAGCACAATATCTCTGTCAATTCTAGAGTTTTGGAAGTTGCTTACAAATGCACTTCCTGCTTACTTAGGTAGTATTATATCCTTCTAGAGTCTTTGATAGAGTTGAAGAATAGATATAGTTTTCTTAGTCATGATAAAAGGTAAAATAGATATAAATATTTCAACTGTAATTCTTGCTTAATAACTTTTGTTATATGTAATTTTACTATGTTAATTTAAAACCTTCATTTTTTTATTTAAACAGAAAAGTTAAGGTGATGTGGGATTCCCCTCTGTATTCTGTGAATATCATTGGTTAATAAACTCTCTTGGCCTGTGATAGGGCAAAGAGTAGAGCTAGGCAGGGAAAACTAAACTGAATGCTGTAAGAAAGGAGGTGGAGTCAGAGAGAAGTCATGGAGCTGCTGCCTGAGATGCCAAACTTTGCCAGTAAGCCACAACCATGTGGCAATACACAGATTAACGGATAATGGGTTAAATTAAGATGTAAAAGCTAGCCAATAAGAAGTTAGAAGGTCAAGCAGTGATTTAATTAATACAGTTTCTGTGTGGTTATTTCAGGAGTCTGGGCAGCAGGGAAGCAAACAAGCTGCCTTCTACTACTGCTGGAGATACCACAAATGATGAACAATTCATAAAAGATGTCAAGATAACCTCCACAGCAGACTGCAGTCACTGGCTCAAGGAACTCTTAAAGAATCATTAGGAAAAGCCAAGTAGGTATTACCTAGATTATCAGGGGAGCAACTCCACCACATTTGATAGACTGGAAGATTTTCTAGTGTTCTTTCTGTCTGAGATCCAGTGATGACCACAAGGATTCCTCTATCTCATCTGACCTCCCCATGTTTCATTCCCTATTAACCAATGGTCCGGATACCACATGGCCTGCTAATGGGCCCCACACTGCATGCATCACTGTCAACCTCCAGCCTTTTCTCCCTCCTTTATAGCTGCTCTTCCACCAGCTCCACATCACTTTGAAAGGCTTCACTATCTTACTTTGACACAATTAAACTCTACCAATTCAGTCAAATTCCACAAAATTCTAACCACAATTAATATGTTACATTGTTTGATGGTGTGATAGATATTTGCTTTCTTTGATAATGACATAAACTCTGCAAGGATATCATTTACACAGCTCTACTTCTCTCCTACTCAGGAATTATGAACCTGAGTAGGATGAATCCAAATCTTAATTGTATTCTAGTCATATTGCCTTCCAGAATTTTTTTCTACAGGAATTTTAATGCAAAGAGACAATATGATCTTCGAATGAATCTTTTTACTATAAACCAAGTAAAAAATTAAAAACTTATGTGGAAAAAGTTTCTGAATTAATTATAAAAGGTAAATTGAGACTTTGCCGACTTTGAGGTATAGACCCAGCAGAGACTATAGTGCCTTTAACTACTGATGGATTAAAAAAGTTATGGGAAAACAATGAACCCTGGCAAAGAGTTTGTGCTAATTTTCTGGGAGAAATTCATAGCAATTATCCCCAAAACAATAGACTTAACTTTATAAAGAGAATGTCCTGGATTCTTTCCCAAATTGTATGTGATGCTTCAATAACTGGAGCTCATACATTTTCTACTAATGCAAATAAAATGGAGAAGGCAGGTAACAAATCAGAAGAATTAAGTAAGGTGGAGCAAAGCCCTTATAATTCTGTACAGAAGGCAGAATTATATGCTATTCTTATGGTACTAAGAGATTTTAAAGAATCTCTCAATATAGTTACTGATTCACAATATGCAGAAAGAGTTGTCTTGCAAATTGAAACCATTGAATTTATACCAGATGATAGAGAATTGACTTCATTATTTATCCAGGTACAAGACATATTTAGGAATAGATTTTATCCTATATACATAACATACATCCAGTCCCATATGGGTCTGCCAGGTCCTCTAGCACAAGGTAATGCAGAAATTGATCAATTATTGATTGGAAATGTGTTGCAGGCCTCAGAATTTCATAAAAAAATCATCATATCAAAAACAAAGGTTTCTTTAAAAAGTGTTATCTATTGCATGGCAACAAGCTAAGCAAATTATAAAAAGAAGCCCCATTTGCTCTTTCTATAATCAAACACCACTGCCTAAATGGTCTAACCCAAAAGGTACGCAAAGGAATGAAATCTGGCAGATGGGTGTGTTCCACTTTGCAAAATCTGGAAAATTAAAATATGTACACCACACCATTGACACTTATTCAGGTTTTCAGTGGGCAACTGATTTAAGCTCAGAAAAGCCTGATTCAGTAATAACACATTTATTACAAGCTATGGTCATCATGGGTATACCTGCACAAATAAAGACAGATAATAGTCCAGCAAATGCCTCTAGGAAAATGAAATAGTTTTTTGCTTATTATAATATTAAACATATTACAAGTATACCACATAATCCTACAGGTCAAGCAGTTATAGAAAGATAAAATAAAACTATAAAAATATGTTAAACAAACAGAAAGGGGTGGAAAATGCCTACAGCCAGTAGTCTTTAAGTTACCCATCCACTGGTGTGTGGCCTCTTATACTATTTATGCCTATGTAAAGCATGTGTTCAGCCTCTTATCCAGCTGTGGGATTTGGTTGCTGTTCTCCATTACAGCAGAGGATATTGATTTGTAAGTCTACCCCTAAATAAATAACCCTCTATTCTACTCAATTCTGAGCCAGTGTGGTTTCTACACTTCCAATCAACAATTGATTAATTTCTGCATTACCTTGTGCTAGAGGACCTGGCAGACCCATATGGGACTGGATGTGTGTTATGTATATGGGATGAAGCCTATTCCTGATTATGTCTTGCACCTGGATAAATAATGAAGTCAATTCTGTATTTCTTTTAAGCATCCTTCTTCAGTTGTGAGTACTGGGATCCAAACCCTGGATCTCTCCGAAAGCAACAAGTGCTCTTAACTACTGAGCCATCTTTGCAGCCCTCTAAATAATTTCTTTAAAAGAATATGAATGCTTGAATATTATTAAACACAAGGAAGCTCTTGTAGAAACCTTCACAACACAAATGTTTGAGATTCAAAAAGCTAAACACATTGTTTTAATGACCCTGCATTATAATGGCCAATTACAACATCATTTGTAGCAATGTATTTTACTATTGAAACTTGGTGAGAGGGACTTACAGGTTCTTCTATCAAAGACGTGAGGCTTGTGACATTTAGGAAAGCAAACCCTACCAGGCCATTTGAACTAAGAGTCAAAAAATCTAGGTATCTGGGACTGAAGAATCAGCCGAATTAACACGGTTCCAGAACTACTGGAATGAAACCTTTGCTCGACACTCAATGCTGATCAACTGGAGTTGAGAAATTAGCAGTGATTACAAAGATACCAGCATCTTAGAGGTGAGGTCTTCTGGAAAGTGGTGTAGGAGGCCCTTCTGTCTATGTGTTGCTTTAATGAAGAACTGTTTGAGCCTATGACAGTGAAGAACAGAGCTAGGTGGGCAAAGTTAGGCTGAGTCAAGAGACACAATAGATCTGCCACCAGAGATAGACATGCAGAACCTTTGCTTGTAGGCCATGACCTCATGGTGATACACAGAATAATGGAGATGAGTTAAATTAAAGTGTAAGAGTTAGCCAATAAAAAGATCCCAGAACCCCCTCCTGCTCTTTTTTTTTTTAATCTTTTTTGGTTTCTTGTTTTGGGGGGATTTTGTTTTGTTTTGTTTTGTTTTTCCTCCCCAGGATGCATTTAAAGTTTTCCCTCAGTCAGTGCATGGCTTGGCTGCCTCTCTCAAGTTTACCTCCTCCTCCTGCAGGAGGCTGACTGAGCATGGGGATGCCTAAACTCCTGCTCTGACCTCTCCTTCCCCAGCCGCCGGGTCCTGCCCAGGACGCCAGAGGGCACCAGATAGCAGCACCTGAGTGAAGAAGGGCGGACGGGCAGGCACAGGCGGCGCTAGGCGTACCCGACTTGCCCGCATTGGCCACCGCGGGCGACCCTAAACAATTTGCAGGCACCACACCCCCCCCCCGCAGCCCCGGCTTGCCTCTTCCACTCGCCGTCGGCACCCGCGCTGCACCGAAAAGATCGCGGCGGCCACAGCGCGGATGCCCGGCCTGGTCCGCGCCCTCCTTCCCACCGGGATGCCAATGCCGGGTCCCTGCCGCCGGCCGTGCCCACTTAAAAAGCACTTTTCTGCCTCGGGCAGGAAAAAAAAGATCCACAGGAGGCTTGCTTTCTTTTCCTTTCTTCTTTATTTCTTTCGAGCAAGTTTCCCAAAAGGGCGGAAATTGGAGGCGATCTCTAGAAAATTCTCCCATAGTCTGTGGCCGAAAGGGCAGGAGGTGGCCGGCGGGGAGAGCACAAGCGGACTTGGCTAGAGTGTGCATGCGTGTGAGGGTTCGTGTGCGCGGTGCGAGTCACGGAGGCCTCTCACACACTCGCACACCGACACACACACACCGACAAACACACACACAGCGACACACACACCGAACACACACATACCGACACCCCCCCCACACACACCGACACACCCACACACCCAACCAAACTCGCGTGCGCCAACCAAACGCGTCTCTATGGCTTTCAACCGGTCGGTTCTCCGCAAAGTGGGCCTGGCTCTTTTCCCACTGCCTCGGTCTCCGGCACTTGAACTTCACGGGCTCGCTTGCTCGCCAACCCCCGTGCGAGCCTGACGCAAAGGTCATGCGGGCGGATGGGGCCGCAGGGGTGGCGTGCCAGGACTCGCGTCCTCCCGCCGCCACTGCACCAAGTCACCACCGGGATAGCCCACACGGTCCCTCCCGAAGCCGGCGCCCCCCCCCCTCCTGCCTTGGGTCGGTGGCGCTTGGCGCCCCTTTGGGAGAATGTGACTCCGCTGCGTTCGTCCCCCTCACCCGCTCCGGGCGACGCGCTCCCCCCACCGATGCACACGGACCAACGTCCAAAAAGCGACCAAGGTGACAAGTGGTGGGGGCGGGGCCGCAGACCCGAATGCCTCTAACTGCTGGCTCGCCAGGGAGGGCCTAGGTCGGCTCCCTTCCTCAAGGCCCTCCACATCCTTTCCAGCTCGCAAAAGGATAAAAAAAATACAAGTCTCTTCTCAGCCTTCCCCCCCCCCCCCCATTTTCCCTTTCTCTTTTTTCTCTCTTTTGTTCCTCTTTCACACTCGCGCTCTCTACTTCAGAGTAGATGCTCAGACTCCCCCACCAGTCGCTTGTACTCAGTTTCTGTCTTAGGATTTACTATTGCTGTGGAGAGACACCATGACCAAGGCAACTCATAAAGGAAAACTTTAACTGTGGTGGCTCTCTTAAAGTTGAGAGGTTCAGTCTATCATGCCCGGAAGATGGCAACATGCTTGCTGTGAATGGTGCTGGCAACAGGCAATCCACTGACTTACAGGGAGGAATCCTGAGTATATGAAACCTCAAAGGTTGCCCTCGGTGACACAGACACAAGTCCTCCAACAAGGCCATACCCACTTCAACAAAGCCGCAGTTCCTATGAGATTCTGTGATAATAGGATTTGGAATTAGGGAGCCAATTACATCCAAGCTACCACAGTTTCAAGTGTCACTACAGAGATAAATATCAAAATGTTTCCTTAGAGTGTTTACAACAGTTTCACAGTGTCAGACTCTAGACTTAAATCTTCAGTCCTTTTAAAGGATGCTTTTGTATGATGTGTGCTGTAAGGTTCAGGTTTAGCCTTTCCCATGCTGCTTCCCAGTTTCCCCTGCATTGCTTATTAAAGAGATTTTCCTTCCCTCCCCAAAGCCCCATTTAATCCTAGCATCTTTGTTAAAGATCTGTGCAGGCTTATTTGTGGGCTCCCTGTTCTTTCCCATTGTTGGTTTGCTGTTTTGATTACTATAGCTTTGGGTATAGTTCGAAATAAAAAATGTGGCAAATGCAAATGTTTCATTCTCAAAATACTTTGGATGCAGCTGGTGAGATG
Source organism: Myodes glareolus (assembly GCF_982192425.1). NCBI lineage: Eukaryota > Metazoa > Chordata > Mammalia > Rodentia > Cricetidae > Myodes > Myodes glareolus. Next base: position 126,826,285 of record NC_142026.1, read on the forward strand.
GCTCAGCAGTTAAGAACATTTGTTCTTGCAGAGCAGGCTCCTGAGTTCAATTCCCAGCAACCACGTGGTGGCAATCAACCATCTACACAATGGTACACACACATACAGATGAGCAAAACATTCATATACACACAAGAAAATAAAGAAAACTGAAAATTAAGAAATAAATTGACCATTTGGAGGCTTCTATATTTCTGTATGAACTCTTGTACCCCACTCCTAAGAGATCACAGAGCGTCTCTAGTTCACTTTGATTAGTATGAGTACTGTAGCAATATTTCCTCCAATCAGTGAATACTGGGTGTGTCCCCAATTAGTTGAGTCTTCTTTGCTTTCTTTTCCATACTCAGATCTTTTTGGTTTTTTTTAGTTGAATTTATTTGTAAATATTTATTTTTTGGTGTTATTAACAATGAAATAGTTCTCTTAATTTAATTTTCAGATGATATGTTGCTTATGTATGTAAATATAACTGATTTTTTAAATAGTTTTTTGGTTTTGTAAGTTAGAGTTTCTGTGAGTAATAGCCCTGACTGTCCAGGAAATCTTTCTGTAGATCATGCTGGCCTGGTACTCGTAGAGATCCACCTGCCTCTGACTCCTGAGTCTGGGATTAAATGCGTGCTTCGCCATGATGTGCTGTTTGCTGGTTTTTTTTACCTTACCAGGTTTTACTCACTTCCCTACTCTTAACCTCACTCAGACTCTTCAGGGTTTTGTATTTTATTTCCTTTTCTTGCCAGTTACTTTAGCTAGGACCTCCAGTGCTATATTGAGAACAAGTTCTGAAAGAAGATCCCTTGGTGAGTTCAAGGTCTCACAGTTAAAACTGTGCTGTTAGCTGTATTATAGTGTGAATCTTGTTTCATATGTGTGTATGGATGTGGATGTGTGTTTATGTGTGTGTGTGTGTTTGTGTGTATGTGTATAAAGACATTCTTCCCATACTTAGCTTTTTGACAGATTTTACCAGAAGGTGTGTTGAGTTTTTTATTTTAATTTACATTTTATCAGCATAATTTACTTTTGATTCTTGGGAATTTCAAATCATGACCCAATCCTGCTCATTTCTCATTCCATCCATATCTGCCTTTATAGTGAACCCCCCCAAGAGAACCGAAAAGAAATGAAAATAAAAAAATAAAATACTAAGTAAAAACAAACAACAAAAACACAAACAAAAGAATAAGGTAACAAAAAAAATACCCACTTCCCTCCTGTCTCTCCTGCCTCTTCATCACCTTTTCATCTGTCTTAGTGATATTGGGAGCAAACTCCTTTGTTGAAACAGCTTTATTTGAAAATGTTCACTGTAAAATGAGTTGTTGGTCAGGTTCAAGGCCTCTGGCTTCTGGTCCACCATTAATACTGGACCCTCACCCATATTCCTGTCAGATATCCTGCTGTTGCCCTGAGTCATGCAGATCCTGTGGCTGTGGTTCAGCAGAACCACTCCCTCCAAGCAGTCTGGCAGGTCATAGATGGGGTAGGTGTTGAGGCAGGCCAACTCAGAGTCCAGTGTGTGCACCTAAGTGGTAGCTGAGTTGATCCATCTGGGTCACTGGGACCATGACCCTCAGTCAAGAGGTGGAGCCAGCATTCCCATGCCCCTGGTGAGGGTGAAGCCAACTTTCCCATGTGCAGGGGCCTCCTCTGCTATGAGGGGCAGGTAAGTTCTACAGTGCCTGGTCATTGGTGGTGTAAGGTGCTACATCATCAGGGCTGGTCAACCTGTGGACCTGTCTGCTCTATGCCAAAAATAAATTACCTTCAGCAGTGTCAAGGACTGGCCTTCACAAAAATACTTTTTACCAAGGTAGAGGCCTGGGAATTGAAGAAATATAAGTAAGGAATATGAAGTCCATAAAAATAATACCATTTGCCTGTGGACTTTTACCTTCACTGTTCTATATTCTTTTCTTTACTTCCTACTCCATTGCTGGCTGAGTGGCTGTGTGGCTGCACCTTGTGTCCCTTCTCCTTCTCTTCCTTCTTTTCTCTCTCATTTATTTTCTTCTCCTGCCAGCCCCACCAATTTCTCTCTCGTGATTAGTTATTGACCGTTCACCTCTTTGTTAGACCAATCAAGTGTTTTGGGCAGTTTCACAGAGTTAAACAAATGCAACATAAAGAATCTAACACATCTTAGCATCATTAAACAAACAGTCCACAGCATAGAAGAATGTAATATATCTTTAACTAATATTCCACAATAGTCTATACTTTATATTCTTTAAACTCTATTTGGTGGCTCAAAAATGAACTTTCGAAGTGGTACACCCCTTTAACCCCATCTCTCGGGAGGCCAGCCTGGTCTACAAAAGATAGTTCCAGGACTGGCTCCAAATTAACCCTGTCTCGAAAAACAAAAACAAAAACAAAACAAAAAACGAAACAAAAACAACAACAACAAAAAACCCCACAAACTTTACTTGTGTTAGTCCTCACAATAGTCATGGTCCAGTAATTGAAAACTGACCCTCCCCCCCAAAAAAAAGCCCTTCCTAAGCATGCCACTTGATTTACAAATTACTCTGAAGGAAGTGTCTGTTCTGTTAAGACTTGAGTGCGAGGCTCTATTTTTTAAAAGCAATTTTTGTACAATATAACTTATACTGCAGTCAGACATTAACATTCTACATGGTTGAACTGATTCTCAACCTGTGGATCAAGACCCCTTTGGGGATCACACATCAGTTATCCTGCATATCAGATATTTACATTATAATTCATAACTGCAGCAAAATTACAATTATAAATTAGCAATGAATCAGATTTTATGGTTGGGGTCACCACAACATAAGGAATTGTATTAAAGTGTTATAGCATTAGGAAGGTTGAAGTTGTACCCAGATTACAACCCCCAGAGAGAGATCACCAGAGAGGCCCAGACTGTAATAAGCAAGATTTAATTAGCATAATACAAACATGTTTAGAATCCCTGTCTCCAAAACCCCTTTGCTACAAGATAGAGAGTGCTGCGGGAGCTACTTTTGCTCATTCAACCAATAGCCTTTGAGATACCAGCCCACTGGGGTGTGGTATCTTTAGCTTTAAAAATAAGCAGTGGCAGCTCTCTAGCTTGCTCGCTCTCTCTCTCTCTCTCTCTCTCTCTCTCTCTCTCTCTCTCTCTCTCTCTTTTTTTCTTGCTTCGGATTCTGCTTCTGGTTATCAGATGCTTCCCTGATTCTGCAGGAGGCTGTTGTGTAGGATGGTGATCTGTAAGTTTTTCCTTTTAAATAAATAATCCTTTTATTAATCTTAATTCTGAGTTTGCAGAAGACAGTATATTGAACTGATAACCAGACAAAAGGTCAGTGTTGGGGGCTGGGAGGATGACTCAGTGGGTAAGGCCCTTGCTATGGAAGTATGAAGACCGGAATTCACATCCCTGATACCCAGTGGGACACCTGTTCCGTGTGCTCAGCCGACTAACCCTACCAAGAACCAGAGTGAGACCCCAGCCTGCTCCTTACCTCCTTGGGGAAGAGATTTCCTACTCACATTCGTGTAAATGCAAAGGCAAACAATGACAGACAGGACCATGATGATGAGGATGGCTACTACTGTGACGGCAGATCCTTTGTTATTGGGGACTGGCCTGGCAAATGGAACCTGGGTGGTGTTCGTGGTGCACGGAAGTTGGGAGAAAGATGTCACCTTTGTGGTAACTGGGGCCCTTGATGTTGGTTCTTAAAAAAGAGAAATCAGGAAAATTCCGGATGAAGCTAAAACACACCTCCATCAACACCTTCTCCCCATTCAGCCCGAGGGACTCATGTGTAATAACTGTTCATAATTCCAGAGTAGAGAGAGGAGTAGAGCTGTGTGGACGATGTCCTTGCAGAGTTTATGTCATTAACAAAGAAAACAAATGTCTGTGGAACCATCAAACAATGTGACATATTTATATGGTTAGGACTTTCTGGATGGTGGCTCAATTGGTGGTGTTTAGTTGTACCAGAGAAGGATAATGATGCCTCTCAAAGTGATGTGGAGCTGGAGGAAGGGCAGCTATAGCGAGGAAGAAAAGCCTTGAGGTTTACAGTGATGCATGCAGACTTGAGGTCCATTAGCCAGCCATGCAGTGCCTGGGCCTTTAGTTAGTAGGGAATGAGAAACACTGGGGGGTAAGGTGAGAAAGAGAGATCCCCATGGTCATCACTGGATCTCAGACAGGAAGAACATGAGGAAATCTCCTACCCAGTCTATCAGATGATGGAGTTGACTTCTAATAATCTAGGTAATACCTACTTGGCTTTTCCTTCTGCTGCTTTAAGAGTTTCTTGAGCCAGTGACTGCAGTCTGCTGTGGAGATTATCTTGAGTTATCTTATGAATCGCTCATCCATGATACCTCTAGCTTTAAGGCTAATCAGTGCCTAGCTCATATTTAGTGCATTCAAGAGGAAAGACTACTCTCCCCTGATGTTAAATCTCCAGGAGGCATCAATACTTTGTCCGTGTTCATACTGAGAAAGCATGGTGGCCTGTAAAGTGGGCTGACCTGCGAACCACACACAACACCATCCTGCTTCACTCTCATAGATCCATCACTTCTCTAAAGTTCAGGACTTTCCCACTGGCTTATGAGCCAGGATCATTTCCACATGACTTGCTCTTTGTTACCCACTGGGTACCACATGCTTCCAAGGTTGGACCAATGCTCAACTCTCTCACACAGATACAACCATCATATGGACCTGGTCAGAGGATAGCCACAGCACAGGACACAGAAAATCTAGGCTGATTCAGTCTGGTACTGGAAGAGAGAGGATCATGAATCTCAGAAAAGTGCGTGTGCCAGAGTGGATGGAACAGCAAACATTTCCAGGGGAAGACTGCAGAGTCCATGCTGTCTGTGGATGCTGGAGCATCCCTGTTGAGAAGCACAGTGAGAAGGACCAGGGAGAAAGGCAACAGCATGGTTGGAAGCTCAGAGATGATGATGGCTTGAGGCTGGAGTGGGATTAGGGAACTGTATTTCTAACTTGGAAGCCCAGAAGTATGGTACAGAAACATACTATAGGGTAGAGTGGTCAGGAGGCAGTAACATCAAGGATAGTGGTCCTTGATCAGTATGAGGAGCCCACCTTGAATCTTGCTGCTGAGGGTGTCATGGCTCTCAGAACATAAAAAAAAAATCTAAATGCAGAAAGATGGTTAGCAAACTCAGATGTGGCTTGTTTTCAATAAATACAAAACAGATGAGCAAGAAGCTGACAACTGCTGTCCCATAAAAACCCTGACTCCTGTGCCCATTGTTTAAACTGAACCATGAGGGCTAGAGAGGTGGTGGAGCGGCTAAGGGCACTTGTTCTTGCAGAAGACCCAGATTTGATTTCCAACAAGTACATGTGGTGGCTCACGATTGCCTGTAACTCCAGTTCCAGAGCTTGCAATCCCCTCTTTGGACCTCACTCCACTCTCCATGCCACCAGAGCTGCCTTGCTCCCCTCCCTGAGCCTGTGTTGCCTGGCTCCTCTCTACTCCCTGTACCTGTGCTGTGGATTCCTAGCTTCCAGCTCCCTGCCCTTTCTTGCTTGCTTGAAGGGCTCAATGTGAACCAAGAGGTGAGGACACTGTTGTCCTGGGCTCCCACACCCTGTGGTCCCTTCACCTCACTCACTGGCAGCTGCACCCTCAAAGTCCCTGGACAAGAGAATCTGAAACCAGTGAGACAGGATGAAATCCTTGCCAGCAGCTGATGTCAAGGCAGGTTACAGTCAGAGTTAGCATAATATATGCATGGCCACGCCCAGACCCTCTCTACTCACCAAGTGCCATGCCCACCCCACTTATTCACTAATCTCATTACTTCTGTGCTCCTCCTCTTCAGATGTGGACCTTTGAGGAGGAAGCTGTGGTCGTTCCTACCTGGCTGAGAATTGCTTTGGTTAGCAAGGAGCAAGAAAACAGAAGTATGGGAATTCTAACTCCAGTCTTGGGGGGAAGGGGACGGTTTCCTCCTAGCTCTCTCACTGCTGAGGCCACCTTCTTGCCCTCACTGCCTAGCTTGTTTGCTTGTTTGCTGCCCTTGCTTCTTTGCTGCCTTGCTGACTCCCTTGCTCAATGAAAGGAAGCTCCAAGTCATCCTCCCTTCCACCTGAGTAGGATCTAGCAGGTTCCCCAGGGCACCCTATCAAAGGGCTGCTTGCTCTGTTTGTCACAGCTGACTGGGAGAATGGCTCCTCCATTGTTTGAGCCCTGGGTCTAGCCTACCCCAGCACTTAGTTTTATCTCCTCATTCCCACCCCTCCTCAGAGCATTGACCTCATCTTGGGAGAAACTAAAACAGACCCAATTTCTAGTACAAAAACCAATGTAACTAAGGGATAAAAGAACTTTCCAGTATGAACTTTCCTATTACTTTTTTTCCAAGACAAAGTTTCTCTGTGTAGCCCTGGCTGTCCTGGAACACACTCAAGACCAGGCTGGCCTCCAACTCAGATAGTTGCCTTTCTCTGCCTCCCAAGTGCTGGGATTAAAGGCGTGCACACACTGCCCAGCTTGAAGTGTCCCATTTTTACAATTCATTTAGACTGTTGCATGATCTTAGGGACATAAGTGTGACTATGAAAACAGTGGCGGCTCTCCAGCCAGGGCTCCCTGCTTCTGCTGTAATTCCTCAAGGACATTACATTATTATACTTGACTCAAAATTCTGCTTTTTTTTTTTTTATGGTCGAGCAGTGGTGGTACATGCCTTTAATCCCAGCACTTGGGAAGCAGAGGCATGCAGATTTCTGTGAGTTCTAGATCAACTCTGGTCTACAGAGCAAGTTCGTTCCAGGACAGGCTCTAAACCTACAGAGAAGCCCTATATTGAAACCCCAAAAGGACTGCTTTTTCTCTCTTCCGTTAAATTCTGATGCTGAAAAACATTTTTTTTCATTCTCTGTTTCTACCTCAAACAATCAATAACCGATGTATGTGGAAAATTCTACCATAGGGGATGGAAGAATAGCCTCCCGATATGTCAATATTCTCTACATAAGCATTTGAGCCGGTTCTGATAAAACTTCCTGAGGTAGTGGTCATTTGTTGTATGGACGACTTTCTCCTCTCCTGCTCATTATTCGGTACTTAAGTGAGCGCTTAACTTTCATGGGAAACAAAACAGCAAAATTTAAGCATATCTGTGAATAAAATACAAAAACATTCACCATATAGTTACCTAGAATAGGTTATTACTTCACAACAAATTGACCATCATCCCCTCAGCTTAACACTTAAAACTTTGTTATGTTGATATTGTTTGTTTTGTAGTTCTGTGCTTACCCTTGGTCTGACAAAATGGTCAGACTCTGTGAATTTGAGGCTATTCTGGTCTACAGAGCTAGTTCTGGGACAGCCAAAGCAACACAATGAAACCCTGTCATGAAACACCAAAATAAATAAAAAATAAATAAAGTAAAATAGAAAAGGGGCCCAGTTATGGTGGCACACGCCTTTCATACCAGCACTCAGGATGCACAGGCAAGGCAGATCTCTTTGAGTTTGAGGCCAGCCTGGTCCACAAATTGTGTTCCAGGACAGCCAGGGCTACACAGAGAAACCCTGCCTGGGGGTGGGGGTTGGAAATTGGGGAGATACATGGAATACGTAGGCCCTTATGCTCACAGATAAATACTAGGGAAAACAGGAATATGAAGTGCACAGGATTGTCTCTTTGAAGAGAGAGATGTATATCCTGATTTCTGCCCGGAAGGCTGGGAACAGATATGGTTAGGAGCCTGCTGACCTCGAGGTTATCTGTATGTCCAGACCACAACAGCTACCCTAGATCCTTATCTTGTGCTATGTCCTATCTTTATGGAAGATATCACTTGTACTTGATAAGAATTTCTATGTAGCCATCTCTTAAACTTTGCTGTATACACAAGATTGAGATTTTTTAAATTTAACTGTACTTAAATATGCCTAAAATAAACTACCTGGGGGGGTCAGAATTTTAAAGTTTGACCCAACATGGGCCACTTAGTCAGGTTAAACTGGGCTTCCTTCTTGTTTCCTGGGGAACAACCCTCTGCTGCTGCTGCTGCTGCTGCTGGTGGTGGTGTTAGCAGGGACCCCACAGGTGTCTTTCAAAAGCTATCTCACGGGGTGAGTGCTGCCTTTTGGGTGGAACATCTCACTCTTAAAAGGGCCAGGGGGAAGGTTGGACCAGTTTTCACTGGTTTTGGAAATTATTTTAGAGAAGGCCAACTTAAGAGTCCAGTTCATCCTTAAACCCTGTCCTGAGCTCTGAAGTCAGTAGGTACAATTTCCTGATTACATTTAAGGCCTTACTGACCAGTTAAGCCATGGACAAAGTGAAGGCAGGTCAGTTATCTGATCCGATTGACAAGGACAGTCTGAACCTAGAAAGAAACTTATCTGAAAGAGTATTGAATAGCGTCAGAGCAGTGTCCCCTCTGAGTAGTGGATGCTTCTATCCAGTTTGAGAAGGTGTCAAGATAAGCATTGCAGCTCCAATGGAAAGGATGCTGGCAGCTGGGAGCCAGGGAATACTAAGTGCTGCAGCTGGAATGGAAAAGTATTCTGTCAATCTGGAACCAAGGAATAATGAATGTTACAGCTCTGGTGGAAAAGTATTCTGTCAATCTGGAGATAGGAGTACCACAGGTCACAGTCGGCATAGCCTCTTACAGTCCCGCTCCAGGGAAAGGAACTCTGCTCTGGCAGGGGCAATTTCCCCGGGTGAAGTTGTTGCAGTTCTGTTCTGGTCCCCCAGAATGCAGCAGTTCAGCTCCTCCAGGGAAAAGGTTTCCCAGGTCTTACAGACCTGCTCTGTTCTGCTGTAGCTCAGGTGAAAAGTTGATACTTCTCTGCTCTGCTCTATTCCTGCAAAGGTCTCATCCAAACCTCACTCAAGAGATTTATTGGGAGGGAAGAATTCTAAAGAGATTGGCTGCCTCTGCCAGGGTGGAAAAAGGAAGTAGCAAACTGAACAAGCTTGGGGCATACATAGGACTTCTTAGGTATGGATTTCTTTTTTTATTTTTCTTTTATCATTTTTATTGAGCTAAATATTTTTCTCTTCTCCCCTCCCCGTCTCTTTCCTCCCCTTCTACCCTCTCCCATGGTCACCATGCTCGCAATTTACTCAGGAGATCTTGTCTTTTTCTACTTCCCATGTACATTAGATCCATGTGTGTTTCTCTTAGCGTCCTCTTTGTTGTCTAAGTTCTCTGGGATTGTGAATTATACTCTGGTTTGCATCCTTTGGATGGGTTTTATTCCCAGTATCTCAAACCCCTTGGCCCTGAGAGCACCTAATGCTTCACACAGGAGCATCTGCCATTCGTTCACCTTCAATACTTTCCCTGTCTGCTGATCTTTCTCTACACATGGCAACTATCAGAAAACTCTGTGAAAGTAGTTGCCAGCTCTCTCTCTCTCTCTCTCTCTCTCTCTCTCTCTCTCTCTCTCTCTCTCTCTCTCACACACACACACACACACACACACATATATATACATACATATATATATATATATATATATATATATAAAATCACAGAGAGAGTTGAGAATAAGTCATCAAAAATGATTTTGCAAAATCTCAGGTAATCATAAAATGCACCTGCCTAGTTTCCATTTTTTTCTCATGGTCCAAACAATCTTGGTTTCCGAGCAGCTTTCTGAAGCATCTCTTCATCACTACTGATCAGACGTGTAATAGACCTGATTCTAGTGATGGCATACAGTAAGTAAGCAGCCGTGTTTCCTCTGTCATCCAGCATCTTGTCAAAGAAGATATAGTCATTCAACCGGTTGTGCAACAGGCCGGCATATTTGATGCAGCCATAAGCAATGGATGTCTGAGCAGTTGTTGACTCCTCTTTAGTTAAGACCTTGTCTCCTTCCTCCTCCTTTTGCTTATCCATGGACCATTTTAGTCCTCCCATCAGGTCCACAAGGTGCACATTTTCACTGGAATGTGTTGTAAACTTCTTCTTGTCTTCTTCTAGCACCACACCAAAACCAGCATGGTTTGCTTGAGTGACTTTGGGGTTATACCTATACCAACCAATCAATTGAGAAACAGAAAAATTGTCTGGATGTGTACAGCTTGTCCATTGTCGACTGTTGCTGGGTGCTAATGGCTCCCTTGAGGGAATGAGCTGAGAAGGTACGGTGTCAATGGCATAGACCCAGAGAGTCAGGTAAAAGGCCTACAGCAGATTCATTTATACAGCAATGGGGAGAGCCTTATCTACCCTCCTCCCAACACCCAGACTGTGTTCTCATCTGTTGATATTGTGTGGTTGCTGCCCCTCATTGGCTAAGCATGGTCAGGATTTCTGTCAGAGTCTGTTGCTAGACCCTAATACACTTTAAAATAATATTCTACAACAGTCCACCACATACAGATAAACTTATCTGCTATTTCCTCAAATAGTCTCTATTTGATAGCAACCATGCCAGATATATCATAAGTATAAAGTCCCCATCTGATTTCACTATGGCTAATGGTATGGAACACCCAGGCAGGTGTTCCAAATTCCTTTACAGTATCCTTCATAGTATCTTGATAGAAGGGTTCTCCTCTATTATAGTGATGTCCAATGCATCATAGATTTTTATCAAACTCTTCACAGGTGACATCACAGAGGAGCCTCCAGGCCTTTATGAAATCTGGGTTTTTACTCTGCAGTGAAACAACAGACTGATAGGCTCACTCCTCAAATTCCTCCTCAGTATCAAACCTCTTCTTAGATTCCTTATAAAATGCCTGGGGATTCCCAATAGGAGGTGAAACCGTCAGATAATCTAGAAATTGATCATATAGGTGAGAGATGAGCATGCCAAACTGGGTTCCCCAATCTTCTACATGGTTTCATCTTAGCACATCATATCTGGCAAATTCAAAGAGTTAGCTCGTATTTTCTTCTATGATAGTTGACCTGCGGTGGCCAACATGTCTCTCTTTAGCTATGTTGGGAGAGGAAAAGTCAACTATAACCCTTTTATTCTCTCCAAGAACAGGCAGTTGAACTCCATTTACTAGGAGACTGGTCAGCTGTTCTAACACAAAATCCTTTCTCAAGTGGACATTAATGCAATCAGAACCCAAAATGTCAACTGAGTCAATATAGTCATTGTTTGGCAACAGTTTGGTAATGGTATCTACAATTCCTCTAGGATTAACTTTCTGTTCCTTTGCTTTGAGCATCTGAGAAATATCCATTGCACTAATACATTGATGGTCTCCCAACCTGAACCACTGACTTAGGGTTATGAGCAGAGGAGGACTGTACAAATCTGAATCTGCAGCCTTAGTGGCTTAGCCAAGGACATCCTGCGGGCAGCTATTGATGCTAATCATTGTTTTAGTTGGTCGTCTTCTCCTTTCTGCCCTAAGACTTCTTTGAAGAATATTCAGTCTGTACTTCAATTTTAAATTTTCTTCTTGTAACTGATCGAAATTTGGAGGATCTTCTAAGTGACCACAGTTCCTCAACCAGTCGATCTCAATAGTCAGAGATTTAATCTCCTTTTGAGACTGCAGGCCACCAATGGATAGTTGTGATTGTAAAGCACAAGAACATAGTGGATGCTCAGCACTCCGAGAATGGATGTCTCAGATGGAATGGCTGTGCTGACAAGGCAGGGGCCACAGGCAAAAACGCAAGGTGTGCTCCTTTGGCACTGGTTTCAAGGTCAGAGTGTTGTTCTGTGGCTATGGTTACAGGGTCAAAGTATGTATCTTTGGCTCTAGCCAGGATGTTTTTCTTGGGCTTACCCTTTTTACCTACAATACACACTAATATATCCTTAACACTGAACGGTGAGGCTTCATCTTTATGAAATCAAATTTCCATTTCTTACCAGGGGTTGGCTCCCTCAGATCAACAGACAGCTAGGGCTGCACAGAGAAACTGTCTCAAATCCCAACCGACCTCTCAAGCAAATGAACAAACAAATAAATGAAAATACAAAATAAAAAATTGTATACTGATTTTGACATATCTTCATACAGACTGACAAAGAACAAAAGGAATATTACAGCTATTTTATCACAAATGGAATAGGCATTGCCACAAACCTTTAGAAGTAAAATAATTGCAAGAGAATTCTCTGAATTTTTTATGTAAAATCACACAATGCAGCCATGCACCCATTTGTGGAAACATGAATATCTGTAAAGCAATCACAAGAAAAAGTTCATAAACATTTGAGTAGAAAGATGACATTTTAAAGATGCCAAGTCAGTAATCAGATGACTTCCAGTAGGAAAACAAAGGACAGACATTACCAATGACCTCTACTAAACAAGTAGTCCTCAATTTCTCTTTCCTAGGATTAGTTGTTACAGGATGCAAGGCCATGGGAGATGTCTGGACCAGCTCCTATCAGGTCCTGTTCATCCTTCCATCTGTAGTTAAGAGACCTGTCTCTGTGGGTTGATCTGACAAGAGGTAATAGCGCTCAAACAGCTCATTCCTGTGAGCGTCTTCGGGAATTTTGTTAATTCTTTCAGTGAATGTTTAATGAAACATACCATCAAAAACGTCCATACTCTTTGAGTAACCATAGTCTAAGGTCCCTAAGTCAAGTCATGAACCTCTTCCTTCTACATTTCAGGGATTTCTTGCCATGCCCAGCACTATTGCCTCACTTCCTGCCTGTCCTGAAGTCATCCTTTGGTGGTTTCACACTTTAAACTCTTTATCCCTGTTCACATCTTGTTTCTTGGTTTAATTCTGTGGCGTCTTTGGTGGATCTGATTCTTTTGTTCTGAGTTTTATCTTCTAGATCAGAAGCCATAGAGATGGAGATAATATTGTGACTAAACATCACCACCATCTGCACCAGCACCTGCCGGTCAGCACCAATGACCTCTTGTCCTCTGAGTGATGTCAGAGTCTGGCCTTCACCCTCATTCAATGTTCATCTTCCCTCTCCAAAATGCTCCTTTTAAAGTTTTATGGCCTTTTGACCTCATGACAGATCAGCAACCTAGGCATGGTTCTCAATGCCGTGTTCTCAGCAATGATGCCCTTCCAAGTGGAGTTCATCTCAACCACTTGTCCATGACTTGATCTGCTAAACTGTTACGGCATAAATGTCAATGCAAAATGGCCCTCTTTTGAAATAAAACCAAACATGCTATTTTAATTCCCAGGCTCTAATGCTTTGAGTCTGACTCAGTTCCTCAGGATCCCTCACACAATTAGAGGGTGAATCCTACCCAACGGTGGCACATTAGGCCAGTAGTTGAGCAACGGTGCTATAAAACTTACCTAAGAAGACATGACCTGCCCCTCTGGTCTATTCAAATACAAACATTAAAATGGCCCAGAAGACAAGGCCAGGTAATAACATGTAGCTAGTATTAAAACCTCAATTTCCTCTCAGGAACATTGCTTCATGAGAATTCAGTAGCTGTGTTTTGGTCCACAGTGTTTATCATTCTCGTGTGTGTGTATATACACATGTGTGTTTGTGTGTGCTTGTTAATGTTCTTGTACCTATGGAGACTACACATGTGTGTTAGTGTGTGCTTGTTAATGTTCTTGTGCCTATGGAGACTGGGCATTAACACTGGGTGCCATTCCTCAGGAGCCCTGAGCACTGTGTTGTTGAGCCAGTCTGTACTGGAATTCATCAATTCCACTAGTCTGACTGGTGAGGAAACCCCAGGGATGCCCTTCTCTCTCTCTGTCTCCTACACTGGGATTATAAGTGTGTGTCACCATAGTGTACATGGGTTCTGGGGAACCCATGATACAGAGAGACACTTTGTAATGCCCAGAAGAGAGCATTGAAGCTCCTGGAACTGGAGTTCCATGTGGCTGTGAACTGCCATGTGGGTGCTGGGAATTGAGCCTAGGTCTTCTGCAAGAGCAGTAAGTATTGCTAACAGTCATACCATTACTTCAGCACCCATAGACAAATTCTTTCTTAAAAATATTTATTTATTTATTATGTATACAATATTCTGTTTGTGTGTATGCTTGCAGGCCAGAAGAGGGCATCAGACCTCACTACAGATGGTTGTGAGCCACCATGTGCTTGCTGGAAATTGAACTCAGGACCTTTGGAAGAGCAGGAAATGCTCTTAACCACTGAGCCATCTCTCCAGCTCCCATTGACAAATTCTTAAGAGCTTTTAGGTGAACCCCACTTAACATGTATTCATTTGTGCCACTCACATATACATTAGGTAATGAAAACTGAAATTTAAGCATCCTTGGGCAACGTTGATAAATTGCATTGAGAAATGACTTTATTAAGCAGCTCTTGCAAGTCTACTGATAGCATCTCTCTTCTGCACAAAACTGTGGACCTGGGTCCTTCTGGTCACTCTGCTGCATAGCAGCACATCTCTGGTACTTTCTCCTGCTTCTACTGTGGCACTAACAGGCTCAACATATGAGATCTTTGCCAGAGAAGCAGACTTTAGAGGCTGGACTGTGGGAACGAGGATGGCGTGGCACTCTTGCGCTTCACTGAGGCTGAGAGTGACAAGTGGGCTCTAGGAGAGGGGTGTGATCCACCCAGGAGGTGCTATATCTGAACTTGGGGTGGTCCTTTACATTCCTGTCTGCAGACACATATATCTACTTCATCCTTTCTGTGAAAGAATCTAGAGTATGCTAATTTATTTTTCACTTCATCTCATTCTTGTGGTATTTGGTGAGTTAGCACAGTTGGCTGTGGTTTCTGCCCATCAGTGACAACGCAGAAAAAGTAGTGTGGCCACACAGATAATTAAATCCCACTCAACTGTGATAAATACATCCCCTTAAATAAAAATCACCTTCCACAGGCACCAGGCACATATGCAGTGCACATATATTGGGGCAAAACAATTATACACATAAAGTAATTAAATAAAAATCACCATCACTCCAATTACATCTAACATGGTAGGACAGTGGGAGACTGAGGGCAGTGGGTGGTCCTGACTGACTGTGAGCAAATATCTCTTACAAACCATTCAGGAGCACTAAGTGGAAGATGTGTTAGAGACTAGGTCCCTGCTAATCTGCTACTTCAGTCTAACTCATGTCCCCATGGGTTATGTGACAAAGAACCCACAGGAAAGCAGAGGAGAGAGGAGTGGGCCACAAACTTTAATCCCTCTTCCTTTCACCTCCAGGTCTCCAGAAGCCATTGACAGCACAAGACTCATTATTGACTTTGAAACAGGAATTTCTGACTTCACTTGGGGGAGATGCTGTGGGGGATGGGCACCAATATTGTGATAGTGCATATAGTTTAATTTGGGGTCAGAAGACTAGGTCAGAGGCCAAATCTGGTCTCCTGTTCCTCTTTGAGTATTTGACGAAGAGGCAGTAAGAATATAGATTTCCAATTTGGAAATATTTAGTACCTGACTTTTACAGAAAAATTGATTTCTGCCTAAATGAATACCATTATCTGATGCTGCCTGCCCAGGAGGTGGACTAGATGGGTCTGGGGTACAAGGGAAGAAGCTTCCATGTGCTCCTACTCTGCACCATTTAACTGACCCCCACAGTGGAAATGGAGCCCCACCCTCTGCTTTGGGTTGTGTGGTGAGAAGGGGTGGGTTTGCTGGAGGAGAGTATCCTCAGTCAAGGGTGTATGAGTGTTGACAGTTAGTGAAGGAGGGGCTTAAAGCCTTGTTCTCAGTGGAGTAGTGAGGCAAGAAAGGAACTAGAGGTGACCTGAGGGGTCACTCAACAATAAACCAAGTAAGTAGGCTGTAAATCTTGGTTTGGTGGGACAGGACCTCAGTTCCTGCATTTGAGTGCAAGTTTGTAGTTCAAGGCCAGCTTAGAATACAGGGGAAAGATAAGGCTAGCCTGGGCTATGGGGTGAACTCTTCCATCAAAGACAAATTTGGTTGAGGGAGGGATGAGATGTGTGGAGCAGCTGCTGGTTGCATGTGCTGTGATCTTCTATTAAAGCACACTGAGAAGTTCAAAAGCAAAGAGCCCAGAGAATGCCTGAGAGCTAGTTTGGGGACAAAGAGGAAGGGTTAGGGTGAGGGCTAGAAGGAACTCGAGACCTGGGCTCTTCTGGAAGGAGTTCAGAGAAGCTGAATTCCCAGGCTGCCTTCTGCTGAGATTCTCCACCCCCCATCCCAACACCACCACAGTCTGATTCTGGAAAAACTCATCAGCGAGCCTGAAAGACATCCTGCCCATCAGCAGGGACAGAAATAGGTGGTAATGAGTGAGCTTGGTGCCTGCACACGGTGCCGTTGTTTCTTCTCCAGACATAGGAGCAACTTGGGCTGTCAAAAACTAAGGAAAGGTCTTAGTCACTCCAGCCAATGCTCCACCCACAGAAAGTTTTTGAAATTTGGGCTGTGGATTTTAGGCAGTTCCTCCTTGGTCTACCTAAAATCAGTTCCCAGTTCTCATTTGTTTGCCCAGGTCCTTTCATAGCCACTCCAGGGTCCCTGAAGGCTGGTGCCCACTCCCTGAGGATGGTGATGTTGCCACTCCAGTGATTCATATTCCAGGGAGCACACAGGCTGTGGGAAGGCTCCTGAAGGCAGGGACGCCAAGCTTCTGCATCCACAGTGCCAGGAGCCCTGGGTTACTTACAGAAGGTACTCACTGGCTCTGTCCTGGGAGACCGTGGTCAGCAAACGTGGAGAAAAGATAAAGAAAGTGGCCACAGGGAGCTGCAAACAGAGGCAAGTAATCCAGGCTGCAGTTTGCATGCTTTTGTGGGGTCAGCTACACCCACACCCCTACTCCCCACCTTTGATGCCTTCAGCTTCTGGCTGCCCTCCTAGGGAGCCTTCTAGCACTTCTCTGGCCCTGGCTATCCAGCTCCACACCCCACCTCCTCTTTCTTCCTATCAGTAACTCCCACCTTCAGACTGCTCCTCTCTCTCTCTCTCTCTCTCTCTCTCTCTCTTTCTCTCTCTCTTCTTTATTTTTTACAGTATGGTGTTAGCACAAAGCTTTACTCCCAGCTCTCTGTGAGTTCAAGACTAGCCTGGTCTTTAAGAACTAGCTCCAGGACAGGCTCCAAAGCTACAGAATTTCAGCCCCACCTGGGAAATCAGAGTTGTAGTGTGCTACATCTGAAAGTTGTATTTTTCTAATCAATTCTATGGCCCTAGTTTTGCTTTCTGTGGAAGCTAGTGGTCAATATTGGGTGTTCACAAGACTTGAAAAAAGTGACCTTGGTGTTTTGAGGTAAGGTCTCCCTCTGAAGTTGTGAACTTACAGATTTGGATAGACTGGACAACTTTTAAAGCCTGGGTATATTCCCCTATCCACTAGGACAGACTCAGACTGTCTCTTTTGGAGGATTTGTGTGGGTTCTGGAGAATGAAATGCAGAACTTCTTGCTTATAGGGCTGGAGTTCTCAAAATGAAAGCAACTTCTTAGGTGTCCATGGTGGCACCCACCTCTCATCCCAGTCCTTGGGAGACAGAGGCAGGCAGCAGATCTCTGTTGAGTTAAAGACCAGGCAGAGTTACATGGAAAGACACTGTCTCAAAAAATAAAAAACAAAAATCAACAACTACAGAGATCAGTTTTTAAAGAAAATGTTAGCACTGGAAGGCAGGAATTGTGTAACTACTGATACTTGGTACTTCTGCTTATTTTCCCCATGTGTGGTGAAGGGCAGGGCTGAGTGCTCATGCGCAGGGGTTCATCCCTGCAGGGGATGCTGGAGATGATCAATGGTGTAGTTCTCTTGCTGGTTTCCATCTTTTGTTTGAGACAGAGGGGTTCACTGACTTGGCTGACTGACTAGTGAGTCCCAAGAATCCACTTTTCTGTACCTCAGCACTTCTGAGATGGCCAGCATGCTCTACCACCCCTCCCTCTACAACTTGGGTCCTAGGACTCAAACTCTGGTCTTGATGCCTGCAGGGCAAACACTGTATGACTCGGCTATCTCTCCACCCTGAGTGTCTATTCACGTAGAGTTTCCTTTCTGCTGAGCGCTCTCTCTCTCTCTCTCTCTCTCTCTCTCTCTCTCTCTTTCTCTCTCTCTCTCTCTCTCTCTCTCTCTCTCTCTCTCTCTCTCTCTCTCTCTCTCCCTCTTTGAGATGGAGTTTTATTGTGTATCCCTGGCTCTCCTTGAACTCATTCTGTAGACAAGACTGGCCTCAAACTCACAGAGATCCACCTGCCTCTGCCTCCAAAGTTCTGGGATTAAAGGCCTGTGCCCCCACCTCCAGACTTTAGTGAGCTCTTCAATTGTAGCCTTCATCCACTCATTCTCGTAATACCTCAGCCACTAGTCAATTGCATTTATACACCTCAAGAGACTGTCTGAGGGTGCTGTGCAGCCTGAGTGACCTGGAGCCTGAGACACCCCCTACCCAGTGCTCTTTCAGCACACACTGGCTGGGAAACTCCCTGCAGGGAACTCAGAGAAGAGATAAAGCTGTGTCCTCATGGTGCTTAGGGTGAGGTCTTCATGGTTGGAGTTTGAATGTGCACTATGGAAGCACTCTAAAGAAACTATTGTCTATGGAACTATTTTTGGATAAGAAAAGATTTTTTTGAAAAATTAATTCACTTGATGAACAAAAGCCATAAAGTTAATCATTGCCACAAGGAGATTTGTTAACATTAAAAATTATTTTTCTGTCTTAAACTAATTTTATTCTATGGCCACTTGGTAAGTCACCTGTTGTCTTGATTAGAGAGACAGCCTTAGTTACTGTGGTGATTTGAAAGGAAATGGCCTGTCAAATAAGTAGCACTATTATGAGGTGTGGCCTTGCTGGATGAAGTGTAGTCTTATTGGAGGAAGTGTGTCACTGTGCGGGTGGGCTTTGAGGTATATTTTTCTCAAAGCTTCCCTCAGTGGGACAGTCAGTAGACTTCCCATTGCCTGCAACAGTAAGGGCTCTCAGCTGCAGCACCACATCTGCCTGCATGCAGCCTTGCTCCCTTTCACGATCATGATAGACTGAACCTCTGAAATGTAAGTGAGCCACCCTCATTTAGATGCTTTCTTTTTACGAGGTGCCATGGTCATGGTGTCTCTTCACAACAACAGAAACCCTAAATAAGACAGAAGTTGGTATGAGGGACTCGAGTATTGCTGTGATAGGCCTGACCACATGTTTTGGGTGAAGAATTTGGACTTTGATAGTTGAGTTATGAAAATGGTGGGATGGTTTAAACATTGCTTTATGGTCCATACCAGTAAGAGCATGGAAGGCAGTGGTGCTGAGTGTGATTTGATGAACTGTGGGGGGCTCAGTCTGCAGGTATCAGAGGAGAAGAATTTTACCATGTTGTGTAGAGTTCATCCTTTTGATATTTTGATGGCAAAACTGACTGTGTTTTGCCCTTGTAGGAAGTGTCTGCCTGAGGCTAAAGTGGAAAGTTTCGCATTAATTCTGTTGGCAGAGGAAATCTCAAAACAGCCTAGTGTAGACTCTCTTGTGTGGATATTAGTTGTAATTCTACTAAAGATTTAACAATGCAAAGGAGCAGGTTGAGCAGGGTAAATTACAAATGTAAATTTTGAGGGGAAAATGAGCATCAATAAGTAGAAAGGAACTAAGTCCTGTGTTCAGGGAGAAAAATTGATTAAGAAATGGAAGAAAGGGAATAGTGACCTCAGGGCCAGATCCCACCCAGCTAAACTTCCAGCTGTGGAAAGAATCTAAAAAAAGGTTAGAGCCCGGTGTGGTGGTTCATGTCTTTAATCCCAGTCCTGGGAAGGAAGAGGCTGGTAGATCTCTGAGTTTGAGACCAGCCTGGTCTACAGAGTGTGTTTCAAGACAGTCAAACAGAAAGTAAAAGAAAGATAGAAAACAGGTGAAGATATAGTTGAATGAGGGAACACTGTTCTAATCCCAGGAAACATCAGAACTTGGCAGCTTTGGCCATTAGAGCTGGGTTTAGAGTTAAGGATAGAAGAAAGAAGTTAAGAAATAGAGGCACTAAGGCCAGACATGTGTCAGGAATGTCCCTGAATGGAGGCCTAGTAGAGAAGCTACAATGTGAAGCTAGTAAGTTGAAGTCTGGATTTCCTTGGAGAAGAGGCCCAGTGGAGTCAGCAGTGAGAACTGAGAGTACAAACCTGGTCTCGGGGTCCAAGGCTGAACTGCACAGGGCACATCCCAGTGCTCAGGAGTGTCATGTCCTTAGAGAATTCGCAGGTCCCTCCTAACACAGGCTGCTGCTACATCTAGCACAGCAGGACAGGGTGAGGATCCAGGCAGCCACCTAGAGACACTCAAATTGCTGTCTTCTAAGCATTGTGCCTGCCACTCAGTCGGAGACAGTGAGTTTGAGGTTTCAAACCACTTCTAGAATGATAGCAAACACCTTTTCTGTGGCCAGCCAAGTCTAGTGTTATAGGCCAGGAAACATTCATTTTAGGAGCTTCAGGCCAGTGTGTTTTCTTTGTCTGATGCATCCCATGCCCTCTAGGTGGAGAGAGATAGAACAGAAAGTCCAGCATAGACTCGTGTGTTTGCATGCTTAGTCCATAGGGAGTAGCACTATTGTGCAGTGTGACCTTGTTGGAGAAGGTGTGTTCTTGTTGGAGTAAGTGTGTCATAAAGGTGGGTTTTGAGTTTTTAGAATCTCAAGTTGGGCCAGTGTGACTCACTTTCCTCCTGCAGCCTTCAGATCAAGATGTAGAACTGTCAATTCTTCTCCGACACCATGTCTGCCTGAAAGCTGCCATGCCATGTCATGAGGGTAATGGGTTAAACCTCTGAAATTTTAAGCCAGCTCCAATTAAATGTTTGCCTGTTTAAGAGTTACCATATTCACAATGTCTCTTCACAGCAATAGAAACCTTAAGACAGTCCTAAAGTCAGTTCAGCTACTGAGCTGAAGATTTTGTCTGCTGTCAAAGCAATCTTCAGCTGCCCTTGAGCTTGTGTGGTCCCTGGGAGGGGGATAAAGTCACACAAGTCTGGCTTTCAGACTAGAGAGCATCAGGCACAAAAGGAGACTCCTCATTGATCCCTGTTAACATTTTAATAGCGCTTACTGCTAGGGTCCTTCTTGAAACTGCCATGCTTGCCTGTACACACATGGCTTTGGGGCTGAGCTGACTCAGGTCACAGAGACCTGTTCACAAGGCTGGGATCTGTGGAGCATGATCTGAGGTTTGCTTCTTTCTGTTCTGCTTTATTTCTTACTTAATTTGCCTAAACAAGTCTTATGAGTTGCAATGGTGAATCAATCCCACACCAGTTATGTTTTAAAGGGGTATTTATTTTTGGGGGTAAACTTACATACACATAAACAGTCAGGAAAGGAGCCTACTCACTGGAGCAGGAGCCAGAACCAAGCACCGGAACCAAGAGAGCGAGCCGAGGCTTGCCACTCTTCTTTTAAAGAGAAATATACCACGTCTCAGTGGGCTGGTATTTCAGCGGCTATTGGCTGACGGAGTGGAAGGTACTCCCGCAGCACTGTGGGCTCGTGCTTCAGCGACTATTGGCTGAAGCAGCGGAAGGTACTCCCACAGCACCTCCCCTTTTGTTTAAGTAAGAGAGTTCTAAGCCTACTATGAAATTATATACAGTAAGTACAAACCTACAAAATTATATACAATAAGTACAAATATCCTATTCTAACTAGCTAAAGTCTTGTATAATAAATAACTTGGCCAAGTCATGAGAGGAAAGTAGCTACATATATCTAGTCTTCAACCCCATAGAAGATCCCAGAAGGGAAATAATGTTACCTGAGTAATTAGGAAGTGCAATCAAAGAACTTCCAAAACATGCAACAAATCACAGAGACAACTGGCTACCTGGGCAATCACCAAAGACCTGTTTGCAGCGTTGAAGCAACCAACTTTGACTAAGGCCTAGAATAACTGACAGATTATTTTTAACAGGCAAGAGATTTTTCAAAACCATCTTACCCTGTCTTGGCAAGATTTAACAGTTCTGTTTATCCATTTCTGGATTTTATCCATTTCCAGATTTTAACAGGCAAGAGATTTTTCAAAACCGTCTTATCCTGTCTTGGTAAGATTTGACAGTTCTGCTTATCCATTTCCAGATACTGTGTATTTGTCAGTAGTTGAGGTATGGGCAGTTCCTTGCCCAGAGGCCAGTTTTGTCAAGAAGACAAGCTCCAAGTGGAGTGTCTTTGGTGCTCAACAATCTCTCGGGACTAGGTCGGTGTTGCCAGGAGTGATTGTGTCTCATTACACAGAACTCTAAGATTAAATTAAATGCCATTTTCTACAGCTCTTAGAAGAGGTTGAAGACTATTTATATATAATCTCTATGTATCTAAAGAACCTGATTAGTCTAACCATAAATATGACAGACATAGATGACTATTGATCTACAATTCTTAACATGTATCTAATTTAAAGACTGAGAGAATAAACAACTGTGCAATAAATGAGGACAATGACCTCCAAATGTAAACAATAAATATCAATACATAAACAATATATGAGTATCTTAATCAGAGGTAGAAATGTACACTGCAATATGGTATACATATATCAATACAATATATATCAATACATAAAAAACGTTTTAAACAGGTAGAAGCATTCATACATACAATATTCAATATAATTTAACTTTGTATCCATATAAAAATCTATACCAATGTAATATCTATAAACAATAACTCACAAATACCACTATTATCTATCCAATTTTCCCTCTTTCTTTTTCAAAAAGATCCCTGAGCTTATAAAATTCCTTTCCCAACTTTCAACTGTATACTAATTATAATCAATCCCTAAATACTGTTCCTAAACCTGAGGACAAACTTTGCTAAGAGAGGGGACATTGTCCTCTAGAATTACTTCCAGCTGTCATGGGGGTGAGGTTCTTTCTGGAGGATCCTGTGAAAGTAAAATGATGGTTAAATTTTATGATCAATGTCTTTTAAAATTGCAAACAGTCTCTGAGTATTTTGTGGAGGTCTGGCCAGAATGTTGTACAAGATGTGCACCATTTCAGCTAACCAAGTTGAAATCATCTGTGACCCTGATATCCGAAACAGGACTTGTAGTAGCACTATCAGTATCATGACGTCATATCAACTGAGTGGAGTTGTTGTTATGGGGGTCCCATCTTCTTCCTGGAAACTTCAAATGTCAGTGCAGAAAAAACTCGTTGTTCATTGTAGAAAACTTAAACATTAATTATAGAGACATATACAAACATATATTCAATGAAAGGTATGATAGACATATTCAATGAAAAGTATGATAGATATGAAGAAAAGCAAAGATGTTTTCTAAACTCATTTCTTTCTGTCTCATATCATGGCTCTTGACATAAGACAGAAACTCCAGAAACTCTGGGTTTTTCTCCTAACAACAGGCTTGGAATTAGAGAGGGACCGGGTCAAGAATCCAACTCCAAAACCAGCTCTATAAATTCAGAAATATGATTTAGTATATTCCAGAGCTTCATACTCACAGAACCTATTCAGTTTTTTGATAATTCATATTGGGTAGTTATTTTTCCATCTGTCAGTATTCAAACATCCAGGGTCCTTTGAATTTTTCAAAGACGAGTGTTTTTCTGTGGAGATAAGAACAGAACCCTGCCCCCATTCTATGTTTTTCTTACCACCTGTATGGTCATCATCATTGTAGATGCTGTCATTTCTCCTTTCCAAGAGGTTTCTTCTCTTCAAATCTAACCTTTATTAATTTTGATGATATTCACAATTTTTCTTCTCCTGTGGAAACGAGAGCAAAACCCCTTCCCCAATGTAGCACATCTCCTGGCTTCCATTGAGAGGTCAGCACATCCTTGATATAAACCGGTTGATTTAGTTCAGCAGACTTTTCCATTATCCAATGTCTTTCTGCCGCTGTTGCTCCCTTCTCATTAGCGTTAAGAAAATTCAAGGTTAATAAGGTAATATGTAATCTATTTCTGGGGGCATTTTCCATCCCTTTCTGTTTATTTAACATACCCTTTATAGTTCGATTTGATCTTTCTATGACTGCTTGACCTGTAGGATTGTATGGTATACCTGTAACATGCTTAATATTATAATAAGCAAAAAACCGTTTCATTTTCCAAGAGACATAAGCTGGACCATTATTTGTTTTTATTTGTGCAGGTATACCCATAATGGCCATAACTTGTAATAAATGTGTGATTACTGAGTCAGTTTTTTCTGAGCTTAAAGAAGTTGCCCACTGAAAGCCTGAATAAGTGTCAATGGTGTGATGTACATATTTTAATTTTCCAAATTCTGCAAAGTAAAACACATCCATCTGCCAGATTTCTTTCCTTTGAGTATTCTTCAGGCTAGTCCCTGCAGGTAGTGGTGTTTGGTTATATAAAGAGCAAGTAGGGCATCTCTTTACAATCTCCTTAGCTTGTTGCCATGTAATGGAAAACTCTTTCTTTAAACCTTTGCTATTGATGTGATGTTTTTGATGAAATTCTGAGGCCTGCAACATGCCTCCAATCAATAATTGATCAATTTCTGCATTACTTTGTGCTAGAGGACCTGGCAGACCTGTATGGGACCGGATGTATGTTATGTACATCGGGCAAAGCCTATTCCTGATTATGTCTTGTACCTGGATAAACAATGAAGTCAACTCTGTATCATCTGGTAAAATTCAGCAGTTTCAGTATGCAAGATAACTCTTTCTGCATATTGTGAATCTGTAACAATATTAAGAGGTTCTTTAAAATCCCTTAGTACCATAAGGATGGCATATAATTCTGCCTTCAGGACAGAAGTATAAGGACTTTGTTCCACCTTACTCAATTCATCTGATTTTGTAACCAGCCTTCTCTGATTTATTAGTATCAGTATAAAACGTACGGGCTCTGGTTATTGGAGCATCATGGACAATTCGAGGAAGAATCCAAGAAGTTCTCTTTATAAGGTTAAGTCTACCACTTTTTGGATAGTTGCTATTAATTTCTCCCCCAAAATTAGCACAAGCCCTTTGCCATGGTTCATTGTCTTCCCATAACTCTTTTATTTCATCAGTAGTGAAAGGCACTATAATTTCTGCTGGGTCTATACCTGCTAGTTGAGGAAGTCTCAGCTTACCTTTTATAATTAATTCAGAGATCTTTTCTACATAAATTTTCAATTTTTTACTTGGTTTGGGTGGTAAAAAGTTCCATTCTAAAATAGTATCTTCCCTCTGCATTAAAATTCCCGTAGGAGAAATTCTGGAAGGCAATATGACTAGAATGCAACTAAGATTTCGATCCATCCTATCTACATGTGCCTCCTGTAATTTTTCCTCAACCATCGTCAGTTCCTTTTCTGCTTCAGCTGTTAATTCTCTGGGACTATTCAAATCTTTGTCACCATCTAAGGTTTTGTTTAAATGAATTATTAGATCAGGTGTTATCCCAACAGCTGGTCGTAGACTGGAAATGTCTCCTAACAATCTCTGAAAATCATTAAGAGTCCGTAACCGGTCTCTTCTAATTTGTGCCTTTTGTGTCCTAATTTTCTGTAAACCTATTCTGTAACCTAGGTAATTAACAGAATCTCCTCCTTGAATTTTTTCAGGAGCAATTTGTAATCCCCATTTCGGCAAAATTATCTTTACTTCCTCAAACATTCTTTCTAAAGTATCTATGTTTGAATCGGATAAAAAATGTCATCCATGTAATGGTATATTATAGATTTAGGGAATTGCTTAGGTATTATTTCCAATGGCTGACTTACAAAGTATTGACACAGGCTGGGGCTATTGAGCATTCCCTGTGGGAAGACAGTCCACTGGTATCTCCTAGTAGGCTGGAAGTTATTATAAGTAGGCACTGTGAAGGCAAATTTTTCTCTATCCTTTTCTTGTAATGGTATGGTAAAGAAACATTCCTTCAATCAATAACTATAAGAGGCCATCCTTTGGGTAACAGAGAAGGCAGAGGAAGTCCAGACTGTAGAGGGCACATAGGTTGAATTACCTTGTTGACAGCCCTTAGACCTGTCACCATTCTCCATTTGCCAGATTTCTTTCTTACAACAAACACAGGATAATTCCAAGGGCTAGAGGACTCCTCAATATGTTGAGCATCTAATTGCTCCTGTACCAATTGTTTTAAAGCCTGCAATTTATCTTCAGCTAAAGGCCATTGTTTAACCCATATTGGCTTTTAAGTTAGCCATTTTAAAGGTAGGGCTGTCGGTACCTCTAAAAGTTTGTTTGTTGTTTTATGTTCTTGTACAGCCTGAATGGCTGGTGACCTTTGTGCATAGAACTTTATTACATCCTTCCCAGAATCATGACTTCCTGAGACTGCAGGAATGTTAATCTGGGTATTCCATTGTTGTAGCAGGTTACAGCCCCATAAATTTACTGCAATATCAGCTACATACGGCCTTAACTTTCTTCTTTGATCTTCTGGCCCAATACAGTGAACCCATCTCGTGCTTTGTTTAACTCGAGATATGATTCCAATTCCTAGTAATTGAACATCTGCCTCTTGAAGAGGCCAATTTGGATGCCAAGATTCTGGAGTGATGATACTCACATCTGCTCCTGTGTCTATCAAGCCAACAATCACAATTCCATTTATATGTACTCTCAGCTTTGGTCTCTGATCATTTATAGAAGTTTGCCAAAATACACATTTCTTATTTCCTAATTGAATTTCTGACTTATCCTCCAAATTTGCATCATTTAGAACCTTATGATCTTGTACAGAAGCTTCTAGAATTTTTAATTTTCCTGGTGTGACATGTCATCCACGGTTACTGGGAGTGACTGGGCCACTTTTGGCTTGAGGGCCTGCGAGAGGCTCCTCAGGGAGTTTCCTGTTGGTATCAGGTTGCCTTGTCTGTCTGTTGTTGATCTGCATTCATTCGTCTAATGTCTTCCTTTACCACACCTCCTACATATACCTGAAGGCTGAGGTTTCTTATTCCTGCCATTCCCAGATGAAGTGTTACTCCTAGAAATACTTTGCCTGCAATCCCTTTTTAGATGTCCAAATTTACCACAATTAAAACATTTGGCAGGTTGATGTCCCCTCATCGCTTTAGAAATCGCTTTTCCTACCCAAGATTCGTCATCGTAATTAAAGGTCTGAAAATTCATGGTATGCTGGATCCATTTATCCATAGGTACTGATCTAGATCTAAAGGCCCAGTTATCTTTTTGCAGTCTAAGTTTGCATTTCAAAAGCCAATGATTCAAGAATTAGTCATCTAGCTTCTGGGTCTGTTATTCCTGTGTTCAGAGCCTTAATTAATCTTTTCAAAAAGTCAGTATAGGGTTCTCCCTGTCCCTGCCTAACCCTAGTATATGACTCTACCTTTCTTCCTGGCTCTGGTAATCTACCCCAGGCATTTAAAGCTGCCTTGTTTCATAGAGACAATATTTCTTCATCATAAAGAGCTTGGACCTGTGGATCAGCGTAAGCTCCTATGCCAAGAATTTGATCCTGTGAAACCTCTACACCTTTTGCTCTTCCTTGCTGTTCCATATGTTTGGATTCTTCTTTGAAATAAACTCCAAACATCAAGAAAGGTCCATCTTCGAGGACCGCTGAAGCTAACTATGAGAAATCTTGGGAGATAGCCCTGACATTAGAAGCCCAAGCCCTTATCATTTCCTTAACAAATGTAGAGTGCAAGCCATAATTAATAATGGCTTGCTTAATTTCCTTTAGGTCATGCATACCTACTGGCATCCATCTAGATTCTTTGGCTCCCTTTGAGCCTTTAGAAGTTGATACTTTGTCAGAATAAATTACAGGGTATGTTGCTAAAACCCTGGGTAAGCCAGTTCTAACAGGTGGTGGTGGCATTGTATCCTGCCCTTGTGTTTTCTCACCCAGATCATCAGTTCCAATAATTTTTTCAATCATTTCAAATCTTTGTATCATCATCTCTCTTAAATCCTGAATCTCCTGACCTGCATGTGTTTCTATTGATTTCACTAAGGCATCAATTTTTTGGTCCCCATTCTGCACTTGTGACTCCAAGGTCATAATGGTTCCTTTTAAAGATAGTATCTCCTCCTTGAACTGCCCCTGGATATCATGTAAATTGCCATCCTGGAGGTATATTCTGTCTGTTACCTTATCAACACTCTGTGATAACTTTTCAAAGTCAAATTCAACAGCTTGGATCCTTTCAGGTAATTTCCTAGTGCCCTTAAATAAGGAGTCAATTTTGCTTATCATAGTATTAATCCTATCAATTAATGCCACATATTTCCACAATGATATAACATTAAGAAGGAAACTAAAACCAGTAAATCGAGGTACCTCCATAGGCATATAGGCCACTTGTGATTTCTATCAAAGTGGCAGCAAAAGCTGCAGCTAGAGTCCCATTAAAAAAGAAACCTGCCATTTTACCTATCAGCCACCAGATGGGGATATCTCCAAGTCGCGACTGGAACCACTCACAACAAATCCTGTTTTAAAATCTGCTCTGTTATTTGTTCAAAAACTGGGGAAAATAAGTCAATTGAGAGGTCAGATGTACACAGAGAGAAAATCCAGAGGCCAGGCACAGAACACAAAAGGTCAGAGAGGTTCTAGTGGCCAATAAACAAGGCAGTCTGGCCTACCCTGGCTGGGCTCTCCTGCCCAGCCGCTCTGTTCAACCTGATGCAGAGGGTCGTGACACAGCCATGCGCTGCTGCTAAAGAGGCCTAGTGCTTTGGGCCCCGTGTCCCTGTGCTGGGATTAAGGGTCAAGCTGCTTGCAGCGCTCCCAATCAGTTATGGCGGATGGCAGGGGTTTCAAACAGCTTTCTGGAACTTCAAAGGGAGCTTGCACTGTGAGCTCTTTGACTCACTTTGCAAGGAAAAATTTAAAAATCCATGCAGAACAGAGCAAAGTAGACCGGCAGAGACTGTCTGAACCTGTGTATCCTGGGAGGCATGAAGGTTATGGCTGAGGGAGGGTTCATGCCATGCCGAACTGGCCAAGCTGAGCTGGTGGCAGGCAGCCAAGCCAGAGGCCGGCACCTGAGCCGGGGGTGGGGTGGGGGGCGGGGGGGTGGTTCTTAAACCAAATGCTGGGCGCCAAATAATGGTGAATCAATCCCACACCAATTATGTTTTAAAGGGGTATTTATTTTGGGGGGTAAACTTACATACACATAAACAGTAAGGAAAGGAGCCTAGTTGCTGGAGCAGGAGCCAGGACCAAGCGCAGGAACAAAGAGAGCAAGCTGAGGCTTGCCGCTCTTCTTTTAAAGAGAAATATACCACATCCCAGTGGGCTCGTGCTTCAGCGACTATTGGCTGAAGCAGTGGAAGGTACTCCCGCAGCAGAGTTGGGTCCCCTCACAGATGAGGCCATGTGCTTGCCCAGCCCTCTTCCCTCTGATTCTTCATCTACCTGGATTGGAGGCTTCCTGCATTCTAGCCCAGGATCAGGTGTCACCTGAACAGTGAAATGTTACACTGGGGTATGTACTAGGCCCTAGGTGAACAGAGCAAGTTTAGTCTCTGTTCATGAGTCTCTGACAGTGTTGATTAATTTTATTTATATCACCAAGTGGTTTAACTTGATTCATAATGTAGTGTGTATTTCAGATTACTTTGTTAAAGGCCTGTTTTCTCATTGGAATTTTTTTTAACAAACACAATCTTGCCATGAACATGCTGTCAGAGATGTATGTGGATAGATAGATATGTTTGTATCTTTCTACAATATCAGTATTTATTGAATAATGATGAATTCACAACATTACACAAAGAAACATCAGTTTCTTTGGCTACAATTTGCCAAGGAATTCCAACTATTTTTTATAAGTGGCCACTGGCAAATATGGGTTCTTTTATTCCAATGTTATTTAATAATTTTAGTCTCAGATCTTATATTACACATCAGACAGTATATGTATATATGCACATGTATGTGTGTGTTGTGTGTGTGAATGCAAATGCACACACTTGCATATATATGATGTATGTGTGTATGTTATGGAATATCAGAAGAAGATATATATAGCATGTGTGTACTTGTATCTGATATATGTGTGTAGGTTATGGAATGAACATAGAAGGATTAAGGAATCCACACATAAAAACTTCTCTCAGCACAGAGGTAGAGATTGGTTCAGATGCAGTTGTCCAGATAAGATATTAAGGAGCCAGCTGGAGAGTTGCAGACTAACAGAGCTTAGCCAGGTTCAGAGTTGAATGGAGCTGCAGGGGGTGAAGTCAGGACCATGGGATGGGGAGGAGAGGGGAGGGACAGAATCAGGATGACTGGGCTATATGGGTAGGAACAAAAGCATGTGGTAGCACTGAACTGAAGCACAGGGGACAATCAGTTCTCTCCTTGTTTGTCTCTTGATACAGCATGGGAGTCCGTTGTAAGGTTGATAGTGAGCATCAGCATTGTTCTGTTAAGTTGTGTTGTGGAATATTATTACAACTATGTAAAGATGCATTACATTAAAATTGTAGAATATTACTTTGTTACAAGAAGTGAGAGCCTGCTTTTGGTGCTGGCTGCCCTGCTAGCTTATACCCAAAATAATCACACATAAACTGTATTCATTCTAGCCTCTTCTTGGCCAACTCTCACATCCTAATCTAACCCATTTCTACCAATCTGTGTAACACTATGAGGTTGTGGCTTACCAGGAAAGATTCTAACCAGCGTCAGTCTCGGGCAAGAGCTTCATAGCATCTGCCACTCTGCCCTTCTTCCCAGAATTCTGTTCTGTCTCCCCACCTACCTGAGTTCTGCCCTATCAACTAGGCCAAGGCAGTTTCTTTACTAACCAATGAAAGCAACACAAATACAGAAGGACCTCCTACACCATTACTTTAACTATGTGAAGGTATGTTACATTTGTTTATGATGCCTTTGCTAATGATGTAAAGATGTGTTACATTTGTTTATGCTGCATTGGTTTAATTATGTAAAGATGTGTTGGCCTAAGGCACCTGATTGGTCTGACAAAAAGCTGAATGGCCAATAGCTAGTCAAAAGAGCACTAGACTTGGCTGTTGGGCAGACAGAATAACTAGAAGGAGACATTTAGGCTCAGAGAAGAGGAGAGAAGAGAAGGAGGGAGAAAGAGAAGGACTCACCTGGGGTCAGAAGACAGGCAGCTGCCAACTAGCCAGAAAAGGAGAGAGCAGAAAAGCAAGATACACAGAAAGAAAGGTTAAAAGCTCCAAGGCAAAACAGATGAAGAGAAACAAGTTAATTAAATTATAAGAACTAGGTGGAAGTGAGAACAGGACAATGCCAAGCATTCATAGCTAACAAGTTTCTGTGTCATGATTTGGGGGCTGGTTGGTGCCTACCCCCCCCCCAAACACCAAATCAAAGTCTGTTACAGTGTTTTCTTCTTTTGGGTACAGGTGAGGGTATTGTTCCTTCTTCAATTTGGGATATTTAAAATTTTTCTCAGGTCTGATTTTTCAGCTATTGTCTTATATCAAGTTTCTATTGCTGTGATGAGACACCATGACTAAAAAGAGTTTATTTGGTTTACACTTCTACACTTTTCCAACACTGAAGGAAACTAGAACAGAAATTCTAACAGGGCAGGACCCGAAGGCAGAAATCTAAGCACAGGCCATGGAAGGGTGCTGCTTACTGACTTGCTCCATTGCTTTCTTATAGAGCACATGACCACCTTCCCAGGGATGGCACCACCCACATTAGACTGTGCTGGGCTGGACCCTCTGCCATCATAATTAAGAAAATGCCCTATAGCTGGATCATATAGAGGCATTTTCTTATTTGAGGCAGCCTCCTTTCAGATAACTTTAGCTTGTATCAAGTTGACATAAAACTATCCAGAATAGATTCGGTTATGATATGTCCTTATGTGTCTAATTGATTTTGATTTGTCTATCGGTGATATCTTTTTACTTTTAAAAATAAGGTATTTATCTGACTTTGCCTTATGTGTGGTGCAGGACAGAAAGCATGTCTATGTGCACAGGAGATGCCCAGGCATAAACCTGTTGCTTGTAAAATGGATCTGGCTTGGGCAAGACCCAGTCTGAAAGCCATCATTTTATACAGTAAGGAGTAACCTAGCACAGGGCACAGCCCTATCTCCCCAAGGTCGTAGCCTAAGAATGAGAAAGGGAACAGGAACAAAGCAAGATGGAGTCGCTGGTGACAAAGACCTGTTCCCTCTTAAAAAAGTGAGGCATGGAGATGATCAACATTAATATTTTACAACACGCTTGGTCAGAAGTGACATGGCGCAGATCCCCAACATCATCAGGTTTTCTTTTCTGGCTGTGATGTAGAAGAGAGAAGGACTGTTCCAGAGAAGTCCAAGAGGTAGCTGTTGACAATGACTGCGGATCAGACTAAGATGAGGAAGCTGAAGAGCCGTGTGGAGAATCACCTAGTGATGAAAAACGGGTGTCAGTTACAATGGGCTCCTGCAATCTGTACCCTACTCTACTTCATCTCAGGAGGACACTTCTCCCCACTTCACAGACTGTGAAGCTCAGCTTCACAGGGATTTTTTTTTCTTTTGGATGTATTTATTTCAAACCTTTCTGCCATTTTGTCCTTCAAATGAAAATGACTGAATAAAACCATAACAAGTAAAAGGTAGGTCAGTAACCAGCATTTTTGGTTCTCTGGGCCTTTTACTATACTTTTGTGGTTCATTTGAGACCCGATTTAATTTAATTTAATTTAATTTGTGGCCCGAGCTTGCGTGGAACTTCCCGTGTACCACAGGCTCTTACTTACCTCAGCTTCTCAAGTCTTGTGCTGACAAGTGTGTGCAACCACACCCGAGTTCACAGTTCATGAAATATTATCTTCAATACTGACCTTCCAGAGGAGGTATCACGATCATGCGGGTGCTTTCCTCAAGGTGGGACTCACCCACTGCACTTGGGGTGTGCTGACCCCCGTGATTTCCATAAATGCAGCACATCTCCCCTAGAGTGAAAAATTAAAAAAAAATGATCATGAGATAATTACACCTACCATAAAAAAGCAAAATAAAACACAGAACTTTGTATTTAATGATATTAGATGTAAATCTTTTTACACCAAGCA
Source organism: Myodes glareolus (assembly GCF_982192425.1). NCBI lineage: Eukaryota > Metazoa > Chordata > Mammalia > Rodentia > Cricetidae > Myodes > Myodes glareolus. Next base: position 126,859,181 of record NC_142026.1, read on the forward strand.
TGCTTATAGGAAATATTTTGAAATAATAAGTGAAAATTGGAGTCTTGCTCATCTTCACCACACTTCTCTGTGCTTGCTCTAGACTGCATATGGCAAAATCTGATCACGACAGGGTTGAGGATGAGCTTCACTTTGCTTTAGTAAACAGCTCATTTCAGTTCTAAAAGACACAAATATTAGCATGTAGATCCATGTGCACTAAAGTCTAGCATAGTACATTGATCAAATGAGATTAGGGGTTTTTGTCTGTTTGATTGTTTGTTTGTTTTGTTTTGATTGATTGACTGTTTGCTTTGTCAGGATCTTACCATGCAGTCCAGGCTGGCCTTGAACTTCGTGATTCTTTTGCCTTAGCCTCCTGAGTGTTGGAATTCTAGGTATGTACTGCTGTGCCACCTCTTAAATAATCTTTGTCTATTCTGTTTTTGTCTTAAAGACTATCATAAACCTATAGCTACTAATGCACAGAGTATTATATTTGGTGCTATTATCCAATAAACTTTTTATCAGGACCCATGCAATAATAATGATGATAATGGTGATAATGAATGATAATAATGATTCCTCATATTCCGTTTTCTTACTTTGAGATCGGGTCTCCTCCTGTAGCTTGAATCAAACTCGCTACACAATGAAAGATGGTCTTTTATTCCTGATCTTCCTGCCTTTGCTTGCCAAGCTCTGGGATTCTAGCCATATGCCCCTATGTTGATCAGACACTATACCAGACATTAAATATAAGTTTCACTAATAGCATTTTGCCTAAACAATATGATATTACAATGCAAACATCAGAGCAAGGAAAAGTCTTGTAAGTCTTTAAATGATTCCATCAGACAATTCCAAATTCCAAATAGTTTACATTCTGAAAAGTTTTTATATGTCTTCCTCTCAGGCCTCACTTCTGCTACTCACACGTCCATGTTCTTACGTAAAGAAAACTGAAGTTGAAATGTTGACAACAAAATAGATAAACTAGTTGATAAGTGTCTTTATTACACTCTTCCTGCACATTTTCCTACTGAACAGAACTGTCGAGCAGTGTCCCTATGGTCACCCTGATGGGCCAGAGCTCACCACAACTTGTGGTCACTCCTTGTCCTAGGTCAGCGAGACGGCTCTGCGGCTAAAGAGCTGATGGTACAAACATTGTAACCTGAGCTGAATCTCTGGGTCAACAAGTAAAGATGGAAGAACTGACTCCTCAAGTTCTTGTTCTTATGCTGTGATGTGAATAGATTCAAAACACAAGAACTTTACTAGAGCAAATGCAATGCCCAAGACGCATACTGGGAGGGGATTTTATGCATCTATGTGGGTCACTTCCTCAGCCTAAGATGAATGGGCCTTGCCAGGTGCCAATGACTTGTCTGTACCTCACCTCCTATAGTGTTTAACTTTTCACAGCCATGGAGACACCATAATGACTGGGCCAATGACTCTTCAGATGATAAGTCTTTCCGACGTGGAAACTGAGTGTAGCTGGAAACCTTGTAGTCTTGAGGCTGTGATTCTGATCTTGAGGCAGTACTTTCAATTTCTGTCTACAGTTATATCTCATTGCATCCTCTCTGCTGGGCAGGTGTCTGTCATATACTACTCCCCATGCTCATCCACATGTGTCTTCAAGATGTTCTTGTGTTGTGGTATTTAGTGAGTCAGCACAGTCAGCTTGTGCTTCCTGCATGTCAGTATCAACTGTATACAAAAGAGTTTGATCACAGAGACAAATCCCACTAAACCACTATGAATACATGCCTAACTCACTTTCCCTTTAAATAAAAATGTCAGCAATGACTCAACTGTGTGTTGTAAAGAGACAAGAGAGACAGAATGAGTAAAATGAGGCATCCTAATTGATTATGCAAAAATAACTTGACAAAAGTCTCTGCAGTGAGTACATGGCAAGTGTCATGGTAGTGACACATGCAAGTGAGGCATCTGGGAACTGGTTTCATTCAGTTTCTAGTGTCTGAACAGAACATAGCATATTGAACTGGCAGCTGGACTGTCAAAATGTTATTGTTGGGGCCTGGCAAGATGGCTCAGTGGGTAAGGCCCTTGGTATGGAAGCATGAAGACTGGAATTCACATCCCTGATACCCAGTGGGACACACCTGTTCCATGTCCTCAGCAGACTAACCCTACCAAGAACCAGAGTGAGACCCCAGCCTACTCCTTACCTCCTTGGGGAGAATTCCTATTCACACACTTGTAAATGCAAAAAATGACAGGCAGGACGATGAAGAAGCTTACGATGAGTACTATTGTGACTGTATATCCTCTCTTACTAAGAGGCTGCTTGGTAGACATAAACTGGGTGGCATTCATGGTAGATGGAAGCTGGGTGGTGTTCATGGTAGATGGAATCTGGGTGGCGTTCATGGTAGATGGAAGCTGGGAAGGAGATGATGTAACATTTCCAATATCTGGGGCCCTTGATGTTGGTCCTTTAAACAAATCAGGAAAATTTTGAATAAAGCTTAAAACAAATCCCCATCAGCACCTTCTCTCCCCAGGCAGCCCGAGGGGCTCATGTGTAAAAACTGTTTATGATTCCTGAGTAGAGAGAGGAGTAGAGCTGTGTGGATGATGTCCTCGCAGAGTTTATTCCATTACCAAAGAAAACAAATGTCTCTGGAACCATCTAACAAAGGACATATTTACTGTGGTTACAACATTCTGGTTATCAGGGCAATTGCTGTTGTTTAATTGTGCCAGAGAAAGATAACAAATCCTTTCAAAGTGATGTGGAGCTGGTGGAAGGGCAGTTAAAATGAGGACGAAAAGGCTGGAGGTTTACAGTGATGCATGCAGACTTGGGGCCCATTAGCTGGCCATGCAGTGCCTGGCTACTTGGTTTGTAGGGAATGAGAAACATTGGGAGGTGAGATGGGAAGAGAGGTCCTCGTGGTCACCACTGGCTTCCCAGGTAGGAAGACTACTAAGAACTCATTCACTCAGTCTACCGGATCTTCCATTATGAACATATGGGAAATCATCAGATTTTCAAGATAACTGTCATGTTTTCCCCACCACATGGAGGTTTCCTTGTGATAATCCATGTATCTACTTACTTGCCATTTTCTTCGACTGTGATAAGATCTTGAAGCAGCGATCAGAGTCTCCTATGGAGAATGTTTCTAGATCTTGTGTGAGTTTGGTGTTATTCTGCCATATGTCTATACCTGGGATGTTATTATGTATCTCTTCCCATTTCTTGTTCTTTAGATCAAAGATGAAGAAATACTGTTCATCAAGGGTGAAATTCCAGTAGGCATTAATGGGTTGTCCTTCTTTATGTAGAGATACCGGTGTGACCAACAAGGTGTGGTCACCTGCAAATGACACACAAACCATCACCTTCTATCCTTTATAGAACCATCACCTCCTTCAAGGTCAAGTCTTTCTCCTCATGCTTCAGGGAACTGTATTCTTTCCTGCCTGGCTTGTTATTACTTATTCATTGGGTATGAAACTACTTCTAGCCTGAAACAGTATTCAGTTCCTTCATGCACATACAACCACAGACTCCTTCCCACGTTGAGTCTTCCCTTCCTGGATCTGATTAGCACCTTCTATCTTTGCATCCTGTCTTATACTTACCCGTGGTCAGGTATCCCTTTTCTTCTATGGTATGTATCTGGTTTCTCAACTCTTCTTCAATGTCTTTTAGTTTGGGAAACAAGTCTGCACATTCCTTTGGAGCATTTCCCTCCTTTCTTGTGTTGTCACTATCGTAGGGACGGAGAGGCACTCCATCCACTGAGCACTGTGGTGTGGACTCTGTACGTATGGAACGAGTCTTCACAGTGAAACTGCAGCTAAGAATATGTGCATCTGTGAGAGAAACACACATGAGATGTACAAAGAGGGAGCAGGAAGCCATAGGAACCATGGTTCTGTGACACCCAGAATCCTTCTGAAGGGCAAAAAAGAGGAGGAGGAGAAACCCCTGTTCCAGATGTCCACCAGCTTCTGGATCTCATTTCCTTGATTGTCTGAGGGTGGTAGGACCCTCAGATGCACCTAGTGTCACCAGAGGGATTTATCTCACAAGTACTTTTAGTGACTTTAATGAATTGTTGAGGAATAAAATATACCAGATAGTATTTGTATTCCTGGGATTGAAAAATCTACTGAACACACAGGGAGAAGAGGCATCATAGAACACGTGGTAAATTTAATATGGATCCTGGTTTTCAGGAAAAACCTCCTGGGGTTTTGCTGCGAATAGGCATGGAAAGGGGAGTTGTCACCTGTGAGCACAGTACTCATGCGTGTACCCACTGTGCCACTTCACACTATGATGTTGGGGTCAGATGCCAGATTCCCCCTTGTTAGACCACACCTTTATCTCATTCTCATGAAGAGATCTCTGTGACCTGCTCCAAGCCCCCAATATCTTTCCCCTTTCTCATGCAGTTGTTTCCCAGCACACTTATGGCCTCTGGTCTCCCAGACTTTCATTAACAGCAAGAGAAGACACGATATCCTAGAGCTGTTCTGTTCAGCAGACCACACAAGCAAGCAGGCAAAACCTAGTGAGGCATGCACACATATATTCTCCGGTGTGTGTGTAGAGCTGAAATCTAAAATACAGTATTTTATATGAACATTTAACAAGTTTGTAATATCAGTACACTAAAAAACAATGCAAAGTGATATTTTAAAAATCCCTCTTTCCCTCCTTCCTCTCCAAATCTTCTGCTATGAGGTAGGTTGCTGCAGGTTTGGGGACATTCTTTCCTGTCTCCTTTGACCAGCTTCCTCTTCCCTCTCCTCTCTGCCTCTTCTGCCACCTGTTTCTTCTCTCCGTACAGTTTCCACAACTCTATTTTTCCTTCTTCCCACTCTTAAGATTTGAATTTGTTCTTTAATAGCTGGGGTTCTTTCTCACTCAGTACCCCATGCTGAAAGATTGGTGGACATTAACATGAGATCCCTAGAGTGGAGAACTAGCTTTGTGATTGTTAACTAAAGGTCACAACCTGGGCACTTTAAGGTGGATCACAATGAAATATGCATCAGGGATTTCTGAGAAAAATCAAGTTAGAAGTTGATGAAAGAAAACTCTTTTAGCTGAAGCAGAAACAGTGAATTATGATGGTGATTTAAAGAAAGCATCCCTGAGTTCAAAATATGTGTCAGTAAATAATAATAGTAACAATAATAATAATGAATAATGATAGTAATAAATAATAATAAAAGTTACTTTTGGTAGAATATTTTATCACAAGAATAGAAATGAAGCCAGATCAACACCAGATCCCCTGGACATACTGCAGTGCTTCAGGGATGGCTTCCTGGGCCTGGTTAAAGGATCACCATGCCCACACTGTAAGACACAGAAAATTTAGGCTGGTTGAATCTGGTAGTGTAAGAGTGGGGACCAAAAAATCTCAGAGAAGTGCATTGCCAGAGTGGATGGAATAGCAAACATTTCCAGGGGAAGTGTGCAGAGTCCATGCTGTCTGTGGATGCTGGAGCATCCCTGCTGAGAAGCACAGTGAGAAGGACCAGGGAGAAGGGCACCAGCATGGCTGGAAGCTCAAGGATGGTGATGATGACTCAAGGATGGGGTGGGGTTAGGAAACTGTAATCTTGAGTCCCCAGCAAATATGGTACAGAAAAGATGCCATCAGGTGGAATGGTCAGGAGGCAGGACCATCAAGGACAGTAGTCCATAGATGAGTAAGGGAGATCCACCCACCTTGAAGCCTAACTTCTTAAGGGGGTCATGACTAACAGAACACACAAATCCTAAATAAGATAGATGCTTAGCCACCTGTATGTGACTGCATTTTAATAACTAAAGGCAAAGAGATGAACAGGAGTCTGAAAGTGGTCGTCCCAGGGCTCCTGTGTCCACTGTTTAAAGCTGAACCACTGAGGCTAGAGAGATGGCACAGCAGTTAAGGTCACTTTCTGTTCTTGCAGAAGATCCAGGTTCATTTCCAGCAATGACATGGTAGCTCACAACTGCCTGTAACTTCAGTTTTAGGAGATTGTATGGTGTTTTGATTTCCAAGCACACACATTGTACACATACATAATGCAGTCAAGACCTTATGCACATAAAATCTAAAAAACTTTATAGCTAAACGGCCTCAAAAACAATCAGACTGTTTTCTTAAGAGGACAGATCAGGTCCCAATAAGGAGGGACCACTCAGCTACACAGCATGTGCAGTGGTTTTTCCTGTATCCTCGTAACTGCCCTGTGACTCGGGTGGGAACCTCTAGATGCGATGGTGAATGTCCTGTTCCCAGAGGGTTGTGGAAATCTTCCCTCATCTAGAGGCAGAGACTGAGTTCAGCTCTCAAGTAAGCTGCCACCTCCCCCTCAGCAAGCACCTCAGGCTACAAGGAGTGTTACCTATGGCCATGGGATCCAGGAAATCCACTTGCCAGCAAAGGAGAGATCAAGAGATGTTTAACCCAGGACTTCCTCTTGTCGTTTCAGAATGACCCAGAAGTCATAGGCATCACAGAACCCACTGCTGAGTGGGAAACATGCAGCTTTGGCAATTCCTTTAAAGACACTCTGTTGGGCTGGCCACCAATAATGGTACATGGGGTACACCCTAACCTGGGGTGAGAAGAACGGACAGAGTCCATAGATGCTGTCCCGTCCACAGCTTGTTGACTTCTGCTGCTGTCACATTGAGTGCAGACTTGAGGATTTGATGGAGAGAGAGAGAGAGAGAGAGAGAGAGAGAGAGAGAGAGAGAGAGAGAGAGATAGTGAGGCTGCCAGGTTGAGAAAAAGTTAGTGGCTGCCGTTTACAGAACAAGAGAACCCACTCCAGCCCAATGAACACCTTTATCTGATGTCATCTCCCCAGGACACAGACAACATTGGCCTGGCAACATCAACAGAAGCGTCCATAGGTCCACATCCAAGACCATCCCCAGGGTCCTCCATAGAGCACAAGGTGTTTCAGCTCCTGATTAGCTGAGGTGTCTTCAGACATAGACACAGACTGTACTTGCTGGGAGAGGGGCTAAAAGGCACTTTATGGACGGGAAAATGCGGAATGCTAGATGGGCAGGGAAGGGAGCTGAGCAGTCTGGTTTAAGTATCATTTGGGAATTGAGCTTAGCCTGGTGACAGAAAGCTGTAATCCCAGTGTTTGAAAGACTGAGTTAGAGAAGGGATCCCTGCAGATTCTATAGTGTGGGCACTAGTGGGAAATCCTGTTTAAAACAAAACAACCACAAGAAAAGGAATAAAGAAGAAAAAGAGTAAGAATGTGTGTGGCTGTGGATGTCTTCTCCCTAGAAGCATCTACTGTCATCTGCTGGAGAAATGTCTTGGAAATTTGGGAAAGAAAGTTCAAGGACAAAGAGGCCCCAGAATAGTGGAGGGCTTGTGAGGAATCCCCCAGAAGGCTGTCTTGAGATTCCAAACTGCCTTAGGTCAGGAGTTGTTTGAGACTACCTTCTGAAGGGGTTTTCAACTATGCCCAGCAAGTCCAGTCCTGGTGACTGAGTTTGAGGTTTTCTACAGACCCCTGTGGTGCCGAGGAAGCCACCAGATATCTCCTGCCACCCAGTTCTCTTCCTTCTTGTAGCCCCTACCCCGCCCTTCCGCCATAATTTCCCCCCAACCTCTTCAGTCCTCTGACTTCTGGGTGGGGTCGGCCAGAGAGCCCAGTGGCTGCCCTGTGAAGACTGGAAGGAGCCCAGGAGCTCTCTGATAGCCAGGAGTAAAATGAACTTCCTAACTTAGTCAGTCCCCCATGCCGCAAAGTCCCTCCATGTAGACCCTGGGAACTCACCAGCCTGTACCTTGGACCACAGGTAACTTAGTAGAACCAAAAGGGTGACTTCAGCCTTTGCCATGGTTCCTTCCTGAGAGTGGGCTACCAACAGGCGTGGCTGAAACTGTGGAGAGATTTGGAGAGATTTCGGATCCTCACTACAGCTCTACAGAGGACCGGGTGCAGGGATTCACCAAAGTTCTGAGCACCCCTGGTTATGAATTCAGGCCTCCCTGTGCCCCAGTCCTGCCAGTTCCTAGTTCCCATCTTCTCCTACAACTCTTCAGGGTCCCTCCTGGGCCCCGGGGTTCTGATTCTCCCTCCCTGCCTACCGCGGTCCCCATTGTACTCAGGTGCTTCGAAAATTCTTAGTTAACTGAGAGGTGAGGACTCTGTTGTCCTGGCTCCCACACCCCTCGGTCCCTTCCCCTCACTCACCCACAGTTGTGCCTCAGGGACAGTGGACAGAAGAATCAGGAAGATACAGAATGAATAAAGTCCGTGCCTGCTGGTGGTATCTGCTCAGAGGGCAGCAGAGTCTGAGGAATTTATAGAGGAAGGTTCTGACCCTGTGAGGGGTCCAAGCCCACTTCATGTCCAGTGCTTCCCTGAAGTTCCAGTCCTTGGGGAGCCTCTGAGGCCTTGTTCTAGCAGTGTCCCTGCCTCTCCTGCAGCTTCTCACACCCTGAATCTCTCAGACTCCAGGCTGCTCTTTTCCACTTCCTCTTTCTCAAGTTTCTCCTCCACCCCAGACTCATTTGCCCCTTCAGGTCCCTTCTTACCACCCCTACTGCACCCTCAATGTTTCTGCTGTCTCGTGGCTTGCCACTGTCGCACCGCCCCAGCCCTTTTTAGCCGTCCCCCCCACCTCCATTTCCTTTCTTCTACTCTCTCCCTATCGAAGACCATTGCTGTCTTAGCGGCTTTTTCCCTTAACTCTGTGAACCTAAGACATTTAGGAAAGTTCTGCAAACAAACAAACAAACAACAACAAAAAACTTCTTCCAATCAAAAGTAGCTTCTCGGGCTGAGTCAGAGCTAAGAGCACCAACTGCTCTTTTGAAAGACTGAGACTGGGTTCCCAGCATTCGCATAAAAGCTCACAACCCTTTATTCGTTTTGTTTCAATTTTTTCAAGGCAGGATTGTAGAAGGAGCGCTATTGGCTGAAGGAGCGGAAGGAGCTCCCGCAGCACAGGATTTCTTTGTATATCCCTGACTGTCTTGCATCTCAGTCTATAAATCAGGCTGACCTCGAACTCAGATATTGCCTGCCTCTGCCTCTGGAGTGCTGGGATTAAAGGCTAAAGGCGTGCACTACAGGGCCTGGCAGTTCACAACCTGTAACTGCTGTTCTGGGAGATTCTGCAAGCTTCTTGTATTGATGCAGGCGCGCGCGCGCGCGCACACACACACACACACACACACACACACAAAACACTCATGCCCATGAGGCAAAAATGAATGAACCTTTTACCTTCTGTTTTAGAGGAGAATTTTGCATGGGAAAAGTCCAAGTCATTGATAGAAAATTTGTGAATCTACTCTCACTTTTTTTAAAATGTGTTTTTGCAGATTAATTGTGTGTGTGTGTGTGTGTGTGTGTGTGTGTGTGTGTGTGTGTGTGTATGTGTGTGTTTACTTATAGGATAAAGATTACCTCAGGGTGGAGCCACAGGTTCCATCCATCTTGCTTTAGGACACAGTGTCTTTCACAGGCCACAGCTCTCTGAGTTGACTATGGTTCTGGCCAGCAAGTCCCCGAAACCCTAGTTCTCCCCAGATCTGTAGCTGAAATGTCCTTGAATTCAATTTGGAGCCATTTTTCCAAGAGGTGTCTTTTCCCTTAGGAGTTCCTTGTTGGTGTCTTAGAAATCATTTAACACATCTGTCCACAGCTGTCACATCAGGTCCATGCATCTGTCCACAGCTGTCACATCAGCCATGCATCTGTCCACAGCTGTCACATCAGCCATGCATCTGTCCACCACTATCACATCACCCCATGCATCTGTCCACCACAGTCACATCAGCCCATGCATCTGTCCATCGCTGTCATAACAGCCCATGAATCTGTCCACAGGTGTCACAGCAGGGCCATGCATCTGTCCACAACTGTCACATCACGTCCATGCATCTGTCCACCTCTGTCACATCAGGGCCATGCATCTGTCCACCACTGTCGCATAAGGGCCATGCCTCCCAGAAATCTACTTTCCCCAGCTGGTTGTGGAAATCTTATTCTAGAAGACATGAATGGGGTTTCTGATTGCAAGCATCTCTGACTCAGGAGCATCCTCATTTCCTGGGCACAAACACCAGGAACTCCCCATATCCTCTCCAGCTGACCCAGAAGGCACAGGCAGCACAGGACCATTCCTGGTTGTTTAGCACACAGCTTTGGCATCACTTGGAAAGAGTGCTCAGGGGAATGGGTACCAATACTGGAATACAGGATGCTACCTAATCTGGGATCAGGAGATGAGTACAGAGGCCAAATGTGGTCTCTGTTGTCCCCTAATCTATGAGCTGCTTTCACACGGAAGCTGGGATAGAGTGTTTGATGTGGAGCCAAGTAGGGAGTTGTCAATACTATGTATCTTTAAATAAAAGCTATGCAATGCCTGTTGAAATGAACACTATTATCTGTTACTATCTCCCTAGGAGATAGCATAGGGTGGCCTGGAAGGCCAGAGCAGAGGTTTCTTTATGCCCCACTTAGCACAACTGGCAGCATCCTATGTGATTTAAGCTTTGCTCAGAATCCCCTATTTTAGGTTCTCTGGGTCAGAGTAGATGAATTTCCTAGGGTGTGTCATCAGGTAGGGGCAGGCAGTGCCAGCTGATTGAGGAGGTGATAGATTACCTTCCTGGGCGGGAGGGTGATTTATTCTAAGTTCACACAATAAAATTCCTCATTGTAAATAAGAGTACTGCTACCCAAGCACTAGGGATACTGAGGCAGGAAGATGTAAGTTCAAAATCAGCCTGAGCTACATAGGTGACCCTGTCTCTCTCATCTTGTGTATGACAGACAGGCGGAAGATACAAGGATGGTTTGACACAATCTTCATTTCTCTGGTTTTCATTTTTAAAATTCAAGATCCTTTACAGTGTACACACTGGGAAATGGGTGTGTAACTCATTTAAAACATAATATTTAAATCATAAATTATTCAAAGTATCCCTGAAATAACTTCGTATTTAGTGAGTCAAAATTACATTCTTACAGTGGGAATATTTATTTTATGAATACATATGTATAGTGAATGACTGATCTGCCTGAGATGCATGGATCAGAGAACAAAATGATCTGCTCATAGAAAAAGAAAATGTAAAAAGTTTTTTCTTTTTTTTTTTTACTTTTTACACAATTTTAAGCACATGTTTTGTTTCATTTCTCCTAAACGTTCCAAATTAAGCTACCTGCTATGACTCCTTAGAGGGGAGTAAACGGTGAAATACGCAGACGATGGTAATTATAAAACATATTTCCTTATCTGAAGTATGCCAATCTCAAATCTCAAGAGAAAAGGATTTATTTTTAATGTACACGTTAAAACATTAAACATTAAACATCTTGTTTAATGTAAACAAGAAAGAGTGGAAATCACAGCGACCGAAAACTCCCACTTAATTTTTCTCGGATTCACAAAACTTTCTATTTCTGATCAGCACCAGTTCCCACGTCCAGCTGCTAACTGGATTCCTCCAATTGCTTTCAAGTCTAAAGGGACTAAAGGCCAAACTTTCCTCTATGCCTCGCGAATTTAAGATGCCTGTAACAACCGCTAGAGGGCTCCCTCGGCCAGCTTTGCAGGTTCGCTATTTTACTGGAGTTGGTGTTTTTGAGCAAAAATTCATGAGACCGAGGTAGCCAGTACAAAGCCTCCAGGGCTTCTCACACCAATAAAGACATCACAACCAACTATCTACGAAAACCGAAATTAGAATTCAACACACACACACACACACACACACACACACACACACACACGCACGCACGCGCGCGCGCGCGCACCCCCCCCCCCCACGTTTTTATTTCTCATCTCAGTTTCCCTTAACTTAGAACAATTTTTTTAAAAATCTATTTTTGTTCCTGGGCACTTTGATTGATCTCAAATGCTTGTTTCTGGAGGTGGCCCGAGGTGGCAAAGAAGCTGGCCAAGGGATGTAGATGGCAGGTGGGGGGAGGGGGGTTTGGGTTAGGAGAGGGGAAGAGCCTTGTAAAGGACCTGGAGGAAGTTGCATAAGGAAAGGGACTCCGTTTTTTATTTTTGCGTCCCCCCACCCAAAAAATGAAAAAAAAAATCAGAGGGGAAAGAGGAGAAAAAGGAAGCTGGGCGGTGGCTGCTGGACAGAGAAGAAAAACCAAAGCGACGTTTACCTGCGTATCCCCCGTGGAAGGATGGAACAAGAGCCCTAACCCACGCGACCCGGCAGTGTGACTCAATCTCTTACCCTGGCTATCACGGAGCGCTGGCGCGTACAGAATGGACGCACAGACACCTCTGCCTTGCGCCCTCCTGGCACAGAGCAATCAGTTGGGCGGGTCAAGTTTCTCCAAGGGACAGACACCTCTGCCTCTCCCGGGCCAGGAGCTGAACAAGTCGCTGGGCGGGTCAACTTTCTATCAGGTTAGCGCAGTGGGCAGCGATCACGGGACCACAGAACTTCCCCACCCTCAGGAAGCTACTGAAGTTTTCCCTCCGCCATCTCGCCCCTCAGCGTGTGGCTCTCTCAAGTTTGCCTCCTCCTCCTCCTGTCAGAGGCTGGAGGGGCGCGCAGTGGACACTTCTGCTCCTGAGCTTCCCGATCCCCACCCACGCCGGCCTCTACTTTACCCCGCTCAGCCACCGCCACCTCTGCCACCACCGCCGCTGATGGACCACGCGGGCAGACTCCAGACAGCAGCCCCTTAGAGCAGAAGGGCGGACGGGCGGGCGCAGGGGGCGAGAAGCGGACCTAGCTTGACAGCCTCGGCCCCACCGCGGGCGACCTTAAACGAGTTGCAGGCACCGAGGTTCCCCGCCGCCGCTGCCACCGCTGCGGCCGCGGCTGCTGCTGCCACCGCTGCAGCTGAAGCCCTCGCGGCTGACGCCGGAGCCGGCGCAGCAGGCCCCTCCCACAGGCCAGCGCTCATACCGATTGCACTGCCCGCGCAGCGCCGCAGAGTCACCACCGCGGTCATCCCCATGGTCCCCTCCCTAAGCCCGCGCCCCCTACCTTGGGCCGACCGCGCTCAGCGCCCCCGGGGGAGGCTGCAGAGCGTTCGCCCTCACCTTCTCTGGCATAATGCTCACTCCCACAGCCTCCACCCTGCCCGTGGCATCAAAAAAAGCGACCAAAGGGGCAAGTTCAGAGAGGTAGGGCAAGGCGCAGACTCAAAGGCGTCCAGCACCCAGCGCTACAGCGAATGCCCAACAAGACCTTCTAGGCGGATTCCCTTCTTCAAGACCCTAAAGGAGGAAAAGAATACAAGTCTTTCCCCCCTTTTTTCTTTTCTTTTCTCTTTTTTCTTTCTCTTTCGCACTCCTTACCACAGACTGAGGTGTCCACAGACTCCCCCACCAGTTGCTTCCGAGTCATTTGCCCACTTTTTTCCCCCTCCGAATTAAGTTTTCTCCTCTTTCCCAAAGGCATAAAGAAGTTGGCGGGAAACCCCTTCTCTCCTTCCCCTCCCCTGATCGCTTTCCCAAGACAAGGATGCTCTTCATTCCCTCTCTAGCTCTTGGAACTTTCATCCTCACTCAGGGAAAAAAAAAAAATCAATAAATGGCTTTGTCACGATCCGAGCTGTGGATTAATTAGAGATTAGATCCTATCAGCACCTTCTTATCCAAATTTTCTTTTCTTTTCCTTTTTCTTCCCTCAGTCTCAAGAGTAGTCTGAGAAATGGTCCAGGGCTGCTGGCACAGTGTGCATATGCCCTTGAGTCAGGGTTGGACAGAGGGGAAACTGCACTGGGGCAACCACTTCCTCCGCAGCCCCCTCCAGGGAAGCTCACAGGGTTTTCCCCATTACTGCTGCTGCTCCTTTGCCTCTGGAAAGCAGCGATTGAGGTGCAAGCCCAAGGTGGCCACCTGCAAACACTGGTTCAGGTGCATCCCTTCCTGCTCCTTGTCTCTGCTGCTTCTCAGCTGGGTCAAAAATAGCCAGAACGAATGGGAAAGGCTGTGAAAGTTATAGATTTCTTGTCTGCTTTGGCAATTTACTTTTTTTCCTAAGGCAGTTCTCAGAGCAGCGAATCCAGCATGTGTTGGTTAAATGTGTGCATTCAGCCATTAAAGAGTGGGTCCTACCCAGGGGCTGAATACATGCCACAGGTCAAGAAATATAAGAAATGAAGTTCTAAGCTTGTATGGAGTTTAATTTGCCCTTTTTGAGACCTGAAAAATGCATAATAAAGTCTGAAACTTGCACCTTCGTTCCACATCCCAAATGAGATTTCTATGACAGCTTCAGGGGCTTAGGTCTCTGTTCTAAGGGACACTGGGAGTCTTACCCCAACTTAGAAATCCCTGCTAAAGTGCCTAGACAGGACTGCCCTCTTAATGTACTCAAGCATGATGGCTGAGCTCTCCTAAATAGTAAACCCTGCCTTTGTCAGGGCATCAAATCTGGATCCAGCTAGCATTGTATTTCAATATTGACAGTTTTTTGCTGATGGATGAACTGCTAACTGGCTTTGGAGGAGTTTATAATTCCCTTTCTCTACAAGGTACTGGCTCAGAAAGTCATTAAGTTTGCAATACATACCTTGATGCCAACAGGAGAGTTTACTATGAAGGGAAAGGGGATAAAGCAGTAAAGTGTGATTTTAGAGAAGGTGAGGCAAGCTGAGCACTTCTCTGAGGAGAAAGGGAAAGCAGTGGGCAAGTAAAGGAAACCTCTGCCCCAGCTGTATTATTTGTTTTGCATCTAATGGAGGGAACGGGGTTCTTTCTCTGCTATTGTTGTCTGGGGTCTAGAATTGAAATATATCACAGATGGAAATTCCATATTACAAAGCCTTCCCTTAAAAAAGATTATTCTTGATTGAATTTTTTCACCTAAATTATGTTCTTTGAAATAGTTTCAGAAAAATAAACTCTTAAATTCCTTCCTTGGGTCACTGAAATTACCCTAGAGAAACAGATCACCACCTATTTCTTCTGTTACTGTAGAGACTGTAGAGCAAGAATTTCGATTCTCCCTTTTCTTCCCAACTCTTGAATAACACAAAGTGAAATGGCCAAAGGCAGACTACAAGAGAAAGAAAGGTTTTCTGGTAACCTAAGACCTTGCCCCCAAGAAAATCAAAATTATTTCAAATTCCTCATTCTAAAACTCTATCCATCTCATTCATCTCAAAGTCATTCTCCAGAAAATTTTAGCTGATATTTCCATTTCTAGTGTTTTATAGCAGTCAGTTAACTCAGCTTCCTAAGGGCCGAGGTACTAGCTGTTTGCTGCCATGCCCACCCTCCCTTCCTCCAAGGTGCCTGAGCTGAAAAGATAACCAAAAGTAACATTATGTGCAACTTTGTTCAGTAGTGAGCTATGGTAGCAGGAACAATTGAGACATGTCCTCAGCAATAGGAAAGATGTACATCCAGCATGTATGATGGTCCATTATCTTAGAAGGAGTCTGTGAAGGACAACCAATCCGAAGAGGCCTATTGCAGTCAACTGTTTAGAGAGTATGCCTTACATTAAAACCTGCCCTGGTGAGAGTTGGCCAACAGAAATGGTGCTATCTTAATTTGGATACAATACATTGTATCTCTATCCAGAAAGTCATTGTGGAAACTTTGTCTCTAATTGTTGTAGTCCCACATAGTGGAGATACTGAAGATATTAAAGACCTGGATGAATAAGGACTTTGAAAACTACCCCTTCCCCCGCCCACTGTCAAAATACCTGGAAGGGCACAATCACAGACAAGCAGAAATACCATTAGAACTAGATGTCAATTTTATTCTTCATATAAATTTATGTACATTGAGTCACTGTTGGTAGAGGCTGCTTGTTTGTTGCCAGCCACCCAGACCCAAAATAATCACACAGAAACTGTATTTATCACAACACTGCTTGACCAATAGCTTATGCATACTTTTAGCTAACTTTTACATCTGAAATGAACCCATTCCTATTATTTTGTATTTTATCAGGAGGTTTATAGTTACTGGTAAGGTTCTGTCCAGTGTCTGTCGCCTTCAGCGCCAGCATGACATCTCTGCAACTCCACCTTCTTTTGTCCTCTATCTCAGTTTAGAATTCCTGTCTTGTTACATTCTGTGCTGTCACAGACCCAAAGCAGCTTCTTTATTAAACAATGGTAACAAAACATATTCACAACATACAGAGGGAAATGCCATATTAGACCAGTTTTTCCCTCCCAGAAAAGCAATATGCTAATGAAGCTTCTTTGTCCTACATTCCATCCTCCACTAATCATTTGCTAATTAATTGGCCAATAATTTAGGCTTCTGGCCAGCACCATTTAAGTATAATAAATGTATGAAAAGGGATCAGGGAATTACTGGAAGAGGAGGGTACAGTAGGGCCGTGGTGGGGGAGGCTGTGAGATTTACCTGTAGTGCAAGGTGTGTTTTTCCTGTCAGTATTGCTTCCATGCTGTGTTTACTCTATAGTAGGCACTGTAAGTTAAAACACAGAGGAAGAACCTGTCAAGTGTTTTGACAGTGGTCGCCATTGTCAGCCTGACTGGCTTAGCAGATGTGGAGAATGGTTGAGATGCTCTGTGTCTATGGAAGTGTTTCTATAGGGGGCACTGAATTACAGCAAGACCCTCCATCAGTGGGGTGACCCAGAACAAGTCACCAGAAAGAAGAAGTGTCTCTATTACTGCTACCACCACAGGTATTCTTTAGTGAGAAAATCATAGATCCATGTCAGTAGCTGCCAGCTTTCATTGTCAGATTGCCACTGCTGAGGCAACCAGCCTCCTGTACTGAGCAGTACTTAGTTCTCTGCCTCTCCATATTACCCAGGACAATCTATCAGACAGGTGTTATTTACAGAAAATGGCGCTGGGTGGACTTCATGGTAGTTTCTTATCGGAGAATCACTTTGCTTGGGCAAAAGCCAGACTGACCCACCTGCAGCAGGGAAAATACACTCCATGTCATTGTGTCCCCTGGCCTGAACCTGGGCCCTGGCAGAGAGCAGCCTGTGGTCCTGGGCTATCAGAAGGCCCATCAGGCCTCACGCAGACGTCGTGCGGTGAGCTCTTTCTCACTAGATTATTATGTAGACAGATAACAGTCAGACAGTATGTCCAGAAGTGAGACACATCCAGAAAGGACATATTGGTCGTCATGTGTGCTGAGAGATGCCTAGCAGAGAGAAAAGAATTTTTGCCTCACAGAAGTCTCCTTTCCCAAGATGGCTGTGGAAATAGCATTCCAGAGAAAGTGAACAGGGGTCCCCTTCTCCCCCAGCCAGCACCTCTGACTCAGGAGCGTCCTCATTCCCAGGACTGCAGAGCACAGTGGGCACAAACACCAGGAACTCCCATATCCTCTCCAGCTGACCCAGGAGGCGCAGCAGCACAGGACCATTCCTGTTTGTTTAGCACACAGCTTTAGCATCACTTGGAGAGAGTGCTCAGGGGAATGGGTACCAATACTGGGATACAGGATGCTCCTTAATTTGGGGTCAAATGATGAATATAGAGGCCAAATGTGATCTCCTGCTGTCCCCCAATCTCTTGAGCTGCTTTCACACTGAAGCTGGAATAGAGTGTTTGATGTAGTGTCAGGTAGGGAGTGGCTTCCCAAGTTGTAAGTATTTGTGTTCCTTAAATAAAAGCTATGCAATGTCTGCTGAAATGAACACCATTATCTGCTACTGTATGTCTAGGAGTTAACCTAAAGGAGCCAGGGGGCCAGGACAGAGGTTTCCTTATGCCCCACTCAACACCACTGGCAGATTATATGTGATTTAATCTTTGCCTAATACCCCCTGCTTTAGGTTCTGTGGGTGAGAGTGGATGGATTTCCTGAGGTGCGTCCTTAGGCAGGGGCATGCAGTGCCAGTTGTTTGAAGAGGTGATAAATCTCTTTCCTGGGTAGGAGGGTGAGGGAAGGGGATATAAGGATGGTGAACTGGGTGCTGGTTCAGTATATGAAGCAGTCAGTGAAGTTGTGTGTGGTGACCTCTGCCCTCAGCTCTCAGAAGGCTAATGGAGGGAACTGGTGCAAGCTGGCAACCTGGCCTATACAGTGAGAAAAAAAATGAGGAGGAGGAAATAAATAAAGAAATGCAGAGAGAACTGGAGTGGTGTGACTCCTGTCCTTGGGAGCAGCTGTGGTTTTAGAGATTCAGTGGCTTCTGGTGAAACACAGTGAACTTCCATTTCCTCTGGCCCTGTCTCCCCTTTCTATGTAGTAATTTTTCTGAGATGTCTCAGCTTCTCTGACAGCCTGTGAGATAAAGAGTATGGGGTGAGGTAGAGAGCAAACCCCAGGGTCTGAACTGTACAGTCATCCAGAAGGAGTCTGAGGGGATGGGGGAATGGGGGTGGAGTCCCAGGATCATCAGTTCAGCTAGGAGCATTCTTCCTCCTTGATGCTATGGCCCTGTGTCCTCTCACACTCTATTCTTGAGTCCCCCAAACTCATTGATTGGTCTCCAGGACAATAGGGGAAGAGCCCGGGTACAGCAATGAGCTTGGTCACTGTGGCCTAGGCCATGGGTTTCCTTCTCTAAACCCAGCCTCAGATGTGAAGGGCACTGTAATAGACGCCAGTCTTCTGCTGATGACATTCAGGAAAATTTCAGAATCAGGCTGTGACCTCAGACAGTTTGGGGCTTGTCTGTCACACCCTTCACTTTTTTTCTTAGAGGTTGTGTGGTTACATCAGCTTCCAGGAGAGGCTCCAGGGGCTCAGGTCCTCTTCCTGAGAGGCCATGGCACCTGGGCATAAGTTAAGCAGCCTGGACTCTGTGGCTCTGGAGTCACCAGGCCTCCTACTCCATGTTGTCCCTTCCTCACACAAACTGGCTGCAACCTCAGAGATCCTAGGCAGCTGAAGCAGGGCAGAAGGTCAAGAATAAATAAGGCATGGATTTTGGGCTGTGCAACAGTCTCTTGCCTGCAAACATAAAGCAAGTATCAGGGACTGTTTGAGGGATTTCTTCACATCCTCCAGTCACTGTCCCATGTCCCCAAACTTGGTTGGTCTCACCTTCTATTGTCTCCCACTACCTACCCTCTCCCCCCACTATCACCCCTCTCCCTCCACTCTCTTCTGTCCTACCCCTACTGTCCAGAATCCCACCCAGGTCCTTGCTTTCCTTTTTAGCCCAGCTTTAGGGCCCTCTCTGCTCTGCTGATGGCCCTCACCCTGTTAATTCTCTCTTCCTGACTCTCAAACCTCAACTCCACCACACCCCCCACTGCCTTAAATTCTTTCTTCCCTCTTGCCCCCAAACCAACAATACTCTTGTTCCCACAGTGCTCTTGCTACCTCTGGTCTGTCTCACCCAGTCTTCACTCTTATACTTGCTCCCCCTCCCACCCTTCTGCATTGGATTCCAACCTCAGTTCTCCCCCCACCCCATCCTCTCTTTGAGGAACACTTTGGTTCTAAAGCACAAGGTGTGCTTTGGAGATGTCTTTTTATGGCTAGTCACAGTTTCTTTGCTTGTATGCTTGCTGGTTGAGAGAAACTTTCACTATGTAACTCTGGCTTGTCTGTAACTCTTTATATAGACTAGGCTAGCCTCAAACTTGGAGGTCTGCCTTCTTCTGCCTTCTGAGTGCTGAAATTAAAGTTGTGAACCACTGTACTTGACCCATTATTGATATTTTATTCCCTTTCACCTTTACCTGTCTAGTTTGATGTTTTTACTTTTACTGCTCTTATCTGTACATTTGGTATTACATTTCTATCTTAGGATTTACTATTGCTGTGAAGAGACACCATGACCATGGTAGCTCCTATAAAGGACAGGTTTAACTGTACTGGCTGTCTTAAAGTGGAGAGGCTCAATCTATCATGGTGGGAAGCATGGTGGCATGCACTCCCGAATGGTGCTGGCTACATCTTGCAGGCAACAGGCAGTTCACTGGCACACTGTTAGGTATCCTGAGCATATAAAACCTCAAAGCTTGCCTTCACAGTGACACAGACACACTTCCTCCAACAAGGCCATATCCACTCCAACAAAGCCACCCTCTGAACAGTGACACTCCCAGAGATTATGTGATAATTAAATATGAAATTGGGAAGCCAATTACATTCAAGCTACCACAGTTTCAAATGTCTCTACAAAGAAAAATATCAAAGTGTTTTCTTAGAGTTTTTACAACATTTTCACAATGTCAGATTCTAGACTTAAATTTTCAGTCCATTTTAAGAATGCTTTGGTATGATGTGTGTTGTAAGCTTCAGATTTAGCCTTTCACATGGTACTTCCCAGTTTTCCCAGCATTGTTTGTTGAAGAGATTTTCCTTCCCTCTGGCACTCTGACAGGTCATAGATGGGGTAGAATTTTGGGTGAGCCAATTCAAAGTCATGTGTACCTGTGCCTGGGTGGTAGCTGAGTTAGTCATCTGGGCCACTGGGAATATGCCCCTCAGTCAAGAGGTGGAACCAGCTTTCCAATGTCCCTTCTGAGGGCTGAAGCCAACTTTCCCATGTGCAGTGGCCTCCTCTCCTACGAAGGGCAGGCAAGTTCTCCAGTGACTGGTCACTGGGACTAGCTCTCCCATAACCATGGAAAAGCAGGACCAATTCTCCCATGAAGGACCTGGCCTGCTTTCTCAGGGACAGTGAGAGGAAGAAACAGCTCAGCATGGCTCTCAGACATCAATGACCATGGTTTGTAAGGTCTCCTATGTTAACACAGGCAATGTATATCAACAGAGACCTCGGGAGCAGAAGGACCGTGAACGCAGAGGTGCCCCTCAGCAGCAGTTTTGGCCGGGATGTCACCATGACGCCATGCAGGCCACTGGTGTGGGAGGTCCTTCTCTCTATATGTTGCTTTTCTTGTTTAATGAATAAAGAAACTGCTTGGATCTATGTCAGAGCTTTAGGGGAAACCTAAGCTGAATGCTGTGAGAAAGGAGGCAGAGTCAGAGAGAAGCGATGAAGCTGCTGGAGACAAACGCTGGGAACTTTATCCAGTAAACTGTCACATGGCAATGCACAGATTATTAGAAAGGGGTTAAATTAATATGTAAGAGATTAGCCAATAAGAAGCTAGGGATATTGGGCCAAGCAGTGTTTTAATTAATACAGTTTCTCTATGATTATTTCAGGGCTAAGTGGCTGAGACAAACAAGCAGCTCTGTCCTACAGGCCACTCAGTTCTTTATGGCCCAGCATCAGAGTGGTCCCAAGATTTTAATATGGCCAAAACCCGAGGTGTAGGTCCAGACCACAGACATTCACATCAAATTTGATAGTAACAGGAGACATGGACATTAGCAGAGACTCTTGCTGTAGGAGGGCCATGGATTCAGACATGGTCCTTCAGTGAACCTCAGACACATATGTCAACATGTCCTTGCATGGCAGCACTGGCCACTCAGATCTGTATGGCCCTGCTGGCAACATGACCCTCTGATGGAGGAGGGTCATCTGTTTATGTGTTACTTTCATTGTTTAAGAAAGAGACTGCCTTGGCCTTTTTGATAGGCCAGCCCTTAGGTGGGTGGAGTAGACAGAACAGAATTGTGGGAGAAAGAAAGCAGAGGCAGGCAGTCACCATGACTCTCCTCTTCGAGACAGACCCAGTAGGACACCACCTCATGGTGCTACACAGATTACTAAATATGGGTTAAAGCAAGATGTGAGAGTTAGCCAATAAGAGCCTGAAACTAATGGGCCAGGCAGTGTTTGAATGAATACAGTTTCTGTGTAATTATTTCAGGTAAAGCTAGCTAGGAGGCGGGTGGCAGGAAGTGGCCTGCTGTTCCTTTTGCTACAACCCTCAGAGACCAACATGACCCCAGTTGGTGGCCCAGACCCCAAACATCTGCATAGCCTTTGGTGGTAACAGATTGACAGACGTCCACACAGATCTCAGCTCAGCAGGGCTATGGATGTAGTTGCCACCATGGCCCCAGGTGACAGGCAGGTTATTCACATAGGTCTGTTCCTCATGACCTCCACTTCTTCAAATCTGCCCCTTTCTATAGCACATGAACTTTTCTGCTCATCTCTCTTTACCATTCCCCCACCATAGTTTTCGCTCACCATATGGCACATGACCACCTAAAGTCACATGATGCCAGATGGATCTGTGGTTGTCTTCTACCTGCACAGGCCATGGAGCATCTGCTGAGCCTGTGGGTATCCTCAACCCTCCTGGAACTGGTGGGACCAGGCAGACCTTGGTTGTCTTCTATGTGCCCAGGTCAAGTGGCCGTATGATGGGTTTTGACACCTGTTTGTTGAGGGGATCATGAAAACTTTGTTCCTCATTCCATTCATTCCCTTCATTTGGAGCACCATATTTATCAACTTGAGTGTCACTGAATACTCCTTGGCCATTGGTGATGTCTGTCTTAGGGCAGGGGTAAAGGAACCAGTGTCCTCATTGAATTGTTTTCTACTTCACTGCTTTTCTTCTAGTGTATCTATGCCTCTTATTCTTAAAGATTTTCTTTCCTTATTTCTGTCTTCTGCTTTCCAGAGGTTACTTTGTTCTGCATTTATTTTTAGGGTGTAAATTAAGATTGTTGACTGGAGGCCTTGATTAGTTTGCATGGCATTTATTATTTTACATTTCTCCCTAACCATCTTTTCTTCTGTGTTTGTTTGACAGTTTTACTGAAAGTTTTTTAAAGTCTATTTCAAATAAATAATGTTATACACAAGAAAATAACAACTTTAGACCTTGTGATTTTGCTCAGGAGAAAAGTGCATAGAGTTTTTTTTCAATGTTTATTACTTTATGTGCATGTGTGTTTTGTCTGAATGTATGTGTTCACCATGTACATGCTAGTTGACCAGGGAGGTCAGGAGAGGGTCAGACCCCCGGAACTGTAGTTAACATGTGATTGTGAGCTCCATGTGGGTGTTTGTTATTGAACATTGGTCCTTTGGAAGAGTATCTAGTGCCCTTCATCACTGAGCGGTCTCTCAAGCCTCCTCATAGCTTGTTTATTGTCTACACAACAAATCTCAATATATCGTAATTATCAGGTCATCAGGAGAATCTTGCCTGAGTCAGCACAAAGCACATTTTGTCATCAAATTCTAGCAGACCTAAGAGACGATTGCACAGCTTCTGATACCCGTTCATCTGTGAGATTCAGGAATAAACTCCTTGCTGATTTGAAAATTACACTAATGTAGCTATCCACATGAGTGAGCGGCCTGGTTTTTAGGGTCTAACTCAGAAAATGTGTTAGATAAAGGCATGTTTTCTGAGCTTGTGGGAGGATCATGTCACAGCTCATTGCTCTAGAGGGTTGCTGCACCATCAGGACTGGCCAACCTGTGTGTCTGTCTATCCAAAAAAACAAATAAATAAAGAATACCTTTGGCAGATGGACAGACAGGCAAACAGACAGGAGTGCATTGCAAGGGAAGAGATGACTTCACCTTTCCTTTTTGAGTCACGAGGAGAAAGCCTGTCAATCATTGTATGTAATACCTGTCATTTGAAAACTTTCAGAACACACCAACTGTTTCTATAAGTTATGCTGTCTAGCAATGCTCCTCAGCCTCTGTTTGAGGCATTCACTGTGTAATGAGGTGGAATATTGGAAGAGAATGGGATTCATCCTTGCCAGAAGCCCCAGATTTTAATCAGTGCCCTTCAGTCATGGTTCTTGCTCACAGAACTATGGAGTAGTGGTACTATCCTTCCTGTAGGAATTTCTCATTCATTGAGGTACATACAGTTCACCTAGCTGGCTGACCTGTGGTTTCTACTGTCTTCACAGTTTTAGAAAAGTAGGAGGTGTGGCTAGAATGAGTTTTAATCACTGTTCAAGAGGGACAGACGTTTTCTTGATGCTCTTTATGTGCTTAGCAGAAGTGTAATGTCTCCAGGAAGTTGTGTAGCCCTGGCTGGCCCAAGTTAATAGTCCAGACTGGCCTTAATCTCATAGAGATAGGCATGCCTCTGCCTCCTGAGTGGTGGGATTAAATATGGCACCCCACCCAGTAGTACTTGCTTTATTCATTTAAAAACTTTCCCCTTGTTAGTTCTCATAATAGTCAGGCCTAGTAATTGGGAACAAAGCCCCCCAAACCCTTCCTAAGCAAGATAATCCCATTTACAATTTACTCTGAAGAAAGCATCTGTTGTGTTACGACTTGAGTGTGACTCTGTATGTCTTAAAAACAATTTGTTATACAATATAACTTATATTGCAGTCAGACATTAACCTTCTGAATGACTGCACTGATTCTTAACCTGTGGTTCATGACCCCATTGGGTATCACACATGAGTTATCATGCATATTAGATTTTTACATTAGAATTCATATTAGCAAAATTATAGTTATGAATTAGCAATGAAACTAATTTCATGGTTGGGGTCTCCACAGCATAAGGAACTGTATTAAAAGGCTATAACATTGGCAAGTTGAGAACCGCTGGACTAGAACAGAGTTCTGTGTGTAGTGTGCTCGTACATCAGGTAGCAATAATTGATTTTGTTCTTGTTCTCAGATTTGAATGTCTGAAGCTCCCAGGTTACTCTGGAGAACCAGATGAGTTTTGAGTGATACCAGAGATGATAAAAATTGGTATTTATTAACACAGGCAGTCTCCAGTTTCTGCTTTTTCATTGGTTGGAGACAAAAACGTTAAACTGTGAAGAGGTTTTTTTTTTGTTTTTTTTTTTTTTCTGGAGAAGGCCTTCCTAAGGAAACAGAAGACATCCTAAGTATACACAAGCTGTTTGCTTTTGCTACTTTGAACCCAAAGGTTTGTTTATTATAAACAAAGAAGGGACTGGAAATCAATATTGTGGTTCCTCTGCAGAGTTGAGACTTGTGCTTCTTTAAATCTTTAATCTGTCTGTGTGAAGAAGTCCTCTGCCTTGTTGGAAAGGTCACATGTTGCTTTTAGTCTTTTCTCCAGCAGCAACACTCTCTTCAGAGGAGGGGGGCGAGGGTCCTGAGAGTCAGAAGTAGGCAACTTCCTGTGTTGGAGAAAGCTGAACTCAGATGCACTAGAGGACTCGCCCAGGCTGTAGAAGAAGCATATGACAGACCAGCTTCAGAGAAGACCCCCAGACCTGTCCCTAGGCTGCAAGCTGTGCAGTTTCAGCTGTGCTGTCCCCTGAGTCACAGCCTGAGCTGAGGTGGGCTCTGCAGGGATGCAGCTGCTGTGGATCCATCCCAGCTCCTGTAAGTGACTCCTCTCTTGTTAGCGACCCCAAAGAGAATCTGGTACATCCCAAGGACCTTTGTGCAGTTGGTAATTTGGTCTGTCATAGGTTCCCTTTGTGGGGTGATGGGGTGTGTGTGTGTGTGTGTGTGTGTGTGTGTGTGTGTGTGTGTGATGCACATTTCCCCAGGTAAAGTCTCTGGTACAACACCAGTTTTCACAATCCCCAGATGGTTTGTGGGATCAGGTCTTGGTTTGATCCAGCAGACAAAGTGGAATAGTGGAATAGTGGGGCAGGGTTTGTCTGCACAGCTGTTGTCATCCTGTGTGCTCTGTAGAAATCTAGGGAAGGACAAATTTTACAAAGACAACTCTGATCAGGGTAGCAGTCTGGAGTGAAGGTGCAGAACTCAGGCAGGGACCTGAAGAGATGGTCCTATGTGCTGGTTTGAAGGATGGTCCTCATGTACTTGAATGCTAAGTTATCAAGGAGTGGCATTACATAGAAGGATTAGGAGGTGTGTCCTGTTTGAGGAACCTTGTTGGAGGAAGTGAGTCACTGGTGGAAGCGCTTTGAGATTTCCAGAACCCAAGTCAGGCCCAGTGGCTCTCTCTTCCTGTGCCTGTGGGTCCTGATGTAGAACTCTCAGGTCCTCTCCAGCACCATGTCTGCTGCATGCTGTCGGACTGGCTGCTATGATGGCAATGGACTAAACCTTTGAAACTATAAGCAAGGCCCAATCAGATTTTTCCTTTATAAGAATTGCCATAGTTATGTGGTCTCTACACAGCAATAGAACACTGATCAAGGCAGCCTCCATCTCTGCTGTTCTTTGGGGATGACATGCGCTTTTGTGTCTCAGGTTGCTCAACTGGGACTTTTTAAACCCTTCCTCCTGTAAGCTCTTACATTCTGCAATTCCTTATACTTTGCACTTAATCTGCCTTTATGAGTCTAACTTTATCAGAAACTCCTTTGGAAAACAGGCCCAGTGGTGGAGTCCCCAGTGAGCACCTGGACACAGGTCCATGACTGAACTATGTGTTGCACACCATCAACTCTCGAGTGACTTCTGCAGCTCGCCCTCTGTGGCACACACAGCTGGTCTTCTAAGCTCTGTCTGGCTTCACTTCACTGCTGCTGCTGTTCTTGGGGGTCATCCCATGGTACTGGATCTCCAAAATGTGGGGGTCTCCTGCTGCAACTGCACTTTCACTAGTATCCTATCCTGGTCTCTCTCCATGGAGTTCAGTCCTGCTACACAGCGCCTAGCCCCTGTGACACCTTCATATCTTTAGAACTAGCACAACATGGGTGGTTCTTATACTATCTAGTTCAGCTGCCTGCACAAGGTACAATCTTGACCACGTCTGGAACACAGCCTGTGTGCTGACTCTCAGGAAACACTTTTCAGAAGACCTCACCTCTAAGATGCTGGACTCTTGTAATCACTGTGAATTTCTCAACTCTAGCTGATCAACACTGAGTATCCTAGCAAAGCAAAGGACTCACTTTAGTAATTCTGGTACCTTGTTATCACTGCTGATTTTTTGATCACAGCTATCCAGAACCATTGATTCTTAATTCAAATAACCCAGTAGAGTTGACTGTTGTGGGAATTCATTCCACCAATGTATTTGTTGGTCTTAGGTTCTTAGGGCTTGACTTCTTAATAGGAGACTGACAGAGGTTGTGTGCTCTCTTGTGTTCTGAAGACCGGATCAGGGAGCTTGAAGCAGTGTGTGGCTTGTGCCCAGCTCCCTTGGGCAGAATGAAAGGTCTTTCCAACTGGGTGTAACTTGTCCTGAATCTGTGAGTCTGTTTCCCCATCTCACTCTTTAATAAATTGATAAATATATCTATAAACTTGTGGTTCTCATAACAACCTGCTTTCCCAGACTTCCAATCCTGACCTCCATTGTCTGTGCTGCTTTCAACACTTTGTCTTCTCAGCTCCTGAACTGAGCTCTCAACACTTGATGACTTTTCCAGCCCAAAGTTCCAAATCCCTTTGACATTCCTCTCCAAACCCTGTCCATGTCTGTCACAGGAACACCACACCACATGTCTGTCACAGGAACAACACACCACATTTCTGTCACAGTACCACCACACCACATGTCTGTCACAGGCACACCACACTATCTTGCTACCAACCTGTCTTCTTTAGGGAAACTATTGTTGTGAGGAAACATCATGACCAAAGGAACTTGGGGGAGAAAGGGTTTATTTGGCTTCCATTTCCAACTCACTGTTCATCAGTTGAAGGAAGTCAGGACAGGACTCAAACAGGGCAGGAATCTGGGATCAGGAGCTGATGCAGAGGCCATGGCTGGGTGCTGCTTACTGGATGGTTTCTTATAGCTTGCTCAGCCTTTTTTCTTATAGAAAAGGATCACCACCATGAGCAAGGCTGCCTGTCACTGATCAGTAACTAAGGAAAAAGTCCTACATGCTTGCCTACAGCCTGATTTGATGGAAGTATTTTTAAATTGAAGTTTCCCCTTTAGCTACGCCAAGTTGCTATAAAATTATCCAGCACATACCTTACATTTGCCAGTTTTATTCATTATTGCTGTATTACCTGGCATCTTTGTTAGGAAGACCTGCGAGTCCCTCTCACCAAGCTTCAATAGGACATTGCTACAAATGATGACTTAACTGGCCATTACAGGGCACAATCATTAAAACAATGTGGTTGGGTTTTTGTTTTGTTTTGTTTTGTTTTTTATTCTGAGCCATTATTTCCAGTTCCAGGGGATCCGATGCCCTCTTTTGACTTCTGCAAGTACCGGGTACACACATTACATACACACATACACATAAGAAAATACTCATACATATTAAAAGTAAAGGCTAAACAATCTTAAACGGTGTCCTAGCACATTAATGACACATAGAAACTGTTTTCATAAATGTGTATGAGTTATTTTGGTCATATCAACTCTTCTATTCCTTCTCATGTCCCATTCCCACTCTAACTGCTTTCTCATCCCAATTACTTTCCATCTACTTATTTGGGGATATTTACAGATGCAAGCGTGAGGAGTTATTGATGGCAACACAGGTTTCTTACTAGGGATCACCGCACTGAACAAAACATCTCTCCCGATCCGGCACCATTAACTGCAGATAGATTCTCACAGAGATCTGGAGCCTCATGATCCCTCTCTCTCCATGAATGAAAGGCTGACAGGCCTGCTCTTGTGCAGGGATCATGCAAGTGCTCAGAGCTGCATGTCATGGCTGGAACACAGGGTTCTCTTACATCCTTTCTTCCCCCTATTGTAAGTGGTTTCCTGACTCTTGAATGTGGGTATGTAGATGTCTGGTTTAGTGACTGCTTTTACCTTCATGCCTTAGGCTTATCCTCCTGGGACAACATTTTGGTGGCCTGGTTGGGGAACTCTCTATTAGGCTATGTGGGCTTGTCTTTTCTCTGTGGCTTGTGGCAGTTGATGGGACAGTTCATGGGCAGCTGAAGGTTTCTGTCTGGAAAGGTTTTGCAGTGAGATCCAAAGCTCCAGATTCTGAGTCTGAAAGTACTTAGCCCTGTACACCAACAGAGAAGTCTGCAAGTCACTGCTTAACCTGTATCTAGATGCAGAGGGATTGAATGAGAAACTTGGCCTCTCCTCGTAGAGACCAACCGTGACTGTGACCAGGAGTCAAGCAATGAACCTAACAAGTGCTCCCTCTCAGGGACTGAGACAGGTGGAAGGTTCTTGTTTCTGTTGTTTCTTTGTTTCTGTGTTTCTCTCTAGGTGACATGGCAGAGCCAAAAAGATTTGAGTCCCCAGCAGAAGGGCACAGGTCTTAAGCCAGGGGATTCTTATACCAGAGAAAGCATTGATTAATAGAGAGAGCAAGAAGTGACAGAAACACAGACACCCAGATACACACAGAGACTGAAGACAACCACTGATGACCACCACACATTCTTACACATGAACAGACAGAAGGAATCCAGTGACATCCCACACTTTTGCCACTGGACCAGTGGCCTTGTTGGACCTCTCCCATGTGTCCAAAAAGATGTTGCCTTAACTGGATTTACCTCTGGAGGTGACATTCTAATTTTGTTTCCTTTTGGGGTGGAGATGTCAGACTTCTCTGAAGCCTTAGGCAACAATTGATCAAAGGGAACCATGGGACCTAGAACTCAGGCTGTACAGCCCCAGGACAATGGTTCTTAATCTTCCCAAAGCTGTGACTCTTTAATCCAGTTTCTCATATTGTTGTGATCCCAAACCATAAAATTACTTTTGATATTCCTTCATAGCTGTAATTTTACTACTGGTCTGAATCGTAATGTAAATATCTGCTGTGCAAGGTATCTGGTGTGTGACCCCTTTGGAAGGACCCTTCAACCCCAAAGGGAATTGTGACCCACAGGTTGAGGACCAGTGCCCTAGGGGCTTCTTGACCACAGTCTTCCCTGCTCGAAAAGACTCTGAGACCTCTGTTTTCTTGAGGTCTTACTCAGGATTCTCCCCAGGAACTTCCAGAAATGTAGGGTATTCACTAGAGAAGACTCCTCAGACATGGATTTAAGTAAAGACAAACTCTTTGTTAGCTGATCATTAATTACACTGGGTATTTGCGATCCCAGTGTAGCACTGAGCCTTTCTCAGGTAGTGCTTTTAAGAACAAAAACCATGTTCTGGATGGACATACATCAGTTAACAGAAGAGTTGGCAGAAGTGGAAGGACAGAAGCCTAAAGCAAGGTTAATCCATTCAGAGACTTGGATGAACTAGGCCTTTATTCGAGTTCTGGCAGGTAGTGCTTCCTATATGCTGAGCTTTGCAGCATGGATGGAGCTTCCGTCATGGAGTCAGCTGTGCCCTGTTACAGTTACCAATGATTTCTACTAAACAACTGGTCCTCAACCTCTGTTTTCTTTGATTAGTTGTTAGAAGTTTCCTTTTGATATCTGAGATATTTGATTATTGCCAGTTATATATGCAAGAGTCAAAACTTCACATTTCCACTAAGGAGATCTGGTTATCCTGTTTCCTATGCTGGGGATGGGTAATAACAAAATCCTTTACAGATCACTAGTACAAGTAGTTCCATGATGAGGGTTCAACCCACCAGAAAGCACCAAGTCAAACAGTCCAAGGTGATAAGAAAAGACTCTAAGCAACAAGCACAGAGTGAAGAC
Source organism: Myodes glareolus (assembly GCF_982192425.1). Classification (NCBI taxonomy): domain Eukaryota; kingdom Metazoa; phylum Chordata; class Mammalia; order Rodentia; family Cricetidae; genus Myodes; species Myodes glareolus. The sequence goes on from NC_142026.1 coordinate 126,889,423, forward strand.
CATGAAATGCTGTGTCCTGGTGTGGGAGAATTGTCTGTATTCTGTCAATCATGTATTTTAATAAAACGCTGATTGGCCAGGCAGGAAGTATAGGCGGACCACCAGACAGGAAGTATAGGCGGGGCGATGAGAACAGGAGAGGAGAAGGCTAGGAAGGAGGAAGTCCCTCTGTCACTCCTGCGCAGACCACCGAAGAGGCAGCATGCAAGCTGTCATGCTGAAAAAAGGTACCAAGCCATATGCTAACATAGATAAGGATAATGGGATAATATGTGTCATAAGAACTAATAAGTAGCCTGACATAATGGGCCAATCAGCTTTATAACTTATAGAGATCTCTGTGTGGTTGATTTTCTCTGGGACTTGCCGGTTGTGGGGTACCAGGCGGAAACAGATACCCCAAAAAGCCGGCCCCTCATGTTACAGTGTCCGCAGCATCCTGATTCATCTGGTGGAGGCTGATGGAAGGGAGAGTGGTGGCACCAGATGAACTCTCACGACTTCTCTGGAGCATCTTCAACCTGCAGAAGGAAACACATCTTTTGAAGGGTGAAGAGACACCTGGGTCAGTTCTCCTGGGTGCCCTGTACCAGTCATCACCACCCACAGCCACCCTCACTGAGGGTCATTCAGTTCCCTCCTCCATCACCCCACATCCTGGATCCCCTACTGTCTTCCTCCTTCTTTCCCATGTCCCAGAGCCCCAGACCAAGCTGCAGACCTGGGAATTCAGAATAAAGTGGTGATGACTTGCTACTTCCTGACTCAGGGCCTGATGGGGGGGGGCTGGAGGAGAAGGGAGGACCTCTATCCAGAAAGGGCCCTGGGTCCTGGTTTATCCAGGCCTTGAGTGGGGTTCCAGATATCATTTCTCTTTCATTGTAAAACTCTCAAAATCTGAGAGTGGCATCACACCTGTGGGTGTGCCTGTCCCTGCGCCACCTTGTCCATCTGAGCAGCCCAGATGGGAGCCGTAGACTCCAGGAACAACTTAGTCTCATTTGTCTCCAGTGGAGAGACTGCTCCATTGGTTTTGGAGGCTGCTGTTGCTGCTTGATTTATTTCTATTTTATGTGTATGAATGTGAACCTGAAAGTCTTTAAGTGTCCTGTGTGAATGCCTGGTGTATGTGGAGAAGAAGGGGCTGGGTCATCTGGACCTGAAACTGTATGGTTGTGACTGTCCTGTGGGTTCTGGGAATGAAACTTGGGTCTGATGCATGAACAGCAGGTAGTCTTGCCAAATCTACCTTTTTAAAGGTAAATTTTAAATGTAAAAAAACCTTTTTAAAATCTTTATTTATATCACTTTATCTTTGTCTGTGGGGTGGAATCTTATTCCCTCTACACATTGAGTGGGACTATGATGTTCATTTGTGTTCCTGTTGTCTCCTCATCTGCATAATGATATCCTCCTGATTAGGAACCTGCTGTGTTCCCTCCTCCTTTCCCACTGGTCTGTTACATGATTCCTGTCCTGTCCAGGCTCAAGATACACAAGCTACTGCTAGCAGGTGACATGAACTCCAGATTTCTTGTGTCCTAGCTCAATAAAATGCTCCATAAGATGACGAACAACAATAGGACTCCAGTAATTCACTCTTGCTTTTTCACTTCTCACCCTCCTGTCCCTCACCCCGCTCCCAATACAACACAGAGTACCTGTCATTGTTAAGGATTTTCCTCAGAAAACATAGAAGAGAAGAAGAGAGTAGGGAAGTATTGCAGCAAGACGGCGATCTTAGGATCAATGACCATGGATGAAGACTGGTTCACATCTGGAGTAGTGGTTGTTGAGGCTGAAGTGGAAACACAAGTTGAGTCTTTGACCAGACCTCAAGTCTGAGGAAATCTCACTGTAGCTTCTGGATGCTCAAGTAATTCAACAACAAAAAGTTCCACCCCTGTTGCTGTAGATAACTGTTTAGGTGAGTGGGTCTCCTGACATCAAAAGACTCAGGCAGCTATGTTAGGAAGAGCAGGACAATTGAGTCCTCATCTTTCCTGCTGGCAGGAGAGCAGGCATGAGGGTGACCTTTGAAGATGGTGATAGGGAAGAAGAAAGATCAGGTGAGATGAAAGCAACAGTGAGACTAGAATGAGGAAAAGGCCAGGAAATAAAGTCTCAGACTTTGACAATCAGTGAGAACCACAGGGGGTAAACAATGTACACACAATTAATGAGATAGGAGAGGGTGAGAAAGAAGTGACTGGTGGAATAAATGACCATCAGCACAAGAACTCATGATGATTAGGTTATTATACACCCCACTGCACCCTTCATCTGCCTGAGTTTCCATCCCAACTTCCCAGTTACCTGCAGACTCCAGCTTTTCTTCCCAGTGTGACTTGAACTCCTCAGGCCATGTAATGCAGTCCCCCTGTGAGGTCATTTTTAAGAAGGCAGTAAAATGCATGTTTTTCTCCCACAACTCTTTCATCCACCTGGATCCAGGGTCAAGTTCAGTCCACTCTCCAGTGCTTGAGTCAACATGGACCATTTTGTGTCCATTGAGGCCTAAGTCCCAAAATCCATTGAAATGTTCATCTACTTCATGCTGACAACACAACCTGGCCTGCAAAGTGAGGGGCTCTGTGCCCATTGGAAAGAGATCAGCCTCTGCCCTTGATGAATCCTGTCTACCTACTGTCCTCCCTTCCCATCCTCTGACCTTGCTCTACCTTCCACATTTTAACCTTGGTGCAGAACCTCTTTGGTGGGCCTACCAGAGATTCATATTTCCCTCCATGAAAGCAATGAATGTCCTAACTTGTCATAAATCCTGTCCTTTCCTTTAAGGGGCTATTGTAGGGAGGGGACACTTGTTCGTCCTGACCACCTGACTAGCTTATACCTGAAATAACCACACAATTAAAAATAACTGTATTAATTAAATCACTACTCCGCCAATTAGTTCTAGCCTTTAATTGGTTTAACCCATTTCTTGATTTAACCCATTTCTATTAATCTGTATATCTCCATGTGGCAATGGCCTACTCGGAAAGATTGGGCACGTCTGTCTTTAGTGGTTCCATGGAGGCTCTCTGACTCTTGCTGCAGGAGAATTGTCTGTATTCTGTCAATCATGTTTTCAATAAATGCTGATTGGCCAGGCATGAAGTATAGGTGGGAAAACCAGACAGGAAGTAGAAATGATGGAATGACAACAGGAGAATTCTGGGAAGGAGGAAGTTGATTCCTCCCACTCCTGCCCAGACTCCAAAGAAGCAAGATGTGAGCTTCCCTGCTGAGAAAGTTACTGAAACATGTGGCTAGCATAGATAAGAACAATGGGTTAATATAAGCTACAAAAGCAAATAAGTAGCATGAGCTAATGGGCCAATAAGCTTTATAACTTATGGAGACCTCTGTGTGATTTTCTTTGGGGCTAAACAGCTGTGGGAACTGGGCAGAACAGAAAACACAAGCCAGCAGACCCCTCATGTTACAGACTCTGCTTTCTTCCTTTCAGAATTTATTCCTGTCTTCTCCACCTACCAGCTGCCTAAGTTCTGCCCTATCAAGGGCCCAAAGCAGTTTCTATATTTATTAAATAAAATAAAATGAAAAGTAGCATATAGACAGATTGACCTCCTACACCATCTATTATGTTCTTTTATTAAATTGTAGCAGTGGGGATTGAACCTAGGACCTTATGCATGGCAGACAAGCACTCTACCACTGAGCTAAATCCCCAACACTATGGAGCCATTTGGTCTTACCTCTGATAGTACTATTCTCCTGTTTCATGTGGATCATTTGCTGTTTGAACAGGTCAAATAAATCTCGCAGAGTGTCAATCTGTGTTTCCCAGATCTTTGCGGTAATCAATCTCTTTCCTAGAATACCATTGGGATAACAGTTGTTGGTACTGTTACAGTAAATAAAACACTTTTTGTTCAGTTGGCCTAGGACTTCCTGACTCCACGGTCCAGTTGTTGGCTATTTAACAGTGGAGTTGTAGCAAAGAAAAGCAGCATCTGTGAAGGAAACATGCAGTGAGGTTAGGGATGCAGAACAGGGACGCAGAGACAGTCTCTGTCTGTGGAGCAAGGAAGTCCTCTGGAAGGGAGTCTTTTAAAAAAGAGAGAAATAAGTGTTGACCGAGGTTTCTGTCCTACCCTGTCCTACCCAGTCTGGCAGCCATTCAGTCACAAAGAAAATCACACAGAGGTCTACAGTAATTATAAACTGAGTGACCTAGTATCTCAGGTCTCTTATTAACTCTTACAACTTGTATTAGCCTATAATTCTTGTCTGTGTTAGCCACGTGGCTTCTTACCTCTTTCAGCAAGGCAGTCACACCTTGCTATCTTGCTTCCTCTCCAGCTGGGCCATGACTGTAGACTTAAACTCCCCTCTTCCCAGAATTCTCATTGCCCCGCCTCTACTTCCTGCCTAGTTGCTGTACGTATAATTCCTGCCTGGCTACTGGCCGATTAGTGTTTTATTAATGTTCATTTGACAGGGTACAGACCATTGTCCCACAGCAAGTAGGTGAGTAAATCAATCAATCAATCAATCCCGGGCCAAGTTTCCACTGTGCTAAAAAAGTTTAACCTTTCTCTCCTGCTTGAAGATCCAGGTCAATGTGTGGCCCACCCCTGCTCTCCACCAGGACAATTCTCTTATCTGTTATCACATGATCTTGCTAAGGGTGGGCCCTGTCAGTTATGACAGGAAAATTCAGGATGTCTTCTCTGGATCTGTTCATCCTGTAGAATCTCCAGAAACTGCTCATGTAGACTGTGTGAAGACAGGATGGTGCGTGAGGCTGGTGGGGCAGAGTGGAGCAGGGTGAGGATGGGACAGAAGTTGCATGGACACCATTTTTACTGATCTGTTCTCTCAGATCATAGACTTGAAAATCTTTGCTGGTTAGATTCTACTGAGAGTTTGATAAAGCCTAGAGTCACCTAAGAAGGTAGTATCTACTGATGGGATGTTTTTACTGTTAGCAATGTAGGAACACCTGGCCACTTTGGGCATTATTATTCCCGGGGCAGGTGGTCTCTGGCTGGATTAGAAATCTAGCTAAATACGAGCTAGTGATCCAGACAGCAAACAGCATCCTCCATGGTTCTTGCTGTGCCTCTCTGACTGTGAAGTGAGATCCTTAGTCAAAGATAATGCTGTGTGTAATGGGCCTGTCTCTGAGTACCTACCCTGACCTCTCTCAGCAACAGACTATGGCTTTGGAGTCAAATAAATCACTTTCTCTTTCACGTTGCTCTTGGTAGAGTGTTTATCACAGTAACATAATGAAACCAGAACAACACACACCAGATCCCCTGTATACTGCAGTGGTCCAGGGATGGCTTCCTGGACCTTGTCAGAGGCTAGACCACACTACAGGACCCAGAAAGAAGTAGAAGAGTGGGGATCAAAAATCTCAGAGAAGTGCATGTGACAGAGTGGATGAAACAGCAAACATTTACAGGGGAAGAGTGCAGAGTCCATGCTGTCTGTGGATGCTGGAGCATCCCTGCTGAGAAGCACAGTGAGAAGGACAAGGAAGAAGGACACCAGCAATGCTGGAAGCTCAGGGATGATGATGATGATGGCTCAAGGCTAGAATGGGGTTATGAAACTGTATTTATGAAACCCAGTAAATATGATAAGAAAAATTCCCATAGGGTGGAGTGATCAAGGGGCAGTAACATCAAAGACATGGTCCATTGCTGAGAAGGGGGGACCCACCTCCTCCCAGCACCCCTCAGGTTAGACCAAGGCAACTCACCAGTGGGTAGCCTGTACACCGGACAGATCAGCAGAACAGGAAAGCACAGAGCCTTGGTGGGAAGACAGAGCACGGCTGCTGCATTCTTTGTCATACCCTGAGCAACAGGTTTAGTAACCAGAGTTGTGGAGAGAAGCGCTGAGGTCTTTGTGCAGCCCCGCAGAGGGTTCACAACAGTGCCAGGCACCGGTAGACTGTGAATTCTCAGTGGGATTCTGGGTGCAGTCACAGGACTTGCTCCAGAAACTTTTAAGCTGACTGCCAAGGCAGAGACTATGACCTAAGTGATGCAGGCTGTTGTCCAATCCCCAGGCTCCTAAACCTCCTGGTTCCTCCCAGACAACTTAGCCTTCTAAATCCATGGCAACTGTCCCCGCCCAAAACTCAAAGTCCACACTGGAAAGGGACACATGTACCTAAGAGCGGTCACCTCAGAAGAAACTTGGAGTCACACCCAGGAGTTTCTCTTTGGAGTCTTTGACACACACCTACTTTAGCTTGAGCCTCACCACCAGTGTACCCTTGCCACTGCACCCCACCCCCACCTCATGCCTCAGCCTGCTGCTGTCTGAGTTCCCCTCCAATATTCAGCTGTCCTGCACTTCCCATCACCTTCCCTCTTCCTACATCTCAATCTCAGACTCATTTTCTCCACCAGGTTTCTTTCCCTCAACCCTGTCCTCACTGCTCACGTTAATTATTGTCCTGATTCTTGGCACAGTGGCCCAGCACTCCCCATCCCCTTACAGCCTGAGTCATTATCCCCCCCCCAACCCTCCATCTCCTTCCTTTATTCCCACACCCCCACACAGGGAAGACAATTACTATCTTGTCAGCAAGGCTGTGCTTTTCTCCTTAACTCTGTGGCACTGGAATCTGACACTTGAACCTAAGAGCTTTAAAAAGTTCTGCAATCACAAAATTATTCCAATTAGGAACAGATTCTGGGGCCTAGAGAGATGGCTCAGAGATTAAGAGCCTTGATTACTCTTCCACAGGACCTATGTTGGAATTCCATTTAATCTTCTACATTGTGCCCTGAGCCTTAGGTGTGGGATATTTTGAGGAAGCAACTTTAGGGACTGGCTCCACAACTCTGCATGTTGATTGACTGTGGTTTTCTATAGAGGTCTCCATCCTCTTCAGTGTGAAGTTTCTTTAATGGGGGTGAAGAATATCTTTATCCATGTGTTTAAAGCCAAATGTTTATAGATTGTTGTTAGAGATTATGCTGGTTTAGTAAATTAGTGGTTGTGGATTCTCCTCCAATAACTATGACTTCAGCACTGATTAGTTAGCTAGGTTCCCAGTAACCGTGCAGACATGATGTCCCTCTTGCTGAGCAGGTCTTAAATTCAGTGACAGAGCTGCTGGTTACCACCAAGGTATGTGTGCCAGTTCTGCACAGATAAGGGTTACTGTGGCATGCTGCTCACTGATGTGGTCCATAGGCATCAATTGCTGGGGACTGTTAGATGTCCCCTTCCTTGGAAGCTTGCATGGCACCTTTAGAAAGCTAGTCCCTCAGGAAGGTGACTTTAAGTCAGTTTCAGCTCAGGATCCTCTGGGTCTGTTTCTAAAGTGCATGGTGTCTTCAGCAATAGGGACTTATCTTTCACCTCTGGTAGTGGAAAGTAAAAAAAAAAACAAAACAAGACTGTATGTTTTGAAGGCTTGTCTTGCCTGGTTATGGTTTTTGTTAGGTAGTCTCTGGAGGGAGCGCCATCAGCCCATATGAAAAAAGTTAATTAAAACTATATATGTATAGTCATACACTGAATTACATTAGTTACATTTTTAGGTAAATAGTTAGTAGTATGGCTCCTTGTGACTTTTCCAGCCGTTACGTTGTTTTATTCTACCTCCTTTCCTCCTTCTGTATTTACCTCCTTCCACCTTCCCTAAGGAGACGTCATTTTCCATATTTCCCTATCATCTCAATCCTATCAATTGTGATTCCCCTTTACCCTTCTCCCATCTTCTTCCACACTGACCTCCCTCTCCATCCGTAAGTCCCCTCTTCCCTTGTCCCTATCAGATTATCTAACTCTTAGAAGATCTTCCTAAGCTCACATTCAAGATTGTAATTTTGCCCACTCTCACCCATATTACACTTTTTGGGTACTCAGAGTCTGCAGCCCTCCTTTGACATGGACCCTCACTAGATCCTGAGACTCAGTATCTGTCTCATGTTTTATCACCGTGACAATCAAGGGCATATGGAGTTCCCAGACAAACAAGCCTTTTCAGTCACTTCCTCTCACCAATATGGGAGATTGGATCTACCTTACATCCTCCCACAGAACAAAAGGCCACTAGAATCTGTCTGCATTGGACCCCGTCAAGCTCTCACATGTCCAACTGCAGTCAACTACAAGGCCTGCTACTGTGGATCTATCTGTCCAGAGTCAAGATGCTCCATCCACAGGATCTCCATTGTTTTATTGTTTTGAGCCTCTTGCAGATCTGTTTCCTCTTCCAGTGAGACCTAATCCACCCGTGGGTTCTGGGGCTGGAACCCAGTTGTCTTGTGACTTAGTTAGGGTTTCTATTGCAGTGATGAAACACCATGACCAAAGCAACTTGATGCGGAATGGGTTTATTTGGCTTCTGTATGTCCAGTCACAGTCCACTGAGGGAAGCCAAGGCTGAAAGTCAAGCAGGGCAGGAACCTGGAGGCAGCAGGTGATGCAGAGGCCATGGAAAGGTTACTGGCTTGCTCTTCATGGCTTGCACAGCCTGCTTTCTTACTGAACTCAGAACCACAATCCCAGAGATAGCAACACCCACAATGGGCAGAATCTTCCCACATCAATCACTAGTTAAGAAAATGTCTTCCAGGCTTGCCCGCATCTCAATATTCTGATCTCATGGAGGCATTTTCACAGAAGTTCCCTCCTCTCAGACAATTTCAGCATTGTGTCAAGTTGACAAGAAACAAGCCAGGACATCATGCTAGGGGGCAAGTGCTTTCCCCACTGAGCCATCTTGGCATGAGTGTTTGTGAGTTTACTCTGCATCTTTGGTCTCTGTTTTCTTACCCCAAGATGCTCCTCAGTAGTCAAGAGTCTCAGCTTTCTTAGTTCAATGATGCAATTCCACAACCTCTCACCTCCTGTTCCCTTGATGTCCTAAGTGAGAACTCAGCTTTGAGAATTTATTAGAGACCTTTTTCCTTCTGTCAGATTGCATAGACTATTCCTAGACTGAGGTTGTCTTTCTAGTGATTGTCCCTGTTTTCAGGTCTATTCAAAGATCAAAATGTGGTCATAGAAGTGTAGTTGTGGGTTTTTTTTCTTCTTCTTCTTCTTCTTCTTCTTCTTCTTCTTCTTCTTCTTCTTCTTCTTCTTCTTCTTCTTCTTCTTCTTCTTCTTCTTCTTCTTCTTGTTCTTTGGTTCTTTTTGAGACAAAGTTTCTCTGTAGCTTTGGTTCCTGTCCCAGAACTAACTCTTGTAGACCAAGCTGGTCTTGAACTCACAGAGATCTGCCTGCCTCTGCCTTCCAAGTGCTGGGATTAAATATGTGTGCCACCATGGCCTGGCCTCCCTCTACTTTTTAAAGGGAATTTCTCATTTCCACTATAAGCACCTCAATCATTTAAAAAAAGTTATCTTAAAAGTCATTTTCTTCTGTGTCATCTGTCTTGGGATGCTCAGGTCTTGTTATAGCGCCACTGGTTTCTGGTGGTGCCGTACTGATCACTATGTTGTTGAGTCTATTCTTACCATGTTGTCCACCCATCAGTTCCTCCAATTGGTATAGTTGAGTGCTGTGTCTCCATTGAAAGCTTCTTCAGGTGCAGGCAGAGGAGAACCACGAGAGATCACTCCTCCAGGTGCCAGCAGGCACAGGGCTCAGATGGTTGCTCCTCAAGGTGGAGTTGGGGCCTGTAGGAAGGAGGCTATTTGTTGGTTCCTGGCTGCATAGCCCCGAAATAATCACACAGAAACTATACTATTTAAATCACCGCTTGGCCCATTAGCTCTAGCTTCTTGTTGGCTAACTCTTATATTTTAATTTAGTCCATTTCTTTTAATCTGTGTATTGCCTCGTAGCTGTGGTTTATTGGCTAATGTCCTGGCATCTGTCTCAGGTGGTGGCTACATGGCTTCTCTCTGACTCCACCTTCTTTCTCCTAGCATTTCCCTGCCCATCTCTATTTCCTCCACAGACCCAAGACAGTTTCTTTATTAACCAATCATATTCACAGCATACAGAGGGTAATCCCATATAGGGGCCATGGTTCTGGTTTCTCGGCACTCCTAGTGGTCACTTGGCACTCCAGGTCAGGTGAATCCCGGGGGACTCTGTGACTCCTCTGTCATTCCCAGGTAATCTGCCGTTCTGACCTCTGTTGTTCTTGGGCAAGTTGGCATCTCGGGTTTCTCTTTTACTGGTTTTTCAAGACAGGATTTCTCTGTGTAGCTCTTGTTTTCCTGGAACTTGCTCCATGGATCAGGCCAGCCTACAACTCCTTTAACCTCACTTTGGTAGACTCTTCAGAATTTTCTAAATATTCTATCTTGTCATGTGCAAGAAGAGACTCCTTAACCTCATTATTTCCAGTTTCTTTTTCTTGACCATTGTCTCTAACTAGAACATCTAGTGTTATATTGAGTCCATGTTGTGAAAGTGGGTACCTTCCTGAGTTCAGCTTCTCACTATTAAAACTGTACTATGAGCTGTGTTGTACTGAAAATCATGTGTCTTACAGACATGTGCATATGTGTGTATGTGTATGCATTCGTATTTGTGTGTGTGTGTAGACATTCTTTCCATACCTAGTTTATCACAGATTTGATCAGAGAGTGTGTTTTTTATAAGTTTGCATTTTTCCAACATAATTATTTTTATTGATTCCTTGGGAACTTCATATCATGCACCCCAGTCCTACGCATTTCTCAGTTCCTCCGTATATGCCTCTCACCCTTGTAGCATCACCGTTAAGAAAATCTGAGAAGAAATAAAAACATGAATTAGCAAACAAATGAAGCCAGAAACAAAACAAACAAACTAAGAAAAACCATTTATGTCCTGCCTTTCCTGTCTCTCTATCACTTCTTCATTTGTCTTAGCAGCATTGGGAATAAACTCCTTTGTCTAAACCACTTTTTTTTAATCAAATATTCATTGTATGATGAGTTGTTGGTCAGGGTCAAAGCCTCTGGCTTCTGGCACACCATCCATACTGGATGCTCACTGAAAGTCCTCTCAGATATCCTGCTGTTGCCCTGAATCTTTGAGATCCTGTGGTATGATTCAGCATGACCAGCACCTTCATGCAATCTGGCAGGTCATAGATGGGGTAGATGATAGGGTGGGCCTACTAAAAGTCCTAGATGTGTGCCTGAGTTGGTCCCTCTGGGCCACTGGAACCATCCCCCTTAGGCAAGAGGTGGAGCCAGCTTTTAACATGACTTCACCATGGCCCCAGCTCAGGTGGAGACCCAGAGCCCAGATATCCACATGGACTTTGATGGTAACAGGAGACATAGACATTAGTAGAGGTCTTTGCTGTGATAGGGCAATGGATCCAGACATGGCCCTTGTCAGCAGCTCAAACACAGATCTCAACATGGCCTTGCATGGCAGCACAGGCCACTCAGATCTGTATGACCTTGGTGGCAGCATGACCCTCAGATAGCGGCATGGCCCCAGGTAGTGGCACAAGCCCCAGCTATCTACAGGAACTTCGGTGGTAACAGACCCATGGATACTCAGATATTCCTCACTTCAGCAGGGTCACAGATGAGACACGTTCCTTGGTACCTTGGTAGCAGCCTGGGCCTCAGTATCACCATGGCCACCTGAGGCAAGCAGATTACCCACATCAGCCATTTATTACCAACTTCACCTCTTCAGATCTCCCTCTCTGCATAGTGCACTAACTATTCTGTCTATCTGTCTATCTATCTATCTATCTATCCACACATACACACATTTATGAATATACATACATATATGTGTGTTTGTATATATATGTATGTATGTGTGTATTCACTCATCATCACGGCACATGACCAACTAAAGCAGCATGATGCCAGATGAGTTTGTGGTTGTCTTCTAACAACCCAGGGTAAATAGCATCTGGTAAGCCTGTAGGTTTCCTCCTCCTATCTGTGTCTGGTGGTACCAGGCGTGTCCTTGGTCATCTTCTACCCACCCAGGCCAAGTTTCCATGTATTGAATTTTGACATCTTTTTCTACATTTATTTGTGGGAATCATGAAACCTTTGCCCTTCATTCTCTTCATTTGGAGCACCACATTTATTGACTTGAGAGTCATTGAATGGTCTCTGTCCGTTGATATCAGAGTGAGGGCAGGGAGCTCCAAGTGGAAATGAAACAAGGTCCTCATTGAGTTGTTTCCTACTTCATTGGTTTTCTTCTAGTGTGTCTATATTTTCTATTTTTGCAGATTCTTGTCTTATGTTTCTTATTTTCTGTCTTCGGCTTTCCAGAGGTTACTTTGTTCTGCATTCATCTTTTGGATATACATTAATATTAATATAAAACACTATTAATTTATTGACTGGAAGCCTTATTTACTTTCATGTATTTCATTTATTATTTTACATTACCCCTTTACCAACCTTCAGCTATGTATGGTAGACTCTTTCACAAAAAATTTTCTTTAATATCTGTTTCAAATCAATAACATTTTACACAATAAAATAGTATCTTCAGACTTTGTCATTAATTCAGGAGAAAAGTGCATAGAGTTTCATTTCAAATTTTTATTACCTTGTGTGTAGGGGTGTTTTATTTGAATGTATATATGTGTGTACCATGTACATGCCAGATGTTTATGGATGTCAACAGACTATGTCAGACCCCTGGAACTAGAGGTACTGGTGATCATGAGGTCCATATGGGTATTTATTATTGAAAGTTGGTCCTCTGGAAGACTACATAGTGGCCTTCATTACTGAGCCATCTCTCCATCCTACCCATAGTTTGCATATTTTTTACACAACAAATCTCAATCTGTCATCACATGTAACATGAGGGGGCCCTGCTTGTTTGTGTTTTCTATCCCGCTTGGTTTCCCACAGCCGGCAAGACCAAAGAAAACCAAACAAAGATCTCTATTATTTATAAAGCTGATTGGCCCTTTAGGTCAGGCTTCTTACTGGCTAACTCTCACATCTTGATTAACCCATTTTTCTGATCTATGTTAGCCATGTGTCTCAGTACCTTTTTCAGTGGGGCAGCTCACATCCTGCTGCTTAGGTGATTTGGGCAGGAGTGGGAGAAATCAACTTCCTCCTCCTCAGAATTCTCCTGCTCTCCTTGCATCATTTCCACTTCCTGTCTGGTTTTCCTGCCTACACCTCCTGCCTGGCCAATCAGCATTTATTTAAAACATGATTGACAGAATACAGACAATTCTCCCGCACCAATCAAGAGAGCCTTAAATGGCTCAGCATACAGCACTTTTGTTTTCAAATTCTAACAGACCAAAGAGATGAATGCACAGCCTTTGATATCCATTTATCTTTGAGATTCAGCAATGAACTCCTTGTTGATTTGAAATTACATAAATGGAGGTATTCATATAACTGAGAGATCTGATTTGTAGGCCTTGGGACAGTACATGTACTAGAGAAACATTTAAAAAATATTTCACACTGAACGTGTGGAAAGAACATGTCACAGCTCACTGTTCTAGATGGGTGCTGCCCCATCAGCACTGGCTGATCTGTGTGCCTGTCTTTTCTATGCCTGCATATACATGTTACTTCCAGTAGATGAACAGACAGACAGACAGATAGACAGGCATACACTGAAATGAAACTATGACTTCACGTTTCCTCTTTGGGGTCATGCAGATAAAGCCTGTCAATCATTGTCTGTAATCTGCCCTCTCTCCAGGACCTTCTATTTGAAAACTTTCAGAACACATTACCTGTTTTTATGAGTTGTGCTGTCTAGCAATGCTCCTGGGCCTCTGATTGAGACATTCACTTTGTAAGGAGAAGGAATGTGGGAAAAGAATGGGACTCACATTTCAATCAATGCCCTTCAGTCATGGCTCATGCTCCCAGACAGAGTACTTAGATTCTGCATGGGGACCACTATTGCATTTGTCTACCAGTGGAGAATTCTGCTTGCAGTACAGTCATTAGGAATGTGTGCATGTGTGACTTTTTTATGTTTACCTTCATCTGAGTGGCATAATATTTACAGTTGCTTCTGTATCAGAAATTTCAGTTTGATGGAGTAAAAAAATGATTTTTCCATTATTACCTATAACATAGTGCTCACACATTTCCCAAGTCATTTAAATGGTATAAGTTACAGTTGAACCATATCATTATACTTAATAATATGTAGTTATATATTATATGTTTATGAAGATGTATGATATAGTAACATAATAATATATAACTATATAAGTGGATTAATATATACAGTTGCTTCTCTATCAGAAATTTCAGTTTGCTGAGGTGAGAAAATGATTTTTCTATCTTTTCCTACATCATTGAGTTTATATGTCTCCCGAGTCTCTCAGTGTCAAAACATTAGTTTCAAATACATTTATCTATGGTCTATAGTGCCTATATTTTATTTAACTTTACCCAGCCCACATTAGTGATGACTGCATCAATACCACTTCCAGATTTGCAAAATGCTGCCCAGGTTTCCACCATTGTCACCCTCACCTAGAAGGCTCCTGTCATTTTATTCCTCTACTTGTTGCCCACTCAGGAAGAGGTGAGTTCTCATGGCATGTCAGGTGAGGTTTAGCCATAGTATCAGGCTCCAAACAAGGTTCAACCCAAATTGTTTCCTCCACTGCAGGAATGTCCTGGTCATCTATTTGCTGGAAGTCTGGTTTACCAGAGCTGGCCCAAGATACCTACTAAGATGCCCTACCCAGTTACTACAGGATTAAAGTTTTCATTTTGATTTTTAAACCCTCTGATTGTTTTTCTTTCATGTTAAAATGTGTTCTAGTTTTCCTGTCAATGTTTATTGAACACATAGCTATACAGAATGAAGCTGTTCAACACTGAAAGGTTGGAGGATTTCCCACACATCTTCCTGTTATTGATTTCACATGTCTTACTATTATTGTCGTATAGCATGATTTCTGTGATGTCTATCCTTTATAATTTTTTGTTAGTTTATTTGATGGCTCAAAAAAGATGCCTCTTGCTGGGCAGGGTAACACATCTTTAAATCAACATTTGGGAGGCAGAGTCAGATGGATTTCTGTGAGTTCAACGCAACAAACTGTTACACTTTGATGTCCTTGTGAGTGAATGCAAGCCCACAGAAAAATACCATCAATATTGCTGTTTTGTGTCATGCTTGGTCTTGCAGTAAATGGCACAAGTTAGAAGACACCTTCAGATGTAGTTTCTCTTACTTTGAAGAAACCATAGTCATGTTCAGCAGAATTCACAGAGGGAGCCACTAAGGATTATAGGAGAACAAATTATAGATGAAGAAGCCAAAGAACAGCATGGGGAAGCAACGAGGGACAAAAATGTGATGTTAATTCTAGTGTCCTCCTGCATATCCAGGTACAGCATACTAGTCTACTTCATAGACCACATTCTCAGTGAGATTTTTTTTAATGTTTCTTTTTCTTCTCTGTTTATATTTATTTCAGGCCTTTCTGCCAATGACTTCCAATGGGAATGAAACTGTGAAGGTTACTGAGAAAGAATAAATATCAACTATTGAGTAAGGTCAGCCAAATACTTCTGTAGTTCTGGCTTCTCTGATCTTTGACTACTTTTGTTTTCCTTTGAGGCTCCATAGCCGAAGCTGGCTTAGAACTCATTTTGTTTTCAAATCTGACCTCCAACTTGGGGCAATCCTCCTGCCTCAACTTTCAAGGGAAGGCCATGAGCCACCATACTAGCAGTCTTAAAAGTTTTGTAGCTCAAAACTAATTACGCTACACAAAAGGTGAAAGTTAGCAAAACGTTATGTTAACTGATGATGGATGCCTAAATGGAAGTTTTAAAACCCAAAATAAAAGTCATATCTTCATCATTATTTTATATTTTACTCTAGATTGTATACAGAAAAAGCTAACAACAACAGTAACCCTCTGTGCAATCTGACTTGACAAACCAAAAACAGGTGACCTCAATTCTAATGGTCAAACCTGTCTGAATAGTAGTTCCATATTCTTCAATCCCTACAAAGTAATTGATCAAGTTGAATCAAATGCTTTTGGGTTTTTTTTGTATGTCGTCAGAATCTCACTGTGCAATCCAGATTTTCTTTGATCTTGGTGCCCCTACAGGCTCAACCTCTTGAGTGTGGGATTATAGATCTGCACTATGATGCCAGCTCCTTCAATAGTCTTTGAGTAGTCCATTATTAAGTTTTAGTATCTAGAATAAAGTATTCAGGATACTAATGTACAGAGTTGACTACATGTATGATATTTTATTTTTTAAACATGCCCAAGCTAAAATAGTTGTTTTTCTTGTTTTTATGCAGGTTTAAAAAAGTGTTATGTCACCCAGAGTGGTGTCACATTGATTACATAATTAGCGATGACTTTGATCTTATGATACTTCTGCTCCTACTTCCCAAGGGCTGTAGAAGCAGAAGGATCTATTACAGCTATGTGTCCCCTAGCTACCTGATGCAAGTGTCATGGTAGCCTTCAGAAGACAAGTGGACACCACAAGGATTCAGTTCTCTCCTTTCACTGTGAGTCCCTGCACTCCACCCTAGATCATCAGGATTGCATGGCTGGTGCCTTTGCCTCCTGAATCTTGCATCATTATTATCTTATACTTTATGGAAGGATTTTTTTAAAGATATATCTTTATTTTATGCTTATATGTAAAAGGAGCCGTGGGCCACTTCCCGCAGCCCGGCTCCCAGCCGCCTGACTAGCTAGCTTATACCACGAAATAACAACACACAAATTGTATTCATTTAAACACTGCCTGGCCCATTAGTTCTAGCTTCTTATTGGCTAACTCTTACATATTGATTCAACCCATATCTAATAATCTGTATTGCCAATTGACTGTGGCTTACCGGGATGAGTCTAACCAGTGTCCATCTCAGAGAGGAGAGCCATGGCATCTGCATGACTCTGCTTTCTTTCTCCCAACATTCTGTTCAGTCTACTCCACCCATCTAAGCTGCTGTCCTGCCAAAAGGCCAAGGTAGTCTCTTTATTTAACCAATGAACACAATATATAGAAAGAAGATCCTCCTACATCATTTCCCCCTTTTCTGTTTAAACAAAAAAGAAAATCTTTCATTTTAACATAGGAAAATTACATAAACAAAACAGTTATCAAGCAAGAATTACAGTTACAATATTTAGATCTATTTTTTCTTTTATCTTAACTAAGGAAAACTATAACTACAACTAACCATTTTTCAACTCCATCAAAGACTCTAGAAGGATATAATATTACCTAAGCAGAAATGACAGAGACATTTTGCTGCCTGGACTGTCACCCAAAGTTTTTTGTACCATTGGGGCATCCATCTTCAACCTGCAGGCTCATAGGATCCAGCAGACATTTCCATGAAGCAGGAAATTTCAAAGATCATTCAGTCACTTTCTTCTGTATCCTGCAGAATGTCTTGCAGACTCATGAATCAGAAACACCAAAGGATCATCTTACCTTCAGGCAAGTTCAGCAGTCTTCTCTCTGTGGGTTTTTTGTGTCCAGTTAAGCAGTCCAGGCAAGAGCAGTTTCTTTCCCAAATGGCTATCAAACTCCATAAGGAGCCTCTTTGATGCCCATCTTCTTCTTGAAGTAGATTAGTGCTGCCAGGACCAGACGTGTCTCATTTTCATGAAAAGCCTTAAGTTATTAAACATTAAATGCCATATTCTGTAGTCTAGAAAAATGCCCATCTATCTGAAATATATCTCTCTATATATAGAAAATCTAACTAACATGACTACAAGCTTGACCATTATTGATGATTATCCATTAACAACCTGTATTTCCTAATTATACATGATACTTTTAAATGAACTACACCATCACAATACCTTAATCAAGAGCAGAAACATACATATAACAAAATTGACCTTAAAAATCTATACCAATGCAAATTATTCATATCTATATCATATCCCCCTTTAAATGTAAAAGAACATTTATAGACAATATTTGGGAATATGGACATAGTTATTTCTCTCAAAACTTCTTCCTGCTGTATAGGAGCGATGTTAATCACGTCTTTTATGGTGTATCCTGTGTACCAGGTTCATCTCAGTTGACAGTTGAGTGTAAGTAATTTTTTGAGGGTGTTCACAGCAACCTTTCAGGAGGGTTTGGTCTATCATACCATATTGGTCTAGAAGGAATCCACAGGGTCTCATCTTCTGTGAAAACAAAAGAAGAACCTCTTTTCCAGAGCATCATGTTCTTAGATCCAATTTCTGAAGTCAAGGAAGCTTTGTAATATACATCTTGGTTTATCTTAGCAGCCCACACAATGATGTGCCTCTGTACTTAGTTTCTTTACAGTCAAAAAATTCAAAGAAAACACAATATATAGAATCTAAACTCTCTGTGAATTTTCCATTTTAATGTGGCTTATTTTTCTTTCTTTTAATCTATAACTATCTGTACTCTCTCTTTTTAAAGACTTTACCCCTTTTTTATGCATTAACTTTACTTTATGACGTTTTAATACTCTTTTTCTTCTCTCTTCCAAGCCTCCATATGTATATCTAACACTGTGACCCATTTAGAGGTCCTTTATGTCTGAATCTGTCCTATTGCATTGTCTGTAATTTATTACTGTCAAGGAAAATTTTGTTTTGTGCTTTTAAATCCCTAAGCACTTAAGAATCTAAGCTGTGACATTCCTAGGTCAAAAACAGGTATTGCGGGCTTGCCCCACTCAGTCCAACATGGTGGAACTGCTTGTGACTCTGAATCAGTTGTGTCTCTGAGCTGCAGAGTGGCAGGCTGCTCTGGATGTTGGCTCCATCTCTCTCCAATTTCAAAATGGTGAATGTATCATTTCTTCTAGCTCTGGGGCCACCAGACAGGAGCCACACTCAGCAGTTTAACTCTGAGACAGAGTGTGTAGCACAGAAACTCTTTTCATCCAAGTTACAGCCAAATCCAACACGCAGAGCACTGCACAGCCTGGAAACATCTCTCTGTATGGTGGCAGAAATCTGCCATGCTCTCCCGCTTGCCTAAACCTGATCCCACTGTCTGCACTGGTGCAGGCAGGGAGCACTGAGCCATTGACATGGTCTTAGAGTACTTTCCTCCTGATCCCAAGAAGGCACCCAAACATCCAGTCCCATAAAAGCCATGGAAATGCTTTATAGCCAGAGTTCACTCTGGTGTACAGCACAGGAAGCTGCATTTTAAAACCGCGCAGCTTTTTTCCTCCTACAGCTGCTGAGTCAGGGAAGTTTTACTTTGGCACCAGACCAGCAAACAGCAAAAAGCTATGTTAAATTCTCTATTTGTATACAGAATTCCTTTTTAAGCCCTCTTAGGTTTTATGTGGAGTTAGTTACCACGTTGGAGCGTCACTTGTAAAGAGAGCTGTGCGCTGCTTCCTGCAGCCCGGCTCCCAGCAGCCTGGCTAGCTAGCTTATACACCAAAATAACAACACACAAATTATATTCATTTAGATACTGCCTGGCCCATTAGTTCTAGCCTCTTATTGTCTAACTCTTACATATTGATTCAACCCATATCTAATAATCTGTATTGCCACTTGACTATGGGTTACCGGGATGAATCTAACCATCTCAGAGAAGAGAGTCATGGTGTCTGCCTGACTCTGCTTTCTTTTTCCCAGCATTCTGTTTAGTCTACTCTGTCTATCTAAGTTGCTGTCCTATCAAAAGGCCAAGGCCGTCTCTTTATTTAACCAATGAAAGCAACACATAGAAAGAAGACCCTCCTACATCATTTATAAGTGTTTTGTCTGCATGTATGTTTGTGCATTTCATGTGGGCTTGATGCCATTGGAGGCCACATGAGGCATGAGATCCCTTGAAAGTGGAGTTACAGATGGTTGTGAGCTACTTTGTGGGTGCTGGGAACTGAACCTGGGTCCTCTGCATTAATATTAAGTTCTTAACTATTGAGCCATCCCTCACGACCATAACAGAAACTTCATAAATAAATTATACCCAAAGTATCTTGCTAACGTCTTCAGTCATTGTAATGTAAACCATAAAGCAAGACACATTTTCAGGTCATAGCATGGCTAATGGCAAAATCAAAATTCCAAACTCTATTAACAAAAATTGTTGCCTTGTACTTTAAACACTAACTCCTGTTACGCACTTGCACATGTGTGTAGGTAAAGAAAATTAGTTAAAGAAATAAAGGAAAGTTAAATTTAAATATTTTAGATGAAATTCTTAACTTCATTAAGACATGGCTTTGTCAATTAAGGCATTCTTGGCAGTCCACTAAGTCTTTCTCATGAATAGAACTGTGGAGCAAGGTACCTCTCTCAAGCCCCTACTGTGCATCAGTACAACACAGCTTCTTCCAAGTTCTTCTCTACTGCAGCAGTGATATGTGGAAAGTATGAGAACTTTTCAAGTGTGGCATCCTTGGACTTCACTCGATGAACCTGAGGGTAGCAGGCAGCCTCAGGGTGAGGCCTCAGAGCAACTCCAGGGGTGCTGGCTTCTACATCATTGTCTAGAGATACATCAAACTTCATCCTTTCTGCATGCTGGTTTCAGTGCATGCTAGTATGCTTGCTAATCCTCATGTCCCTTCAAGCTATTGCCTGTACTGTGGTATTTAGTGAGTCAGCACAATCAGCTTGGTGGTTCCTGCATGTCAGTATTAACTGTATACAAAAGAGTTTGATCACAGAGCCAAATCCCACAAAACCACTATAAATACATACCTAACTCACTTTCTCTTTAAATAAAAATGTTGGCAGCCATTTCACTGCATGCTCTGTGGAGGAAAGTGAGACAAAAATAGTAAAGTGAGGAGTCCTAATTAATGTGTGAAAATAGCTTTGCAAATATTTTTGAAATGAGTACATGGCAAGTGTCATTGTAGTTGTGCATGCAGTTGAGACATTAAGAATCTTGTTTCATTCAGTTCTTGGCATCTGAGCAGAAGATAATATATTGAACTGGTAGACTGGTATCCAGAGTCTCAAAAGGTCAGTGTTGGGGAATGGGAAGATGGCTCAGTGGGTAAGGGTACTTGTTATGAAAGGGTGAGGACTAGAATTTATTCTCCCAATACCCAGGAGGACTTTTTTTTAAAACTGGCCCCAGAATTAGTTTGTAGAACCTTAGAAAGACCCCAGCCTGCTCCTTACCTCCTTGGGTAAATAATTTCTTCACCATCAAACTTGAATAAAAAAGTAAATGATGGAGATGGCTACTCCCATGATGAGGTTGTACCACTGACTGGTAGGTGGGGGCAGGGTGGCTGAAGGAAGCTGGGTGATCTCTGGGGCTTTTGATGTAGATCCTTTAAATAAAACCAGAAAAATTCTGGATGAAACTAAAATCACACCTCCATCTGCACCTTTTCTCTCCAGGCATCCTGAGGGACTCATGTTTAATAACTGTTTATAAGGTCCTGAGAAGAGAGAGGGGATGGGTTCTGTATGCGATGTCCTTGCAGAATTTACTTTATTACAAAAGAAAGAAAATGTCTATCAAATCATTAAACAATGTGACATATTTACTGTGACTAAAACATTCTGGATGTTGGTACAACTGCTTGTGTTTTATTGCACCAGAGAAAGGTACTGAAGCCTTTCAAAGTGATGTGGAGCTTGTGGAAGGGCAGCTATAAGTGAAAAAGAAAGGCCTGAGGTTTACAATGATGCATGCAGATTTGGCACCCATTAGCAGGTCATGAAGTTCTTGTGCCATTTGACAGTAGGGAATGAGAAACATTGGGAGGTGAGATGGAAAACAGAGATCATCAAGGTCATTACTGGCTTCCCAAACAGGAATACAATCAAGAAATCACTTTATCAAACCATTCTATCAAATCATCCATTGTGCACACATGCTAATGAGAGAATTACCATGCCTTCCTACCTGTGGAGGGTTTTCTTTTTCTTTTTCTTAATGATAATCTTCTAACTACTTACTTGACATTTCCTTCCAGTGCTTTAAGAATTTCTTGAGGCAGCTACTAGAAACTCCGATGGAGAATGTTGCTAGATGTTGAGCTAGTTTGGTGTTAGTCTCCTATTTGCTGTTCTTTGTATTAAGGTAATTAAAATAGAAAGAATACTGTCTATCAATGGTAAAATTCCAAGAGGTATCAATGAGTCTTCTTTGTTTGCATTGAGATACTGTGGTAACCTGCAAAATGTGATGATCTGTAAATGACACACAAAACCATCATCTCCCCTATTTACTGAGACAATATTCCCTCCAAGGTCAAGTCTTTCTCCACATGCTACAGAGAACTGTATTCTTTCCTGCCCATCTTGTCATTTGTTTAGCCATTGTGTGATAATTTCGTGGTACTATTTAAGTTCTTGTCACCATCTAAGATTTCGACCAAATTACTCAGTTCATGAGAACTATTCCACTAGAGGACCATAGATGAGAAATGTCTCCTAGCAATCATTGAAAGTCATTAACAGTGTGCAAATTATTTTATAGCCTAAATAATTAATAGAATCTCTTTATTGTCTTTTTCAAGAACAATTTGTAATCACCAAGAAGGCAAATTGTCTTTGCTTCTTTATTCTTTCTAAAGCATCTACGTTTGAATCAGACAGCAAAATGGCATTCGTGTAATGGTAAACTATAAGAAATTGCTTTCATATCACTTCCAATGTTTGCCATACAAAATATTGGCACAGGATGTGGTTGTTTAAAGTTCCCTGTGGGGGGAATTTTCTATTGATATCTTTCAGTAGCCTGAGGATTATTATAAGTAGGTACTGCGAAGGCAAATTTCTCTCTGTCTTTTTCTTATAAAGGCATAGTGAAGAAACAATCCTTAAAATCAATAACTATAAGAGGCCATCTTTTAGACAATAGAGAAGACAATGGATTTCTACATTTTGAAGAGCCCATTGCCTGAATCACCATATTAACAGCTCTTAGACCTGTTATCATTCTCCATTTTTCAGATTTCTTTTTAAGAACAACACAGGAGAATTCAAAGGACTAAGTGATTCTTCAGCATGCTGAGCCTTTAGTTTCTCCTGTACCAGCTGTTCTAAATCCTGCAGTTTCTCTGTTGTTAAAGGCCATTGCTTAACCCATCCAGGTTTTCTGTCAATCATTTTAAAGGTAGGGTTATTTGTGCCTTTGGAACATCAGCAGCTGTTATGCCCTGTTCTTGTTCAACCTGAATAGTTGGTGAGTAGTCTTTATGATACTTTCTAATATTTTACCCAGTGAGATAAGTTATTTTTTAGTTTGTCTTCATATTGGGGGACTGTAACAAATCATGTCCCCACAAATTCATTGCTATATTAGCCACATATGGTTTTAATTTTCCTCTCTGTCCTTGTGGCCCTATACAACTGGCCCACCTCGTGTTCTGTTTTACCTTAGATAAAGTTCCAACCCCCAAAAGCTGAAGCTTCTAAAAAGGCCAGTTTGGATTCCAAATTTTTGTTGCAATTATTGTTGCATCTCTCTTGTCTCTGTCAGACTTTTTATGACAATGTCATTTATTCCTATTTTTAATTTAGCTCTTTATTCTCTTATACAAGTTTCCCAAAATACTCACTATTTCTTCTATATCCCTCTTTTATAGCTGTTCTAGTATCTAGAGCAGTATGGGTTCTTACATAAGGCATTAGGTTATTTAATTGCTCTGGGAAGGAGTTTCCTCTATGATTACAGGAAATCACTGAACTGGATTTGGCATAGGAGCCTGCCAGGGGCCTCTTAGGAGTTGCCCAATGGCAAAGGGTTAGCTGGACTATCTCTTGCTCATCTACACTCATTAGTTCAGTGTCTTCCTTTGCCACAACTCTACATAATCCAGAAAGGAGGGAGTATTATTTGAATTATGCATAGAAAACATTGTTCTAAAAATTCCCCATTTAAATTCCCCTTCAGGGTGACCTTGTTTGTCACAATTGAAACACGTGACATTTTGATTTTGTTCAAACCTCTGGAAATCACCTCTCCTATCCAAGCATCATCATGGTCATAAGATTCAATATTTATTGTATCTCTATTCATTCTTCCAAGGGTCCTGATCTTGCCTTTGAAGGTCTAATGATCCATTTTCATTGAGAATTAGCATTTTTAAAAATCAGATATTCAATTATTATTTGTTTAGCTTCTGAATTTGGTATCATTCTATTTAATGTTGCTGTCAAAATTTGTAAGAAATCCATTAAGGCTTTTTGGGGGGCCATCTATGACTTTAGTAAATGACTCAATGTTTTTTCCTACTTCTTCAATTCTGTCCCAAACAGTAGAAGATGCTACATAGCATAAAGTCATGGTGTGGCCATTATATAAGGATTGCCTTTCTGTAGTAGCATAATCCCCTTCTCCAAGAATTTGACTTTGGTAGATTTCCATACCTCTAGCTCTAATTTGTTGCTCAATGATCTTAACCTTTTCTTTCTACCAGGTCCTCCATTGTGATTGTGGACCAGGATCCATAAGATGACCATGAGTTTAATATCAACTTCACAAATGGTGAATGCATGCCATATGAGGCTATCACTTCCTTGCCTCTCCTTAAACCTAGCATTGTCACAGGAGCCAAATCAGTTCTTTCAGATTCTCCATTATTTGGTAATTCCTATAAGGTTACTAGATACATTATGGTTAGTTGTTTGAACCCCTTAGGCTGTTCCTCTCTAAACTTATAATGCATTACTGAAATTGTTTCTCCATTAAATTTTTGTATCTGGAATTGAAAATTTCTATGATCTGTTTTCTTAAGTTTTTTAAGGCCTTTATCTTGGAAGTCCAATCAAACCAATTTACTTCCAAACAACTTTTTAAGAGACTAATAAAGAATTGTTAAAATGACAACAAGTATTATCAAAACAATAATTAACAGAATGTCGATTTCTGTTAAGTAGATTATCCCTTCATTTAATTTTTCCATTTTAAAATCTTGCATTGTGTAATCATACAGAGACCTAATTTCTCTATTGCAATTGTGTTTCCACATCTTTTCACGCTGGAAAACTCTATCTTTTAACTAGTTACTTCCTTTAAGAATTCTTAAATTTCTCACCAAATCTGCTGACAATGACGATGAAAATGTGAGACTCACTGCTGCTGCACAGAACAGTTTGAAACCTCAATGGATTTCAAGGCAGCTACCTAGTTTAACAGCCACCTGACGTTGTTGTCCAGTGAAAGCCCACCAGGAGAGAAAAAAAGAAAACTGAGCTTTAGGGTAGACTCTGATCTCATGTAGCTCTGGCCTATGCTAGTGGCTACAAATTCATAGGCAAATGGCTTTTTCATGAATTCATACCCCAAACTTCCAGGCGCATGATGGTATTAACATTGAAAACACAGAGTAAGATGCAGGGGTTAATGCTGAAGCTCAGAGAAGAAAAGTATCCAGCCACTAGAGATTTCTTACCTCTGCCAATTCTCAGACCAAAGGGGTGATCTAGTCCTTGGGTAGCATCCTCAGATTGTTCAGACCGACTGTTTCCTCAGACTGCACTACTCTTTAGACTGCATTGAGTTCCTGTCTCCGGCTGCCTTTTATACTTCTCTTCACCCACCCATGTCAGTCTCCACCTCCATAGTGTGCTCGGATTAAAGGGATGTGATCTCAAAGGGCTAGGAACACCTTTGTGAGAGTTCTGTTGCTCTTTGAGACAGATTCAATCTCATGTAACCCAATGCGGCCTTGAACAAATGGAGATTCTGCTGCAACTGTCTTTCAAGTCCTAAGATTAATGATGTGTGCCAGCACTCCCTGGCCTCTAGTGGCTTCGTTCTGTACTCTGATTTTCAGGCAAGCTTTTTTTGTTAAAACATAAGCAAATATCACAATACTCCAAACCCCCTCCAACCTCCCCCAAAATGTATACTGATTTTGACAAGACTTTAAAAAGTTTGACAAAGAACAAAGAGAATATTCAACTACTTTATCACAATTGAAATAGACATTGTCACAAACCTTGAGAAGTAAAATAATTAAAAGAAAATTCTTTGAAAAGTTTTATGTTAAAATCATATAATGCAACCATGCATACCTTTGTAGAAACATGAACCTCTGCACAGGAATCACAAGAAGAAAGTTCATTAACATCAGAGCAGAAAGATGGCATTTTAAAGATGCCAAGTCAGCAATAAGATGGCTTCCAGAAGGGAAATGAAGGACAGACATTACCAGTGACTTCTACTAAACAACTAGTCCTCAATTTCTCTTTTCTAGGATAAGTTGTTACATGTTCCTTTTAGTGATGCCTGAGATATATGCATATGGCCAGTCTTCTTAATGCCACTATACTTTACAAATTAATTTGGGAGAAATAGTGCATCTTACATTAGTAATAATTCAGTAGCACCCTATAATAGCTGAAAATCCAAGAATCAGTCAAGTGTGGTGCACACATCTTTAAGAACAATGCTGTGTAGGTAAAGGCAGGTGGATCTCTGAGTTCCAGGCCAGCCTGGTCTACTGAGTGAGTTACATTCCAGGTTGTGCTTCATAGTTAGACTCAACCTCAAAAAAAAATGCTTTCAGTAGTGAACTCTCCATACTTTAGGATCCTTATATTGTCACTGTGTATGTGTCCTGTGTGTGTGGGTGCTAGTGCACCTGTGCAAAAGTGTCCCGTGGAGTCAGGAAACTAGAGTGATTTCACTCTCCTTCCATTCCATGTCTGGATGTACAGAAGACGCTACTCTGAGCACAGTGGAGAACAGCACTGTCCCAGACCTGCATCAGGAGGATGTGGACCCAGCAGCACCATCTCCAAGGACATTCTGGCTTTCACTGCCAGATCATCACTTAAGGAACAGCCAGTCTATCAGACTGAGTAGCTTCTGGGTTCTCTGTACTCACTGTGAATATGGGCATTGCTAAGCTACCTAGTGTATGAATAACCTATAATAGTAATAATATTATAAAATATCACGTTTTGTTTTTATGAAACTTCCCTTTGTATCATATATAATCATATAAAATATCAGATATATTTTCTATTTTGGTCTAACAAAGGTTCCCTAGTTCAGGCTTGATTATAATAAATATGTATTACAACATCAATATCCTTAGCAGAATTTAACTCTAAGCCAAACACCCTAGGGAGGGCGGGGTCTCCCTAGTTTCTCTGACCTAGATATTGCTAAATTACATATACAGGAGAAAAATCTCCACATTCCTACTAAGGAGATTCAATTATTCTGTTTCCTGTGGTAGGGATGGGTACATAACCACAGTCTTTTTCACATCTCCAGTTCAAATAGTTCCATATTAAGGGCAAATCCTGCTAGGGAGCATCAGGGCAACAGTAAGAGCTGATAAGAAAGGGCCCAAGTGACTGCACAGAGTGAAGACCATAAAATGCTGTGTCTGCAGCATCCTGATTCATCTGGTGGAGGCTGATGGAAAGGGAGAGTGACAGCACCAGATGAACCCTTATGACCTTCTCTGGAGCATCTTCAACCTACAGCAAGGAAACACATCTATTGAAGGGTCTGAGAGGAGCCTGGGTCAGTTCTCCTAGGTGCCCTGTACCAGTCATCACCACCCACAGCCACCCTCACTGAGAGTCATTCAGTTCCCTCCTCCATCACCCCTGGGCTCTCCATCCTGGATACCATACTGTCTTCTTCTTTCTTTCTCTTGTCCCAGAGTCCCAGGCCCTGCTGCAGACCTGGAGTTCAGAATAAAGTGGAGATGACCAGCTGCTTCCTGACTCGGGGGCTGATGGAAGGGACTGGGGGTGTAGGGGGGACCCCTATCCAGCCTTCTTTTCCATTCTTTCTCAGCCTTAGAGTGACACACACAGGTGTGGATGTGAGTGTCTCAACCCCACCTTGGCCATCTGAGCAGCCCAGATGGGAGCTGTAGACTCCAGCAGCAGCTCAGTCCCTCGGCCTGCAGTGGGGACACTGCTCCAGGGGCTCTGGAGGCTGCTGCTGCTGCTCGATAAATTTCTATTTTAAGTGTAAGAGTGTGAGCCTACGTATCTGTAAGTGCACTGTGTGTACACCAGGGGTCTTTGGAGAAGAAGGGACTGGACCCTGTGTTGCTGGAGTTATGCTGGGGCTGGGAATTGAATCTGGGTCTGATTCATGTGCAGCAAGTGGTCTCATCACTAGGCTGTCTCTGTATTCATATCTTCTTTATCTTTCTCTGCAGGACTAAATCTTCCCTCTACACTTTGATTTGAACTACCATGTTCTTTTGTGTTCTTGCGGTCTTCATGTCTGTACCATATGACTGACCCTCCTAATCAGAAATCTGCTGTGTTCCCTCCTCATTTCCCACTGGTCTGTGACATGATTCCTGTCCTGTTGAAGCAGAACATGCATAAGCTGCTGCTTGCAGGTGACATGAACTCCAGATCCCCTGCCTCCTTTTTTTCAGTTAGATGCTCTAGATGAGGGACAAGGCCCAACTCCAGGAGTTCACTCTGGCTTCTTCACTGCTCACCCATCTTTCCCTAACCCCACTCCCAAAACTGCCCTTGACACCTATCATTGTTACGATTCTCATCAGAAACCACAGAAGAATGGAGTTGGGAAGGATTATCAACGAAAGAGGTATGTTGGGATTGAAGGCCATAGATGAAGGATGGTACACATATGGAGTAGTAGTTGGTGTGGGTAAAGTGGAAATACAAGTTGAGTCTGACCAGACATCAAATCTTAGAAAATGTCACCTTAACTTCTGGGTCTTCAGCAACACTAAAGTTCCACCTCTGTTACTATGCAACAACTATTTAGGTGGGTCCTGCATTGAAAGGGAGAGAGGGCATGTCCCCTGATCTCAAAAGACTCATGCAGCTATGATAGGAGAAGCAGGGTAATGATGGGACCTCATCTTTCATGCCGGCAGGAGAGGATGCAGGAGGATGACCTGTGAGGATGGTGGCAAGGAAGAAGAAAAATCAGGTGAGATGAAAAAAGCAGTGAGTCTAGAATGAGGAAAAGGTCAGAAAACAAAAGATTGCTATGCTGTGACAGTCAGCAAGAATCGCACTTAATGCGATATAACACACTTAATGCAATAGGAGAGGGTGAGAATGAGATTGATTGAAAAAATGACCATAAACTCAAGAACTCATAGTGATGAGACTATCACACACACAGACAAACACACACACACATACACACCCACCCACACACCCCTCATCTCCAAAGAGCTTTTACCAAGTTACCTGTAGGTTCCAGCTTTTCTTCCAAGTGTGACATTTTTATCTCCTTAAGCCAGCCCTTGCAGTCCCCCTGTGAGGTCCTGTATAAGAAGCCTGTTAAATCTTCATTTTTCTCCCACATCTCTTTAATCCACATGGATTCAGGATCAACCTCAGTCCACTTTCTGGTGCTTGGGTGAATATACAGCACTTTGTGTTCGTTGAGGTATAAGTCACAGGATGCATTGAAATGTCCATCTGCTTCATGCCAACAGCATTGCTTGACCTGCACAATGAAGGGCTCTGTGCCCATTGGAAAGGGATCAGCCTCTGACTTTGATGAATCTTGTCTACCTACCCTTGTCCCTTCCTATCCTCTGACCTTGCTCTACCCTCCACATTTTTTCCTTGGTGCTGGACCTCTGAGGTGGGAGGGACCACCAGTCATTCATTTCTTTTCCTCCAAGCAAACAATGAATGCCCCAACCCGTCACAAGTCCTGTTCTTTCCTTCAGGTGGCCATATGATTGTTCTTTTGTTTATTTTGTAGCAGTGGGGATTGAACCTATGGCCACATGCATGCTAGGTAAGCACTCTTTCACTGAGCTATATCGCCAGCTATATGGGGGGTCATTTGAAACTCACCTCTGATGGTATTATTCTCCTGCTTCATGTCAATCACTTGGTTTCTGAACCAGTAAACCCCATCTTTCAGAGTGTCAAATTGTGCTTCCCAGGACTCTGTGGCATTCAGTCTGTCTCTCAGAAGACCAGTAGAATGGCACTTGTTGCCATTGTCACAGGAAATAAATGTTTTTTCATTCAGTTGTCCTTGGACTTCCTGCTTCCATGATCCAGACCCTAACTTGCTTACAGTGTAGTTGTAGCAAAGAGAAGCAGCATCTGTGAAGGAAACATGTGGCGAGGTTAGAGATGCAGAACAGGGGCTCAGAGACAGTCTCTGCCTGTGGAACAAAAAAGTCCTCTGAAAAGGGAGTCTTTAAAAAAAAGAAAATGAAAGTAAGAAAAATACAATAAAATCCTTGGATGAACTTTTGCTGTGATGAAAAAGTTTAGTCATTTCTCTCTTGCTTGAAGACGCAGATATAGGTGTGGCCAACTTGCTGTTCTCCAGCAGGACAATATCTTATGTGTTATCACATGATATTTCTAGAGGTTGGCCCTGTCAGTTATGGCAAGAAATGTTCAGAATGTCTTCTCTGGATCTGTTCATTCTGTAGAGTCTCCAGAAGCTGCTCATGTAGACTGTGTGGAGACAGGATGGTGCATGAGTCTGGTGGGGCAGAATGGAGCAGGGTGAGGATGGAACAGAAGTTGCATGGACACAGATTTACTACTGATCTGTACTCTCAGATCATAGACTTGAATGTATTTGCTGGTTAGCTCTAACTGTCGGTTTGATAAAGCATAGAGTCACCTAAGAAGGGAGTGTCCATTGAGGGACTATTTTGACTGTAAATGATGTAGGAACACTGGCCACTATGGGCATTAACATTCCCTGGGCAGGTGTTCTCTGGCTGGATAATAAGTTTACCTATGAAAGAGCAAGGATGCAGATAGCAAGCAGCATCCTCTGTGGTTCCTGCTGTGCTCTTGGGCTGAGAATCAAGTTCCTTGGTCATAGATAATGCTGTGTGGAATAGCACGTGGGCCTGCCTCTGAGTACCTGCCCTGACCTCCCTCATTGACAGACTATGGCTTAGAAGTAGGAGTCAAATAAATCAGTTTCTTCCTTAACTTTTATTTGGTAGACTGTTTATTACAACAGTATGAAACTTGAATAAAGCACTGGCAGATCCCTTGTACACTGTAGTAAGAGGAGCAGGCTGCATCCCACAGCCAGGCTAGCTTAACACCCAAAATAACCCCCAGAAATTGTATTAATTTAATTACTGCCTGGCCCAGTATCTCTAGCATTTTATTCGCTAGCACTCACATCTTGATCTAACCCATTTCTATTGATCTGTGTTCACCATGAGGTCGTGGCTTACCGGCATGTGTCTCACCAGCGTGTGTCTTGGGCAGGGGAAGCATGGCATCTGCCACACTGTCCTTCTTTTCAGCATTCTGTTTGGTCTACTCCACCTATCTAAATTCTGCCCTATTAAAAGGCCAAAGCAGTTTCTTTATTCAGTCAATGAAACAATACAAATACAGATGGACCTCCTACACCAGTACACAATGCAGTGCTTCAAAGAGCTGGTCAGATGACAGTACATAGGATAAGACAAAGAAAATCTAGGCTGGTTAAATCTGTGGTTGAAAAGTGATATAAAAAATCTTAGAGTTGTGCATGTGTTAGACTGGTTGAAATAGCAAACACTTCCAGTAGAGTGTGTAGAGTCCATGTTGTCTGTGGATGCTAGAGCATCCCTGTTGAGAAGCACAGTGAGAAGGACCAGGAAGAAAGCCACCAGCATTGCTGAAACCTCAGGCACGATCATGGCTCAAGGCTGAGTTGGAGTTAAGAAACTGGATTTCTCACTTGTTATCTTAGCAACATACTACAGAAAAATCATATAGGATGGAATAGTCAAGAGCAGTAACATCAAGGACAGTGGTCCATTGATGAGTAAGGGGGATCTGTTGTGAAGTCTAATTGCTGAAGGGGGTCATGGCTAACAGAACAGAAAATCCTAAATTTAGACAACCCAGATGTGGCTGGATTTTAATAATTAAAGGCAAAACAGATGATCAAAAATCTGAAAGCTACTGTTCCATAAAAACCTCGACTCCTGTGCCCATTGTTTAAACTGAACCACTGGGGCTATAGAGGTGGTGCAGTGGTTAAGAGCACTTCTTGCTCTTGCAGAGGATTTAATTGATTCTCAGGAACCTCACATGGTGAGTTACCACTGCTTGTGTCTCCAGTTCCAGGAGAACACATGTCCACTTTTGGCCTCCAAAAACACCAGGTGCATAAGTGCTGCACATATACGCATGCAGTCAAAACATAAACCTATAAAGCAATCAAAACTGCACCCTCCAAGACAGACACAGAGTTACTTCCAAGGGGGCAGACAGATCAGGTCCCAACAATAGTGACCACTCTGCCCTGCAGCAAGTGCAGTAATTCTTTCTGCATTGCTACATTACTGTCCTGTCACTCAGTACTGAACCAAGAGATGCTCCTGTGAATGGATGATTTGCTGGTTTGAATGAACCTGTCCTATAGAGTATGGTGTTTGAATACCTTTTCCCCAGTAGTTGGCAGATGTTTGGATAGGATTAGGAGGTATGGTCTGGCTGGAGGAAATATGTCACTGGTAATGTGGTTTTGAAACCCATTCCCATTTCTTCATCTTGGACTTTGCTTGAGGCTTAAGACATGTGCACTCAGTTTGGCATGGTATCACATGACTCTCATTCCAGAACTTGAGAGGCAGAGTTAGGAGATGTTTATAAGTTTATATCCAGTCTGTTTTGTGTAGAAAGTTCTAGGACAGCAGGAACTTAACAGTGTGACCTTGTGTGAGAAACCTAAGCTATACCTAAAATATGTGGGCTCTAAGCTTGCTGCTCCAGCCACCATGCACCCCAGGTGCCATGCTTCTCTGCTGTGAGGTGATGGACTCTTCTCCCCTGAAACTCTAAGATTCCAAATCCTTCCTTCTGTGTGTGACCGTGGCCTTGATCTCCATCACAGCAGCAGAAAGTGGCAAATACAGCTACTATATCAGTACTGAAGTCTTCACAGGACAGATGGTCTCTGTTACACACCTGCTCAGCTCTGCTCTTCAAACTTGAAAGCAGCCAGAGACAATAAACCAACAAAGAACATGGCTGGATTTTCTTCTAGGACTCTCTGACTCAGGACAATCTGTCAGCCTGAGGTGTCAATTCTCAGAAATGACCCTGGGTGGAGTTTATATCTAATTGGAGAACCACATTGCTTGGTCAGTGACCAGTCTGACCCACCTATAGCAGGGAATATGCTTTATTTCATTGAGGCAGCTGACATGGTAATGAATCCTGAGAGAGTGTGGTCTTTGGTCCTAGGCTATGAGAAGGCCCACCAGGCTCCAGGCAGACATCATGAGAGGATCTCTTTCCCACTAGGCTATTAGGTGGACAGGTCACAGTCAGAGAAGATGTCCAGAAGAGAAACATTGCTTCAGGGACATAACAGGTCACTTGTGTGTTGAGAGCTGCTTAGAAGGGAGAGACAAGGACTCTTGTCTGATAGAACATCTCCTGTTCCCCAGATGGTTGTGGAGATCTTACCTCATCTAGAGGAAGAGGCTGAGGTTAGTTCTCAAATAAGCTGCCACCTCTCCTTCAACAAGCACCTCAGGCTTCAATAGTGACCTCTACAGTCATGGTATCTAAGGAATCCACTGTACAGCAGTGAGACATCAAAAGTCACTAAATCCAGGGTCTCTTCGTCTCATTTCTAGCTGACATGGGAGTCAAAGGCAGCTTCGAACCCACTGTTTTCTGGGAAACCCGCAGCTTTCAAAGTTCTTCTGAAGTCACTCTGTGGCAATGGGCACCAGTATTGGGACATGGGGTACACCCTTATCTGGGGTCAGAAGAGTGATGGTAGCCACATTTGCTGTCCTATTCATGATCTTGTTGCATTCCAAGTCTGTCACACTAAAGGTAGAATTGAGCATTTGATGCAGGATAGATATAGTGAGGCTTGCCAGAATGAAAATATTTAGTGCCTACCATTTACTGGAATAAAGTAACATACTCCTGCCTAAATGAACATCATTATTGGATGCTGTTTTCCCAGGAGGCTGAGTACATGGGGCCTGGGAGGCAAGAGTAGAGTCTTCCACATGTCCCTGTCTAGTACCATTGTCAGAGTCCAGTATATTCAGCCTTGGTTAGCTGAGGTGCTAACCCACAGATTGTTACCTGGTGGAAAAGGTGCTGAAGTCACTTTATGGATGGGGAGTGGATAAGGTTAGATGGGCAGGGAAGGGCACTGAGCCGGAAGGTGGTTGATGAGTCTTATGGCATTGAAACTGATCTTGCTGGTACAAAATTGTAATTCTAGCACCTGACAAATCTAAGAAGAGAAGGAATTGCTGCAAATTCTGTAGTGTGGTCTATGATGTGAAATCCTGACTTTTCAGGATAAAAAGTGAGAGAGAGGGTGGTTGTGACTGCTGTATCCCTCGAAGCATCTATTATGATCTGCGGAAGAATACCATGGAATGATGGGAAATAAAGTTTGAGGGCAAAGAGTTCCTGAAAGTTGGAAATACTTCTGAGGTTGGGAAGACAGTTTTCAGAGCATAGATTGCCTTAAGTCCATAGAAGCTCAGAAGCTGTCTGAGGTTCTTGGCAGGGTGTCACACTGGGGTTTCTTGGCTAGGTTTAGACTTCCTGTGCTCCCCTCCCCACCCAGTATGACAGAGGGCTGAGCACATGAGCTGGATTCCCCTTTGGCATCTTGTCCCCCGCCCTCCTTATTTTTCTTTCTGATCAGGTAATTTTCCCAGTCCTTTCCTGATGGTAGAAAGTGGGCAGAGCATGAGACAGCACTTCTGGGTCCTTGGGTTCAGGCACTTCCCTGAGGATGACTGCTACCTTCGGATTCAATAGACTGGTTCTCCTCTCCTTCTCCTTCCCATTCCCTGTACCCCTCCAGTTAGAATATAGCAACTCACCACCGGCAGGTAGCGTGGACCACAGACAGATCAGTAAAACTGAGAAGAGTAGTGCCTTAGTGGAAGGAGAGTTCTTGGTGGCTGCATTCCTTGCCATACCTTGAACAACAGGTATAGTAACCAGATCAGAGGAGGGAAGCAGTGAGGGCTCAGGAGAGACCTGCAGAGCACCCTGCACAAAGATCAACAGAGGCAGTGGTTACTCTGCACTGGTGCATTTTTAACAGACTGCTGTGGTCCCTCCCTCTGGCAGGTGGAGACTATCATCATCTGAGTGGAGCAACCCTGCCCTGGTTGTAGTCCCCAGGCTCTCATACCTCTTGGTCCCTCATTGACACTCTCCCTTCCTTGGTAACTGAAGCTGCCCATTACACCCCTACAGTCATAATTTTGTGTTTTTGTGGGCAGGACACCGTTCTGGCAGCTTGTGTAACTTAAGGCCAGTCATGCCCACAGCAGCTTGAGCCACACTAGGAGTTTCTCTCCTGAGTATTTGACACACACCTGCTTTAGCTTCAGCCTCACCAGGAGCCTTCCTCTCAACCACCTCACGCTACCCCTTCTGAGTTCCCTTCTCACCTCCCTTC
Source organism: Myodes glareolus (assembly GCF_982192425.1). Taxonomy (NCBI): domain Eukaryota; kingdom Metazoa; phylum Chordata; class Mammalia; order Rodentia; family Cricetidae; genus Myodes; species Myodes glareolus. Next base: position 126,924,649 of record NC_142026.1, read on the forward strand.
TGCACTTTCCCTCACCTTCCCTCTTCCTGCATCTCAATCCCAGACTCACTTTCTTCACCAGGTTTCTTCCTCTCAACCCTGTGCCCCCTCCACTTTAATTGTCCTAATGCTTAGCATAGTGGCCCAGCACTCTCCACCTACAAGGTGCCCTTGTCACTCTCCCCTCGCCCCTTTCTATCTCCTTCCTTAAACAACACCCCCTCCCCACTGGAGACTCTTAATAACTATCTTGTCAGCAGGTTGTGCTTTTCTCACTAACTCTGTGACACTGAAACCTAAGACCTTTAGGAAAGTTCTACAATCACAAAATTATTCTAGTAAAAAGCAGATTCAACCCTGTAGAGAGGAGTCAGAGGTTAAGAGTCCTGACTGCTCTTCCAGAGGACCCACGTAGGAATTCCATCCCCTCTTCTGCATTGTTCCCCGAGTCTTAGCTGTGGGAGTGTTTGGAAAATGTATCCCTTAGGAATGGGCTTCACAACTGTGCATATGATTGGCTGTGGTTTTCTGCAATGATCTCCTTTCTTTGCAGAGACATTCCCTTGATGAGAGTGACGAATACACTTACTCTGATGTTTAATGACAAATGTTTATAGATTGTTGTTAGAGATTATACTGGCTAGTAAATTAGTGGTTGTGTAATCTCCTCCAATAACCATGACTTCAGTACTCATTAGTTAGCTATGTTTCCAGTATCAGGCATGATGTCCCTCTTGCTGAGCAGGTCTTAAGTTCAATGAGAGAGATGCTGGATACCATCAAGGTAGGTGTGCCAGTTCTGCACAGATAAGAGTTATTGTGGCATGCTGCTCACTGATGTGGTCCAAAGGCATCAATAGCTGGTTGCTATTGGTTGGTGACCTCCTGTGGAAGCTTGCATGGCACGTTTTGGAACCAAGAAAGGTTGTCCCTTAGGGTGGTGACTTCGGGTCAGTTCCAGCATAGTGGCCTGGGGGCCCTGTCTCTAAAGTGCATGGTGTCTTCAGCAGTAGGGTCTTACCTTTCAGCTCTGGGGAAAAGAAGGGCAGGACCAATAGGCTGTGAGCTTTAGTAGCCTCTAGACAACCTGTTGCAGAGCCCTGACCAACAACTCAAATGAGGGTCTCTCCTGTCTTCTATTGGGGTTCTGTTAGGTAGTCTCCTGGAGGGAGCACCATCAACCCCCATGAAAAAAGTTCATTAGAACTACATATGTATAGTTATACACAGATTTATGTTTGTTATAATTTAGGTAAATAGTTAATAGTAGGAACCCTTGTCACCTCTCCAACCATCCTGCTGTTATTTTACCTTCCTCACTCCTTCTCCTGTATTTACCTCCCTTCTTCCCTAAGTAGATGATGCTTTTCCATATTCCCTATCAGCTCAATTATATCAATTTTGATATTCCCCTTACTCTCCTCCCACGTTCTGCTGTGCTGAACTCTCTTTTCCCCACTAAGCCCCCCTTCCCATGTCCCTATCAGATTTTCTAACATTTTCGAGATCTCCCTAAACTCATACCCGAGACTCTAGTTCTGCCCACTCTTGTCTGAGTTTTACTTTTTGGGTCCTCAGCGTCTGCAGCCCTCCTTTGACATGGACCCTCACTAGATCCTGAGACTCAGTATCTGTCTCATGTTTTATCATGGTGACAGTCAAGGGCATCTGGAGTTCCCAGACAAACAAGCTTTTTCAGTCACCTCCTCACACTAATATGGTAAATAGTATCCATATTAACATCCTCCCACAGGATAAAATGTTAGTATTCAGGCATCTGTACTGGCCTGCCCTTAGGGTCCTGACAGGATATGCCCTCAGTTGCAGCCACTAGGTACACTTTCTGTGCACGTTTGCTGTGTTCCTTTATGAAAGGCGGGCCTTGTCCTCTTCCTGTTGATTTTCTCTTTGGTCATTCTTGTCCACTTGCCGATATTTTACAGGACCTTTGCAGCGTTCCTCCAGGGATCAGAGAGATGGAAGGAGGTATCTGCCTCACACTTTTTCACTCTCCCCCTCCCAATATACCTCTTGCACTAACTCTGTTGTGTGTGGCTTGTTTGCTTGGTGGATTGTCTTGGCAGGGCCCGCCAATGGTACCCACTTCACACTAGGACCCTAACCTGCCTGCTCCACTTGCAGCAGATTCGCTCTCTTCTGCCTGTAACAAATCTGCTTCCTCGTTCACTGGCAGCTTCACCTTCCATTCAATACTGGCAACTGGGTCTCCGGTGGGGCTATGTGCCGCTGACCACTCCCCTTTATGTAAGGTTTTATACTTTTTTTTCTTTTTCAAAATATTTTTTAGTCTTTTTAAAAATTTTATTACCTTAAAAAAACCAATCCAATTTCCAACTCTCTCTCCTCCTCCCTGTCCCCTCCCACTCCCTCCAGTAATCCTCCCCCTCTCTCCACACAACCCCCATCCCACCCCCTCCAATCCTAAGCAAGGACAATGTACCCCTCCCTGTGGAAAGGCCAAGGCCCTCCCTGCTACATCTAGGTTGGGCAAGGTTTACATCCGAAGAGAATAGGATCCCAGGAAGCCTGTACATGCAGTTGAGAAATATCCCCATGTCACTATCAGTGTCCCCTCAGTCTGCCCCAACTACAAACCACATTCAGAGACACTAGTTTCTTCCCACGCTCGCTCACTCCCAGTCCAGCTGGAGTTGGTGAGCTACCATTAGCTCAGGCAAAGTGTCTCAGTGGAAGAATCCATCATGGTCTTCACTTCCTTGCTCATACTCTCACTCCTTCCACTCTTCAGCTGGATCTTGGGAGCTCAGTTCAGTGCTCTGATGTGAAACACCCACAATAACACAGATATCTGATAACCCCCCCACTAGCATAACCCAAAGAAGGAAAACACACAAACTCTACTACCATAAAATAACTGGAGTTAGCAACCACTGGTAAATAATATTGCTTAATTTCTTTGGACTCAATTCACCTATACAAAGATAGGCTAAGAGAATGGTTACGAAAACAAGATCCAGCATTCTGTTGTTTACAGGGAATACACCTCAATGTCAAAGACAGACGCTACCTCAGAGTAAAGGGTTAGGAACACTTTTTCCAATCAAATAGACCTAAGAAACATGCAGATGTGGCTATCCTAATATCTAAAAAAATTGATTTCAAACTAAAAGCAACCAGAAGAGATGGAGAAGGATACTTCATACTCATAACAGGAACGATTCATCAAGATGAAGTCTGTCCAGAATATCTATGCCCCTAATACAAGAGCACCCACATATGTAAAGGAAACATTACTAAAACTTAAATTGCATATCAAACCCCACACACTAATTCCAGGTTTCATTTATTGAGCACAGCCCTCTCCCTGCCTTCTGTTTTTTCCTGGAACCATTTGAGTGTGTCTCTCTTGGACTCAGAGCACTTGGCACCTGTTCTTATGTGACAGCATTCTAAAGAGCTTGTGGCTTCTGTATTCCTGGATCTTCCTTATCCTTGGCTACTGTCTCATACACCTGCTCAGTTTTGAAGACCCACTGACCACTTCTTTTAAATTAAATCTGGCCTCAGATTTCCTGAACCAGTCAGTCAGGAAAATGAGAAAGAATTCTTCACTTTCTTTCCTTTTATTGGCTCCAAAACCTGCTTGTTTCTCTCTGTTCTCGCTCTCTACATGTCCTGGCTGTTTGCTGCAACGTGTGGGTCGGATGGAGAAGCCAGATTCCTCTTACTCATCACACACCGGTTCTCCTTTCCTTTATATTTACTCAATTCCTGTTTAATGTGTGTGTGTGTGTGTGTGACTTAAATTTAAATGTTAGCAGGGTTTAATGCTGCATGTATGTGTATGTAACTTGGATTCAACTCCTATGTATGTGTGCATGTAACTATTGTTTTCAGCAATCACGTGGTTCTCCTCCATCTTGCTTGATGATCTCATCATGATTTCTTGTGAGCTCCAGGGAGTAAACCTGGATCTATCTCAACAACAATTTTCCAGTTCCAAGCAGTGCCTTGTGGTTCCACAGAGCCTGGACAGTGAACTGAAACATCCAGATACCCAAGGACATGACCCACAACCCTGACTTTCTCAAGTCCCACAGAGATGACGGATGCTCCCAAGTTCAGCAGGAAGCAGTTTCAAGAACATGATACCCTCATCCCTGCCTCACCTGCTACCTCTTTCTAACTCCTCAGCTTTTTATAATAAACAAAAGGGAGGACTGTTAGTATTCAGGCATCTGTACTGGCCTGCCCTTAGGGTCCTGACAGGATATGCCCTCAGCTGCAGCCACTAAGAGCACACATGTGCACATTCGCTATGTTCACTTATAAAAGGCAAGCTGTGCCCACCTCAGGTCTCTTTTCTCTTATGACACTATTTTCCCCAGGCAATATTCTGTGTTTCTCTCTCTTCCACCTCTATATGTCTACCCATTTTTCTGCCATTTTTCTCTCCTCTTCCAATAAAACTCCCTTGTGAATCCTATTGAATGGCATGACATTTTTCTACCATTTTAAAATAAATTATTACACAAAAGAACACTAGATTCTGTCTAAATTGGACCATGTCAAACTCTCACAAGTCCTGCTGAAGTCAACTACAAGGCCTGCCACTGTGGATCCATCTGTCCAGAGTTCAGGTGCTTTGTCCACAGAATCTCCACTGCTCTGTTCTTCTGAGCATCTTGCAGATCTGTTTCCTCTTCCAGTGACCTAATCCCCCAGTGGGTTCTGGGGCTGGAACCCAGTTGTCTTGTGTCTTAGTAAGGGTTTCTATTGCAGTGATGAAACACCATGACCAAAGCAAACTGACAAGGAATTGGTTTATTTGGCTTCTGTATGCCCACATACAGTCCAATGAGGGAAGCCAAGGCTGAAACTCAAGCAGGGAAGGAACCGGGAGGCAGTATCAGATGCAGAGACCTAAGAATTTTCCAGCTTACTGTCTTGCTCTTCATGGCTTGCTCAGCCTACTTTACTTCAGTGCCCAGGAGCACAAGCCTAGGTGTGAAACACCCACAATGGGCCGGGCCTTCCCACATTACTCTCTTGTTAAGAAATGCCTTCCAATCTTGCCCACATTCCAATATTCTGATCTCTGGAGGCATTTTCTCATGGGGGTTCCCTACTCTCATATAATTTCAGCATTGTGTCATGTTGACAAGAAACAAGCCAGTACATCATGCGAGGGGTAAGTGCTTTTCCCACTGAACCATCTTGCCCATGAGTGCTTATGAGTTTGCTCTGCATCTTTGGTCTCTGCTTTCTTACCCTGAGATGCTCCTCAGTAGTCAAGACTCTCAGCTTTCTGAGTTCAATTATGCAATTCTAAAACCTCTCTCCTCCTGTTCCCTTGATGTCCTAAGTGAGAACTCAGCTTTGAGGCTTTATGAGAGACCTTTATCCTTTAGTCAGATTGCATAGACTATTTCTAGACTGAGGTTTTCTCTCTAGTGATTGTTCCTGTTTTCAGGTCTATTCAAAGACTAAAATGTGGTCATAGAAGTGTAGTTGTGGGTTTTATCAATGCTTATTTATTAATATATCTCTGTGTTATGATTATATCAGTCTTCCCTAGAAAGGAAATCCATGCCAGACAGTGGTGGCCCATGTCTTTAATCCCAGCACTCAAGAGGCAGAGACAGGTGGATCTCTGTGGGTTGGAGAATCCCCAGAAGCTGCTCATGTAGGCCATGTGGAGACAGGATGGTGCGTGAGGCTGGTGGGGCCGAGTGGAGCAGAGTGAGGATGGAACAGAAGTTGCATGGACACCATTTTTACTGATCTGTCCTCTCAGATCATAGACTTGAACAACTTTGCTGCTTAGATTCTACTGCCAGTTTGATAAAGCCTAGAGTCACCTAACAAGGGAGTGTCTACTGAGGAGCTGTTTTCACTATTAATAATGTAGGAACACCTGGCCACTGTGGGCATTATCATTCCTTGGGCAGGTGGTCTCTAGCTGGATTAGATATCTAGCTAAGCAGGAGCTGGTGATCCAGACAGCAAGCAGCATCCGCCATGGTTCTTGCTGTACCTCTCTGACTGTGACGTGAGTTTTTTGGTCATAGATAATTCTGTGTGGAATAGCACGTGGGCCTGCCTCTGTGTGCCTGCCCTGACCTCCCTCAGTGACAGACTTGTGGTAGAAGAGTGATATCAAAAATCTCAGAGTCGTGCATGTGCCAGAGTGGATAGAGCAGCAAACATTTCCAGGGAAAGTGTGCAGATTCCATGCTGTCTGTGGATGCTGGAGCATCCCTGCTGAGAAGCACAGTGAGAAGGACCAGGGAGGAGGGCACCAGCTTGGCTGGAAGGTCAGGGATGATGATGGCTCAAGGCTGAAGTGGGGTTAGGAAACTGGATTTCTAACTTGGAATCTTAGCAACATGGTACAGAAAATTCCAATAGGGTGGAGTATTCTGGAGAAGTAGCATGAAGGACAGCGACCCATTGATAAGAGGGGAACCCATCTTTATGTTTAACTGCTAAGGGAGTCATGGCTAACAGAACAAAAAAATCCTTATCAAACCCAGATGTGCCTGGATTTTAATAGTTAAAGACAGAAGAGATGATCAAGAAGGTGAAAGTTGCTGTCTTATGAAAGCGCCAACTCCTGTGCCCATTGTTTAAACTGAACCCCTGGGGCTACAGAGGTGGTGCAGTTGTTAAGAGCACTTGTTGCTCTTACAGAGGATCTAGGTTTGATTATCATCATCCCTCGTGGCGACTCACCACTGCCTGTGATTCCATTCCCAGGGACCAAATGTCCTCTTTTGACCTCCAAGAGCACTAGGTGAATATGTGCATCACATATACACATGCAGTCAAAAATATGAACTTATAAAGCAATCAAAACTGGACCCTCCAAGACAGACACAGAGTTACTTCCTAGGGGACAGAGAGATCAGGCCCCAACAAGAGTGACCACTCTGCCCTGCAGCAGGTGTAGTCTTCTTACAGCACGGTTTCATTCCTGCCCTGTCACTCAGGGATGAGCCCAGAGATGCTCCTGTGAATGGATGGTGTCCTGGTTTGAATGACCTGTCATCTACTGAGTAGGATGTTTGAATACTTGGTCCACAGTTGATGGCAGCTGTTTGGAAAGGGTCAGTAGGTAAGGCCTGACTGAAGGAACTATGTCACTAGAAGTGTGGCTTTAAAAGCCTTTCCTATTTCTTCATGTCTGGACCTAGCTTGAGGTTAAAGAGATGTGCTCTCAGTTTGGCATGGTATCACATGGCTCTCATTCCAGCACTTGAGAAGCAGAGTTAGGAGATCTTTATAAGTTTATATCCAGCCTGTTTTGTGTAGTAATCTCTAGGACATCAGGAACTAAACAGTGGGACCTTGTCTCAGAAACCTAAACCAAACTTAACATATGTGAGCCCTAAGCTTGCTGCTCCAGCCACCATGCACCCCAGGTGTCATGCTTCTCTGCTGTGAGGTGAAGGACTCCTGTCCTCTGAAACTCTAAGATCCCAAACCCTTTCTTCTGTGTGACCGTGGCCTTGATCTCCGTCACAGCATCAGAAAGTGATGAAAACAGCTTCTATATCAGTACTAAAGTCTTCACAGGACAGACGGCCTCTGTTACACCTGCTCATTTCTCCTTGTAACTGGAAAGTAGATAGAGACAATAAACCAATGAAGAACATGTCTGGGTCTGCCTCTAGGACTCTCTGATCCAGGACAGCTGTCAGCCTGAGGGGCCAATTCTTGGAAATGATCCTGGGTGAAGTTTATGTCTTATAGGAGAAACACTTTACTTGGGCAGAGGCAAGCTTGACCCACCTTCAGCAGGGAAAATGCATTATTTCACTGAGGCTGCTGACATGGTACTTGATCTGAGAGAAAGCAGCCTGTTGTCCTGCACTATCAGAAGACCTATCAGGCCTCAGGCCAGACATCTTGTGAGGATCTCTTTCCCACTAGGCTATTAGGTGGACAGGTGAAAGTCAGGCAAGATGTTCAGATGAGAGACATTGCTGCAGGGACATAACAGGTCACTTGTGTTTTAAGAGTTGCTTAGCTGGGAGAATAAGGACTCTTGTCTGATAGAACATCTCCTGTTCCCCACATGCTTGTGGGATCTTGCCTCATCTACAGGAAGAGGCTGAGGTTAGGTCTCAAGGAAGCTGCCACCTCTTTCTCAGCAAGCACCTCAGACTTCAGTAGGGACCTCGACAGCCATAGGATCTAAGGAATCCATTGGACTGCAGTGAGACATCAAAAGACATTAAATCCAGGGTCTCTTCGTGTCATTTCTAGCTGATACAGACGTCATAGACACCACAGAACCCACTACTGTCTGGGAAACACACAGCTTTCAACGTTCTTCTAAATACACTCTGTGGCAATGGGTACCAGTACTGGAACATGGGGTACACTCTAACTGGGGTTAGAAAAATGATGGTAGCCACATTTTCTGTCTCATTCATAAGCATGTTGCATTCCAAGTCTGTTACACTAAACTTAGAGTTGAGTATTTGATGCAGGACAGATATAGTGAGGTTTGTCAGGTTGAATTGCAAATTATGCCCCCACAGTCAGTGTTTTTGTTGGCAGGACACCATTCTGGCAGCTTGTGTGACTCAAGGCCAGTCACGCCCACAACAACTTGAGTCACACTAGGAGTTTCTCTCCTGAGTATTTGGCACACACCTGCTTTAGCTTCAACCTCACCAGCAGCCTCCCTCTCAACCACCTCACCCTACCCCTTCTGAGTTCCCTTCTCATCTCCCTTCTGCACTTTTCCTCACCTTCCCTCTCCCTACATCTCAATCCCAGGCTCACTTTCTCCACCAGGTTCCTTCCTCTCAACCCTGCCCTCCCCCACACTTTAATTGTCCTAATGTTTGGCCGAGTGGCCCAGCATTTTCCATCCACAAGGTGGCCTTGTCTTCTTCCCTTCCCCACTCTATATTCTTACTTTACCTTCACCCCCTCCCCAAGGGACACCCTTAGTAACTATCTTGTCAGCAAAGCTGTGCTTTTCTCCCTAACTCTGTGACACTGGAACCTGAGACATTTAGGAAAGTTCTGCAATCACAAAATTATTCCAGTAAAAAGCAAATTCAGTCCTGTAGAGAGTACTCAGAGGTTAAGAGTCCTGACTGCTCTTCCAGAGGACCCATGTAGGAATTCCATGCCCTTTTCTGCATTGTTCCCTGAGCCTTAGCTGTGGGATTGTTTAGAAGATTCATCCCTTAGGAGTGGGCTCCACAACGGTGCTTATTGATTGGCTGTGGTTTTCTGCAGTAATCTCCTTTCTTTGCAGAGACATTCCCTTGATGAGAGTGAAGAATACATTTACTCTGGTGTTTAAGGACAAATGTTTATAGATTGCTGTTAAAGATTATGCTGGTTAGTAAATTAGTGATTGTAGAATCTCCGCCAATAACCATGACTTCAATACTAATTATTTAGCTATGTTTCTAGTCCCAGGCATGATGTCCCTCTTGCTGAGCAGGTCTTAAGTTCAATGGATACCATCAAGGTATGTGTGGCAGTTCTGCAGAGATAAGAGTTATTTTGGCTTGCTGCTTACTGATGTGGTTCAAAGGCATCAATTGATGGGTGAGACTATTGGTTGCCTACCTCCTTTGGAAGCTTGCACAACACCTTTTGGAACCAAGAAAGGTTGTTTGTCAGGGAGGTGACTTTAGGTTAATTCCAGCTTAGTGGCCTCTGGGCCATGTCTCTAAAGTACATGGTGTCTTCATCAGTAGGGTCTTATCTTCCAGCTCTGGGGAAAAGAAGCGCAACAGCAATAGGCTATGTGCTTTAGTAGCCTCTTGACAGCCTGTTGGAGAGCCCTGACCAATACCTCAAATGGGGGTCTCTCTAGTCTGGGATTGGTGTTTTGTTAAATAGTCTCCTGTGGGTAGCACAATCATCCCCCATGAAAAAAGTTCACTAGAAGGATGTATGTATATGTATACATGTATTTATGTTTGCTATATTTTCAGGTAAATAGTTAATAGCATGAACCCTTGACCCCTTTCCAACCATCCTGCTGTTAATTTACCTCCCTCACTCCTTCTCCTGTATTTACCTCCCCTCTTCTCAAAGTAGATGATGCTTTTCCATATTCCCTATCAGTCCAATTGTGCTAATTCTGATATACCCCTTGCTCTCCTTCCACCTTCTTCTGTGTTGACTTCCCTCTCCATCCCTAAGCTTCCCCTGCTTCCCATGTCCCTATCAGATTATCTAACTCTTAGAAGATACTCCTATGCTCACAATCAAGGCTGTAATTTTGCCCACACTCAAACATATTACACTTTTTGGGTCTGCAGCCCTCCTTTGACATGGTCCCTCACTAGATCCTGAGACTCAGTATCTGTCTCTTGTTTTATCACGGTGAAAATCAAGGGCATCTGGAGTTCCCAGACAAACAAGCCTTTTCAGTCACCTCCTCACACCAATATGGGAGATTTTATCATCTTAACATCCTCCCACAGGATAAAATGCTAGTATTCAGGTGTCTGTACTGGCCTGCCTTTAGGGTCCTGGCAGTATATGCCCTCAACTGCAGTCCCTAGATGTACCTTCTGTGCACATTTGCTGTGTTCCTTTATGAAAGGCGGGCCTTGCCGTCCTCTTTTTTATTTCTCTTCGGCCACTCTTGTCCTCTTGCCTCTGCCCACTCTCTGCCCCCTCCCAGCCCCCTTCTCTCCTCCTGTCTCTGTTCCCCCTTTTATATCTTCTCTGTCCTCTTCTAATAAACCTTCTTAGCGAGCCCTGATGTATGGCATGACTATTTCCCACCATTTTCAATTGAATTATAACTTTGGTTTTTTTAAGATTAAGCAGGCTCTGCTAGTGCTTCCTCCAGCCCTCTGGCACTCCGACACACAGAACTCGGTCCAAATATCACAGACAGCCTTGCTTCTCCAACTAATTGATTACTGGGTCCCTCTGTCCAACCCTGACATGATTGGTGAGTCCCCCCCACCACTTCTCTTCCTCTAGCCATTTCGCAGTTTGAGGATTCTCTCTAAAATGTGTCTTCTTGCTTCCCAGACAGGTCTTGGAACTAGGCAATCCATGTGTCTCGCAGACTCAACCCTGGCCCCTGCTCTGTATATCACTACTCACTGAACAGCCTGGGCCTTCTTAATCGATCCTGTCTGAATTCCTGGGGCAGTAGACCCTTGGATCTTATTTATCTGCCTGACTCATGGGAAATGTGTCATCATCTGTTTCTTCAAGAGCACCTCATGTGCACATTTGATATGTTCACTCATAAAATGCAGGCCATGCCTGCTTCATGTGTCCTTTCTCTTCTGCCCCTTTGTCTCAAGGCAACAGTCTTGGCCACCCTCTCTAACCCCCTCTCTGCCCCCTTCTCTATTCATTTTTCTGCTCCTTTTTTCTCCTCTTCCACTTAAACTCCCATGCGAATCCTATTGTATGGCATGCCATTTTCCAACCATTTGTGAAATAAATTATAACACAAAGGCCATAAGAATCTGTCCCAATTGAACCCTGTCAAGCTCTCACATGTCCATCAGCAGCCAAGCTTCAAGGCCTGCCACTGTGGATTCTTCTGTCCAGAGTTAAGATGCTCTGTCCACAAAATCTCCACTGCTCTGTTCTTTTGAGGCTCTTGCAGATCTGTTTCCTCTTCCAGTGTCCTAATCCCCCAGTGGGTTCTGGGGCTGGAACTCAGTTGTCTTGTATCTTAGTTAGGGTTTCTATTGCAGTGATGAAACACCATGACCAAAGCAACTTGATGAGGAATGGGTTTACTTGACTTCTGTATGCCCACTCACAGTCCAATGAGGGAAGCCAAGGCTGAAACTCAAGCTGGGCAGGAACCTGGAGGTAGCAGCTGATGCAGAGGCCGAGAAAAATTCCAGCTTACTGTCTTGCTCTTCATGGCTTGCTCAGCCTGCTTTCCTTCAGTGCCCAGGACCACAAGCCTAGGTGTAAAACACCCACAATGGGCTGGGCCTTCCCACATCACTCTCTTGTTAAGAAATGCCTTCCAACCTTGCCCACAGCCCAATACTCTGATCTATGGAGGTATTTTCCATGGGGGTTCCCTCTTCTCAGATGATTTCAGCATTGTGTCAAGTTGACAAGAAACAAGCCAGCACATCATGCTAGGGGCAAGTGCTTTTCCCACTGAGCCATCTTGCTCGTGAGTTCTTGTGAGTTTGCTATGCATCTTTGGTCTCTGCTCCTCAGCAGTCCCCAAGATGCTCCTCAGTAGTCAAGAGTCTTAGCTTTCTGAGTTCAATGTTGCAATTCCACAACTTCCCTCCTCCTGTTCCCTTGATGTCCTAAGTGAGAACTCAGCTTTCAGAATTTATTAGAGACCCTTGTCCTGCAGTCAGATTGCATAGACTATTTCTAGACTGAGGTTGTCTCTCTAGTGATTGTCCCTGTTTTCAGTTCTATACAAAGAGCAAAATGTGATCATGGAAGTGTAGTTGAGGATTTAATCAATGGTTCTTTACTCATATCTCTCTGTCATAATGATGATAGCAGTCTTCCCCAGAAAGGGAATTTCTGCCAGGCGATGGTGGCTCACTCCTTTAATCACAGCATTTGGGAGGCAAAGGCAGGTAATTCTCTGTGAGTTAGAGGCCAACCTGGTCTACAAAGTGCATTTGAGAACTGCTAGAACTGCTATACTGGGAAATCCTGTCTGAAAAACCAAGAAAAGAAAGAAAGGAAGGAAGGAAGGAAGGAAGAAAGAAAGAAAGGAGGGATGGAAGGAAGGAAGACAGGCAATTCCTTCAGTTCCTTTTCTTACACTGAATATAAGTCATTTGTCTCCCTTTGTAGGGTTTTGAATAAGAATGGCCCTCACAGGCTCACTTAGTTGAATGCTTAGTCACCAGGGAGTGGAACAGTTGTTGAATTAGAAGGATTAGGTGGTGAGGCCTTGTTGGGGGAAAGTGTATCACTGAGCTTGGGCTTTGATTTTTCAAAAGCCCATGCCTGACCTAGTCTTGCTCTCCCTTCCTGTGGAAGATGGCTCTCAGTTGCATCTCCAGCACATGCCTGCCTGCCACCATGCTCCCTGACATGGTAACATTGGATTAAACCTCTTAAACTCTAACAAGCCCCATTAAATGCATCTTCTTAAAAGAACTGCCATGCTTATGGTATCTGGTGACAGCAAGAGAGTAGTGAAGAAGGTGCTTTTCAAGGTGATTCTCTTTTCCCCAGAGACAAAGCCGTCCTGCTGTGCAGCCCCACAGCTCTTCTATATTGTCATATCTCCCGACTGGAGCAATTCCAAGGCTGCTTTTGAGAATGGGGATGGATTGTCTCTTAGAGATCTTTTCTTTAAAAATTGATGTTTATCCAGTTAAGAGTGAATATATATTTTGTTTGTCTTTCTGGGTCTGGGTTACCTCACACAGGATGCTTTTTTTATAGTTCCATCCTTTTGCTTAAAAATTTTAAGATGTCATTGTTTTTCACCACTGAGTAATTGTGTAAATGTTCCACAGTTTCTTTATCAGTTCTTCAGTTGAGGAACATGGAGGTTGTTTCAGGTTCTGACTATTAAGAATAATGCTTCTGCGAACATAACTAAACAAATATTCTTTTAATATGAGTGTGATTCCTTTGGGTATATGCCCAAGAGTGGTATTGCTGGGTCTTGAGTTAAGCTGATTCCCAATTTTCTGAGAAGTCGCCATACTGATTTCCAAAGTGGCTGTACAAGTTTGTACTCCCACCACCAATGAAAGAGTGCTCCCCTTATCCCACATTCTCTCCAGCATAAGCTGTCATCAGAGTTTCTGATCTTAGCCATTCTGACCGGTGTAAGATGGTATCTCAGAGTTGTTTTGATTTGATTTCTCTGATGGTTAAAAAAGTTGAGCAATTTCTTAAGTGTCTCTCAGTCATTTCAGATTCTTCTGTTGAGAACTCTCTGCTTAGCTCTGTAACCCATTTATTAATTGAATTATTTGGAATTTTGATAACAAGTTTCTTTAGTTCTTTTTATATTTTGGAGATCAGTTCTCTGTTCAATGTGTGGTTGAAGATCTTTTCCCATAGACATAAAGCAGAGGATAAACAGGCTAAAATCCACAGTCCCAGAGAAGCAAGGTAAAAAGGAGGACCCTAAGAAGAACATACAAGGAGGGTCCCAGGAAGGGAAAATTATTAAGATCTCCTGGGTTAACTGGGAGGAGGTGAAGGGAAGGGGATGTGTGATGGGGACATGAGGGATGGGGACGGCCAATTTGGGGAAGGAACAGAGAGGGAGAGCAATGAAAGAGATACTGTGATATAGGAAGCCATTATGGAGTTAGGGAGAAACCTGGTGCTTCCCTAGCACCTGGTGTTTCCCAACTCCTAGGAATCCACAAGGATGACCCCAGCTAAGAGTCCTAGCAAAAGTGGAGAGGGTGCCTGAACTGGCTTTCCCATGTAATGAGATTAGTGACCACCCTAGCTCACATCAAAGAATCTACATCCAGTAATTGATGGAAGAAGTTGCTGTGACCCACAGCCAAGCAATGGGTTAAGCTCCTGGAGTTCAGTTGAAGAGAGGAAGGAGAGATCAAATGAGCAAGTCTGATATGGGATTCCTGTCTGTATGCTGTGATTACCATTAATGAATAAAGAAACTGCTTTGGACCTATAGCAGAGCAGAACTTAGCTAGGTGGGGAAAACTAAACTGGAGAAAAAAGGAGGTGTTAAAGAGAAGCCGTGGAGCCACCACCGGATACAGACTTGCAGAAACTTTGCTGGTAGGCCACGACCTCGTAGTGACCCACAGAATAATGGAGATGGGTTAAACAAACGTGTAAGATTAGCCAATAAAAAGCTAGGGCTAATGGGCCAAGCAGTGATTTAAATGATATTGTTTCTGTGTGATTATTTCGGGGCTGAGCTGTTGAGCAGCCAGGCACAAACAAGCAGCCTACTATTACTCAAGCCAGTCAAGATCATGATGGGGAAAACCACAGAACAGCTGCCCCAAGCTTGTGGTAGCTCACAAATTCTGGACTGACACCTGAGCAACCTACATGGGAACAAACTTGACCTCTGAACGTGGGTGATGGTCATGTGACTTGATCTGTATGGTGGGGACGGGGTCCTGGCAGGGGGACCAGGACTTATCCTGGGTGCTTCAACTGGATTTTGGGGACCTATTACCTATGGTGAGTTATGTTTCCCAGTCTGATTCAGGGGAGAGGGACTTGGTCCCACTTCAACTTGGTATTTCAGATTTTGGTGACTCACCAAGGGAGGCCTTGTCCCTTCTGAGGTGCAGATTTGGGGTGTGGGGAAGCAAGAGAATGAAGGTAGGGGGAACTAGGTTTGGAATGTAAAATAAAAGATTTTTAATTAAATAAAAAAGAAGGAAAAATGATGTTTATTTATGTGTGTGTGTGTGTGCGTGTGTGCGTGTGTGAGTGTGTGTGTGTGTGTGTGTGTGTGTGTGTATGCCCACACATGGGTATGTCTGTTCACCTACTATGGTGTGTGTGTGCTTTTCTGTGTGTAAGTGTGCATTTCCATGCATGTGCATGCATTCGGCTACTATGATGTATATGTATGTGTGTGTGCACGCGCTTGGATGTGTATCTGTTTATATGGTATATGATTGTACATGCACCTGTGTGTGCTTGTGAATGTGCATGTGAAAGTAGAGGGCAATGTTGGGCATTTCTTTCCACCTTATTGTGAAAATGTGATCTCTTTGTGAATCTGGTCTTTGCCATTTTAACTAGACTGGCTGACCAATGAGACCCCAAGTGTACCTGTCTCTGCCCTATAGTACTGGGTTACATACCCACACTTCCATGCTTGGCTTTCACAAGGTGCCTGAGAGCTCACCTCAGGTCCTCATGCATGGGTAGCAAGTGTTTTACCCACTGAGCTGTCTGCCCAGCTGTCACTGAGACTTTGACTGGCATTTCCCTGGCGATCAGGGCTGTGCAGCATCTTTACTACACATGCTGTCTACTCCTGTGCATTCTGAAGAAATGCCTGGCCTGTTAGTGTCCATTGTCCATCTAAATAAACCAGTCCGTTTTACTGGTGTTGACATGTACGAGGCTGTGCATATTTTGCTACAGATCTTGTTGATGACACAGAATTAGATAGTAATGAGCTATTAATCAGTTTCTGTCACTATGATCCAGTACCTAATCTTCTGTGCATGGCCCCTTTGCTCTGGCAGAGCACCATGGTGGGAAGTATGTGAAGGACCATGATGGCTGGAAATAAAAAAAAATGGGAGAGTGGTGTCCCTGTTTATCCCCAAATGCACACCCAATAACATCATTTCCTTACTCTCAGTCCCGCCTCTCACAGGTGCTGAGCCCTCTCCAAAGCACCAACACCTGGGGCTAAACTCCTCAATACCTGGGCCTTTGAGAAACACTTCAGTTTCAACTAACAGCATATGCTTTGGAAATGTCTTTGGGATGCCTAGTCACGGTTTGTTTGTTTGTTTCCTGAAACAAGGTTTCACTCTGTGGCCATGGCTAGTCTGAAACTCAGGAAGTAGAACAGTCCAGTCTCAGTCTCATGGAGTCTGCCTCCCGAGTACTGAGACTGAGGGCGGGAATCCCTCTGCCTGGGCCTCTATTTATATTTGTTCCTCTTTGCTTCCACCTTTATAATTTTATGTTTTAATTTTTGTTTTTGTTGCCTTTGCATTTTGCATTCTGTTTCAAAGATAGTTACAAAATAAATATCAAAAAATTTGCTTTATACTTTTTACAGTAGTTTTACATGCCAGATTTTATACTTAAATCTTCAATTCATTTGGGGGATGGTTTTGTATGATGTGTACTGGAAGTTTTAGGTTGAGCCTTTTGCAAGCTGCTTCACATTTTCCCCGACAGCGTTTTTTGTAGAGATTTTCCTCCCTCGTTGTTGAATCCTGGCATCTATGTTAAAGATTGGTGTGCAGGATTGCTTCTAGGTCCCCTGTTCTGCTCCATCGATCAGTGCTTGTTTTCTGTCATACTGTCTTGATTACTGTAACTTTGGGTAGAGTTGGAAATGAAGAAATGTGGTACATGCTGCTGTGTTCATTCTCAATATTCTTTGAATGTGGCTGCAGAGATGACTCAGTCATTAAGAACTTTTGTTCTGGCAGAGGACCAGAGTTCTAATTCCAGCACCCACGTAATGCTCACAGCCATGTACAGCACCAAAGTGCACAGGCATACATTTGAAAAAACACTCATATTCATACATGAAAGCGCATCGATCTGAAAATTAAGAAATATTTTTATATTTGAAGCTTTTACAGATTTATGCCAGGACCCACAGCGGTCTCTAACTCTGGCCCACGGGCTCAGTGGTTGCTCCCCTGTACCTGCACCTGCAGAATTAGCTGTCTCAGGTCTGCTCCAGCCCAGTTTGCTTGCTCAGTTCTACCTCTGAAAATCTCCTTGATCTGCTCCCACTCCTGCTCCTGTGGAGCTCACCACCTCAGGCTTGCTCCAGCCTATGTCGCTAGCCCAGTAATGCTTCCGTCAATGTCCCTGATGTGGATCTGCTCCTGCTTCTGTCGCATTTGAATTAAGTTTTTCTAAGGCCTGTGTCTTCGTAGTCAAACCAAACACCTTTTTTCCCAAACAACTTTTTGAGAGTTTAACCAAAAATTGTTTAAACAATAGCAAGGATTACCAAAATGATAATTTATAGTTTGGCAATCCCAGCATTCTTTATTTGTTAAAACACTAACAAAATATCAATACACTCTAACCCCCCCCCTCCCTCCAGACCCTATGAAAAAAGTATACTGATTTTGACAGGGCTTTTACAGATTGACCAAGAACTAAGGGAATATTAAAGTTACTTTATCACAAATGGAATAGACATTACCACAAACCTTGAGAAGTAAAATAATTACCGGAAATTTCTTTGAAAAATTTTATGTAAAAGTCATACAATGCAGCCATGCACACATTTGTAGAAACATGATCATCTGCAAGACAATCACAAGAAGAAAGTTCATAGACATCTGAGTAGAAAGATGACATTTTAAAGATGCCAAGTCAGCAATCAGATGGCTTCCAGTAAGGAGAATAAAGGACAGACATCACCAGTGACTTCTGCTAAACAACTAGTCCTGCATTTCTCTTTCCTAGGATTAGTTGTTACAGGTTTCCTTTAGTGATGCCTGAGATATCTGAATATGGTCAGTTTGCTTAATGCCACTCTAGTTACCAAATTAATTAGGGAGAAATAGTGCATTTTACATTAGTAATACTTTAATAGCACAACATAAGAGCTCAAAATCCAAGAATCAGTCAAGTGTGGTGCACACACCTTTAAGCCTGATACTGGGGATGTAGAGGCAGGTGGATCTCTGAGTTCCAGGTCAGCCTGGCCTATAAAGTGAGTTCCATTTCAGGTTGTACTATGTAGTTAGGTCTAACCTCAAAAACATTATTGTTTTCAATGGTGAACTCTCCATACTTTAAGGTTCTTATGTTGTCACTGTGTGTGTGTGTGTGTGTGTGTGTGTTTTCATAGGTGTTTATTCAATAGTCTGGGGTTTTTTTTCAACTAAATTTTGGGGCTTGATTTGATTTGGTTTTCGTTTGAAGTCTTCTAGTGCTACTCACGCTGGTCTAGATTCATAGAAGTCATTTAACTCAGCTCCCTAAGGGCTGACATACTAGGTATTTGCTGTCATGTCCACCTGTCCTTCTTAAAAGGTGCCTGAGATGAAAAGAGGACCAAAAGTTACATTATGTGCACCCTTTTCAGACGTAAATACTATGGTAGCAAGAACAATGGAGGGATGCCCTGAGCAATAAGAAAAGATGTACATCCAGGACGTATGATGGCCTGTTATCTTAGGAGAAGTCTGTGAGGAACAACCAACGTGAGGAGGCCTATTACAGTCAAGGGTTTAGAGAGTATGTCTCACATGGAAACCTGCCCTGGTGAGGGTTGGCCAACAGAAACCGGGCTATCTAAATTGGATACAATACATTGTATCTCTGTCCAGAAAGTCACTGTAGAAACTTTGTCTCTAATTGTTGTATCCCTACATAGTGGAGATAGTGAAGATATTGAAGACCTGTCAGAATAAGGACTTTAAAAACTGCCCCCTTCAGACCTAGAACAACACCATCACAGACAAGCAGAAATGCCATTACAGCTCGATGTCAATTTTATTCTTCACATCAATTGGTGCTGTCATCAGTACATTGGACCACTGTTGGTGGAGGCTTCTAGTTGGTTCCCAGCCACCCAGACCCCAAATAATCACACAGAAATTATATTAGTCACAACAATCTTTGACCAATAGCTTATGAATACTTTTACTTAACTCTTACATCTTAAATTAACCCATTTCTATTATTTACTACTTTATAAGGGGCTTGTGCTAACCGGTAAGATTCTGTCCAGTGTCTCCTTCAGCTGCTACCTGGCATCTTTCTGACTCTGCCTTCTTTTTTCCTCTATCTATGCTTGGAATTCCTGTCTTGTTTTATTCTTCACTGCCATTGGCCCAAAGCAGATGCTATATTAACTAATGGAAATAAGACATATTTACAACCTCCAGAGGGGAATCCCACATCAGCTCACTTTTCCTGGGGAAAAGCAATATGCTAATAGAATTTCCTTTGCCATGCCCTCCACCTTTTAAAGCAGGGGTGCGGAAGGGGAGTTGAGGGAATAAACACCTGGGGAACTATTTCCTCCTCACATGTGCACTGCAATAGATACAGAGGGGCCTGAAGGAAAAGCATGACCTCTCCTCACCTCTACACAGAGATCAACCCTGACCATGGGCAGGAGTCAAGTAATGAACTAAGCAAGTGACTGACCCATTCACAGTTTGGGACAGGTGGACGGTTCTTGTTTTTGTTGCTGTTTTGTTTGCTTTTATCTCTCTGGGTGACTTAACTGAACCAAAAAAGATTCAGGTCCACAACAAGAGGGACACAATTCTTAAGCCAGGTGTTCAAATACTAGAGAAAGTGACTAGTAAATGCAGGGAAATAGAACTGAAAGAAACACAGATATACAAACACACAGATCCACACAGTACACACACACACACACACTAAAGACAAGCAGTGGTCACTACCGCATATTCATACATGTGAAAGGACATGGAATCTAGAGACATCCCACAAGGTTCTCAGCCCTGAATCAGTGATCTTGTCAGACCTTTCTTCTGTGTAAAAAGAGAAAGCGCCTTAAGCACACTTCCCTCTGGACCTGATAGACTAGGTGACATTCTGATTTGTTACCTTTTGGGGTGCAGACATCAGACTCCTCTGAAGTCTTAGGCATCATTTTATCAAAGATAGCCCTGGAGACCTGGAACGAACCCAGGTGACACACAGCCCCTAGGACAATGGATGTCAACCTTCCCAATAGTGTTATCCTTTAACACAGTTTCTCATATTGTGGTCACTCCATAAAAATTTTTTTTTGTTCCTTCACAACTGTAATTATGCTAGTGTTATGAATCATAGTATAAATATCTGATATGCAAGATATCTGGCATGAGACCTGTGACTACTTTGAAAAGCCTCTTGAACCCTCCAAAGGGTTGAGACCCATTAGTTGAGGACCACTGCCCTTGGAGCTCCTTGGCCACCACAGCCTTCTCTGTTCCGAGGGTCTCTGGTGTCTTTAGGTCTGGCTCTGGGAGCTTGGTCAGACTTTTAGAAATGTTGTGGGGTATTCACCAGAGAAGACTGCTCAGACATGATTTAAGTTAATAGAAAGTCCTCATTAGCAGGTCAGCAACCACACTGGGTATTGAGACCCAGTGTAGCACCAAGCATTTCTCAAGTAGAGCTTTAATGCCAAAAAAATCATGTTCTGGGTGGACATGCTTTAGTCAAGAGTGATTAGCCAGGACTGCGAGTACAGAAGTCAGAAAGCAAGGTCAGTACATTCAGAGACTGTCCCTCAACTATGAACTTGGATGGATTAGGCCTTTGTTTTAGTTTTGGCAGGTAGTGCTGTCTGTGTGCTGAGTTTTACAGCATGAATGACACTTTCAACATGGAGTCAGTTGTGCTAAGATATGTGACCCTGTTACAGTTACCAGTGATTTCTATTAAACAACTGGTCCTCAGTTTCCATTTACTATTATTAGTTGTTGCAGGTTTCCTTTAGTGATACCTGAGATATTTGAATATTGCATGTAATATACGCAAGAGTGAAAACACCAAATTATCACTAAGGAGTTATGGTTGCCCTGTTTCCTATGCTAGGGATGGATACATAGCCATGCTCTTTTCCAAATCTCTGGTTCAAGTAGTTCCTTTAAGGGCAAATCCAACCAGATCACACCAAGAGAAACAGTACCAGTTGATAAGAAAAAGCCCAAGCAACAGTACAGAGTGAAAGACCATGAAATGCTGTGTCTGCAGCATCCTGATTCATCTGGTAGAGGCTGATAGAAAGGGAGAATGGTGGCACCATACGAATTCTCATGACTTCTCTGGAGCATCTTCAACCTGAAGCAAGGAAACACATCTTTTGAAGGGTCTCAGGAGAGCCTGGATCAGTTCTCCTGTGTGCCCTGTACCATTCATCACCACCCACAGCCACCCTCACTTGAGGGTCATTCAGTTTCCTCCTCCATCACTTCTGGGCTCTCCATCCTAAATCCCCTACTGTCTCCCTCCTTCTTTCCCTTGTCCCAGAGCCCCAGACCAAGCTGCAGACCTGGGAATTCAGAATAAAGTGGTGATGACTAGCTGCTTCCTGACTCAGGGCCTGATCGGAGGGGCTGAAGAAGGGAGGAACTTCTATCCAGAAAGGGCCCTGGTTCCTGGTTTATCCGGGCCTTGAGTGGGGTTCCAGACATCATTTCTCGTTCATTCTAAAACTCTCAAAATCTGAGCATGGCATCACACCTGTGGGTATGACTGTCCCTGCCCCACCTTGTCCATCTGAGCAGCCCAGATAGGAGCTGTAGACTCTAGGAGGAGCTTAGTTTCATTTGTCTCCAGTGGGGACACTGCTCCATTGGTTCTGGAGGCTGCTGCTACTGCTTGATTTGTTTCTATTTTATGTGTATGAATGTGAAACTGAAAGTCTTTAAGTGTTCTGTGTGACTGCCTGGTGTATGTGGAGCAGAAGGGGCTGGGTCATCTGGACCTGAAACTGTATGGTTGTGACTACCCTGTGGGTTCTGGGAATGAAACTTGGGTCTGATGCATGAGCAGCAGGTAGCCATGCCACCTTTTTAAAATCTTTATTTATATCACTTTATCTTTGTCTGTGGGGTGGAATCTTATTCCCTCTGTACATTGAGTGGGACTATGATGTTCATTTGTGTTCCTGTTGTCTCCTCATCTGCATAATGAAATCCTCCTGATTAGGAACCTGCTGTGTTCCCTCCTCCTTTCCCACTGGTCTGTATAATGATCCCTGTCCTGTCCAGGCTCAGGATACACAAGCTACTGCTAGCAGGTGACATGAACTCCAGATTTCTTGTGTTCTAGCTCAATAAAATGCTCAATAAGATGAGGAACAACAATAGGACTCCAGTAATTCACTTTTGCTTCTTCACTTTTCATCCTCCTGTCCCTCACCCTGCTTCCAATACAACACACAGTACCTGTCATTGTTAAGAATTTTCCTCAGAAAACATAGAAGAGAAGAAGGGAGTAGGGAAGGATTATCAGCAAGAGAGCGATCTTAGGATTGATGCCCATGGATGAAGACTGGTTCACATCTGGAGTAGCGGTTATTGAGGCTGAAGTGGAAACACAAGTTGAGTCTTTGACCAGACCTCAAGTCTGAGGAAATCTCACGGTAGCTTCTGGGTGCTCAAGTAATTCAACAACACAAAGTTCCACCACCGTTGCTGTGGATAACTGTTTAGGTAAACGGGTCCCCTGACCTCAAAAGACTCATGCAGCTATGTTAGGAAGAGCAGGATAACTGAGTCCTCATCTTTCCTGCTGGCAGGAGAGCAGGCATGAGGGTGACCTTTGAGGATGATGACACGGAAGAAGAAAGATCAGGTGAGATGAAAAGCAACAGTGAGTCTAGAATGAGGAAAAGGCCAGGAAATAGACTCAGACTGTGACAATCAGTGAGAACCACAGAGAGTAAACAATGTACACACAATTAATGAGATAGGAGAGGGTGAGAAAGAAGTGACTGGTGGAATAAATGACCATCAGCACAAGAACTCATGGTGCTTAGATTATTGCACACCCCACTGCATCCTTCATCTGCCTGAGTTTCCACCCCATCTTCCCAGTTACCTGGAAGCTCCAGCTTTTCTTCACAGTGCGACTTGAACTCCTCAAGCCATGTCTTGCAGTCCCCCTGTGAGGTCATTTTAAAGAAGGCAGTAAGATCCATGTTATTCTCCCATATGTCTTTCAACCATCTGGATCCAGGGTCAACTTCAGTCCACTCTCCAGTGCTTGAGTCAACATGGACCATTTTGTGTCCATTGAGGCCAAAGTCCCAAAATCCATTGAAAGGTTCATCTAATTCATGTCGACAACACAGCCTGGCCTGCAGAGAGAGGGGCTCTGTGCCCATTGGAAAAAGATCAGCCTCTGACCTTGATGAATCCTGTCTACCTACCGTCCTCCCTTCCCATCCTCTGACCTTACTGTACCTTCCACATTTTAGCCTTGGCACAGGACCTCTTCGGTGGGCCTACCAGAGATTCATATTTCCCTCCATGAAAGCAATGAATGTCCTAACTTGTCATAAATCCTCTCCTTTTCTTTAGGGGGCTATTGGAGGGAGGGACCCTTGTTCTTCCTGGTCGCCCGACTAGTTTATACCTGAAATAACCACACAGAAACTGTATTAATTAAATCACTACTCCATCAATTAGCTCTAGCCTTTTATTGGCTAACTCTCACATCCTGATTTAGCCCATTTCTATTTATCTGTATATCTCCATGTGGCAATGGTCTACTGGGAAAGATTGGTCACGTCTGTCTTTAGTGGTTCCATGGAGGCTTTCTGACTCTTGGTGTGGGAGAATTGTCTGTATTCTGTCAATCATGTTTTCAATAAATGCTGATTGGCCAGGCATGAAGTATAGGTGGGAAAACCAGACAGGAAGTAAAAATGATGGAATGAGAACAGGAGAATTCTGGGAAGGAGGAAGTTGATTCCTCCCACTCCTGCCCAGACTCCAAAGAAGCAAAATGTGAGCTGCCCTGCTGAGAAAGGTACTGAAACATGTGGCTAACATAGATAAGAACAATGGGGTTAATATAAGCTACAAGAGCAAATAAGTAGCATGAGCTAATGGGCCAATCAGCTTTATAACTTATGGAGACATCTGTGTGATTTTCTTTGGGGCTAAACAGCTGTGAGAATTGGGCAGTACAGAAAACATAAGCCAGCAGACCCCTCATGTTACAGACTCTGCTTTCTTCCTTTCAGAATTTATTCATGTCTTCTCCACCTACCAGCTACCTAAGTTCTGCCCTATCAAGGGCCCAAAGCAGTTTCTTTATTTATTAAATAAAATAAAATGAAAAGTAGCATATAGACAGAATGACCTCCTACACCATCTATTATGTTCTTTTATTAAATTGTAGCAGTGGGGATTGAACCTAGGACCTCATGCATGCCAGGCAAGCACTCTACCACTGAGCTAAATCCCCAGCACTATGGAGCCATTTGTTCTTATCTCTGATAGTATTATTCTCCTGCTTCATGTGAACCATTTGCTGTTTGAACAGGTCAAATAAATCTCGCAGAGTGTCAATCTGTGTTCCCCAGATCTTTGTGGTAATCAATCTATTTCCTAGAACACCATTGGGATAACAGTTGTTGGTACTGTTACAGTGAATAAAACACTTTTTTTTCAGTTGGCCTATGACTTCCTGATTCCATGGTCCAGTTGTTGGCTTTTTAACAGTGGAGTTGTAGCAAAGAAAAACAGCATCTGTGAAGGAAATATGCAATGAGGTTAGGGATGCCGAGCAGGGACACAGAGACAGTCTCTGCCTGTGGAACAAGAAAGTCCTCTGGAAAGGAGTCTTCTAAAAAAGAGAGAAATAAGTGTTGACCGAGGTTTCTGTCCTACCCTGTCCTGCCCAGTCTGGCAGCCATTCAGTCACAAAGAAAATCACACAGAGGTCTACAGTAATTATAAACTGAGTGGCCTAGTATCTCGGGTCTCTTATTAACTCTTATAACTTGTATTAGCCTATAATTCTTTTCTGTGTTAGCCACGTGGCTTCGTACCTCTTTCAGCGAGGCAGTCACACCTTGCTATCTTGCTTCCTCTTCAGCTAGGCCATGACTGTAGACTTAAACCCCTCTTCCCAGAATTCTCATTGCCCCGCCTCTACTTCCTGCCTAGTTGCTGCACCTATAATTTCTGCCTGGCTACTGGCCAATTAGTGTTTAATTAAAGTTCGTTTGACAAGGTACAGACCATTTTCCCACAGCAATTAGGTGAGTAAATCAATCAATCAATCAATCCCGGGCCAAGTTTCCACTGTGCTAAAAAAGTTTGTGTCCATTCTGTTCTCCATAGTGAGTTCTAGGACAGCCAGACTATAATGGGAGACCTTATCTCAAAAAGGCAAACCTTTTTGAGTTGTGTGTTGGTGGCACAGGCCTTTAATACCAGCACTTGGGAGGCAAAGGCAAAAGGATCTCTATGAGTTCGAGGCGAGCCTGATCTACAGATCTAGTTTCAAGACAAGCCAGGACTGCTTCACAGAGAAACCTTGTCTTGAGAAACAAACAAACAAAATTCTAGTCTACCAGGAGATGTGCTACATAAAAAAAAGAACACAAACCAAACTAAAGCTATGTGGGCTCTAGCTTGCTGCTCCAGTAACGATGCACCCCAGGTGTCATGCTTCTCTTCTGTGAGGTGATGGACTCTTGTCCCTCTGAAACCCTACTTCTGTGTGTGACCGTGGCCTTGGTCTTCAGCACAGCAGCAGAGAGTAATGAATACAGCAACTGTATCAGTATTGAAGTCTTCACAGGACAGACTGTCTCTGTTACACCTGCTCAGCTCTGTTCTTGAAGCTTGAAAGCAGCCAGAGGCAGTACATCCATGAAGAACATGGCTGGACCTGCCTATAGGACCCTCTGACCCAGGACAATCTGTCAGTCAGAGGTGTGAGTCCTAGGAAATGCCCTGGGTGGAGTTCATGGCAGTGTCTGATTGGAGAACGGCCTTGCTTGTGCAGTAGCCAGCCTGACTCAAGGGCAGGAGCCAACATGACTCACCTGCAGCAGGGAAAATACACTCTAATTCACTGGGCTCCTGGCCTGGCCCTGGGCCCTGGAGAGAGCAGCCTCTGGGTCTGGGTTATCAGAAGGCCCGTCAGGCTCCAGGCAGACATCATTAGGTGAGCCCTTTACCTCTAGGTTATTAGGTAGACAGGTCACAGTCAGACAAGATGTCCAGCAGTGAGACATCGCTGCAGGGACATGACAGGTCACTTGTATGTTGAAAGTTGCCCAGCAGGGAGAGACAAGGACTTTTTCTGACAGAATCTCTCCAGTTCCCCAGATGGTTTTGGAAACCTTACATCATCTAGAGAAAGTAACTCAAGTTAGTTCTGAAGTAAGCTGCCACCTCTTCCTCAGCAAGCACCTTGGGCCTTGAGGAGTGTCCTCTATGGACATGAAATCCATGGAATCCACAGGACAGCAATAGAGATATCAAGAGGCCCTAAAGCCAGGCCCCCTCCTGTCATTTCTAGCTGACCCAGATGTCAGAGGCAGCATAGAACTCACTGCTGCCTGGGAAACATGCAGCTTGCACAGTGCATTTGAACACACTCAGCGGGGGATGGGCACCAATACTGGTACATGGGGTATACCCTAATCTGGGGTCAGAAGAATGATGGAGACCAAATCTGCTGTCCTGTTCATCAGCTTGCTGCCCTCTGAGCCAGTTACACTCAATGTAGACTCGAGTGTTTAATGCAGGATAGGTATAGTAAGGTTTACCAGGTGGAAGATTTTAATGCCTACTATTTACAGAAAACGAAACAAAAGAAAACAAACAAACAAACCCCAAACGTATTCCTTCCTAAAGGAACACCATTAATTGATGCTGTTTCCCCAGGAGGTAGATTACATGGGCCTGGAATGCCAGGGCAGAGCCTTCCACATGTCTCTACCCAGTACCATTCCTGGAATCCACTATAGTCAGCCCTGGTTAGCTGAGGTGCTTATCCACAGAGTGTCCCCTGGTGAAAAAGAGGCTGAAAAGCACTTTGTGGATGGTGAGTGGGAAAGGCTATATGGGCAGGGAAGGGCACTGAGCCAGCTGCTGGTTGATGAGTCTCATGGAATTGAAGTTGAGATGGTGCTACAATGTTGTCATCCCAGCACTTCTCTCGCTAGACCTATAGAGCAACTCTAGACCTAGAGCAATTGCTGCAAATTCTTTAGTGTTGGCTATGATGTTAAGTACTGCAGTAAAACAAAGCAACAGCAAGAATAAAAGTGTAAAAAGTGAGAAAGAGGGTGGTTGTGGCAGCTGTGTTCCAAGAAGCATCCTTTGTCACCTGCTGGAATAAAGGGTGGAAAGATGGGAAAGAAGGTTCCAGGGCACTGAGGCTCAGGAATGGAGGAGGGCTCCTGAGGAATCCCCTGGGAAGACAGTCTTAAGAGCACAGACTGTCTTCAATACAGGGGAGCTGTATGAGCCTCTTGGAGGGGTCTGGCACTGTGCCCATCACCTCTGGACCTCCTGACTCAGCTTAGCCTTCCTGTGGACACCAGTATGACAGAATACTCATGGTGTCATGGTGACTCTTCCCAACTCCCCTGGATATGGTAATGGCAGGGCAAGGGACAGTGCCCAGCAGCAAGTGCCACATTTCCGCAGATGCTGCCTTTACTGAAGGTGCCTCCTTTCTGAGGGTCCTGGAGCTTCCCAGAGAATTTCTATAGCCAGTTCTTTCCCTTGCCCATCCCCTTCACACACACCTCTGGTTAAATCGTGGTAACTCACTGGCGGGTAGCATGGAGCACAAACAGATCAGCAGAACAGAGAAGCACAGAGCCATAGTGGAAAGATTGTTCTAGAAGGCTGCATTCTTTGTCACACCCTGAACAACAGGTTTAGTGACCAGAGTTGCAGTCCCTCACCCCACCCCGCTTCCTCCTCCTCCGTGCACTCCTCAGGTTAGACCAAGGCTACTCACCGGTGGGTAGCATGTACAGCAGACAGATCAGCAGAACAGGAAAGCACAGAGCCTTGGTGGGAAGACAGAGCACGGTTGCTGCATTCTTTGTCATACCCTGAGCAACAGGTTTAGTAACCAGAGTTGTGGAGAGAAGCAGTGAGGTCTCTGTGCAGCCCCGCAGAGGGTTCACAAAAGTGCCAGGCACCAGACTGTGAATTCTCAGTGGGATTCTGGGTGCAGTCACAGGACTTGCTCCAGAAACTTTTAAGCTGACTGCCAAGGCAGAGACTATGACCTAAGTGATGCATGCTGTTGTCCAATCCCCAGGCTCCTAAACCTCCTGGTCCCTCCCAGAAAACCAACCACGGCTCAGCATTCTAAATCCATGGCAACTGTCCCCGCCCAAAACTCAAAGTCCTTACACTTTGAGCAAGGGACATGTGTACCTTAGAGCAGTCATGTCAGAAGAAACTTGGAGTCACACCCAGGAGTTTCTCTCCGGAGTCTTTGACACACACCTCCTTTAGCTTCAGCCACACCACCAGTGTCCCCTCGCCACCCCCACGTCTGCTGTCCGCCGCTGTCTGAGTTCCCCTCCAATACTCAGCTGGCCCTTCTGTCCTTCCCATCACCTTCCCTCTTCCTGCATCTCAATCCCAGACTCATTTTCTCCACCAGGTTCCTTCCCCTCAACCCTGTCCTCCCTGCTCACGTTAATTGTTGTCCTGATTCTTGGCACAGTGGCCCAGCACTCCACATCCCCTTAGAGCCTGAGTCATTCTCCCCTCCCACACCTCCATCTCCTTCCTTTACCCCCACATCCCCACACAGGGAAGACAATTACTATCTTGTCAGCAAGGCTGTGCTTTTCTCCTTAACCCTGTGGCATTGGAATTTGACACTTGAACCTAAAAGCTTTAAAAAGTTCTGCAATCACAAAATTATTCCAATTAGGAACAGATTCTGGGGCCTAGAGAGATGGCTCAGAGATTAAGAGCTCTGACTGTTCTTCCACAGGACCTATGTTGGAATTCCATTCATTCTTCTGCATTGTGCCCTGAGCCTTAGGTGTGGGATATTTTGAGGAAGCAACCTTAGGAACTGGCTCCACAACTCTGCATGTTGATTGGCTGTGGTTTTCTATAGAGGTCTCCGTCCTCTCCAATGTGAGGTTTTCTTAATGGGGTGAAGAATGTCTTTGTCCATGTGTTTAAGGCCAAATGTTTATAAATTGCTGTTAGAGATTATGCTGGTTTAGTAAATCAGTGGTTGTGGATTCTTCATCAATAACTATGACCTCAGCACTGATTAGTTAGCTGTGTTTCCAGTGCCATGCAGACGTGATGTCCCTCTTGCTGAGCAGGTGTTAAGTTCAGTGACAGAGCTGCTGGTTACCACCATGGTATGTGTGCCATTTCTACACAGATAAGGGTTACTGTGGCATGCTGCTCACTGATGTGGTCCATGGGCATCAATTGATGGGGACTGTTAGATGTCCCCGTCCTTGGAAGCTTGCATGGCACCTTTAGAAAGCTAGTCCCTCAGGGAGGTGACTTTAAGTCAGTTTCAGCTCAGGGTCCTCTGGGTCTGTTTCAAAAGTGCATGGTGTCTTCAGCAATAGGGACTTATCTTTCACCTCTGGTAGTAGAAAGTAAAAAAACAATAGACTGTATGTTTTGAAAGTTTTTAAAAAGCCCTGATCAAAAACTCAAAAGAAGGCTTGTGTTGCCTGGCTGTGGTTTTTGTTAGGTAGTCTCTGGAGGGAACACCATCAGTCCATATAAAAAAAGTTAATTAAAACTATATATGTGTAGTCATACACTGAATTACATTAGTTACATTTTTAGGTAAATAGTTAGTAGCATGGCTCCTTGTGACTTTTCCAGTCATTACGTTGTTTTATTTTACCTCCTTTCCTCTTTCTGTATTTACCTCCTTCCACCTTCCCTAAGGAGACATCATTTTCTATATTTCCCTATCATCTCATTCCTATCAATTCTGATTCCCCTTTACCCTTCTCCCATCTTCTTCTACACTGACCTCTCTCTCCATCCGTAAGTCCCCTCTTCCCTTGTCCCAATCAGATTATTTAACTCTTAGAAGATCTTGCTAAGCTCACACTCAAGACTGCAGTTTTGCTCACTCTCATCCATATTACACTTTTTGGGTCCTCAGAGTCTGCAGCCCTCCTTTAACATGGATCCTCACTAGATTGTGAGACTCAGTATCTGTCTCCTGTTTTATCACAGTGACAATCAAGGGCATCTGGAGTTCCCAGACAAATAACCCTTTTCAGATATCTCCTCACACTAAAATAGGAGATTGGATCTACCTTACAGCGTCCCACAGAACAAAAGGCCATTAGAATCTGTCTGCATTTGACCCTGTCAAGCTCTCATAAGTACAACTGCAGTCAACTACAAGGCCTGCCACTGTGAATCCATCTGTCCAGAGTTAAGATGCTCTGTCCACAGAATCTCCACTCCTCTGTTCTTTTGAGCCTCTTGCAGATCTATTTCCTCTTCCAGGGAGACCTAACCCCCCAGTGGGTTCTCAGGCTGGAACTCAGTTGTCTTGTGTCTTAGTTAGGGTTTCTATTGCAGTGATGAGACACCATGACCAAAGCAACTTGATGAGGAATGGGTTTATTTGGATTCTGTATGCCCAGCTACAGTCCAGTGAGGAAAGATAAGCCTGAAACTCAAGCAGGGCAGGAACCTGGAGGCAACAGCTGATGCAGAAACCATGGAAAGGTTACTGGTTTGCTCTTCATGGCTTGCACAGCCTGCTTTCTTATAGGACCAAGACCACAATCCCAGAGATAGCAACACCCACAATGGGCAGATTCTTTCCACATTAATCACTAGTTAAGAAAATGCCTTCCAGGCTTGCCCACATCTCAATATTCTGATCTTATGGAGGCATTTTCTCAGAAGTTCCCTCCTCTCAGACGATTTCAGCATTGTATCAAGTTGACAAGAAACAAGCCAGCACATTGTGCTAGAGGGAAAGTGCTTTTCCCACCGAGCCATCTTACCCATGAGTGCTTTTGAGTTTGCTCTGCATCTTTGGTCTCTGCTTTCTTACCCCAAGATGCTCCCCAGTAGTCAAGACTCTCAGCTTTCTGAGTTCAATGATGCGATTCTACAACCTCTCTCCTCCTGTTCCCTTGATGTCCTAAGTGAGAACTCAGCTTTGAGAATTTATTAGAGACCTTTGTCCTTCTGTCAGATTCCATAGACTATTCTTAGACTGAGGTTGTCTCTCTAGTGATTGTCCCTGTTTTCAGGACTATTCAAAGACCAAAATGTTGTCATGGAAGTGTAGTTGGGGACTTAATCAATGGTTCTTTACTCATTTTATCTGTCTTTCTTAATGATGATATCAGCCTTCCCCAGAAAGGGAATTCCTGCCAGGCAGTGGTGGCCTATACCTTTAATTCTAGCACTCAGGAGGCAGAGGCAGGTAGATCTCTGTTGGAGGCCAGCCTGGTCAGCAAAGTGAGTTTCAGGACAGCCCGAACTGTTACAGACTGAAACCCTGTATCAAAAGAAAAAAACAAAGAAAGAAAGAAAGAAAGAAAAGAAAGAATAAAAGAAAGAAAGAAAGAAAGAAAGAAAGAAAGAAAGAAAGAAAAGAAAGAAAGGCAATTTCTTTTCCTATATTGAATCTAGGACATTAGTTTGCTGTGTATGCTTATATTTAGTTCCTGATTGTGTACCCAAATTTTCCATTTCCAAAATTTGCTGTGGGATGATCCATTTGTACACTGTAAGGATTTGTCACTCATATTGGTGTAATAAAATACTGATTGGCCGATAGCCAGGTAGAAAGTATATGCAGGGCAACCAGAGTAGGAGAATTTTAGGAAGAGGAAAAAAAGAGACAGAGTCACCAGCCAGACACAGAGGAAGCAAGATGAGAATGCCTCACTGAGAAAAGGTATCAAGTCACATGGTTAAACATATAGAAGAATTATGGTAAATTTAAGTTGTAAGAGTTAGTTAATAATAAGCCTGAGCTAATAGAGCAAACAATTCATAATTAATATAAGCCTCTATGTGTTTCTTTGGCACTGAATGACTATGGAACTTAGCAGGACAGAAATTTCTGTCTATAAGAATTCTCTCAGTTTGTATGTGTACACGTGGTTTTTTTTTATTATTGTCTCCATTTCAGTTTTTAAGTCTTGAATCATTTCTTTCACCTATTTGATTGCTTTTTCTTGGTATTCTTTAAGGAATTTGTTGATTTCTTCCATTTTTTTCTTCCTTCTCTTCCTCCCCCTTCTCCTCCTCCTCCTTCTTCTCCTTCTCCTTCTCCTTCTTCTTTGGTTTTTTGAGACAAAGTTTCTCTGTAGCTTTGTTTCCTGTCCCAGAACTAGCTCTTGTAGATCCAACTGGCTATGAACTCATAGAGATCTGCCTGCCTCTGCCTTCCAAGTGCTGGGATTAAATATGTGTGCCACCACGGCCTGGCCTCCCTCTACTTTTAAAAGGGAATTTCTTGTTTCCACTATAAGGACCTCAATCATTTTTAAAAAGTTATCTTAAAAGTCATTTTCTTCTGTGTCATCTGTCTTGGGATGCTCAGGTCTTGTTATAGTGCCACTGGTTTCTGGTGGTGCTGTACTGATCTTTATGTTGTTGAGTCTGTTCTTACCATGTTGTCCACCCATCAGTTCCTCCGATTGGTATAGTTGGGTGCTGTGTCTCCATTGAAAGCTTCTTCAGGTGCAGGCAGAGGAGAACCACATGAGATCACTCCTCCAAGTGCCAGCCGGCACAGGGCTCAGATGGTTGCTCCTCAACCATCAAGGTGGAGTTGGTACCTGTAGGAAGGAGGCTGTTTGTTGGTTCCTGGCTGCATATCCCCGAAATAATCACACAGAAACTATACTATTTAAATCATTGCGTGGCCCATTAGCTCTAGCTTCTTATTGGTTAACTCTTATACTTTAATTTAGTCCATTTCTTTTAATCTGTGTATTGCCTCGTAGCTGTGACTTATCGGCTAATGTTCTGGCATCTGTCTCAGGTGGTGGCTACATGGCTTCTCTCTGACTCCACCTTCTTTCTCCCAGCATTTCCCTGCCTATCTCTATTTCCTCCACAGACCCAAGACAGTTTCTTTATTAACCAATGATATTCACAGCATACAGAGGGGAAACCCATATCAGGGTCATGGTTCTGGTTTCCTGGCACTCCTAGTGGTCACTTGGCACTCCAGGTCAGGTGGGTCCCAGGAGACTCTGTGACTCCTCTGTCATTCCCAGGTAATCTGCAGTTCCAACATCTGTTGTTCTTGGGCAGGTTGGCATCTCAGGTCTCTCTTTTACTGGTTTTTCAAGACAGGATTTCTCTGTGTAGCTCTGGCTTTCCTGGAACTTGCTCCATGGATCAGACCAGCCTACAACTCCTTTAACCTCACCTTGGTAGACTCTTCAGGGTTTTCTAAATATTTTATCTTGTCATGTGCAAGAAGAGACTTCTTAACCTCATTATTTCCTGTGTCTTTTTCTTGACCATTGTCTCTAACTAGAACTTCTAGTGTTATATTGAGTCCACGTTGTGAAAGTGAGTACCTTCCTGAGTTTAATTTCTCACTATTAAAACTGTACTATGAGCTGTGTTGTACTGAAAATCTTGTGTCTTATGTATGTGTGCATATGTGTGTATGTGTATGCGTGCTTATTTGTGTGTGTGTAAAGACATTCTTTCCATACCTTGTTTATCACAAATTTGATCAGAAAGTGTGTTTTTTAAAGTTTGCATTTATTCCAATATAATTATTTTTATTGATTCTTTGGGAAGTTCATATTATGCACCCAAGTCCTACTCATTTCTCAGTTCCTCCATATATGCCTCTCACCCTTATAACATCACCGTTAAGAAAAATCTGAGAAGAAATAAAGACATGAATTAGCAAACAAATGAAACCAGAAACAAAACAAAACAAACACACAAATATCATTTATGTCCTGTCTTTTCTGCCTATCATCTTTTCATTTGTCTTAGCAGCATTGAGGATAAACTCCTTTGTCTAAACCACTTTTTTTTATCAAATATTCATTGTATGATGAGTCGTTCATCAGGGTCAAGGCCTCTAACTTCTGGAACACTATCTATACTGGATGCTCACTGAAACTCCACTCAGATATCCTGCTGTTGCCCTGAATCTTTGAGATCCTGTGGTATGATTCAGGAAGACTGGCCTCTCAGGGACTCTGACAGATGGGATAGATGACAGGGTGGGCCTACTAAAAGTCCTGGATGTGTGCCTGAGTTGGTCCCTCTGGACCACTGGAAACATCCCCCTCAGGCAAGAGGTGGAGCCAGCTTTCAACATGACTTCACCATGGCCCCAGCTCAGGTGGAGATCCAGAGCCCAGACATCCAAATGGACTTTGATGGTAACAGGAGACATGAGCATTAGTACAGGGCAATGGATCCAGACATGGCCCTTGACAGTAGCTCAGACACAGATCTCAACATGGCCTTGCATGGCAGCATGACCTTCAGATAGCAGCATGGCCCCAGGCAGTGGCACAAGCCCCAGATATCTATAGGAAATTCGGTGGTAACAGACCCATGGATATTCACATATACCCCACTTCAGCAGGGTCACAGATGAGACACGGTCCTTAGTACCTTGGTAGCAGCCTGCGCCTCAATATCACCATGGCCTCAGGTGGCAAGCAGATTACCCACATCAGACATTTATTACCAAATTCACCTCTTCAGATCTCTCTCTCTCTCTGCATAGTGCATTAACTATTCTGCCTATCTGTCTGTCTGTCTATCTATCTATCTATCTATCTACACATTTATGAATATACATGCATATATATGTGTTTTCATATATGTGTGTGTGCATGTGTGTGAGTGTGTGTGTGTGTGTGTGTGTGTGTGTGTGTGTATTCACTCATCATCATAGCACATGACCAACTAAAGCAGCATGATGCCAGATGAGTTTTTGGTTGTCTTCTACCAACCCAGGGTAAATAGCATCTGGTAACCCTGTAGGTTTCCTCATCCCACCTGTGTCTGGTGGTACCAGGCATGTCCTTGGTCATCTTCTACCCACCCAGGCCAAGTGTCCATGTATTGAGTTTGGACATCTTTTTCTACATTTATTTGTTGGAATCATGAAACCTTTGCCCTTCATTCTCTTCATTTGGAGCACCACATTTATTGACTTGAGAGTCATTAAATGGTCTCTGTCCATTGATATCAGACTGAAGGCAGGGAGCTCCAAGTGGAAAGGAACCAAGGTCCTCATTGAGTTGTTTCCTACTTCATTTATTTTCTTCTAGTGTGTCTATATTTTCTATTTTTGCAGATTCTTGTCTTATGTTTCTTATTTTCTGTCTTTGGCTTTCCAGAGGTTACTTTGCTTTGCATTCATCTTTAGGATATACATTAATATTAATATAAAACACTATTAATTTATTGACTGGAAGCCTTATTTACTTTCATGTATTTCATTTATTATTTTACATTTCCCCTTTACCAACCTTTCACCTATGTATGGTAGGCTCTTTGACAGAAAGTTTTTTTAATGTCTGTTTCAAATAAGTAACATTTTACACAATAAAATAGTATCTTCAAACTTTGGTATTAATTCAGGAGAAAAATGCATAGAGTTTCGTTTCAAATTTTCATTACTTTGTTTGTAGGGGTGTTTTATTTGAATGTATGTATGTGTGCACCAAGTACATGCCAGATGTTCATGGATGTCAACAGACTGTGTCAGACCCCTGGAACGGGAGGTACAGGTGATTGTCAGCTCCATATGGGTGTTTATTATTGAAAGTTGGTCCTCTGGAAGATTACATAGTGGCTTTCATTACTGAGCCATCTCTCCAGTCTACCCATAGTTTGCATATTTTTTACACAACAAATCTCAATCTATCATCAGGAGAACCTTACATGGGTCAGCACACAGCACTTTTGTTTTCAAATTCTAGCAGACCTAAGAGTTGAATGCACAGCCTCTGATGTCCATTTATCTTTGAGGTTCAGCAATGAACTCCATGTTGATTTGAAATTACATAAATGTAGGTATTCATATAACTGAGAGATGTGATTTATAGGCCTTGGGACAGTACATGTACTAGATAAACATTTAGAAAACATTTCACACTGAGTGTGTGGAAAGAGCATGTCACAACTCATTGTTCTAGAAGGATGCTGCCCCATCAGCACTGGCTGATCTGTGTGCCTGTTTGCACTATGCCTGCATATACATGTTATCTCTGGTAGATGAGCAGACAGGCAGACAGAGAGACAGGCATAAACTGAAATGAAACTATGACTTCACGTTTCCTCTTTTGGGTCATGCAGATAAAGCCTGTCAATCATTGTCTGTAATCTGCCCCTTCTCCAGGACCTTCTATTTGAAAACTTTCAGAACACATTACCTGTTTCTATGAGTTGTGCTGTTTAGCAATGCTCCTGGGCCTCTGTTTGAGACATTCACTTTGTAAGGAGGAGGAATGTGGGAAAAGAATGGGACTCACATTTCAATCAATGTCCTTCAGTCATGGCTCATGCTTCCAGACAGAGTTCTTAGATTCTGCATGGGGACCACTATTGCATTTGTCTACCCCTGGAGAATTTTGCTTGCAGTGCAGTCTTTAGGAATGTCTGTACATGTGACTTTTTCAGGTTTACCTTCATCTGAGTGGTATAATATTTACAGTTTCTTCTCTATCTGAAATTTCAGTTTGATGGGGTAAAAAAATGATTTTTCCATTATTACCTATAACATAGTGCTCACACATTTCCCAAGTCATTAAAATGGTATAAGTCACACTTGAACTATATTGTTATACTTAATAATATGTAGTTATATATTATATGCTTATGAAGATGTATGATATATTAATATAATAATATCTATAACTATATAAGTGGATTAATATCTACAGTTGCTTCTCTATCAGAAACTTCAGTTTGCTGAGGTGAGAAAATTATTTTTTTATCTTGTTCTACATCATTGAGTTTATATATCTGCTGAGTCTCTCAGTGTCAAAATGTTAGTTTCAAATACATTTATCTATGGTCTGTAGTGCCTATGTTTTATTTAACTTTACCCAGCCCACATTTGTGGTGACTGCATCGATACCACTTCCAGATTTACAAAATGCTGCCCGGATTTCCACCATTGTCACCCTCACCTAGAAGGCTCCTGTCATTTTGTTCCTCTACTTGTTGCCCACTCAGGAAGAGGTGAGTTCTCATGGCATGTCAAGTGAGGTTTAGCCATAGTATCAGGCTCCAAAGAAGGTTCAACCCAAATTGTTTCCTCCACTGCAGGAATGTCCTGGTCATCTATTTACTGGAAGTCTGGTTTACCCAAGCAGGTACAAGATACCTACTAAGATGCCCTACCCATTTGCTACAGGATTAAAGTTTCTATTTTGATTTTTAAACCCTCTGATTGTTTATCTCTCGTGTTAAAATGTGTTCTAGTTTTCCTATCAATTTTTATTGGACACATACCTATACAGAATGAAGCTGTTCAACACTGAAAGGTTGGAGTATTTCCCACACATCTTCCTGTTATTGATTTCACATGTCTTACTATTATTGTCATATGGCATGATTTCCGAGATGTCTACCTTTTATAATTTTTTTGTTAGTTTATTTGATGGCTCAAAAAAGATGCCTCTTGCTGGCACGGTAACACATCTTTAAGTCAAACATTTGGGAAGCAGAGTCAGGTGGATTTCTGTGAGTTCAAGGCAGAAAAGTGTTACACCTTGATGTCCTGGTGAGTGAATGCAAGCTCACAGAAAAATACCATCAATATTGCCGCTTTGTGTCATGCTTGGTCTTGCAGTAAGTGGCAAAAGTTAGAAGACACCTTCAGATGTAGGTTTTCTTACTTTGAAGAAACCATAGTCATGTTCAGCAGAATTCACAGAGGGAGCCACTAAGAATTATGGGAGAACAAATTATAGATGAAGAAGCCAAGGAACAGCATGGGAAAGCAACTAGGAACAAAAATGTGATGTTAATTCTAGTGTCCTCCTGCATATCCAGGTACAGCATACTAGTCTACTTCATAGACCACATTCTCAGTGAGTTTTTTTTAATGTTTCATTTTCTTCTCTCTTTATATTATTTTCAGGCCTTTCTGCCAATGACTTCCAATGGGAATGAAACTGTGAAGGTTACTGAGAAAGAATAAATATCAACTATTGAGTAAGGCCAGCCAAATACTTCTGTAGTTCTGGCTTCTCTGATCTTTGACTACTTTTGTTTTCCTTTGAGGCTCCATAGCCCAAGCTGGCTTAGAACACATTTTGTTTTCCAATCTGACCTCCAACTCAGGGCAATCCTCCCGCCTCAACTTTCAAGGGGAGGCCATGAGCCACCTACTAGCAGTCTTAAAAATTTTGTAGCTCAAAACTAATTATGCTACACAAAAGGTGAAAGTTAGCAAAACGTTATGTTGGCTGATGGTGTATGCCTAAATGGAAGTTTTAAAACCCAAAATAAAAGTCATATTTTCATCATTATTTTATGTTTTACTGTAGATTGTATACAGAAAAAGCTAACAACAGTAACTCTTTGTGTAACCTGATTTGACAAAACAAAACCAGGTGACCTCAATTCTAAAAGTCAAACCTGTCTGAATAGTAGGTCCATATTCTTCAATGCCTAACAAAGGGATTGATCAAGTTAAAACAATTGCTGTTGTTTTTTTGTTGCTGTATGTTGTCAGAATCTCACTGTGCAATCCAGGTTTTCTTTGATCTTGGTACTCCTACAGACTCAACCTCTTGAGTGTGGGATTATAGGTCTGCACTATGATGCCAGCTCCTTCAATAGTCTTTGAGTATTTCATTATTAAGTTTTAATATCTAGATTAAAGTATTCAGAATACTAATGTACAGAGTTGGCTACATGTATGATATTTTATTTCTTAAACATGCCCAAGCCAAAATAGTTGTTTTTATGCAGCTTTATAAATTGTTATGTCACCCAGAGTGGTGTCATATTTATTACATAATTAATGAGGATTTTGATCTTATGATCCTTCTGCTCCTACTTACCAAGCAATGTAGGAGCAGAAGGATCTATTACGGGTATGTGTCCTCTAGCAACCTGATGCAAGTGTCATGGTAGCCTTGAGAAGACAAGAGGACACCATGAGAATTCAGTTCTCTCCTTTCACTGTGAGTCCCTGCACTCCACCCCAGATCATCAGGATTGCATGGTTGGTGCCTTTGCCTACTGATCCGTGCATCATTATTATCTCATACTTATACTTTATGGGAAGATTTTTAAAAGATATATCTTTATTTTATGTTTATATCTAAAAGGAGCCGTGGGCCGCTTCCCGCAGCCTGGCTCCCAGTCGCCTGACTAGTAGCTTATACCACAAAATAACAACACACAAATTGTATTCATTTAAACACTGCTTGGCCCATTAGTTCTAGCTTCTTATTGGCTAACTCTTCCATATTGATTCAACCCATATCTAATAATCTGTATTGCCACTTGACTGTGGCTTACCGGGATGAGTATAACCAGTGTCCATCTCAGAGAGGAGAGCTATGGCATCTGCATGACTCTGCTTTATTTCTCCCAACATTCTGTTCAGTCTACTCCACCCATCTAAGCTGCTGTCCTACCAAAAGTCCAAGGCAGCTCTTTATTTAACCAATGAACACAACACATAGAAAGAAGACCCTCCTACATCATTTCCCTCTTTTCTGTTTAAACAACAAAGAAAGTCTTTCATTTTAACATAGGAAAATTACATATAACAAAACAGTTATCAAGCAAGAATTACAGTTACAATATTCAGATCTATTTTGTCTTTTATCATAACTAAGGAAAACTATAACTACAACTAACCATTTTTCAACTCCATCAAAGACTCTTGAAAGATATAACATTACCTAAGCAGAAATGACAGAGACATCTCGCTGTCTGGACTGTCCCACAAAGTTTTTTTTTACCATGGGGGCATCCATCTTCAACCTATAGGCCCATAGGATCCAGCAGACATTTCCATGAAGCAGGAAATTTCAAAGACAGTTCAGTTACTTTCTTCTGTATCCTGCAAAATGTCTTTCAGACTCTTCCACAAATCAGAAACACCAAAGGATCATCTCACCTTCAGGCAAGTTCAGCATTCTTCTCTCTGTGGGTTTTTTGTGTCCAGTTAAGCAGTCCAGGCAAGAGCAATATCTTGCCTAAATAGCTATCAAACTCCATAAGGAGCCTCTTCGATGTCCATCTTCTTCTTGAAGTAGATTAGTTCTTCCAGGACCAGACATGTCTCATTGTCATGAAAAGTCTTAAGTTATTAAAACATTAAATGCCATATTCTGTAGTCTTTGAAAGATATGAAATATGCTCATCTAGCTGAAATATATCTCTATATATCTAGAAAATCTAACTAACATGACTATAAGCTTGACTATTATTGATGACTATACATTAACAACCTGTATTTCCTAATTATACATTATATTTTTAAATGAACTACACAATCACAATACCTTAATCAAGAGCAGAAACATACATGTAACAAAATTGACCTTAAAATCTATAACAATGAAATTATTTATATCTAGATCATATCCCCTTTAAATGTAGAAGAACATTTATAGACAATATTTGGGAATATGGGTGCAGTTATTTCTCTCAAAACTTCTTCCTGCTGTATAGGGGTGCTGTTAATCAGGTCTTTTATGGTGTATCCTGTATGCCAGGTTCATCTCAGTCGACAGTTGAGTGTATGTAATTTTTGAGGGTGTTCACAGCAACCTTTCAGGAAGGCATGGTCTATCATACCATACTGATCTAGAAGGAATCCACAGGGTCTCATTTTCTGTGAAAACAAAAGAAGAACCTCTTTTCCAAAGCATCATGTTCTTAGATCTAATTTCTGAAGTCAAGTTAGTTTTATAATATATGTCCTGGTTTATCTTAGTAGACCACACAATGAGATGTGCCTCTGTACTTAGTTTCTTTACAGTCAAAAAATTCAAAGAAAACACAATATATAGAATCCAAACTCTGTGAATTTTCCATTTTAATGTGGCTTATAATCTATAACTATCTGTACTCTCTCTCTTTAAAGACTTTATCCCTTTTTTAAGCATTAATTTTACTTTATGACTTTTTAATACTCTTTTTCTTCTCTCTCCCAAGCCTCCATATGTCTATCTAACACTGTGACCCATTTAGAGGTCCTTTATGTCTGAATCTGTCCTATTGCATTGTCTGTTATTACTGTCAAGGAACATTTTGTTTTGTGCTTTTAAATCCCTAAGCACTTAAGAATCTAAGCTGTGACATTCCTAGGTCAAAAACAGGTATTGCGGGCTTGCCCTACTCAGTCGAAAATGGTGGAGCTGCTTGTGACTCTGAATCAGTTGTGTCTCTCAGCTGCAGAGTGGCAAGCTGCTCTGGATGTTGGCTCCATCTCTCTCCAATTTCAAAATGGTGAATTATCATTTCTGCTAGCTCTGGGGCCACCAGATAGGAGCCACACTCAGCAGTTTAACTCTGAGACAGAGTGTGCAGCACAGAAACTCTTTTCATCCAAGTTACAGCCAAATCCAATATGCAGAGCACTGCACAGCCTGGAAACATCTCTATGTATGGTGGCAGAAATCTGCCATGCTCTCCTGCTTGCCTAAACCTGATCCTGCTGTCTGCCCTGGTGCAGGCAGGGAGCACTAAGCCATAGACATGGTCTTAGAGTACTTTCCTCCTGATCCTGAGCAGACACACAAACATCCAGCCCCATAAAAGCCATGGAAATGCTTTATAGTTGGAGTTCACTCTGGTGTACAGCCCAGGAAGCTGCATTTTAAAACCACACAGCTTTTTCCTCCTACAGCTGCTGAGTCAGGGAAATTTTTCTTTGGCACCCGACCAGCAAACAGCAAAAAGATGTGTTAAATTCTCTATTTGTGTATAGAATTCCTTTTTAAGCCCTCTTAGGTTTTATGTGGAGTTAGTTACCACGTTGGAATATCACTTGTAAAAGGAGCTGTGGGCTGCTTCCTGTAGCCTGGCTCCCAGCCGCCTGGCTAGCTAGTTTATACCGCAAAATAACAACACACAAATTGTATTCATTTAGACACTTCCTAGCCCATTAGTTCTAGCCTCTTATTGGCTAACTCTTCCATATTGATTCAACCCATTTCTAATAATCTGTATTGCCACTTGACTATGGGTTACCAGGATGAGTCTAACCATGTCAGAGAGGAGAGTCATGGCGTCTGCCTGACTCTGCTTTCTTTTTCTCAGCATTCTGTTTGGTCTACTCCGTCTATCTAAGCTGCTGTCCTATCAAAAGGCCAAGGCAGACTCTTTATTTAACCAATGAAAGCAACACATAGAAAGAAGACCCTCCCACATCATTTATAAGTGTTTTGTCTGCATGTATGTTTGTTCATTTCATGTGGGCTTGATGCCATTGGAGGCCACATGAGGCATGAGATCCCTTGAAACTGGAGTTACAGATGGTTGTGAGCTACTTTGTGGGTGCTGGGAACTGAACCTGGGTCCTCTGCATTAATATTAAGTTCTTAAACAATGAGCCATCCCTCCAGACCATAATCCAAACTTTATAAATAGATTATACCCAAAGTATCTTGCTAATGTCTTCAGTCGTTGTAATGTAAACCATAAAGCAAAATACACTTTTAGGTCATAGCATGGCTAATGGCAAAATCAAAATTCCAAACTCTATTAACAAAAATTGTTGCCTTGTACTTTAAACACTGACTCCTGTTATGCACTTGCACTTGTGTGTATGTAAAGAAAATTAATTAAAGAAATAAAGGAAGGTTAAATTTAAATATTTTAGATGAAATTCTTAACTTCAATAAGAAACGGCTTTGTCAATTAAGACATTCTTCTTCATTCTTGGCAGTCCATTAAGTCTTTCTGATGAATAGAACTGTGGAGCAAGGTACCTCTCTGGAGCCCCTGCTGTGCCTCAGCACAACATAGCTTCTTCCAAGTTTTTCTCTGCTGCAGCAGTGATATGTGGAAAGTATGAGAGCTTTTCAAGTGTGGCATCCTTGGACTTCACTTGATGAACCTGAGGGTTGCAGGAAGCCTCAGGGTGAGGCCTCAGAGCAACTCCAGGGGTGCTGTCTTCTACATCTTTGTCTATAGATACATCAAACTTCATCCTTTCTGCATGCTGGTGTCAATGCAAGCTAGTATGCATGCTAATCCTCATGTCCCTCCAAGCTATTGCTTGTACCATGGTATTTAGTGAGTCAGCACAATCAGCTTGGTGGTTTCTGCATATCAGTATTAACTGTATACAAAAGAGTTTGATCACAGAGCCAAATCCCACAAAACCACTATAAATACATTCCTAACTCACTTTCTCTTTAAATAAAAATGTTAGCAGCCATTTCACTGTATGCCCTGTGGAGGAAAGTGAGACAAAAATAGTAAAATGGGGAGTCCTAATTAGTGTGTGAAAATAGCTTTGCAAATATTTTTGGAATGTGTACATGGCAAGTGTCATTGTAGTTGAGTGTGCAGCTGAGACATTAGGAATCTTGTTTCATTCAATTCTTGGCATCTGAGCAGAAGATAATATATTGAACTGGTAGATTGGTAGCCAGAGTCTCTAAAGGTCAGTGTTGGAGAATGGGAAGATGGCTCAGTGGGTAAGGGTACTTGTTATGAAAGGGTGAGGACTAGAATTTATTCTCCGAATACCCAGGAGGACTTTTTTTCTAAAATCTGACCCCAGAATTAGTTTGTAGAACCTTAGAAAGACCCCAGCCTGCTCTTTACGTCCTTGGGTAAATAATTTCTTCACGTCATGCTTGAATAAAAAAGTAAATGATGGAGATGGCTACTCCCATAATGAGGTTGTACCACTGACTGGTAGGTGGAGGCAGGGTGGCCGAAGGAAGCGGGGTGATCTCTGGGTCTTTTGATGTAGCTCCTTTAAATAAAACCAGAAAAATTCCAGATGAAGCTAAAATCACACCTCCATCTGCACCTTTTCTCTCCAGGCATCCCAAGGGACTCATGTTTAATAACTGTTTATAAGGTGCTGAGTAGAGAGAGGAGAAGAGTTATGTATGCGATGTCCTTGCAGAATTTACTTTATTACGAAAGAAAGAAAATGTCTATCAAATCATTAAACAATATGACATATTTACTGTGACTAAAACATTCTGGATGTTGGTACAATTGTTTGTGTTTTATTGCACCAGAGAAAGGTACTGAAGACTTTCAAAGTGATGTTGAGCTTGAAGAAGATCCACTATAAGTGAAAAAGAAAGGCCTGAGGTTTACAATG
This sequence comes from Myodes glareolus, assembly GCF_982192425.1. Classification (NCBI taxonomy): domain Eukaryota; kingdom Metazoa; phylum Chordata; class Mammalia; order Rodentia; family Cricetidae; genus Myodes; species Myodes glareolus. The sequence goes on from NC_142026.1 coordinate 126,969,013, forward strand.
ATGCATGTAGATTTGGCACCCATTAGCAGGTCATGCAGTTCTTGCACCATTTGTGAGTAGGGAATGAGAAACATTGGGAGGTGAGATGGGAAAGAGAGATCATCAAGGTCATTACTGGCTTCCCAAACAGGAATACAATCAAGAAATCACTTTATCAAACCATTCTATCAAATCATCCATTGTGCACACAAGATAATGAGAGAATTACCATGCCTTCCTACCTGTGAAGGGTTTTCTTTTTTTTAAATGATAGTCTTTTAACTACTTACTTGACATTTCCTTCTAGTGCTTTAAGAATTTCTTGAGGCAGCTACTGGAAACTCCGATGGAGAATTTTGCTAGATGTTGAACTAGTTTGGTGTTAGTCTCCTATTTGCTGTTCTTTGGATTAAGGCAATTAAAGTAGAAGGAATACTGTCTATCAATGGTAAAATTCCAGGAGGTATCAATGAGTTTTCTTTGTTTGCATTGAGATACTGTGGTGACCTGCAAGGTTTGATGATCTGCAAATGACACACAAAACTATCATCTCCCCCATTTACTGAGCCACCGTTCCCTCCAAGGTCAAGTCTTTCTCCACATGCTTCAGAGAACTGTATTCTTTCCTGCCCGTCTTGTCATTTCTTTAGCCATTGTGTGATAATTTCGTGGTACTATTTAAGTTCTTGTCACCATCTAAGATTTTGACCAAATTACTCAGTTCATGAGAACTATTCCACTAAAGAACCATAGATGAGAAATGTTTCCTAACAATCATCGAAAGTCATTAACAGTGTGCAAATTATTTTATAGCCTACATAATTAATAGAATCTCTTTTTTGTCTTTTCAAGAACAATTTGTAATCAACCAAGAAGGCAAATTTTCTTTGATTCTTCATTCTTTCTAAAGCATCTATGTTTGAATCAGACAGCAAAATGTCATTCGTGTAATAGTAAACTATAGGAAATTACTAACATATTATTTTCAACATCTGCCATACAAAATATTGGCACAAGATGGTGTTATTTAACATTCCCTGTGGGAGAATTTTCTATTGATATCTTTCAGTAGCCTGAGGATTATTATAAGTAGGTACTGCAAAGGCAAATTTCTCTCCGTCTTTTTCTTGTAAAGGCATAGTGAAGAAACAGTCCTTAAAATCAATAACTATAAGAGGCCATCTTTTAGGCAATAGAGAAGACAATGGATTTGTACATTTTGAAGAGCCCATTGCCTGAATCACCATATTAACAGCTCTCAGACTTGTTATCATTCTCCATTTTCCAGATTTTTTTTTCAGAACAACACAGGAGAATTCAAAGGACTAATTGATTCTTCAGCATGCTGAGCCTTTAGTTTCTCCTGTACCAGATGCTCTAAAGCCTGCAGTTTTTCTGTTGTTAAAGGCCATTGCTTAACCCATCCAGGTTTTCTGTCAATCATTTTAAAGGTAGGGTTACTTGTGCCTTTGGAACATCAGCAACTCTTATGTCCTGTTCTTGTTCAACCTGAATAGTTGGTGAGTAGTCTTTATAATACCTTCTAATATTTTACCTAGTGAGATAAGTTATTGTTTCGTTTGCCTTCATATTGGGGGACTGTAACAAATCATGTCCCCACAATTTCATTGCTGTGTTAGCCACATACGGTTTTAATTTTCCTCTCTGTCCTTGTGGCCCTATACAACTGGCCCACCTCATGCTCTGCTTTACCTTAGATAAAGTTCCAACTCCTAAAAGCTGAAGCTTCTAAAAAGGCCAATTTGGATTCCAAATTTTTGTTGCAATTATTGTTGCATCTCTCTTGTCTCTGTCAGACTTTTTATGACAATGTCATTTATTCCTATTTTTAATTTAGGTCTTTATTCATTTATACAAGTTTCCCAAAATACTCACTATTTCTTCTATATCCCTCTTCTATAGCTGTTCTAGTATCTAGAGCAGTATGGGTTCTTACAATAGGCATTAGGTTTTTTAATTGCTCTGGGACGGAGTTTCCTCTATGATTACAGGAAATCACTGAACTGGATTTGGCATAGGAGCCTGCCAGGGGCCCCTTAAGGAGTTGCCCAATGGCAAAGGGTTAGCTGGAATATCTCTTGCTCATCTACACTCATTAGTTCTGTGTCTTCCTTTGCCACAACTCTACATAATCCAGAAAGGAGGGAGTATTATTTGAATTATGCATAAAAAACATTGTTCTAAAAACTCCCCATTTAAATTACCTTTCAGGGTGACCTTGTTTGCCACAATTGAAACACATGACACTTTGATTTTGTTCAAACCTCTGGAAATCACCTCTCCTATTCAAGCATCATCATGGTCATAAGATTCAATATTGATTGTATCTCTGTTCATTCTTCCAACAGTCCTGATCTTGCCTTGGAAGGTCTAATGATCCATTTTTATTGAGAATTAGCAGTTTTAAAAAGCAGATATTCAATTATTATTTGTTTAGCTTCTGAATTTGGTATCATTCTATTTAATGTCTTTAAAATTTGTAAGAAATCCGTTAAGACATTTTGGGGGCCATCTATGACTTTAGTAAATGACTCAATCTTTTTTCTTACTTCTTCAGAATGAAGTACATTTCTACTGTACTAAACAGTAGAAGATGGTACATAGCATAAAGTCATGGTTTGGCCATTATATAGGGATTGCCTTTCTGTAGTAGCATAATCCCCTTCTCCAAGAATTTGACTTTGGTAGATTTCCATACCTCTAGCTCTAATTTGTTGCTCAATGATCTTAACCTTTTCTTTCTACCAGATCCTCCATTGTAATTGTGGACCAGGATCCATAAGCTGACCACGAGTTTAATATCTATTTACAAATGGTGAATGCATGCCATATGAGGCTATCACTTTCTTGAATCTTCTCAAACCTAGCAATGTCACACGTGCGAAATCAGTTCTTTCAGATTCTCTATTATTTGGTAATTCCTGTAAGGTTACTAGATATATTATGGTTAGTTGTTTGAACCCCTTAGTCTGTTCCTCTCTAAACTTATAAAGCATTACTGAAATTGTTTCTCCAGTAAATTTCTCTATCTGGAATTGAAAATTTCTATGATCTGTTTCTTAAGTTTTTAAGGCCTTTATCTTGAAAGTCAAATCAAACCACTTTATTTTCAAACAACTTTTTAAGAGATTTATAAACAATTGTTAAAATGACAACAAGTATTATCAAAACAATAGTTAATAGAATGTCAATTCCTGTTAAGTAGATTATCCCTTCATTTAATTGTTCCATTTTGAAATCTTGTATTGTGTAAGCATACAGAGACTTAATTTCTCTATTGTAATTGTGTTTCCACACTTTTCATGTGGGAAAACTCTATCTTTTAACTAATTCCTTCCTCTAAGAATTCCCAAATTTCTCACCAAATCTGCTGACAATGACAATGAAGATGTGAGGCTCATGGCTGCTGCACAGAACAGTTTGAAACCTGAATGGATTTCAAGGCAACTACCTAGTTTAGCAGCCACCTGACATGGTGGTCAAGGGAAAGCCCACCTGGAGAGAAAAAAAGAAAACTGAACTTTAGGGTAGTGACTCTGATCTCATGTAGCTCTGGCCTACACTGGTGGCTACAAATTCATAGGCAAATGGCTTTTTCATGCATTCATACCCCAAACGTCTGGGCGCAAGATGTAATATGAGTTCTAACTGGTGTTAATAATGAAAACACAGAGTAAGATACAGGGGTTAATGCTGAAACTCAGAGAAGAAAAGTGGTCAGTCACTAGAGAGTTCTTACCTCTACCAATGCTCAGAACAATGGAAAAATCCAGTCCTCAGGTTGCATTCTCAGATTGTTCAGACTGACTGTCTCAGACTGCACTACTACTCAGACTGCACTGCTCCTCAGAATGCATTGTGTTCCTGTCTCCTGCTGCCTTTCATACTTCTCTTCACCCACCCATGTCAGTCTCTGCCTCCCTAGTGCTGGGATTAAACGGATGTGATTCCAAGGGCTAGAATCACCTTTGTGAGAGCTCTGTTGCTTTTTTAGACAGATTCAGTTTCAGGTAACCCAGGGTGGCCTTGAACTAACAGAGATTCTGCTGCAACTGTCTTTCAAGTCCTTGGATTAATGTGTGTGCCAGCACTCCCTGGCCTCTAGTAGCTCAGTTCTCTACTCTGATCTTCAGGCAAGCTTTATTTGTTAAAACACAAACAAAATATCACAACACTCCAAACCCCCTCCAGACTCCGCAAAAATGTATACTGATTTTGACTGGACTTTATAAAGATTGACAAAGAACAAAGAGAATATTACAACTACTTTATCACAAGTGAAATGGGCATTGTCACAAACCTTGAGAAGTAAAATAATTAAAAGAAAATTCTTTGAAAAGTTTTATGTAAAATCACACAATGCAGCCATGTACACCTTTGTAGAAGCATGAACCTCTGCACAGAAATCACAAGAAGAAAGTTCATAAACATCAGAGGAGAAAGATGCCAAGTCAGCAATAAGATGGCTTCCAGAAGGGAAATTAAGGACAGACATTACCAGTGACTTCTACTAAACAACTAGTCCTCAATTTCTCTTTTCTAGGATTAGTTGTTACATGATGCCTGAGATATTTGAATATGGCCAGTCTATTTAATGCCCTATAGTTTACAAATTAATTACGGAGAAATAGTGCATCTTACATTAGTAATAATTCAGTAGCACAACATAAGAGCTCAAAATCCAAGAATCAGTTATTTGTGGTGCACACACCTTTAAGAACAGTGCTGGGGAGGTAGAGGCAGGTGGATCTTGAGTTCCAGGTCATCCTGATCTACAGAGTGAGTTCCATTCTAGGTTGTGCTACATAGTTAGACTCTACCTCAAAAAAAATGTTTTCAGTAGTGAACTCTCCATACTTCAGTGTCCTTATGTTGTCACTGTGTAGGTGTCACATGTATGTGAGTGCTAGTGTACTTGTGCAAAAGTGTCCCTGAAGGTTCTGGAAACTGGAATGATTTCACTCTCCTTCTATCCCAGGTCTGTATGTACAGAAGAAGTATCTCTGAGTACAATGGAGAGCAGCGCTGTCCCAGACCTGCATCAGGAGGATGTGGACCCAGCAGCACCATATCCCAGGACATTCTGGCTTTCACTGCCAGATTGTCACTTAAGGAACATCCAGCCTATTGGACTGAGTAGCTTCTGGGCTCTCTGTTCTCACTGTGAATATGGGCCTTGCTAGGCTACCTAGTGTATGAATAACCTATAAGAGTAATAATATTGCAAAATAATACATTTTGTTTTTTGAAACATCCCTTTGTATCATATATAATCATATATGTGATATATGTTATAAAATAACAGATATATTTTTTATTTTGTTCTAACAAAGGTTCCCTAGTTCAGGCTTGATTATAATAAATATGTATTACAACATCAATATCCTTAACAGAATTTAACTCTAGAGGCCCTGTGTCAGCTCAGCAAGTTTCCTGGCCAGCAAAGGGCACTGATCCTCTAGTAGACATCCAGCGGAGGGGTGAGTTTGCTCCTGACCCACGGCAGAAGCCCGGCAAGGAGGAGCTCAGACATTCCCTGACCCCCTTGACTCCCTTGTCACTTTGCAGGGGTGGGTGCAGCCTGCTAAGCTCTCTTGCCTTCTACTCCATCCCAGATTTCACCCAGGAACCCCTTCCTTTATTCCTCCCTTCCCCCTGGGGCCATAAAATTCCCCAGCTCAGCTCCTTTGCATGCTGGGACTGGGCTGTAAGCATAACCCGGCAGTAGGGGGTTACTGTATTTCAATAGCCTGCCTGAGGAAAGGTAGACCTTCTGTCAGGAAGGTCCCTGCCTAACAAGGGAACCTGACCCGGTATCAGAAGATCCAATAGAGAGCATTTGAAGAAAGAGATGGGCAGACACCAAGGCAAGAATTCCTCCAACAATCTGAAAAACAACATGAAAACACCAGATCCCAGCGACCCTACAACACAAGGACTTGAACAACTTAATCCAGAAGAAGTGGGAAAAAATGACATTATGAAAGCAATAGAGTCCCTTAAACAGGATATGAATAACTCCCTTAAATAATTGGATGAGAAGTATAAAAAGTTTGAAGAAATGAGTAAAGAATTGGATGAGATATATAACAGAAAGTTTGAAGAAATGAGTAAATCCCTGAGAAACCAAGAAAAAACAATTAAACAGGTAATAGAAACAGTTGAAGAATTGAAAACTGAAATGGAGGCAATGAAGAAAACACAAACCGAGGGCCGGCTGGATATGGAAAATCTAGGTAAATGAACAGAGACTACAGAATCAAGCATAACCAATAAAATACAAAAGATATAAGAACGAATCTCAGATTCTGAAGATGCCATAGAGAAAATAAACACTCTGATCAAAGAAAACAGCAAATCCAACAAATTCTCACCACAAAACTTTCAAGAAATACGGGACACAATAAAAAAAAATCAATTCTAACAATAATGGGGATTGAAGAAGGAGAAGAATTGCAGATCAAAGGCCCAGAAAATATATTCAACAAAATTCTAGAAGAAAACACTCCCAACCTAAAGAAAGATATTCCTATGAAGGTTCAAGAAACATACAGAACACTGAATAGACATGATCAAAAAAAATCCCCTCGCCATATAATAATCAAAACACAAAACATACAGATTAAAGAAAGAATATTAAGAGCTGCAAAGGAAAAAGGGCAAGTAACTTATAAAGGTAAACCTATCAGACTTACACCAGACTTCTCTACGGAATCCATGAAAGCCAGAAGGTCCTGGATAGAGGTACTGCAGAAACTAAGAGACCATGGATGCAAGCCCAGACTACTATCCCCAGCCAAGCTATCATTCACTATCAATGGAGAAAACAAAATATTCCAGGATAAAAACAAATTTAAACAATTCGGAGCCACAAATCCAGCCTTATAGAAAGTAATAGAAGGAAAATAGCAACCCAAGGAATCCAACATTGCCAACACTGCCTACAATAACTCAGACATCTAGCGACCCTTCATAAGCACAACTCAAAGAAGGAAAACACACAAACTCTAGTACACATTTTATTTATTTAAATAAATAAAATAACCGGAGTAAACAACCATTGGTCATTAATATCACTTAATATTAATGGACTCAGCTCACCTATAAAAAGGCACGGACTAAGAGATTGGATACGAAAACAGGATCCAACATTCTGCTGTTTACAAGAAACACACCTCAACCACAAAGACAGATGTCTACTCAGAGTAAAGGGTTGGGAAAAGGTTTTTCAAGCAAATAGACCCAAGAAACATGCGGGTGTGGCCATTCTAATTTCCAACAAAATTGACTTCAAACTAAAATCAGTCAGAAGAGTTGGGGATGGACAATTTATACTCATAACAGGAACAATTCATCAGGAGGAAGTCTCAATCCTGAATATCTATGCCCCTAATATAAAAGCACCCACTTATGAAAAAGAAAAACTTTTAGAACTCAATGCAGTCATCAAACCACACACACTAATAGTAGGAGACTTCAACACACCTCTCTCACCAATGGACAGGTCAATCAGACAGAAACTCAACAGAGAAATAAGAGAATTAATAGAAGTAATGAATCAAATGGACTTAACAGATACCTATAGAACATTCCACCTAAATAGGAAAGAATATAGCTTCTTCTCTGCAGCTCATGGAACTTTCTCGAAAATTGACCACATACTCGGTAGCAAAGCAAACTTCCACAGATACAAAAAAATATTAGTAACCACCTATGTCTTGTTGGATCACCATGGAATAAAGTTAGAATTCAAGAACAGTGCTACCCCCAGGAAGCCAACAAATTCATGGAAGTTGAACAGTCAACTACTGATTCACCCCTGGGTCAAGGAAGAAATAAAGAAAGAAATTAAAGTCTTCCTTGAATTTAATGAAAATAAAGACACAACATACTCAAACCTATGGGACACAATGAAAGCAGTGCTAAGAGGAAAGTTCATAGCACTAAGTGCCCAATTAAAGAAAACGGAGAAAGCACACATTGGAGACTTAACAGCATACCTGAAAGCTCTGGAAAAAAAAAAAAGAAGCAGACTCACCCCGGAGGAGTAGAAGACTGGAAATAATCAGACTGAGGGCTGAAATCAACAAAATAGAAACACAGAAAACAATCCAAAGAATCAATGAAACAAAGAGTTGGTTCTTGGAGAAAATCAACAAGATTGACAAACCCCTAGCCAAACTAATCAAACGGCAGAGAGAGAACACTCAAATTAATAAGATCAGAAATGAAAAGGGGGACATAACCACAGACACAGAGGAAATTCAGAAAATCATTAGATCTTACTACGAAAGCTGATATGCCACAAAGTTGGAAAATGTACAAGAAATGGACTTGTTTTTAGAAAAGTACCATTTACCAAAGTTAAATCAAAACCAGGTAAACAATCTAAATAGACCTGTTAGTCGCAAAGAATTAGAAGCTGTTATCAAAAACCTCCCTACCAAAAAAAGCCCAGGACCAGATGGTTTCAATGCAGAATTCTACCAAAACTTCCAGGAAGAGCTAATACCTATACTCCTTAATGTATTTCACAATATAGAAACAGAAGAGTCATTGCCAAATTCTTTTTATGAAGCTACAGTCACTGTGATACCAAAACCACAGAAAGAGACAACCAAGAAAGAGAATTACAGGCCAATCTCACTCATGAACATCGACGCAAAAATTCTCAACAAAATACTGGCAAACCAAGTCCAAGAACACATTACAAAAATTATCTATTGTGATCAAGTAGGCATGCAAATCTATCAATGTAATCCATCATATAAATAAACTGAAAGAAAAAAACATATGATCATTTCATTAGATGCTGAAAAAGCATTTGACAAAATTCAACACCCCATTATAATAAAGGTGTTGAAGAGATTGTGGATACAAGGATCATACCTAAATATAATAAAAGCTATTTACAGCAAGCCGACAGCTAACACAAACTGAATGGAGAGAAACTCAAAGCCATTCCACTAAAATCAGGAACACGAGAAGGCTGTCCACTGTCCCCATACCTCTTCAATATAGTGCTTGAACTTCTAGCAATAGCAATTAGACAACATAAGGGGAATAAGGGGATTCAAATTGGAAAGGATGAAGTTAAACTCTCCTTATTTTCAGATGATATGATAGTGTACATAAGTGACCCCAAAAACTCTACCAAAGAACTCCTAAAGCTGATAAACACCTTGAGTAATGTGGCAGGGTACAAGATCAACTCCAAACAATCAGTTGCCCTCCTATACACAAAGGATAAAGAAGCAGGGAGGGAAATCAGAGAAACTTCACCTTTCACGATAGCCACAAATAGCATAAAATATCTTGGAATAACTCTAACCAAGGAAGTGAAAGACCTATTTGACAAGAACTTTAAGTCTTTGAAGAAAGAAATTGAGGAGGATACCAGAAAATGGAAAGATCTCCCTTGTTCTTGGATTGGGAGGATCAACATAGTTAAAATGGCATTTCTACCAAAAGCAATCTACAGATTCAATGCAATCCCCATCAAAATCCTATCAAAATTCTTCACAGACCTTGAGAGAACAATAATCAACTTTATATAGAAAACAAAATACCCAGGATAGCCAAAACAATATTATATAATAAAGGAACTTCTGGAGGTATAACCATCCCTGACTTCAAACTCTATTACAGAGCTACAGTATTGAAAACAGCTTGATATTAGCATAAGAACAGAGAAGTCGACCTGTGAAATCGAATAGAAGACCGGGATATTAACCCACAAACCTATGAATATCTGATTTTTGACAAGGGAGCTAAAGGTATACAATGGAAGAAGGAAAGCATCTTTAACAAATGATGCTGGCATAACTGGATGTTAATCTGTAGAAGGATGAAAGTGGATCCATATCTATCACCATGCATAAAAATCAAGTCCAAATGGATTAAAGACCTCAACATTAATCTGACCACTTTGAACCTCATAGAAGAGAAAGTGGGAAGTAGTCTACAAGACATAAGCACAGGAGACCACTTCCTAGGTAGAACCCCAGTAGCACAGACTATAAGAGAATCAATGAATAAATGGACCTCCTGAAACTGAGAATCTTCTGTAAAGCAGAAGTAAGACAAAATCTTAATCAGTAAGACAAAAAGGCTACTTTCCAACTGGGATAAGATCTTCACCAACCCTTCATCAGATAAAGGTCTGATCTCCAAAATATACAAAGAACTCAAGAAACTAGACACTAAAACACTAATTAACCCAATTAAAAAGTGGGGTACTGATCTGAACAGAGAATTCTCAACAGAAGAACTTTGAATGGCCAAAAGACACTTAAGGTCATGCTCAACATCCTTAGCGATTAGGGAAATGCAAATCAAAACAACTTTGAGATACCATTTTACACCTGTCAGAATAGCTAAACTCAAAAGCACCAATGATAGTCTATGCTGGAGAGGATGTGGAGTGAGGGGAACACTCATCCATTGTTGGTAGGAATGCAAACTTGTGCAGTCACTGTGGAAATCAGTGTGGCGGTTTCTCAGGAAACTTGGAGTCAACCTCCCTTGGGACCCAGCAATTCCACTCTTGGGAATATACCCAAGAGGTGCCCTATCATACCACAAAAGCATTTGTTCAACTATGTTCATAGCAGCACTATTTGTAATAGCCAGAACCTGGAAACAACCTACGTGCTCCTCAATAGAAGAATGCTTTAAAAAGGTGTGGAACCTATATATATTAGAGTTTTACTCAGCGGTAAAAAAATAATGACATCTTGAATTTTGCATGCAAATGGATGGAAATAGAAAGTGCTTTACTGAGTGAGGTAACCCAAGCACAAAAAGAGGAATATGGTATGTACTCACTCATAAGTGGATTCTAGCCATAAGTAAAGGTCTTTGAGCCTATAATTCGTGATCCTAGAGAAGCTAAATAAGAAGGTGAACCTGAAAAAAATCATATAGTTATCCTTCTGGATATTGGAAGTAGACAAGATTGCCAGGCAACCTTGGGTACACGTGGGGGGAGGGTGGAAGGAAAAGGAGACAGTTAGAGAGAAGGGAGTAGGGAAGGATTGGGGAAAGCTTGGGGGAATGTGATGTGGGAGGGAGGAAGGATGGGTATGGGAGCAGGGGAGTATATATCTTAACTAAGGGAGCCATTTTAAGGTTTGCAAGAGACTTTATTCTAGAGGGGTTTCCAGGTCCAAGGAGAGATCCCCAGACTGTTCCCTGGACAGCAGAAAAGAGGGGGCCTGAACTGGCCTTGGCCCATAACCATACTTACAAATATTTTGCTTATCACCATAGAACCTTCATCTGGCCATGGATGGAGATAGAGACAGAGACCCACATTGGAACACTGGACTTAACTCCCTAGGTCCGATTGAGAAGCAGAAGGAGGGAGAACACGAGCAAGGAAGTCAGGATCAGAGGGAACCTTCATCCAACAATGGATGGAGATTGAGACAGAGACCCACATTGGAGCACTGGACTGAACCCCCAAGGTCCAAATGAGGAGCAGAAGGAGGGAGAACATGAACAAAGAAATCAGGCCCGCAAGGGGTGCATTCACCCACTGATACAAGGGGACTGATCTAATGAGAGTTCACCAAGGCCAGCTGGACTGGGACTGAACGAGCATGCGATCAATCCAGATTCTCTGAATGTGGCTGACACGGGGACTGTCTGAGAAGCCATTGACAATGGCACTGGGACTTGTTTCCTCTGCATGTATTGGCTTTTTGGGATCCTACTCTGTTTGGATACTCAGTTTCCTAGACTTGGAGGGATGGGGGAGGAACGTGATTTTCCCACAGGGCAGGAAACCCTGACTGCTCTTAGGACTGGAAAGGGAGGAGGAAAGGAGGGGTAGTGGGAGGAGGGGCAGAAGTGGAAATTTTTATAAATTAATAAAAAAAAAAGAAAATAAAGAATTTAACTCTAAGCCAAACATCCTAGGGAGGGCAGGTTCTCCCTAGTCTCATTGACCTAGATATTGTTAAATCTATTGAAAAATTAGAAAATAATTTTGAAATTATTTTCAAAATAGGATATTGAAATATCTCCACATTCCTACTAATGAGAACCAATTACCCTGTTTCCTGTGGTAGGGATGGGTACATAACCACAGTCTTTTTCACATCTCCTCCCAGGGAGCACCAGGGAAACAGTAAGAGCTGATAGGAAAGGGCCCAAGTGACTGCACAGAGTGAAGATCATGAAATGCTGTGTGTGCAGCATCCTGATTCATCTGATGGAGGCTGATGGAAGGGAGAGTGGTGGCACCAGATGAACCCTTATGACCTTCTCTGGAGCATCTCCAACCTGCAGCAAAGAAACATCTTTTGAAGGGTGAGGAGAGCCTGGTTCAGTTCTTCTGGGTGCCTGTACCAGTCATCACTACCAACAGCCACCTTCACTGAGGGTCATTCAGTTCCCTCCTCCATCACCCCTGGGCTCTCCATCCTGGATCCCCTATTGTCTTCCTCCTTCTTTCCCATGTCCCAGATCCCCAGACGCTGCTGCAGACCTGGAGATCAGAATAAAGTGGTGATGACCAACTCTGCTTCCTGACTCAGGACCTGATGGGGGGGTGGAGGAGTCATGGGGACCCCTGTCCAGCCTTCTTCTCCATTCTTTCTCAGCTTTAGGGTGACACACACAGGTGTGGATATGACTGTCTCAACCCCACCTTGGCCATCTGAGCAGCCCAGATGGGAGCTGTAGACTCCAGCAGCAGCTCAGTCCCCCAGCCTGCAGTGGGGACACTGCTCCAGGGGCTCTGGTGGCCGCTGCTGCTGCTCGATAAATTTCTATTTTTAGTGTAAGAGTGTGAGCCTACGTGTTTTTAAGTGCACTGTGTGTACACCAGGCGTCTTTGGGGAAGAAGGGACTGGATCCCGTGTTGCTGGAGTTATATGCTCTGACTGCCATGTCAGGGCTGGGAATTGAATCTGGATCTGATTCATGTGCAGCAAGTGGTCTCATCACTAGGCTGTCTCTGTATTTATATCTTCTTTATCTTTCTCTGCAAGATTAAATCTTCCCTTACACCTTGAGTTGAACTACCATGTTCTTTTGTGTTCCTGTTGTCTCCATGTCTGCACCATATAACCGACCCTCCTAATTAGGAATCTGCTGTGTTCCCTCCTCATTCCCCACTAGTCTGTGACATGATTCCTGTCCTGTTGAGGCTGAACATGCACAAGCTGCTGCTTGCAGGTGACATCAACTCCTGATCTCCTGCCTCCTTTTTTCAGTTAAATGCTCTAGATGAGGGACAAGGCAAGACTCCATGAGTTCACTCTGGCTTCTTCACTGCTCACCCATCTTTCCCTTACCCCGCTCCCAAAACTGCACTTCACACCTCTCATTGTTATGATTCTCATCAGAAACCACAGAAGAATGGACTTGGGAAAGATTATCAACAAAAGAGGGATGTTGGGATTGAAGGCCATGGACAAAGGAAAGTTCACATCTGGAGTTGTAGTTGTTGTGGGTGAAGTAGAAATGCAAGTTGAGTCTTTGAGCAGACATCAAATCTTAGGAAATCTCACCTTAGTTCTGGGTCATCAGCAACACTAAAGTTCCACCTCCGTTACTATGCAACAACTGTTTAGGTGGGTCCTGCATTGGAAGGGAGAGAGGACATGTCCCCTGATCTCAAAAGACTCATGCAGCTATGGTAGGGGAAGCAGGGTAATGATGGGACCTCATCTTTCCTGCTGGCAGGAGAGCAGGCATGAGGGTGACCTGTGAGAACAGTGACAGGGAAGAAGAAAAATCAGGTGAGATGAAAGAAATAGTGAGTCTAGAATGAGGAAAAGGTCAGAAAACAAAATACAGTTATGCTATGCTGTGACAGTCAGTGAGAACTGCACTTAAGGCAATATAACACACTTAATGCGATATGAGAGGGTGAAAATGGAAATGATTGATGGAAAAAATAACCATACACTCAAGAACTCATAGTGATTAGACTATCACACACACACACACACACACACACACACACACACACACACACACACAGACCTCATCTCTAAAGAGCTTTTCCCAAGTTACCTGTCGGCTCCAGCTTTTCTTCCAAGTGTGACCTTTTTATCTTCTTAAGCCAGGCCTTGCAGTCCCCCTGTGAGGTCCTGTATAAGAAGCCTGTTAAATCTTCATTTTTCTCCCACATCTCTTTTATCCACAAGGATCCAGGACCAACTTCAGTCCACTTTCCAGTATTTGGGTGAAGATTCAGCACTTTATGTTCGTTGAGGTATAAGTCACAGGATGCATAGGAATGCCCATCTGCTTCATGCCAACAGCATTGCTTGACCTGCACAGTGAAGGGCTCTGTGCCCATTGGAAAGGGATCAGCCTCTGGCTTTGATGAATCCTGTCCACCTCCCTCCCTCCCCTCCTATCCTCTGACCTTGCTCTACCTTCCACATTTTAACCTTAGTGCTGGACCTCTGAGGTGGGAGGGACAACCAATGATTCATTTCTTTTCCTCCAAGCAAACAATGAATGCCCCCAACCTGTCACATTCACTGTTCTTTTGTTCTGGGAGCCATCTGATTGTTCTTTTGTTTATTTTGTAGCAGTGGAGATTGAACCTATGGCCACATGCATGCTAGGTAAGCACTCTATCACTGAGCAGCATCACCCGCAATATGGGGGTAATTTCAAACTCACCTCCGATGGTATTAGTCTCCTGCTTCATGTCAATCACTTGTTTTTTGAACCGTTCAATTCCATCTCTCAGAGTGCCAGCCTGTTCTTCCCAGGACTCTGTGGCATTCAGTTTGTCCCTTAGAAGACCAGTGGTATGGCAGTTGTTGTTATTGTCACAGGAAATAAAAGTCTTTTCATTCAGTTGTCCTTGGACTTCCTGCCACCATGGTCCAGACCCTGACTTGCCAACAGTGAAGCTGTAGCAAAGAGAGGCAGCCTCTGTGGAGGAAACATGCTGTGAGGTTAGGGTTGAGGAGCAGGGTCAGAGACAGTCTCTGCCTGTGGAACAAGAAAGTCCTCTGGAAGGGAATCTCTAAAAGAAGAGAATGAAATTAAGAAAAATGAAATAAAAACCCTGAATGTGCTAAAAAAAAAAAAAGTTTAGTCATTTTCTCTTGCTTGAAAATGCAGGTAGAGGTGTGGCCAGCCCCTGTTCTCTACCAGGACAAGTCTCCGATGTGCTACCACATGAACTTTTTAGGGGTTGACCCTACCAGTTATGGCAAAAAATGTTCAGGATGTCTTTTCTGGATCTGTTCATCCTGTAGAATCTCCAGAAGCTGCTCATGTAGACCGTGTGGAGACAGGATGGTGCGTGAGGCTGGTGGGGCAGAGTGGAGCCGGGTGAGGATGGGACAGAAGTTGCATGGACACCATTTTCACTGCTCTGTACTCTCAGATCATAGACTTGAACATCTTTGCTGGTTATCATGCTGTTAGTTTAATAAAGCCTAGAGTCACCTAAGAAGGGAGTGTCTACTGAGGGGCCGTTTTCACTATTAATAATGTAGGAACACCTGGCCACTGTGGGCATTATCATTCCCTGGACAGGTGGTCTCTAGCTGGATTAGAAATCTAGCTAAGCAGGAGCTGGTGATCCAGACAGTAGGCAGCATCCTCCATGGTTCCTACTGTGTCTCTCTGGCTGTGAAGTGGGTTTCTTACTCATAGATAATGCTGTGTGGAATAGCACGTGGGCCTGCCTCTGAGTACCTGCCCTGACCTCCCTCAGTGACAGACTATGACTTAGAGGTAGGGGGTCAAATAAATTAGTTTCTCCCTTAACTTTTATTTGGTAGACTGTTCATCATAGCAACAGTATGAAACTTGAATAGAGCATTGACAGACCCGTGTACACAATGCAGTGCTTCAGGGATTGCTTCTTAGAATTGATTGGATGATAGGGCATAGTATAATACAAAAAAAAATCTAGGCAGGTTGATGGGGAACTTAAGCCAATTGCATTCTGCTTAGGGTGTGTCCCCCCTGGGGCCACACAAAACAAATAAAAGATCAAAGTGCCTTGCCACTTCCTCTCTTTGGTTCCCTGCTCTCCTGGTCATGTAAGTTTTTCCCTTTTTCCCATTTATGAAAAGCTAAATATTTTTGTATTGAGTAGGCCTGGTTAATTACCAATCGACCTCGCCCCTTCAGCTGGTTAAATTTTGTGGTAAAAGAGTGGTATCAAAAATTTCAGAGCTGTGCATGTGCCAGAGTCGATGGAGCAGCAAACATTTCCCGAAGAAGTGTGCAGAGTCCGTGCTGTCTGTGGATGCTGGAGCATCTCTGCTGAGAAGCACAGTGAGAAGGACCAGGGAGAAGGGCACCATCTTTGCTGGAATCTCAGGCGTTATCATGGCTCAAGGCTGGTTTGGGGTTAGGAAACTGGATTTCTAACTTGGAATCTTAGCAGCTATAGTACAGAAAAAAAATATAGGATGGAATGATCAGGAGCAGTAACATCAAGGACAGTGGTCCATTGACAAGTAAGGGGGATCTACCTTGAAGACTAACTGTGTAAGGGGGTCATGGCTAACAGAACAGAAAAATTCTAACTATAGAGAGATGGTTACCAGACCCAGATGTGACTGGATTCTAATAATTAAAGACAAAATAGGTAATCAAGAAGCTGAAAGCTGCTATCTCATGAAAACCCAGACACCTGTGCCCATTGTTTAAATTGAAGCTCTGGGGCTACAGAGGTGATGCAGGAGTTAAGAGCATTTGTTGCTCTTGCAGAGGATCCAGGGTTGATTCTCAGCAATCTCACACAGTGACTCACCACTGCCTGTGACTCCATTCCAGGAGACCCAATGTCCTCTTTTGGTCTCCAAAAGCAACAGGTGCATATGTGCATCACATATACGCATGCAGTCAAAGCATAAATATATAAAGCAATTAAAACTGGACCCTCCAAGACAGACACAGAGTTACTTCCTAGGGGACTGACAGATCAGGCCCCAACAAGAGGGACCACTCTGCCCTGCAGCAAGGGTAGTCTTCTTACAGCACGGCTTCATTACTGCCCTGTCACTCAGGGATGAACCCAGAGATGCTCCTGTGAATGGATGGTGTGCTGGTTTGAATGAACCTGTCCTATAGTGTATGGTGTTTGAATACTTGGTCCCCAGTAGTTGGCAGATGTTTGGATAGGTTTACGTGGTATGGCCTGGCTGAAGGAAGTATTTCACTGGGGGTGTGGCTTAAACCCCATTCCCATTTCTTTTCTTGGACCCTTGCTTGAGGTTTAAGACATGTGCTTTTAGTTGGGCATGGTAACACATGGCTCTCATTCCAGCACTTGAGAGGCAGAGTGCTCACATCTTTATGAGTTTATATCCAGTCTGTTTTGTATAGAAAGTTCTAGGACATCAGGAACTAAATAGTGGGACCTTGTCTCAGAAACCTAGGCCAAGCCTAAAATATGTAGACTTTAAGCTTGCTGTTCCAGCCACCATGCGCTCCAGGAGCCATGCTTCTCTGCTGTGGGGTGATGGACTCTTGTTCCTCTGAAACTCTAAGATCCCAAACCCTTCCTTCTGTGTGACTGTAGCCTTGGTCTCCATCACAGCAGCAGAAAGGGACGAATACAGCTACTATATCAGTACTGAAGTCTTCACAGAACAGGCAGTCTGTGTTAGACCTGCTCAGCTCTGCTCTTGAAACTTCAAAGCATCCAGAGACAATAAACCAACAAAGAACATGGCTGGATCTTCCTCTAGGACTCTCTTACTCAGGACAATCTGTCAGCCTGATGTGTCAGTTCTCAGAAATGACCCTGGGTGGAGTTTATGTCTAATTGGAGAACCACGTTGCTTGGTCAGTGACCAGCCTGACCCACCTATAGCAGGGAAAATGCTTTGTTTCACTGAGGCTGCTGACATGGTAATAGATCCTGAGAGAGTGATCTGTGGTCCTAGGCTATGAGAGAGCCTATCAGGTCCCAGGGAGACATCATGAGAGGATTTCTTTCCCACTAGGCTATTAGGTGGACAGGTCACAGTCAGAGAAGATGTCCAGAAGATAAACATTGCTGCAGGGACATAACAGGTCACTTGTGTGTTGAGAGCTGCATAGCAGGGAGAGACAAGGACTCTTGTCTGATAGAACATCTCCTGTTCCCCAGATGGTTGTGGAGATCTTACCTCATCTACATTAAGAGGCTGAGGTTAGTTCTCAAGTAAGCTTTCACCTCTTCTTCAGCAAGCACCTCAGGCTTCAATAGTGACCTCTACGGCCATGGGATCTAAGGAATCCACTGGACAGCAGTGAGCCATAAAAAGTCCCTAAATCCAGGGTCTCTTCATCTCATTTCTAGTTGACACAGGAGTCAAAGGCAGCATCGAACCCACTGCTTTCTGGGAAACACACAGCTTTCAAAGTTCTTATGAAGACACTCTGTGGCAATGGGCTCTGGTATTGGGACATGGGGTACACACTAATCTGGGGTCAGAAGAGTGATGGTAACCACATTTGCTGTCCCATTCATGAGCTTGTTGCATTCCAAGTCTGTCACACTAAAGGTAGAATTGAGCATTTGATGCAGGATAGATATAGTGAGGCTTACCAGGTTGGAAATATTTAGTGCTCACCATTTACAGGAATAAAGGAACTTACTCCTGCCTAAATGAACATCATTATTGGACGCTGTTTTCCCAGGAGGCTGAGTACATGGGGCCTGGGAGGCAAGAGTAGAGCCTTCCACACATCCTGGTCTAGTACCATTGCCAGAATCCAGTATAGTCAGCCTTGGTTAGCTACGGTGCTAACCCACAGATTGTTACCTGGTAGAAAAGGGGCTGAAGGCACTTTATGGATGGGGAGTGGATAACGTTAGATGGGCGCAGGGAAGGGCACTGAGCCGGAAGGTGGTTGATGAATCTTATGGCATTGAAACTGATCTTGCTGGTACAAAATTGTAATTCTAGCACCTGAAAAATCTAAGAAGAAAAGGAATTGCTGCAAATTCTGTAGTGTGGTCTATGATGTGAAATCCTGCATTTTAAGGACAAAAGGTGAAAGAGAGGGTGGTTGTGACTGCTGTGTCCCTCGAAGCATCTATTATGATCTGAGGAAGAATACCATGGAATGGTGGGAAATAAAGTTTGAGGGCAAAGAGTTCCAGAAAGTTGGAAATACTTCTGAGGCTGGGAAGACAGTTTTCAGAGCATAGATTGCCTTAAGTCCATAGAAGCTCAGAATCTGTCTGAGGTCCTTGGCAGGGAGTCACACTGGGGTTTCTTGGCTAGGCTTAGACTTCCTGGGCTCCCCTCCCCACCCAGTATGACTGAGGGCTGAGCACATGAGCTGGATTCCCCTTTGGCATCCTTGTCCCCCGCCCTCCTTATTTTTCTTTCAAATCAGGTAATTTTCCTAGTCCTTACCTGATGGTATAAAGTGGGCAGAGCATGAGACAGCACTTCTGGGTTTCCTTGGGTTCAGGCACTTCCCTGAGGATGACTGCTACCCTAGGATTCAATAGACTGGTTCTCCTCTCCTTCTCCTTCCCATTCCCTGTACCCCTGCAGTTAGAATATAGCAACTCACCCCTGGCAGGTAGCATGGACCACAGACAGATCAGTAGAACTGAGAAGAGTAGCGCCTTAGTGGAAGGAGAGTTCTTGGTGGCTGCATTCCTTCCCATACCTTGAACAACAGGTATAGTAACCAGATCTGAGGAGGGAAGCAGTGAGGGCTCAGGGGAGACCTGCAGAGCACCCTGCACAAAGATCCACAGAGTCTGTGAGTACTCTGCACTGGTGCATTTTTAACAGACTGCTGTGGTCCCTCCCTCTGGCAGGTGGAGACTATCATCATCTGAGTGGAGCAACCCTGCCCTGGTTGTAGTCCCCAGGCTCTCACACCCCTTGGCCCTCCCTGACACTCTCCCTTGCTTGGTAACTGAAACTGCCAATTACACCCTTGCAGTCATAATTTTGTGTTTTTGTGGGCAGGACACTGTTCTGGCAGCTTGTGTAACTTAAGGCCAGTCATGCCTACAGCAGCTTGAGCCACACTAGGAGTTTCTCTCCTGAGTATTTGACACACACCTGCTTTAGCTTCAGCCTCACCAGGAGCCTTCCTCTCAACCCTGTCCTCCCCCCCTCCCGACATTTTAATTGTCCTAATGCTTAGCATAGTGGCCCAGCACTCTCCACCTACAAGGTGTCCTTGTCACTCTCCCCTCACCCCTTTCTATTTCCTTCCTTTAACAATACCCCCTCCCCATTGGAGAGTCTTAATAACTATCTTGTCAGCAAGGCTGTGATTTTTCTTCCTAACTCCGTGATACTGGAACCTAAGACCTTTAGGAAACCTCTACAATCACAAGATTATTCTAGTAAAAAGCAGATTCAACCCTGTAGAGAGGACTCAGAGGTTAAGAGTCCTGACTGCTCTTCCAGAGGACCCATGTAGGAATTCCATCCCCTCTTCTGCATTTTTCCCTGAGTCTTAGCTGTGGGAGTGTTTGGAAAATGTATCCCTTAGGAATGGGCTTCACAACTGTGCATATTGATTGGCCGTGGTTTTCTGCAGTGATCTCCTTTCATTACAAAGAGACATTCCCTTGATGAGAGTGAAGAATACATTTACCCTGGTGTTTAAGGACAAATGTTTATAGATTGTTGTTAGAGATTATGCTAATTTAGTAAATCCGTGGTTGTGGATTCTCCTCCAATTACCATGACTTCAGTACTCATTAGTTAGCTATGTTTCCTGTACCAGGCATGATGTCCCTCTTGCTGAGCAGGTCTTAAGTTCAATGCATACCATCAAGGTAGGTGTGCCAGTTCTGCACAGATAAGGGTTACTGTGGCATGCTGCTCACTTATGTGGTCCAAAGGCATCAACAGCTGGTTGCTATTGGTGGCTGACCTCCTGTGGAAGCTTGCATGGCACGTTCTGCCACCCAGAAAGGGAGGTGACTTCGGGTCAGTTCCAGCATAGTGGCCTGGGGGCCCTGTCTCTAAAGTGCATGGTGTCTTCAGCAGTAGGGTCCTACCTTTCAGCTCTGGGGAAAAGAAGTGCAACAGCAAAAGGTTGTGTGCTTTAGTAGCCTCTAGACAACCTGTTGCAGAGCCCTGACCAACAACTCAAATGAGGGTCTCTCCTGTCTTCTATTGGAGTTCTGCTAGGTAGTCTCCTGGAGGGAGCACCATCAACCCCCATGAAAAAAGTTCATTAGAACTACATATGTATAGTTATACACAGATTTATGTTTGTTATAATTTTAGGTAAATAGTTAATAGCATGAACCCTTGTCACCTCTCCAACCATCTTGCTGTTATTTTACCTCCCTCACTCCTTCTCCTGTATTTACCTCCCCTCTTCCCAAGTAGATGATGCTTTTCCATATTCTCTATCAGCTCAATTATATCAATTTTGATATTCCCCTTACTCTCCTCCCACCTTCTTCTGTGCTGAACTCTCTTTTCCCCACTAAGACCCCCTTCCCATGTCCCTGTCAGATTATCTAACTCTTAGGAGATCTCCCTAAACTCATACCCGAGACTCTAGTTCCGTTCACTCTTGTCTGAGTTTTACTTTTTGGGTCCTCAGAGTCTGCAGCCCTCCTTTGACATGGACCCTCACTAGATCCTGAGACTCAGTATCTGTCTCATGTTTTATCATGGTGACAATCAAGGGCATCTGGAGTTCCCAGACAAACAAGCTTTTTCAGTCACCTCCTCACACTAATATGGTAAATTGTACCTATATTAACATCCTCCCACAGGATAAAATGTTAGTATTCAGGCATCTGTACTGGCCTGGCCTTAGGGTCCTGACAGGATATGCCCTCAGTTGCAGCCACTAGGTACACCTTCTGTGCACATTTGCTGTGTTCCTTTATGAAAGGCGGGCCTTGTCCTCTTCCTGTTGATTTTCTCTTTGGTCATTCTTTTCCACTTGCCGATATTTTACAGGACCTTTGCAGCATTCCTCCAGGGATCAGAGAGATGGAAGGAGGTATCTGCCTCACACTCTTTCACTCTCCCCCTCCCAATATACCTCTTGCACTAACTCTGTTGTGTGTGGCTTGTTTGTTTAGTGGATTGTCTTGGCAGGGCCCGCCAATGGTACCCACTTCACACTAGGACCCTAACCTGCCTGCTCCACTTGCAGCAGATTTGCTCTCTTCTGCCTGCAACAAATCTGCTTCCTCAATCACTGGCAGCTTCACCTTCCATTCAATACTGGCAACTGGGTCTCCGGTGGGGCTATGTGCCACTGACCACTCCCCTTTATGTAAGATTTCATACTTTTTTTTTCTTTTTCAAAATATTTTTTAGTCTTTTTAAAAATTTTATTACCTTAAAAAAACCAATCCAAATTCCAACTCTCTCTTCTCCTCCCTGTCCCCTCCCACTCCCTCCATTAACCCTCCCACTCTCTCCACACCCCCTCCCACCCCACCCCCTCCAATCCTAAGCAAGGACAATGTACCCCTCCCTGTGGAAAGGCCAAGGCCCTCCCTGCTACATCTAGGTGGGGCAAGGTTTACATCCAAAGAGAATAGGATCCCAGGAAACCTGTACATGCAGTAGAGAAATATCCCCATGTCACTATCAGTGACCCCTCAGTTTGCCCCAACTACAAACCACATTCAGAGACACTAGTTTGTTCTCATGCTCGTTCACTCCTAGTCCATTTGGAGTTGGTGAGCTACCATTAGCTCAGGCAAAGTGTCTCAGTGGAAGAATCCATCATGGTCTTCACTTCCTTGCTCATACTCTCACTCCTTCCACTCTTCAGCTGGATCTTGGGAGCTCAGTCCAGTGCTCTGATGTGGAATACGCACAATAACACAGACATCTGATAACCCCCCCACTAGCATAACCCAAAGAAGGAAAGCACACAAACTCTACTACCAAAAAAATAACTGGAGTTAGCAACCACTGGTCAATAATATTGCTTAATTTCAATGGACTCAATTCACCTATAAAAAGACACAGTCTAAGAGAATGGATATGAAAACAAAATCCAGCATTCTGCTGTTTACACGGAACACATCTCAATGTCAAAGACAGACACTACCTCAGAGTAAAGGGTTAGGAAAACTTTTTCCAATCAAACAGACCTAAGAAACAAGTGGATGTGGCTATCCTAATATCTAACAAAATGGATTTCAAACTAAAATCAATCAGAAGAGATGGAGAAGGATACTTTATACTCATAACAGGAACAATTCATCAAGATGAAGTCTGTCCAGAATATCTATGCCCCTAATACAAGAGCAC
Source organism: Myodes glareolus (assembly GCF_982192425.1). Lineage (NCBI taxonomy): Eukaryota > Metazoa > Chordata > Mammalia > Rodentia > Cricetidae > Myodes > Myodes glareolus. The sequence goes on from NC_142026.1 coordinate 126,992,220, forward strand.
CCACATATGTAAAGGAAACATTACTAAAACTTAAATTGCACGTCAAACCCCACACACAAATTGTAGTTTTCATTTCTTTTTTTCTTTTTTTTTTTTTAGTAAATTTTATTAAATTCTAAAAGTTTCCATTTCCGCCCCCCCTCCCAACACCCTCCCACTCCCCCCACTCCCCCCCTCCTTCCCCTCCGTCCGCCAGGGCAGTCAGGGTTTCCTGCCCTGTGGGAAGCTCCAGCTCCCTCCCCCTCCCTCCAAGTCCAGGAAGGCAAGCGTCCAAACAGACTGGATCCCCAAAATCCAGCATATGCAGAGGAAACAGGTCCCAGTGTCATAGTCAATGGCTTTTCAGAAAGACCCCGGGCCAGCCACAGTCAGAGAATCCGGCCAAATTCCGAGAATCTGGCTAGATCACGTCCTCGTTCAGTCCCAGTCCGACTGGCCCTGGTAAATTCTCATCAGATCCGTTCCCTTGTATCAGTGGGTGATAGCATCCCTCGCAGTACTGATTTCGTCTTTCATGTTCCTCCTCCTTCCGCTCCCCCTCCGGACCTCGGGGGGCTCAATCCGTTGCTCCAATGTGGGCCTCCGACTGCATAGCCGTCCTTCTCCAGACAAAGGATCACTCCGAAGGCCCTCTGGATCTAGTTTTCATTTCTTGAGCACAGCCCTCTTCTTGCCTTCTGTTTTTTCCTGGAACCATTTGAGTGTGTCTCTCTTGGACTCAGAGCACATGGCCCCTGTTCTTGTGTAACAGCATTCTAAAGAGCTTGTGGCTTCTGTATCCCTGGATCTTCCTTATCCTTGGCTACTGTCTCATACACCTGCTCAGTTTTGAAGACCCACTGACCACTTCTTTTAAATTAAATCTGGCTTCAGTATTCCTTACCCAGTCAGTCAGGAAAATGAGAAAGAATTCTTCACTTTCTTTCCTTTTATTGGCTCCAAAACCTGTTTGTTTCTCTCTGTTCTCGCTCTCTAAATGCCCTGGCTATTTGCTGCAACGTGTGGGTCAGATGGAGAAGCCAGATTCCTCTTACTCATCACACACCGGTTCTCCTTTCCTTTATATTTACGCAATTCCTGTTTAATGTGTGTGTGTGTGTGTGTGTGTGTGTGTGTGTGTGTGACTTAAATTTAAATATTAGCAGGGTTTAATGCTGCATGTATGTGTATGTAACTTGGATTCAGCTCCCATGTATGTGTGCATGTAATTCTTGTTTTCAGCAATCACGTGGCTCTCCTCCATCTTGCTTCATCAATAATTCTCATCATAATTTCTTGTGAGCTCCAGGGAGTCAACCTGGATCCGTCTCGAACAACAATTTGCCAGTTCCAAGCAGTGCCTGATGGTTCCACAGAGCCTGGACAGTGAACTGAAACATCCAGATACCCCAGGACATGACCCACAACCCTGACTTTCTCAAGTCCCGCAGAGATGACGGATGCTCCCCAGTTCAGAAGGAAGCAGTTTCAAGAACATGACACCCTAAACCCTGCCTCACCTGCTACCTCTTTTAAATCCTCAGCTTTTTATAATAAACAAAAGGGAGGACTGTTAGTATTCAGGCATCTGTACTGACCTGCCCTTAGGGTCTTGACAGGATATGTCCTCAGCTGCAGCCACTAAGAGCACACATGTTCGCATTCGCTATGTTCACTTATAAAAGGCAAGTTGTGCCCACCTCAGGTCTCTTTTCTCTTAAGCCACTCTTTTCCCCCAGCAAATTCTGTGTTTTTCTCTCTTCCCCCTCTATATGTCTAGCCATTTTTCTGCCATTTTTCTCTCCTCTTCCAATAAAACTCCCATGTGAATCCTGTTGAATGGCATGACATTTCCCCACCATTTTAAAATAAATTATTACACAAAAGGACACTAGATTCTGTCTAAATTGGACCATGTCAAGCTCTCACAAGTACAGCTACAGTCAACTACAAGGTCTGCCACTGTGGATCCATCTGTCCAGAGTTAAGATGCTTTGTCCACAGAATCTCCACTGCTCTGTTCTTCTGAGCCTCTTGCAGATCTGTTTCCTCTTCCTGTGAGACCTAATCCCCCAGTGGGTTCTGGGGCTGCAACTCAGTTGTCTTGTGTCTCAGTTAGGCTTTATACTGCACTGATGAAACATCATGAGCAAAGCAACTTAATGAGGAATGGGTCTATTTGACTGATTTATGTCCAGTCATTGTCCATTGAGGGAAGCCAAGGCTGAAACTCAAGCAGGGAAGGAACCTGGAGGCAGCAGCTGACGCAGAGGCCTTGGAAAAGTCCAGTGTACAGTCTTGTTCTTCACGGCTTGCTTAACCTGCTTTCCTACAGTGCCCACGAGCACATATCTAGGTGTGGAAATACCCACAATGGACTGGGCCTTCCGACATCACTCTCTCGTTAAGAAATGCCTTCCAACCTTGCCCACAGCCCAATACTCTGATCTCTGGAGGCATTTTCTCATGGGGGTTCCCTCTTCTCAGATAATTTCAGCAATGTGTCATGTTGACAAGAAACAAGCCAGCACATCATGCTAGGGGCAAGTGCTTTTCCCACTGAGCCATCTTGCTCATGAGTGTTTGTGAGTTTGCTCTGCATCTTTGATCTCTGCTCCTCAGTAGTCCCCGAGATGCTCCTCAGTAGTCAAGAGTCTCAGCTTTCTGAGTTCAATGATGTAATTCTACAACCTCTCATCTCCTGTTCCCTTGATGTCCTACAGGAAAACTAAGCTTTCAGAATTTATTAGAGACCTTTGCCCTTCAGTCAGATTGCTTAGACTATTTCTAGACTGAGGTTGTCTCTCTAGTGATTGTCCCTGTTTTCAGTTCTATACAAAGAGCAAAATGTGATCATGGAAGTGTAGTTGAGGATTTAATCAATGGTTCTTTACTCATATCTCTCTGTCATAATGATGATAGCAGTCTTCCCCAGAAAGGGAATTTCTGCCAGGCGGTGGTGGCTCACTCCTTTAATCCCAGCATTTGGGAGGCAAAGGCAGGCAATTCTCTGTGAGTTAGAGGCCAACCTGGTCTACAAAGTGCATTTGAGAACTGCTAAAACTGCTATACTGGGAAATCCTGTCTGAAAAACCAAGAAAAGAAAGAAAGAAAGGAAGGAACTAAGGAAGGAAGGAAGGAAGGAAGGAAGGAAGGAAGGAGGGAAGGAAGGAAGGAAGGAAGACAGACAATTCCTTCAGTTCCTTTTCTTACACCGAATATAAGTCATTTGTCTCCCTTTGTAGGGTTTTGAATAAGAATGGCCCTCATAGGCTCACATAGTTGAATGCTTAGTCACCAGGGAGTGGAACAGTTGTTGAATTAGAAGGATTAGGTGGTGAAGCCTTGTTGGGGGAAAGTGTATCACTGAGCTTGGGCTTTCATTTTTCAAAAGCCCATGCCTGACCTAGTCTTGCTCTCCCTTCCTGTGGAAGATGGCTCTCAGTTGCATCTCCAGCACATGCCTGCCTGCCACTATGCTCCCTGACATGGTAACATTGGATTAAACCTCTTAAACTCTAACAAGCCCCATTAAATGTATCCACTTAAAAGAACTGCCATGCTTATGGTATCTGGTGAAAGCAAGAGAGTAGTGAAGATTTTTGTGCTTTTCAAGGTGATTCTCTTTTCCCCAGAGACAAAGCCTTCCTGCTGTGCAGCCCCACAGCTCTTCTATATTGTCAAATCTCCCGACTGGAGCAATTCCTAGGCTGCTTTTGAGAATGGGGATGGATTGTGCCTTAGAGATCTTTTCTTTAAAAATTGATGCTTATCCACTTAAGAGTGAATATATATTTTGTTTGTCTTTCTGGGTCTGGGTTACCTCACACAGGATGCTTTTTTTATAGTTCCGTCCATTTGCCTAAAAATTTTAAGACGTCATTGTTTTTCACCACTGAGTAATCGTGTAAATGTTCCACATTTTCTTTATCAGTTCTTCAGCTGAGGAACATCAAGGTTGTTTCCAGGTTCTGACTATTAAGAATAATGCTGCTGTGAACATAACTAAACAAATATTCTTGTAGTGTGAGTGTGCTTCCTTTGGGTATATGCCCAAGAGTGGTATTGTGGGTCTTGAGTTAAGTTGATTCCCAATTTTCAGTGAAACTGCCATACTGATTTCCAAAGTGGCTGTACAAGTTTGTACTCCCACCACCAATGGAGGAGAGTTCCCCTTACCCCACATTCTCTCCAGCATAAGCTGTCATCAGTGTTTTTTATCTTAGTCATTCTGACAGGTGTAAGATGGTATCTCAGAGTTGTTTTGATTTGCATTTCTCTGATGGCTAAAAATGTTGAGCAGGGGTTGGGATTTTGCTCAGTGGTAGAGCACTTGCCTAGCAAGGGCAAGGTCTTGGGTTCGGTCCTCAGCTTCAAAAAAAAAAAAAAAAGACAAAATAACAAAAAAGACCAAAAAAAAAAAAAAACCCACAACGTAACTGGCACACACAACCTGGGGCTGGAGAAATGGCTCAGAGATTAAGAGCATTGCCTGGCCTTCCGAAGGTCCTGAGTTCAATTCCCAGCAACAACATGGTGGCTCACAACCATCTCTAATGAGGTCTGATGCCCTCTTCTGGCCAGCAGGCATACACACAGACAGAATATTGTATACATAATAAATAAATAAATAAATACATAAATAAATAAATAAACATTTTTAAAAAATATTGAGCAATTTCTTAAGTGCCTTTCGGCCATTTCAGATTCTTCTGTTGAGAATTCTCTGCTTAGTTCTGTACCCCATTTATTAATGGAATTATTTGGAGTTTTGATAACAAGTTTCTTTTGTTCTTTATATATTTTGGAGATCAGTCCTCTGTTCAATGTGTGGTTGGTGAACATCTTTTCCCATAGACATAAAGCTGAGGATAAACAGGCTACAATCCACAGTCACAGAGAAGCAAGGTAAAAAGGAGGATCCTAAGAGGAACATGCAAGGAGGGCCCCAGGAAGGGAAAATAATTAAGATCTCCTGGGAAAACTGGGAGGAGGTAAATGGAAGGGAATGGGTGATGGGGACATGAGGGATGGAGATGGCCAAGTTGGGGAAGGAACAGAGAGGGAGAGCAATGAAAGAGATACTGTGATACAGGAAGCCATTATGGGGTAAGGGAGAAACCTGGTACTAGGGAAACTCCTGGGAATCTACAAGGATGATTCCAGCTAAGAGTCCTAGCAATAGTGGAGAGGGTACCTGAACTGGCCTTTCCATGAAATCAGATTAGTGACCACCCTAGCTCACATCAAAGAATCTACATCCAGTAAATGATGGAAGAAGTTGCTGTGACCCACAGCCAAGCACTGGGCCAAGCTCTTGGAGTTCAGTTGAAGAGAGGGAGGAGAGATCAAATGAGCAAGCCTGATGAGGGGTTCCCCTCTGTGTGCTGTGATTACCATTAATGAATAAAAAAACTGCTTTGGACCTGTAGCACGAAAGGACTTAGCTAAGTGGGGAAAACTAATCTGAATGCTGGGAGAAAGAAGGAGCAGTTAGAAAGAAGCTATGGAGCCACCACTGGAGACAGACGTGTTGAAACTTTGCTGGTAGGCCACGACCTCGTAGTGACCCACAGATTAATGGAGATGGGTTAAACAAACATGTAAAATTAGCCAATAAGAAGCTAGAGCTAATGGGCCAAGCAGTGATTTCAATGATATTGTTTCTGTGTGATTATTTCAGGGCTGAGCTGTTGCGCAGTCAGGAACAAACAAGCAGCCTACTATTACACAAGCCAGTCAAGATTATGATGGGGAAAACCACAGAGCAGCTGACCCAAGCTTGTGGTAGCTCACAAATTCTGGACTGACACCTGAGCAACCTACATGGGAAAAAACTCGGCCTCTGAATGTGGGTGGTGGTCATGTGACTTGATCTGTTTGGTGGGTATGGGGTCCTGGCAGGGGAACCAGAACTTATCCTGGGGGCTTCAACTGGCTTTTGGGGGGTGTATTACCTATGGTGAGATATGTTTCCCAGCCGGATTCAGGGGGGAGGGACTTGGTCCTGCTTCAACTTGGTATTTCAGATTTTGGTGACTCCCCAAGGGAGGCCTTGTCCCTTCTGAGGTGCAGATTTGGGGTGTGGGGAAGCAAGAGAATGAAGGTAGGGGGAACTAGGTTTGGAATGTAAAATAAAAGATTTTTAATTAAATAAAAAAGAAGGAAAATGATGTTTATTTGTTTGTGTGTGTGTGTGTGTGTAGGCCCACACATGGCCATGTGTGTGTGTGTAGGTCCACACATGGGCATGTGTGTTCACCTACTATGGTGTGTGTGTGCTTTTCTGTAAGTATACATTCCACGCATGTTCATGTATTTGGCTACTATGATGTATGTGTGTATGTATGTGTACATGTGCTTGGATGTGTATTTGTTTATATGGTATATGATTATACATGTACCTGTGTGTGCTTGTGAATGTGCATGTGGAAGTAGAGGGCAATGTTGGGCATTTCTTTCCACCTTATTGTGAAAATATGATCTCTTTGTGAGTCTGGTCTTTGCCATTTTAATTGGACTGGCTGACCAATGAGATCCCAAATGTATCTGTCTGTGCCCTACAGTACTGGGTTATATACCCACACTTCCATGCTTGGCTTTCACATGGTGCCTGAGAGCTCACCTCAGGTCCTCATGCATGGGTAGCAAGTGTTTTACCCACGGAGCTGTCTGCCCAGCTGTCACTGAGACTTTGATGTGCATTTCCCTGGTGAGCAGGGCTGTGCAGCATCTTTAGTACACATGCTGTCTACTCCTGTGTTATTCTGAAGAAATTCCTGGCATGTTAGTGACCATTGTCCATCTAAATAAACCAGTCCGTTTTATTGGTATTGACATGTACGAGGCTGTGCATATTTTGCTACAGACCTTGTTGATGACACATAATTAGATAGTAATCAGCTATTAATCAGTTTCTGTCACTATGATCCAGTACCTAATCTTCTGTCTATGGCCTCTTTGCTCTGGCAGAGCACCATGGTGGGAAGTATGTGAAGGACCGTGATGGCTGGAAATAAAAGAAATGGGAGAGTGGTGTCCCTGTTTATCCCCAAGTGCACACCCAATTACATCATTTCCTTACTCTCAGTCCTGCCCTTCATAGGTGCTGAACCCTCTCCAAAGCACCAACACCTGGGACTAAACTCCTCAGTACCTGGGCCTTTGAGAAACGCTTCGGTTCCAACTAACAACGTATGCTTTGGAAATGTCTTTGGGATGCCTAGTCATGGTTTGTTTGTTTACTGAAACAAGGTTTCACTCTGTGGCCATGGCTAGTCTGGAACTCACGAAGTAGAACAGTCCTGTCTCAGTCTCACAGAGTCTGCCTCCTGAGTGCTGAGATTGAAGGTGTGAAGCCCTCTTCCTGGGCCTCTATTGATATTTGTTCCCCTTTGCTTCCACCTTTGTAATTTTATGTTTTCAATTTTGCTTTTGTTGCCTTTGCATTTTGCATTCTGTTTCAAAGATAATTACAAAATAAATATCAAAAAATGCTTTATACTTTTTACAGTAGTTTTACAATGTCAGATTTTATACTTAAATATTCAATCCATTTTGCGGATGGTTTTGTATCATGTGTACTGGAAGTTTCCCGTTGAGCCATTTGCATGCTGCTTCGAAATTTCCCTGGTAGCGTTTATTGTAGAGATTTTCCTCCCCCATCGTTGAATCCTGGCATCTTTGTTAAAGATCTGTGTGCAAGATTGCATCTAGGTCCCCTGTTCTGCTTCATTGATCAGTGCTTGTTTTCTGTCATACTGTCTTGATTACTGTAGCTTTGGGTAGAGTTGGAAATGAAGAAATGTGGTACATGCTGCTGTGTTCATTCTCAATATTCTTTGAATGCGGCTGCAGAGATGACTCAGTCATTAAGAACTCTTGTTGTGGCAGAGGACCAGAGTTCTAATTCCAGCACCCACGTGATGCTCACAGCCATATACAGCACCAAGGTGCACAGACATACATGTGAAAAACCACTCATATTCATACATGAAAGTGCATCGATCTGAAAATTAAGAAATACTTTTATATTTGTAGCTTTCCCAGATTTATGCCAGGACCTGCAGCGGTCTCTGGCTCTGGCCCACTGGCTCAGTGGTTGCTTCCCTGTACCTGCACCTGCAGAGTTAGCTGTCTCAGGTCTGCTCCAGCCCAGTTTGCTTGCTCAGTTCTACCTCTGAAAATCTCCTTGATCTGGATCTGCACCCATTCCTGCTCCCATGGAGCTCACCACCTCAGGCTTGCTCCAGCCTATGTCACTAGCCCAGTAATGCTTCCGTAAATGTCCCTGATGTGGATCTGCTCCTGCTTCTGTCGCATTTGAATTAAGTTTTTCTAAGGCCTGTGTCTTGGTAGTCAAATCAACCACCTGTTTTCCCAAACAACTTTTTAAGAGATTAACCAAAAATTGTTAAAGCAATAGCAAGGATTATCAAAATGATAATTTATAGTTTGCCAATCCTGGCATTCTTTATTTGTTAAAACACTAACAAAATATCAATACACTCTAACCACCCCCACCCCGACTCTACAAAAAAAGTATACTGATTTTGACAGGACTTTTACAGATTGACCAAGAACTAAGGGAATATTACAGTTACTTTATCACAAATGGAATAGATGTTGCCACAAACCTCGAGAAGTAAAATAATTACCAGAAAATTCTTTGAAAAATTTTATGTAAAAGTCATGCAATACAGCCATGCACACATTTGTAGAAACATGATCATCTGCAAGACAATCACAAGAAGAAAGTTCATAGACACCTGAGTAGAAAGATGACATTTTAAAGATGCCAAGTCAGCAATCAGATGGCTTCCAGTAAGGAGAATAAAGGACAGACATCACCAGTGACTTCTGCTAAACAACTAGTCCTGCATTTCTCTTTCCTAAGATTAGTTGTTACAGGTTTCCTTTAGTGATGCCTGAGATATCTGAATATGTCCAGTCTACTTAATGCCTCTGTAGTTTACAATTTAATAATGGAGAAATAGTGCATTTTACATTAGTAATACTTAGTAGCATCCCATAAGAGCTCAAAATCCAAGAATCAGTCAGATGTGGTGTACAAACCTTTAAGCTCGATACTGGGGATGTAGGGGCAGGTGGATCTCTGAGTTCCAGGTCAGCCTGGTCTACAAAGTGAGTTCCATTCCAGTTTGTGCTATGTAGTAAGGTCCTCAAATAAATATTGTTTTCAACAGTGAATTCTCCATACTTTAGGGTTCTTATGTTGTCACTGTGTATGTGTCGTGTGTGTCAGTGTTAGTGCACTTGTGTACAGTGCCCCCGTGGAAACTAGAGTGAGTTCACTCTCCTTCCATCCCGGGTTCGGATGTGCAGAAGAAGCTTCTCTGAGCACAGTGGAGAGCAGCACTGACCCAGATCTGCACCAGGAGGATGTGGACCCAGCCGCACCAGCTCCCAGGATCTTCTGCCTTTCACTGCCAGATTGTCACTGCAGGGGCAGCCAGCCTGTCGGATGAGCAGCTTCTGGGTTCTCTGTTCTCAGTGTGAATGTGGGCATTGCTCGACCTAGTGCATGTCACAGAAACTAACATATAATAGTAATAATATCTTAAAATATTATCTTTTTGTTTATGTAGTATCCCTTTGTATCATATATAGTTATATTAAATTAACAGATACATTTCTTATTTTGTTCTAACAAAGGCTGCATAGTACAGGTGTGGTTATAATAGACATCTATTACAAAATCAATTATTAACAGTATTTAACTCCCAGACAAATATCTTTGGGAGGGTGGAAGTCTTCCTAGTCTGTCTGACCTAGATACTGGTTAGTTATACACACAGGAGTAAAACTACATATTCCTGCTAAGGAGATCTGGTTATCCTGTTTCCTATGCTAGGAATGGGTAGATAGCCACAGTCTTTTCCACATTTCTAGTTCAAGTACTTCCATCTTAAGGGCAAATTCTACCCGGGAGCACCAAGAGTACAGGGTGATAAGAAAGGACCCAAACGACTACACAAAGTGAAAGACCCTGAAATGCTGTCTGCAGCATCCTGATTCATCTGGTGGAGGCTGATGGAAGGGAGAGTAGTGGTACCAGATGAACTCTCACAACTTCTCTGGAGCATCTTCAACCTGCAGCAAGGAAACACATCTATTGAAGGGTCTGAGGAGAGCCTGGGTCAGTTCTCCTGGGTGCCCTGTACCAGTCATCACTACCCACAGCCACCCTCACTGAGGGTCATTCAGTTCCCTCCTCCATCACCCCTGGGCTCTCCATCCTGGATCCCCTACTGTCTTCCTCCTTCTTTCCCTTGTCCCAGAGTCCCAGACCCTGCTGCAGACCTGGAGATCAGAATAAAGTGGTGATGATCAGCTCTGCTTCCTGATTTAGGGGCTGATGGGAGGGACTGGAAGAGTGGCGGGGGGGGGACACCTCTATCCAAATTTCTTCTCCAAAATTTCTCAGCCTCGGTGTATCACACACAGGTGTGGATGTGACTGTCCCTGCCCCACCCTGTCCATATGTACAGCCCAGATGGGAGGGGTAGACCCCATCAGCATCTCATTCCCTCCTCTCCAGTGGGGACACAGCTCCAGGGGAACTGGAGGCTGCTGCTGCTTGATTCAATTCTATTTTGTGTGTATGAATGTGAGCCTGCATGTCTGTATGTGCACTATGTGACTACATGGGCTCTGTGAAGAAGAAGAAGAAGGGCAGGTTCTCCTGGACCTAGAGTTGTATAGTCGTGAACTACCTTGTGGGTTCTGGGACTAGAACTCTGGTCTGATGCATGAGCAGCAGGTGGTCTTGCCACTGGGTCACCTTTTTATTTATATCTCTTTATTTTTGTCTGCAAGAGGGAATGTTCTTCCCTTTACACTCTAAGTGGAACTGGCATGTTCTTTTGTGTTCCTGCTGTCTCCACATCTGCATCATGGAACCTTTCTGATTAGGAAACTGCTCTGATCAAACACCTGCTGTGTTCCCTCCTCATTCCCAACTGGTCTGTGACATGATTCCTGTCCTGTGAAGAACATGCACATGTTATTGCTAGTAGGTGACATGAACTTCATATTTCCTGCCTCCTTTATCAACAAGAAGATACAGTTGAGGGACAAGATCAGGACTTCAGGAATTTCTTCCTTGTTCCTCATCCACCGGTTTCTTACTCCACTCCCAACACTGCCCTCAGTACCTGTAATTGCCAAGTATTCTCTTCAGAGAAGATTCAAAATCAAGCATGTGATAATTATCAGCAGGACAGAGATGTTGGTCTTGATGGCCACGGACGAAGGCTGGACCACATCTGGAGCAGCAGTTGGTGAGGCTGAAGTGGAAATAACTGTTGAGTCTTTGACCAGACCTCAAATCTGAGGAAATCTCACTTTAGTTTCTTGGTTCTCATGCAATTCAGCGACACACAGAGTTCCACCCCTGTTGCTATGAAACACCTGTTTAGGTGGATCATGATTTGGAAGAGAGAGAGGAAGCATGTCCCCTGTCCTCAAAGATTCATGGAAATATGGTCGGGGAAGCAAGGTTATGATGGGGCCTAATCTTTCCTCTGTCAGGAGAGGAACTCACCTGTGAAGATGATGCCAGGGACGAAGAAAGATCAGGTGAGATGAAAAGCAACAGTGAGTCTAGAATGGGGAAAAGATCAGGAAACACAAGGTGCTCAGACTGTAATGGTCAGTGAGAACCACAGTGAGAGAAGAATTAATGAGATAGAAGAGGGTGAGAAATAAAATGAATGATGCAAAAAAAATCCCATCAACCCAAGAATTCATGGTGGTTAAATTATTGCACACACACACACACACACACACCTCATCTGCAAAGAGACCTTTGTCCTTGTTGTCATCACTGGATCTCAGACAGAAAGATCACCAAGAAATCCCCCACCCAGTCTATCAAATGGAATGGAGTTTCCCCTAATGATCTAGGTAATACCTACTTGATTTTCCTTATGGTGCCTTAAGAGTTCCTTGAGCCAGTGCCTGCAGTCTGCTCTTGATATTGTCTTGAGATCTTTTATTAATTGTTCATCTTCCTTCCACTTATCCATGATACCACCAGCTTCAGGATCAATCAGTGTCCAATTCATATTCATTGTGTTGAAGATGAAGGAGTACTTTCCATTGATGTTAAATGTCCAGGAGGCACCAACAATTTGTCCATGTTCATACTGAGAAAGCATGGTGACCTGTAAAGTGGACTGACCTGCGAATCACACACAATACCTTCATGCTTCACTCTCATAGATCCATCACTTCTCCAAAGGTAAGGACTTTCCCACTGGCTTATGAGCCAGGGTCATTTCCACATGACTTGCCCTTTGTTACCCACTGGGTATTACATGCTTCCAAAGTTGAACCAATGCTCAGCTCTCTCACACAGACACACTCACCATCCCATTCCCACACGTGCTCTGCCCTTCCTCTCTTTTGTCACCTGTCTCTGCCTCTATACTCGATCCCACACTTACCACTGATCTCGGTCATTTCTTGCTTAGTGTTAGCCAGCATCTTCCTGAATTCTTGCCTCAAGTAGTCCAGCCTTTGGATCATATCTGTCCACACTTGAGCCCCATTGGTTGCATTTCCCAGGTCACCCAAAGGTATGAATTTGCTATCATTATATTGAAGTAAAGGCTCTCCATCCACAGAGCACTGTCCTTCACACCAGGACTGCCCAGGTGTGGTACCAGCCTTGACAATGACGTCACACGTAAAAGAGTGTGTATCTGCCAGAGAAACAAACAGGTCAGGTACAAAGAGTGAGTAGAAAGTCACAAAACTCATGGTTCTGTGACACCCAGAATCCCTCTGAAGGGTAAACGGGTAGGAAGAGAAGCCTCTAGTTAAGATGTCAATCAGCTTCTGGATCCATATTTCCAGGCCATCTTTGACTGTCTTAGAGTGGAAGGACCCCTCAGATGCACAACATATCACCAGGGGGATTCAACTCACAAGTACTTTAGTGACTTTTTCAAGTATTGAGGAATAAAATATACCAGATAGTATCTGTTCCTGAGACTGAAAATCTACTGACCACACAGAAAAAGAAGATGTCATAGAACATATGGTAAATTCAACATGGAGCCTGGAGTTCAGCAAAGGCCTCCTGGACTATGCTGCAACTTTTCATGGGAGGGGAGCTGTCACCTGTGAGCACAGTACTCACCGTGTTCCCACTTGACCACTTCACACATCACTGTTGGGCATCAGATCTCAAATTCTCTCCCGTTAAACCACATCCCTAACTCATTCTCAAGAAGAGATCTCTGTCTGAACTTCTCAGAGCCCTGATTGTCTCTTCTCTTCCTCGGGCAGTTGTTTCCCAGCACACTTATGGCCCCTGGTCTCCCAAACTAACAAGAGAAGACACAATATCCTAGAGCTGTTCTGTTCAGCAGACTGCACAAACAAGTAGGAAAGACCTAGTGGGGCATAGACATAAATACTCTTCTGTGTGTGTGCAGACTTGAAATCTAAAATTATAATTTTAAAGGAAGTTTTAACAAGTTTGTCATATAATCATACTAAAAATGCAGAAATATTACAAAAGAAAAACCTCCTTCCCTTCTCTCATCCCACAACTTTTGTTCTGAGGTGGGCTGTTGCAGGTTTTGGGACATCCTCTCCTGTCCCTTCAACCAGCTTCCTCTTCCTTCTCCTCTCTGCCTCTTCTGCCACCCTGTGTCTTCCATCTCTGTGGTTTTCCTCAACTTTCTCCTTCCTCCCACTCCTAAGGCTAGAATTTGTTCTTTAATGGCTGGAATCCTTCTCACTAAGTACCCCTGCTGGAAGATTGGTGGACACGAACGTGAGCCCTTGTGAGCCGAGAACTAGCTTTGTGGTTGTGAAACAAAGGTCACAAACTCAGCATTTTGGTGAATCAGATACAATATGCATCAGCTGCCTGTAAGAAAAATCCGGTTAGGAGTTTGATGAGCAGAAACTATTTTGCTAAAGGAGGAACAGGCATTTATGAAAGTGATTGAAAGGAAGCATACTTGATGTAATAACATCTAAGTATGCACCAATAAATAATATACTATTAATAATAATGATGGTGATGATAAATGTCTTAGAAGGAAGTACTTAAACTCACAGTTCCAGATTTGAGAAGAAAAACATTTTTATACTTTCTTACAACTGTGTCACAGTAGCATTGATTAAACAAGGTCTCAGAAAGCCTTGGCACTCACCAAGCAGGCTAAACAGTCATGCCACTGACACCAGGGTTCTCCTGCCTCTGCTTTCTTAGTATTGACAGGGAAAGCACACAGCATCACACCTGGCTCTATTACAGTGTCACTAGGGAACAAACCCACATCTTCCTGGTTGTGAAGCAGGTCTTCTACCACTCAGCTCTCTCCCCATGTTTGGACACACTAACTTTCAGTAGTCAGCGAACAGCCAGGGTTTTCTGGAGACAAAGCCCATGTGCTCCAGGAGTGGCTTGCAGAGGCTGGGCCATACTTCATGAAACAGGAAGTTCAGAACTTCTAAAGCTGGAAGTGAAGGGTGTGTAAAAAGGCTCAGTACATGTGTCAAAGGATATGTGATATGAAATATGTCCACTCTATCCATGGAGAAGCATTGATGACTCTTATTTGCCAAGCATAGGAAGGAGCCCAGGGAGAAAGGCACAGGCCTTGCCAGACTACACAAGACCATGGCTGTGGTGGTTTGAGTAAGAATGGCCCCCATAGTCTCATGTATTTGAGTGCTTCATCATCAGAGAGTGGTACTTCCTAAGAGGGATTAGGAGTGTGGCCTGGTGTGAGTAGGTATGGCCTTATTGGAGGAAGTGTGTCATTGAGGGTGGGTTTTGACATTTTAGAAAACCCATCCCCAACCCAGATTGTTGCCTTTGGATCTGGATGTAGAACTCTCAGCTACCATATCTGCCTGGGTACCACCATACTCCTCACCGTGAGGATAATGGACTAAACCTCTGAAACTGTAAGCAAGCACCAATTAAATGCTTTGTTTTATAAGAGTTGCCATGGTCATTGTGTCTCTTCACAGCAATAGAACAGCGAACAAGACCATGTTTCTCCTTTAAGTTGCATTTGGTAGAGGGTTTATCACAGCAACTGAATGAAACCAGAACAACACACGCCAGACCCCCTGCAGTGCTCCAGGGATGGCTTCCTGGACCTGGTTAAAGGATCACCATGCTCACACTGTAAGACAAAGAAAATCTAGACTGGTTAAATCTGTTAGTATAGGAGTGATGGCCAAAAAATCTCAGAGAAGTGCATGTGCCAGAGTGGATGGAACAGCAAACATTTCAAGGGAAAGTGTGCAGAGTTCATGCTGTCTGTGGATGCTAGAGCATCCCTCCTGAGAAGCACAGTGAGAAGGACCAGGGAGAAGGGCACCAGCAATGCTGGAAACTCTAGGATGGTGATGGAAGCTCAAGGATGGCGGGGGGAATAGAAACCAGTATCACTGAATCCCAAGAAATATGGTACAGGAAAGTCCAATCAGGTGGAGTGGTCAAGAGACAGTAACATCAAGGACTGTGGGTCACTGTTGAGTAGGGGGACCCACCTTGAAGCCTAACTGCTTAAGGAGGGTCAGAAAAACCTTAAATATAGAAAATGGTTAGCCAATCCAGATTTGGCTGGATGTGAATAAATAAACACAAAACAGATGATCAAGACACTGAAAATGGCTGCCGCATGAAAACCCAGACTCCTGTGCCTGTTGTTTAAACTGAACCATTGGGGCTAGAGAGATGGTGCCATGGTTGAGGGCATTTGATTTTGCAGAAGATCCAGGTTTGAGACTCAGCAACCACACATGGTGGCTCGACACGGCCTGTAATTCCATTTCCAGGGGATCAAATGTTCTCTTTTGTCCCCCAAAGGCACCAGGCACATACATAGTGCATGTACATACATGCATACATGCAAGCAAAACAAAATAAATCTAAAAAAAAACCCAATAAGATCCCAAACCCTTCCTTCTGTATGTGACCGTGGCCTTGGTATTTACCACAGAACAGGAAAATAATTAATACAGCTACTATATCAATACTAAAGTCTTCACAGGACAGACGGTCTCTGTTACACCTGCTCAGCTCTGCTCTTGGAGCTTGAAAGCAGCAGAGATGACAAATGCATGGAGAGCAGGGCTGGACCTGCCTCTAGGACCCTCTGTCCAGGACGGTCTGTCAGTCTGAGGTGTCAGTCCCAGGAAATGATCCTGGGTGGAGTTCATTGCAGTGCATAATTGGAGAATCGCCTTGCTTGGGCAGAAATCAGTTTGCCCCACTGTAGAGGGAAAATAGACTCCATTTTACTGTGTCTCCTGGCAGGGTTCTGGGCCCTGGGAAAGAGTAGTCTGTGGTCCTGGGCTATCAGAAGACCCATCAGGCCCCAGGCAGACATCATGAGGTGAGATCTTTCCCACTAGGTTATTAGGTGGACAGGTCACATTCAGATAAGATGTCCAAGAAGAGAGACAATGCTGCAGGGGTACAACAGACCACTTGTATGTTGAAAACTGCCTAGCAGGGTGAGACAGATCTCTGGTCTGACAGAACATCTCCAGTTCCCCAGATGGCTGTGGAACTCTTACCTCATCTAGAAGAAGAGACTGAGGTTAGCTCTCAAGTAAGCTGCCACCTCTCCCACAGCAAGCACCTGGGGCTTCAAGGAGTGTTCTCTATGGTCATGGGATCTAAGGAGTGCACTGGACAGCAAAAGAGAGATCAAGAGGTCCTAAAGTCAGGGCCTCTTCGTGTCATTTCTAGATATCCCAAATGTCACAGGCAGCATAGAACCCTCTGCTGACTGGGCAGCACGCAGCTTTGGCAGAGCATTTGATGACGCCCTGTGGGGACCGGCACCAGTACTGGGACGTGGATATGCCCTAATCTGGGGTCAGAAGGACAGAGGACAAATCTGCTGTCCCATTCATCAGCTTGTTTCCTTTTGCTGCTGTCACACTGAATGCAGACCTGAGTATTTGATGTGCGACAGATATAGTGAGACTACCAGGTTGAAGCTATTTAGTGCCTGCCATTTACAGAAAACAAAAAACAAAAACAAAAAAAGAAACAAGAAAACGCCTTCTCCTTCCTGAATGAACACCATTATCTGATACCATCTCCCCTGGTGGTAGATTATGAGGGCCTTAGAGCAAGGACAGAAGCTTTTGAAATCTCCCACACAGGACCATTGCCTGAGTCCTCCATAGTGGAAAAGGTGTTAGGCCCTGCTTAGCTGAGAGAAGCTCACATCGCCACCTGGTGGAAGAGAAGGTAAAGCGAAAGAGCCCCTTAGGACAGTGAACTACGAAGAGAATTTTCCTTATCTGAAAGGGAGCCTAGCGAATTTGCTGTGTGTTAGGATACACAGAGTTGAACTGCGATTCCGGAATTTGGAAGACAGACAGAGAGAGAGAGAGAGAGAGAAAGAGAGAGAGAGAGAGAGAGAGAGAGAGAGAGAGAGAGAGAGAGAGAGAGAGAGAGAGAGAGAGAGAGAATATTATTGCAGATTCTATAGCGTGTGCTTTCATGTGAAATCCTGTCTTAAAACAAGAGAAAGAGAAGTAAAGTACGAACTTGTATGATTGTGACTGCCTTGTCCTTGGAAACATCTGTTACGATCTTCCGAGAATAGCGTGGGAAGGTGGGAAAGAAAGCTCAAGCACAAATGGGTCCCGGCAAGGTGGAGGGCTTGAGAGGAATCCCCCGGGAAGGCAGTCTTCAGAGCAGAGACTGCCTTAGGTCCAGGGGAGCTGTCTGAGATCGCCTCCCGGAGGGCTCCACACTGGCGACAAGGCTTAGGCTTCAGTGAATGGTACTGAGGGCGTCACTAGCTTCTTCCGTCTCCTACTGTGCGGTCCTCATTTATGGAGCTCCTTCGGAGCCTGCTGCAGTAACTTTCCCCTAATTTTGTCAAGTCACTGAAGAGAAACCCGGAGGGACACGGTGACGACTAGGACTCCCAGACTTAAATCCCAGTGACAGTGAAGAGAGAGAAGCCCAGGAGCTTTCCCTGAGGAGACTTTGATCTTCCTGCCCGATGCTCCCCTCCCCCACTCCCATTCATTTATTTCCCAGTAACTCACGGGGCTGCAGTGAAAATCCCAGACAGCTAAGTAGAACGAAAAGGCACAGAACCAGGGAAAGATTGCGTCCGGTGGCTGCAGCTTTTGCCATGGTTCCTTCCTGAGGCCCGGCACCCGACAGGAGTGACTGGAGCTGTGGAGGGAATGGGGGAGTCCTCAGTGCCGCCCCGCAGAGGACCCCCGGTAGAGTTTCTCCAAAGACCGGGCACCTGGGCTGTGAATTCAGTCCTTTTTGTGCTCCACCCATGCCGGTTCCTAGTTCCCATCTTTTTCTACATCTCTTCGGGGTTCCTTCAGGACCCTGTGGTTGGTCCTCCCTCCCAGCAGATCAGGGTCCCCCTTGCACATAGGCGCAGGGAGCGTTCTTGTGAATGGAAAGGCGAGGTCACTGTGGTCCTGGGCTCCCCCTTTTGCTGTCCCTTCACCTCACTCACCCGCAGCTGCACTCTCAGGGACCGTGGGCAACAGAATGAGGAAAGACAGAGACCGAATAAAATCGTGCTTTCAGCAAGTCGTGTCTTCAGTTGGTTCTCTGACCAAAGCGCTGCTGAAATTTACCCGGTCGCATCCACGTGAGGTTGCCACGCCCCCCAGCATCAAAGTGTCTTTAGGACCTTCCCATAAGTGGCACTGTTAGCTTTAACGGTTTCCCCTGCTTCTCTAGATTCACACTCTCGCTGTCTCTCTCTAGACCAGCCCTCTGGGTTCCCTGGGACCTCCAGCCTACTCTTTCTCACTTCCTCTTTCTCAGATTTCTCCTCCATTCCAGACTCATTTGCCCTTCCAGGTCCCTTCCCCATCGCCACCTGAAAGTGTTTGAACCCTCAAGTTCAAACCCTCTGCTTGTCACTGTGGCCCCTCCCCCAGCCCCTCTTTTCACTCACCCTTCCCCCTCCATTTCCTTCCTTTCGCTTTCTCCCTGTTGAAGACAGCAGCTATCTTGTGGGGAAGGAAGCCTGAGCTTTCCTCCTTACCTCTGTGACACTAGCACCTAAGGCCTTCAGGGGAGTTCTGAAACTAAAATCTTCTCCCAATTAAAAGCAGCTTCTGGGGTCTGGAGAGAGAACTCAGAGGGTGAGAGCACCAGCTGCTCTTTGGAGACCCAGGCTGGATCCCCAGCATCCACACAGCAGCTCACAGCCTGGGGAACTGAGGTTCCAGGGGATTCCATACAGGCTCCTGGCCTACATGGGCATAGCACACACATGGGCTAGAGAAAGATACACACATAAAGTGCTCATACACATGTGCTAAAAAATTTTTTTCTTTGTTTTGTAAGAGGCTTTTACATAGTCCAGATCTTTGGTAGAAAATTTTTGAATTAGATGTCACTTTTTTTCAAGTGTTTTTTTTTTTTTTTTGCAGTTAAACCCTATGTTTGTGAAGGTGTGTGCATGAGTGTGTGAGTGTGTGTGTGTGTGTGTGTGTGTGGTGGGTGCTGTACGTGCAGGATGGTGACTGACCGTGGCTGTGGATCCACAGGTTCCATCCATCTTACTTGAGGACACAGTGTCTTCCACTGGCCTCAGGTCTGTGAGTTGCCTATGGTGTATGGCCAGTGAGTCCCAGAAACCCCACCTCTCCCCACTTCTGTATCTAAAATAGCTTTGAATTCATTCTAGATCCCAGCTTCTTAAAGTTAAATACAGTTATCTAATGGAAAGTAAGTGTGGGGAGAAACCAGGAAATAAAAGAAAATTCAGGAGATGGGAAAGATTGTATAAGGCAGAGATGAAGAAGGACAGCAGAACATGAATATATGAGAAGGGAATGGGAGTTACTGGGAGAGGAGGGCACAGTAGGGCAGGGGTAGGGGAGGCTGTAGTGGTGTCTGTAGTGCAGTGTGTGTTTTTCATGTCAGTGTTGCCTCCATGCTGTGTTTACTCTATGGTAGGCACTGTCAGTTAAAACACAGAGGAAAAAACTGTAAGAGACAGTGATCAATGTTGTTGGCCTGACTGACTTAGCAGATATGGAGAATGGTTGAGATACTCTGTGTCTGTGGGGACACAGTGAATCACAGCAAGATACTTCACCAGTGGGGTGACCCAGCCCAGGTCACCATAAAGAGGAAGTGTCTCTATTACTCTTTACCTGCTACAATCACAGGTAAAACAATGGAATCTATACCTGTAGCTGCCCAGCTTTCACTGTCAGATTGCACTGCTGAGGAACCCAACCTATTGGACTGAAAATTTCTGAGTTCTCTGATGCTCCAATGTCCCCAGGGCAATATGTCATCAAGGAAATGGCTTCTGGGTGGAGTTCATGGCAGTGTCTGAGTGGAGAATCATCTTGCTTGGGCAGGGGCCAGTCTGGCCCATCTGCGACAGGGAAAATAGATTCCATTTCAATGTGCCTCCTAGAATTGTCCTGGGCCCTGGGAGAGAGCAGCTTATGGTCCTGGGCTATCAGAAGGCCCATCAAGCCTCAGAAAGACATGATGAGGTGAGCTCTTTTCCAATAGGCTAATGTGTGGACAGATCATAGTCAGACAGGATGTCCAGAAGTGAGACAAATCCGCAAAGGATGTGGTGGTCATACATGTTGGGGGCTCCCTAGCAGGGAGAGACAAGGACTGACAGAACATCTCCAGTTTTCCCGATGGTTGTAGAAATCTTATCCTATGTAACATGAGGGTCGGCTTGTTGGGGTTTCTGTCCCACCCAACACCCCACAGCTGGCATACCCCAAAGAAAACCACACAGAGGACTCAATAAGATTATAAACTGATTGACCCATTAGCTCAGTCCTCTTATTAACTAATTCTTACTTCTTATGGTAACCCATAATTCTTGTCTGTGTTCGCCATGTGGCTCAGTACCTTTTCCAGCTGGGCAGGTTACATCTTGCTTCTCTATGGTCTGGGCAGGAATAGAGGAATGGGCTTCCTCCTTCCTAGCCTTCTCCCGTTCTCATCGCCCCGCCTCTACTTCCTGTCTGGTTGACCCGCCTATACTCCCTGCCTGGCCAATCAGCGTTTATTTAAAACATGATTGACAGAATACAGACAATTCTCCCGCACCAATCCTAGAAGAAGTGAAGGAGGCTTCTCCTCTCCCCCCCAGCCAGCATCTCTGACTCAGGAGCGTCCTCATCCCCAGGTTCTGCAGAGCACAATGTGCACAAACACCAGGAACTCCCATATCCTCTCCAGCTGACCCAGGAGGCACAGCAGCACAGGACCATTCCTGGTTGTTTAGTACACAGCTTTGGCATCACTTGGAGAGAGTGCTCAGGGGAATGGGTACCAATACTGGGATACAGGATGCTCCTTAATTTGGGGTCAAATGATGAATATAGAGGCCAAATGTGATCTCCCGCTGTCCCCCAATCTCTTGAGCTGCTTTCACACTGAAGCTGGAATAGAGTGTTTGATGTAGATAGGGAGTGACTTGCCGAACTATCAATGTTATTATGTGCTCTGTAAATAAAATCTATGTGATGCCTGCTGAAATGAACCCCATTATCTGCTACTGTGTAGAGAGCTGCATGATGCCGTGCCTTACAGGTGGTGCTGATTCCCACATTCCACCTTTCCAACGGTGAGTGCTCTCAGGTGTGAACAACTCCATATATGGCTGACGCTAAGAATCTGGCTTGCTTATGCATTTCTGGACCTATCTGCGTTTCCCATGTGGCTTGCTGGGGTTGGCTACCCAAAGGTTATTTAAGCTGTAGGCTGGTTTTGCCCCAGGTCGAGAGGTGCGAGAGGTGCAAGAGGGTGAGAAGATGATTCAAAGGTCCTGAATAAAACTGCAGTGAGAAGAGTCCAGTGTTGCGTCTTCCTTGCTGGCGAGGCGGGCACAACAAATGGTGCCGAAACCCGGGAACAGGGACACAACCTCTCGTCTGGACTCAGAACTTGCTGCGGGCAGGGAACTGCACTAATAAATACCCAGGTAAAGGGGAAGTCCATGTCAAGAGCCGGGTAAATGACCACAAAAGTGGGGTTAATATGACTGCAACAAGAGGAGGGTTAGTGTAAATGTGTACAGATGTATGTTATGTTGTTTGTGTTGTCTTTTGTGTACTGGACAGGAAAAAGATATTGGAATTTAGGAACTGCTAAGAAAGGTATTTTGAATTTAAAATATGGGCCTAAGGATTTGATGTTTTAGAAAAGAGGTTCTGTTTTCGTCTCCACAGAAAATGAGAGCCTAAGGATTTATTCGAGATTCATGTGGTTTGAATCACTGAGACCTCCTGAAATGTTGTAGTAAATACCCCTAAGAATGCAGCGTCCTTGCTCAGCAGGAAGTAACCAGACAGACTGACAACGCCCAAATTCCCTAAAAGATTGTTTAAGTGGGGTCCTTTCAGTGATTGCAGAGCAGCAAGCCTGCTTCCCTGAGTTCCGCTCCACTCCGTGCACCAGTTTGGACCCAAAACGAATGCAGCTGGGGCTAGAAGGCAGCTGGAGCAGAGCTTTGCTAAGTGGCTGTGGCAAAAAGTGCATTGCCCCAGCCCAGTCGGTGCCTAGCCTGGCAGATGCCACAGCAGTGCCAAGAGTGTCAAACCGAAAGTAAATCAGTGCCATAAGCTGTAAAACTGTAAGAACAGGTGCCCCAAGCTATCAAACCGAGGACTGATCGTAATTATCATTATAAAAGCACAATTAAGGTTTAGACTGGCAGTAAACAGGCAGTACCATATTATCTCTACATGGTGCAACTTAAGTTTTTAAGAACTGCTTAAAACCTTTATATAGGTACAAAGAACCCCTGAATATTAAGGTGATTAAGTCCTTGGCTAAATCTGTGAGAATTTACAGCCTCTTTTACTGTGGCACAGGTGAAAGCCTTGAATAGATACTGCATGACACCTGGCGACTGGAGTGGGCTTGCACGTGCATGTTTAAGCCCAGGACAGTATTTAGACTGGAAAGCTTTCTTGATAAAGTTTGCTAATGAGGAAGTGACCCTGTTCACCACCTCTCCCATTAGCCCCATGAGCTGCAGCGGCTCCGGTGTGGACCCTGAGGCGGCACTGACCTGTGCCTCCTTGGTCACAGGTCTGGCACCTCCGGTGTCAGTTCCCGCCACACTCCCCACCAGCACAGCTGTGGAGAGCAAGACTAGCCCCGCAGGGAAGGCAGGGAGGCCTGGGGCTGGAGCTGCCATGGGCTCCATAGCTGCACAAGCCGGGGAACCAGTGGAGTGGTGCAGACCGGCCTCGGTGGCAGCGGACGGCGTGGCTTCCCCTGAAGGGGCAATGTCTAACGGGGTTTATGCCCTGTTGAGTGTGGCCAATGAAGAAGTGAAGCCCATAGTGTCCAGCAGCCTCTGGTGAACTTCTTGATGCAGCTGGAGGATTACACCCTATGATCCCAGATGCAATGACTGATCGTTACCTGAACTGTGCTATAAATTTGTCTAAACAATTGTCTAGTTATCTTTTAGGTAATTGGACTGGAGAATTTGATGCCATGATAGAACAGCTGAGGGTGATCATCGTCACTGTGAACTCTACCCGAGTGGATGCGGGAATGACTGAAGGACTCTCGTCCTGAATCTCCACTGCCATGAATCATCTAAAAGAGTAGGCTGGCTTGGGAGCATTAGCAAGTCTCTGGTGTTGGTCTCCCTGGCTTGCCTGTGGTATATATGCAAGATCAAGTTTTTTCAGCAACGCGGTGCAGCCATGATTATTAAAGCCATTACAGCCAATGAAGCAAGACAGTCCTTCTACACGCTCAGGATGCAAGGCTACTCTTGCCTGTTGTATCTAAAACAAGAAGGGGGACCTGTAGAGAACTGTGTGATGCCACGCCTTACAGGTGGTGCTGATTCCTACCTTCCACCTTTCCAAAAGTGAGTGCTCTCAGGTGTGAACAACTCCATATATGGCTAACGCTAAGAATCTGGCTTGCTTACGGGTTTCTGGACTTATCTGCATTTCCCACATGGCTTGCTGGGGTTGGCTACCCAAAGGTTGTTTAAGCTGTAGGCTGGCTTTGCCCCAGGGCGAAAAGTGCGAGAGGTGCAAGAGGGTGAGAAGATGATTCAAAGGTCCTGAATAAAACCGCAGTGAGAAGAGTCCAGTGTTGCGTCTTCTTTGCTGGTGAGGCGGGTGCAACACTACTGCCTGCCCAGGAGTTAGCCTCTGGGGGTCTGAAAGGCTAGGGTAGTGTCAGGGCCCGTATGCCCCAACATAGAAACTATTTTTCTCTAACTGGACTGGTATGGAGGTGCGAGAAATAACAAGACACAGTTCACACAGTCATCTCAGAAGGGCATCTCAGGCTTCATCCATCCTGAAGATCTACCCACATTTATTCTACAAAACACCTTTTATCCCTCAGGTAAACCAAGGTGGATACTCATTAATATTCTCTTTCTGGGGGACATGGGGCTAGCAGAACACCTGAAACTTAAGTCACCAGCTTTGGAAACACCACCTCTCCCGAGGCGATCTACATTTTAACAAAGGAGAAGGAGCAATACATCCTGTCCTTTGTTAAGTGGCTATCTTGTTTGGCAGGATTGCAGCTGCCTTGGAAATTAAGCAATGCCAGTGAGTCTGCCTATAAATATTTTGTATGAAATATGGGCCCACAATCCACTCTCTCTTATTAAATTTTAATAACCCCTGTGCTTTTGCAACAGGACAGATAGATCGTGCCTGACTTGGGCAAAGTCTTCTTCTTTTACCCCAATTTTCCCGTCTTTGGAATAGGCATTGTTGTATGTGAGCTCCTGTCTTTGGCATCTGGGGAGAAGTAGCTTCAAACCCGTCATTGACTGATGATCTCTGTAAAGAAAAGAGATTAGTGGAGAGAAATATACTTTCAGGCCCTGTGTCTCAATAGCCATACCTTTTGTCAGTATAAATGATAATGCTTTACGAATAATTATGCTCCCAAAGGCTATGATCTCCTATTTTAAAAAAGAATAGAATCGCCTGAGTTGAAAATGTTTCTTCCACTGGTTCAGAGCACCACTTAGATCTAACATTCTCAGCATATGCATCAACTCCCAACATTCACCGTGTTACAACCTCTTTTCAGTAATTGCCAATAGCAGCGAGTCAAAATCAAATTTTTTCGCATCATCAGTCAATACTGAATTTCCAATAATCTTTTTCTGTATCATAATTTGTATTGTCGGTCAGTACCAACTCTCTTATCATCTTTTTTTGTGTCATAATTTCATATTCTGTTGGTCAGTACTGACTTTTTAAAATTTCTTTTTGGTCAGTATTGACTTTTGAGCACCATTGGTCAATACCAATTTTTTTCTCATCATCTTATATGCAGTTGTAAATATCAGATCATTACTGGTAAGAGTATAATACATTTGCTGTTATTAAATACCATTTTCAGTCTCTGAGCAGCTGTTAGGCCCTTAGTCTGCCCTCTTGTTAAGTGAAGAGTGGTTTTAGTCATTCCTTATTTTGAGTCTTTCCTTCCCTGTGGGAAAAGCTTAGGTCGTAGTTCTTAGGTTTAATATTTTAATCAAAATGAGTTCTGTGTCCTAGAAACTGAGAACACTCCAATGTTCAGTCTGTATCTTAGTTCTAAAGCAACAAGTTTCAAAACACAGCCAGCTGTAGACATCGTAGTCAGCTCTTCTCAGCAGGGTTTCTTTGTCTGGTCTCTGGAGGCAGAATGGCACCCTGCAGTGTAGAGTGTTGGCAGCTGCAGGTCCAAATCAGGCTGGGCAGTTGTTAGCTAAGCTGTCCTCAGGGCTGTTGTCCTTCTGCTGAAGGCACCAAATCAGTCGCTCTGGAAGCCATATGGCTTGGTTTTCATCCTGGTAGAAAACACAGACATGCCCTTGACCCCATATTAATATGGGATCTGGCCCTTTGCATAATCAAGTGCAAGGGTTCTTCCACTTTGCTTTAGCAAAGGTTGTCTTTGTACTATTATGCCATAATCTGTCCATAGCTGATCAATCATGTAAATCTGTATTTATAAGGTTTAGCATAGACAATGCATGATTTAAGGCATTGTGTGGCATCTGAGGATACAACTCCTTTGTTTTTATTTTTTGGAGCTGTGTTTTCAAGGAGCTATGTGCACACTCCACAATTCCTTGCTCTTGAGGATTATAAGGAATGCCAATCTTATGAATGATATTAAATACAAAAATCTTTGAAAAGCTTTGTTAACATACCCGGACCCATTGTCCATTTTTATTACCATTGGGGTTCCCATGCATGAAAAGTATTTTAATCAATGAATTATTAAATGCTTGGTGGCTTCCCCAGTTTTTGCTGTGGCCATCATGAATTCTGAATACGCATCAATTGCCATATGCACATATCTCAACTTTCCAAACTTAGTAACATGGGTTACATTCATCTGCCATATATGATTAGGAAGCAGTCCTCAAGGATTTACCCCCAAAGGAGGCACAGGTAGATATTGTGGGCATCTTTCATATTGTTTAACAATTTGACGAGCAGCTTCTCTTCTTCTTTGACAAGCTTAAACTCAAGCTGTTTTCATGGTGTATGGCATGCGATTGCTGAGAGAGTTCAATCTGAGATAGAGCAATTATTTTTGTAAATTTGTCAGCTAGAGTATTACCTTCAGATAATGGACCAGGAAGACTTGAAGGTGCTCTGATATGTCCCACAAAACATAGTAACTTTCTACGCTGTATGGTTTCCTGAATCTGCTGAAGCAATATGTTAACTTGCTCATTGCTAGTTCCTATATATGGCACTGTTTCCAAGACTTGCAACGCATTATAAAAATACTGGCTATCAGTATATAGATTTAAAAGCCTTATTAGCAAAATTCTTAAACACTAGAGCTACTGGTCGTAGCTCAACTATTTGAGCAGAAGCTGGTTCTGTCTGTACCATGTGTCTTTCACCATTGACTACATAAGCAGTCTTTCCATTAGATGAGACATCAGTGAAAATCAACAAAGCATCCTTTAAGGGATTCTTTGCTATAGTTTTAGGAAAAATGAATGAATACTGTTGAGTAAACTGCAGTAACTGGTCAGCTGGGAAAAGATTATTAATCTGACCTTGAAACTGAGCAAACACAATTGCCCAAGAATCACTATTTTGAAATAACCATTCAATTTGTTGCTTACTGTAAGGAACATTGATTACAGCTGGTTCTTTGCCAAAATATTTCCTAAATTCTATTCTGCTCTTCTGTGCTAAGCATGCTACTGCTTCAAAATAAGGAGTTAATACTTTAACTGGTGATAAAGGATGGTGCAGTCACAGAAGTGGTCCATTCTGCCATAATACTGCTGTAGGGGCTAGTCTTGTAGGTAAAATACATGCCTGCCATGTTTGAATGTAATCGATATAGCACACCTGCTGTTTCTGTATAGCCTGCTCTATTTGTGAGAGCTTCTGAAAGCTACCTGCTAGAATTTGGATCACTGTCTCCTTTAAGGATTTCACTTAGAGGCTCGAGGTCTCCTGTAGGAAACTTTAAATAAGGTCTTTGCCATTGTATATTTTCTAACAACCTTTGAAAATCCCTAATTCTGCTCCAGGAGGTCTACTGTCTGGTACGACAGGATCAACCTTTCCCTTATTGTTTTTGCCGAGACCTTGATTAGGTAATAATACTTGTTGAAACATCTGGTTAGTAACAGCTGTGCTGGGAGAATATAAATACACTCCCATTCCGGACATAATATCTCGGCCCCATAAGTTCACAGGAAAATAAGGAATAATATATGGCTTAAAAGTTCCTTCATGGTCTTCCTCATCTTTCCAATGCAGTTCATTACTACTCTGCTCAGGATTTCTAGTCTGACCAATTCTTTGTAGCTGTGTAATAGTCTCCATTTTTGGCCACTTAGAAGGGCACTGGCTGACAGTTATAACTGAAATATCTGTGCCAGTATCTAGAAGACAAAAAAAATCTTTTTCCATTTATAAACATTTGAGTTCTGATCTTTGATGACCTATTGTCTGTACCCAAAATGCATCAGATGAATCAAATCCATTTTCTGCTCTGTTTTATTTCTTACTCTGATTATTGGTTTGCACAGTTGGAAGTAATATTAATTGTGCAAGCCTCTGGCCTGCCTTCACTATAGAAACTCCATTTGGTGAGTGAATCACCATCTTGATCTCTCCCTCAAAGTAAGCATCTATGACTCCAGGGGCCACTAAGATCCCTTGCATAGTTGAGCTACTACTTCTCCCTAGCAGTAATCCTACAGTGCCTTTTGGTAAAAGCCCATATATTCCTATATGGAGAGCTTGCATCCCCATCTCAGGTGTTTATAACCGTGTATACAGCTGAGCCCTGTGCTACCTGGGGTGGCTCTGAAAATGTTCTGTATAGATCTCCTTTGTGGGAACTGCAGCCCCGAGTTACTTATCCCTGCCCCCATTTGAGGTGCTTATCTGCAAAAAAACATAATAAATTCCCTCTGCTCCTGGAGTTGGGAAAGGAATTTTGAGTGCATGGTGACCGTTCCTTGATCCCTGCTGAGGTCAGGTGACAGTCCCTTCGCAGCCCCCTCCTCATTTGGTGCCATGGTATAAAAGCTAGCCCCAGCAGAACAATAAAGAAGCTGCTGTTCCACCTCAGCTTCGTGCTCTGTGAATTCATTCAACCTGGACACCCTCCGCCGAGACTCATGGTTCCAGACCATGCAGGCGCGGTAATTGGAGGCCCCCATCGAGGTCGGAAAGGTGAGGATAGTGGACTGGGTCATCTTGTAGTCCGGCCAGGATGCATTGGGGATTAAGATATAATTAAGAAATAATAGATACTTAAGATAATTAAGAGATAATTAAGAGATAAGAGATAATTAAGAAATGGGGAATACCCCAGGTAAATCAGAGCTAAAGTTTCAGTTAAAGAGATTATTGAAAGAGCAGGGAACAGCTGTAAAAACTAAGACTTTAGAAGATTTTCTTAAAACTATAGAAACGTGGAGTCCCTGGTTTGTCACCAGTGGAGCCCTCAATATTTCTGAATGGGAACAGGTTTGCGGGGATCTTCAAAAAACTTTGAGAAAGTAGGGGCCTGACGTCGTTCTCCCTTTGGAGACTGATCATGGATGCTTTGCTTACAGAGAAAGTCTGGGTTAAGCAGGCCTTGGAAGCAACAAAAGAGGTGTTATCTGAGATTCAAGATAGTGAGACTAAAGTTTCTCTTTGTTTTGATGTGGCCTCAGCCTGCTAAGGGGAAGCCCAGTAAGGTAGAGGAGAGAAAGATTAAAAAGAAAAACCTCCAGACTGGGAGGAGGGAAATGAGTCACGGGACAGAGTTTCCTCTCAGAACTTAGGGGCTCGTCCCAAGCAAAATTCTTCGGTGCAGACAAGCCTTTACCCCTCTTTGTCTGATTTTGAAGAGAGCTTGGGGGAATCAACAGATTCAGAAGAGGAAACTTTGGAAGGGGAAATTGCAGCATTGCAGAGGGAATTATGCAAGGCCCGTTTAAAAGAAAAGACAAAAGGGACCTCTGGAAAGAAGGACAAGTCTCCTCCCTACCCTCTTTTTGATGCAATCAGGACCTCTCCGGCCCCTCCCTTTCGGTCGGGCTCAGAGGAGGCTCCCTGTGGAAGCGTTAAGTGCTACCCAGTGATTGCCCCTATTGTGGAAATTTCAGGTCCCAACAATCCAGGGCAGGTTTATCACAGTCATGAACCTCTGGCTTTTAAGGATTTAAAACAATTAAAGGAAGCTGCCAGCCTTTACGGCACCCAAGCCCTATTTACATTATCTCTTATGGAGTCTTTTAGGGCTCTTAACCTCACCCCGAGTGATTGGCAGCAGCTCTGCCACACTGTGCTTAGTGGGGGGGACTTTCTTATTTGGAGAGGGGAGTTTCAGGATAGATGTACTCAGACTGCCACTCAGAATGCACTGCATGGGCAACTCCAAAGAAACGCTGACATGCTAGCAGGGACAGGTGCTTTTGGGACCATTCAGCAACAAATTCAGTACAATCTGGCAGTATATGCCCAGATGGCAACTGCAGCCATCGGAGCCTGGAGGGCCCTCCCTTTAACTGATAGAGGGGATCACCTGTCCAAAATCCTTCAGGGAACTTCGGAATCATTTTCAGATTTTGTAGATCGACTCATAAAGTAGCAGAGTGGCTTTTTGGACCAGCAGGAAATTCTATGCCAATGGTGAAACAAATGACCTATGAGAATGCCAATAGGTTCTGTAAGGAAGCCCTCTGTCCCCATTGGAAGAAGAGTCTTAATAACTATATCCGAATATGTCGAGACATCAATGGGAATTTTATTCAGGGGCAGGTCTTGGCCGCTGCATTAGGACCCTAAAAAGGGGCGAACAATAATGGTACCACCAAAGGACCAAGGGCTTGCTTTGGTTGTGGACAAATTGGATATTTTCACAGAGTGCCACCAAAATTTAAATAGCAATCCTCGCCGCCCGGGACTGTGCCCCGCTGCAAGCGAGGACAACATTGGACCAATGACTGTCGCTCTAAGACAGATGTGGTAGGACAGCCTCTTCCTCCTCCTATTAATCAGGGCCCCCAAGCCAGTGCATATGGGGCTATGACCTCCCTTTCAGGGAGTGGCAGGATCCGTTTCGTCCCCCAGAACAACCCCTTTATACCTCAGACCTCATCCGAGGAACCCCAGGGAGTGCAGGACTGGACCTCAGTCCTTCCAGCCGAACAGTTTTGACACCTGAAATGGGAATACAGGCCCTGTCTATGGGGGTGAGGGGACCCCCACCTCCAGGTACTATGGGCCTACTGTTGGGACGCGCTAATGAGCTCCTTAGGGACATCCGTATACATCCCAGACTGGTGAATTCTGACTCGGAAGGGGAAATTAGGATTATGGCCTTTGTGGAGAGGGGAGTGGCAGTAGTGTCAGCTGGGGACCGAATCGCCCAATTAATCCTCATACCAGTGGTCCCATGTGACACTCTGGTGTTAAAAGAGAAACGGGAAACGCAATGCTTAGGGGAAACTGGGGCATCCGCGTTTTGGGTAGCCACCTTGAATAAATGCCCTCAACTTACCTTAAAGGTTGAGGATAGGCCCTTTATAGGAATTTTGGATATGGGGGCAGACGTCTCTGTTCTGGCTGAAAAGCATTGGCCTAAAGCATGGCCTAAGCAGGCGGGGACTGCCGCCCTTCAGGGGATTGGCCAGGTGATACCCCAAAAAAAGTGCAAAAATTCTAAAATGGCAGGATCCAGAGGTACAGACAGGCTATTTTCAACTATGTCATCCAAGAACTCCCAGTTAATTTGTGGGGTCGGGACATTTTGGAAGACATGGAAGTCATTCTCACCACACAGAGCTCCTCATCAGCCCAGAAAGCCACCAGAATAATGCAAAGGATGGGATGGACTCAGGGCAAAGGCCTAGGAAAGTCAGAACAAGGCTTAACGTGCACAGTAGCGGACCCCCCAACTGTTACCCGTGCCCCCAAAGATAGAAGAGTCTTGGGGCATTTTTGATGAGGGTCACTGTTGCACCACCAACGCCCATACCAATTAAATGGCTTGATAATACTCCAGTGTGGGTAGAACAGTGGCCTTTGTCTAGGGAGAAGCTTCAGGCGGCCCATGAGTTAGTTGAAGAACAATTGCAGGCTGGACATCTCATCTCCTCTACCTCTCCGTGGAATACTCCCATTTTTGTTATAAAAAAGTCCTCTGGCAAAATGGCCACTGTTACAGGACCTGCGTGCCATTAATGCCACCATGCAACCTATGGGACCCCTTCAACAGGGCTTACCCTCCCCAGTGGCAATTCCCCAAAGATGGCATTTGGTCGTTATAGACCTTAAGGATTGTTTTTTTCTCTGTACCCCTGCATATTCAGGATAGCCCTCGCTTTGCTTTTAGCCTTCCCTCCATTAATTTTCAAGAGCCTGCCCTGCGCTATCAATGGGTCGTCCTCCCCCAGGGTCTGGCTGCCAGTCCTTCAATTTGTCAGATGTATGTTGCTGCTTGTTTGGATCCACTTAGGTGTAAGTTCTCCTCCTTCCATATTGTCCACTATATGGATGATATCCTTCTGGCAGCACCAACAAAAGAGGAAAGTTTACTAATGTTTGCAGAATTGCAGAATCTTCTGGAGGGACATGGGTTCATTTTGGCCCCAGAAAAGGTACAGATGCAGCCCCCCATTCTTATCTGGGCTTTAAAATCCAATCCGTCGGGCTTCAGCCTCAGAGGCTGCAGTTGGATTGCTCCCATTTGCAGACACTCCATGATTGGCAGAAATTATTAGGAGATGTTCAGTGGATCCGTTCTTCCCTTCCCATTCCTATGGGAGTTCTTAAGCCCCTTTATGACATGTTGCCTGGGGACCCTTCCCCTGCCTCCCCCAGGATCATGACTTCAGCAGCAAAAGAAGCCATTGATGCCTTGCTTAATGCTATTGAGCAAGCACATCTCCGCCGCCTCGATTATGCTTGCCCTTTTTATTTCATGGTCTTTTCTTCAAAACTTTCACCTACTGGCATTTTTTGGCAAGGGGGACCGATTTATTGGTTACATTTACCTGCTTCCCCTAAGAAGGTAGTGAGCCCATATTATGAAATGGTGCTACAGCTCCTATGGAAGGCATATGATTTTAGTTTACAAGTGTTTGGCAGGATCCCAAATAAATTTCTAATCCCTTATCAAAAAGAGGAAATAACAAGGCTACAGAGGGTCCAAGATGGATGGACCTTGTTCATCGCAACCACTGGAGCCATTTTTGATAACCATTATCCTGATTCCCATTTAATTTCATTTTTTAAGAATCATCCTGTTATCTTTCCAAGAATTATTAAGACTTCCCCTCTTAAGGGAGTGCGCTCAGTGTTTACTGATGGTTCTTCCAAGGGCTATGCAGTGGTGGTCTCTGGTTCGAATAAAGAAAAGCAGCCCCTAGGTTCAATTTCTGCCCAAGCTGCAGAACTCACAGCCTGCCTTATGGCCTTTTCTCTTTTCAAGGATCAACCCTTCAATTTGTATACTGATAGTATCTATGTGGCAAGGATTGTTGGACCATTGGAAACCTCGTCACACATATTACCTACCTCTCAGGTTTTCCACCTTTTGGTTCAGCTGCAAAGTCTTATATGCCAAAGAGTGTTTCCTGCCTTTGTTGGCCACATTCGGGCCCATACTGATCTGCCAGGGCCCTTGGCAGAGGGAAATAAGCTTGCAGATTCCCTCACCCGCCCAATGGCATTGTTCCTTTCTGAGGAACAACGAGCCCATCATCTTCATGAAAAGTATCATTTAAATGCCTCTTCTCTAAAGTTTCACTCTGGCTGTACTCTAGCCACAGCTACTCAAATCACATCACAATGTTCAGCTTGTGCTCCATTTCATAATGTCCCCAATGAAGGTGTTAATCCTCGAGGCCTCCGTCCTAACCACCTTTGGCAGATGGATGTTACTCATTTGTCTCAAACTGACAGGCTTAAATTTTTACATGTCTCTGTAGACACTTATTCCAAGGTAATTTATGCCTCTCTACATTCAGGAGAAAAGATTAAGGATGTTATTGCTCATTGTCTACAGGCTTTTGCCTATATGGGCATCCCAGATTTTCTCAAAACAGACAACAGATGGGCTTATACCAGACAACGGTTTGCAAAATTTTGCCAAGAACATCAAATTACACATACCTTTTGAATTCCACAGGACAGGCCATAGTGGAGAGCACACATGCTACCCTTAAACAATTTTTTTTGTAAAATAAAGAAGGGGGAGTATATCACCTCCCCAAATACCCAGTTATCTACAATTTTGTACATTTTAAATTTTTTAACGGTAGATAAACAAGGTCTATCAGCAATGGAAAGACATTGACAGAAACCTTCCCAATCTCTGGGTTGGCTTAAATGGAAGGATAGTATCATGGGACAGTGGCAATCACCCACACCCATGTTGGCTAGGGTGAGGGGAGCCATTTGCGTTTTCCCTCCAGGAACCAAAAGACCCATCTGGGTGCCGGAGCAGAATGTTCGGCCAGTGGAGCCAGGCCCTACTGGTCCTGATAATATGGATTCAAGTGAAGAACATCGAGGGAGGCCTGAGATGGGCACTGGTGAGGAATCCACCCATACTGATGCCAGTAAGTAAAATAAGCTCTGTTTATCCATCCTTTTATTCCAACAATTATACCTTGGGGGTTCCTGCAGCAAATACAGCATTAGAAAGATCTTCATTGGGTAATTTAACATTCGATATATCCCATGCCCTCTGCTTCCAGAAGATTAGCACTATTTCAGAGATGCCTAGTATCTCTCTTTCTGGACCATGCATGGTCCTTAGTAATTATTCTCTGGGAGACTTTTCTTCTGGGCATCCTTGTTTTGGATTGAGAGATATCTTTTACCCAATAAATTTTAAAAGAAATGTTTCTGGACTTCCAACCCCTCCGAGACCAGCTCCCTTATGTTGGAAGATGCCACAATCCTTCAGATTGTATTTACCATTACCTTGGGGAAATTGTGCTCCTAAGGAACCATGGAAATTGGAGGGAGATAAATATTTATGGTGGTTTGGTCACCGACCTACCTTTAAAAACTCCTTGAGATTCTATTCTCTTTCTTTTAAAATGATGATAATCAGCAGGTATAACAGAACAACTTGTTTAACTCGTGTCTTCACTGGCATTTATTCCAAAGTGTTTCAGGGTTGCTATTTCTGGTTCTAAAGAATATTTGGGGAATAAAAGAAAGAGAATAGAATTCAAATATAAATATAAAGTGTTGATTGTACAAAATAGTGATCCAATTATATAAGTGAAGAAACAACTGATATTTGATAGGATGTATTGGAAAAGATATTCCATGGTGAAAGTCATTCAAAATTACTGATTCAAATTGCTTCCTGTACAGCACAGAAGGCAGCATAATAAAAAGCTTCTCTAGAACTCAGGTTAATATCCTGGTGTAAAAAATCTTCACATGCCAATGTGAATTCTGAAGAATGTTTAAACTATCAAATTTTAAAAAAAGATTTCTGAGTGTTCTTATCCTTCCTATGTTTTTTTGACCAACTCACACAGCACTAACATAGTCATATTGTCAGAGACCCTTGAAGTCTAACAAGTATTCATATGCATTAAATAGCTAATGTATTAGTCTTTGTCAGCTAACGTGTGATTAGACCCCTTTGTATGAGGTAGTTCATGATACTTTAACACATCATACTCCTGATGGACAGAGACTTTGACACAGATACAACTGTATTGATAAGGTTTTTAATCTAAAAAAAAATTCACATTAAAAAACAAATATTTACATTAATTGACTGAATCAAAGAATAAAAAAAAAACAAAAAAAAAAACTCCTTGAGAGGGGTCTTTGATTATTCCTATAGAAATCCAAATATGGCAGGAGTTTCACCTACATTCGCAGGCATGTTTCTCTGCGGCCCTTGTGCATGTACAGATATTAGGCCTTTAGCTCTTCAAAGGGGCTTGGCCTTCAATGCTACAGCCAGATGGAACACATCAGACATCTTTGAAACATCCCTCCAGATTAATTTCGCAGCGGGAATGAATTTCTCTATTGTCAGCCTAGCTTGTGTTCTGCCTCCCTTTATGTTTGTCTCCTTTAATGGGTCGGTCGGGGAGGATGGTGTCCTTAATTGTTCTTCCAGCTCCTGCTTTTTGAGCAACTGCTGGTCCCTGACAGATGAGTCCGTGCTGATGGTGAGAATTCCTGCTCTGTTTCCCCTGGTGGTAGAAGACCCACAAGATGGATGAGATCTTATCTTGTATCGAGAAAGAAGATACTTTGGAATCACTGCCGCAGTCATCACAGCTATTGCCATATCAGCCACAACTGCCACCATTGCAGGAATCACCGTGTCCCAGAATGCAGCTACTGCAGAAACTGTTAACACTCTTGCTGCCCGTGTTACCCAGGCCTTAGAGACTCAAAATACCATTAACTCACATATTCAATTGGGGATGTTAAATTTAAATCAGCAAACAGCCTTATTGCAGGAACAGATTAATGTGTTGTGGATGGTGCAACAAGCCGCTTGTTCTCATTTTTATCATTCTGCCTGTGTGACCCTTATGGAAGTGAAAAATATGTCCTTTGAGGTGCAATGCCTTAACGCTTACCTTAGGGGGCCTTGAATGATTCCTTTGTAAACTTTACCCACTCATTGGTACATCAGATTATTGCAATTAATGAAACCCGTGTTAAACCTATATCTGCTGAGGGTGAAATGCCGTGGCCCAGATTGGGGGTTGGGCACAGCAATGGGGTGGTGCCTTGTCCCTGGGGATCTTGGGACTGGTAGGGGTGGCAGTAGCCCTGCTCCTCTTAAAACGAGTCCTAAACACCTTCACAATGACAGAGCTTGTCCATCGTCAGGTGTTACTCAGTCTGGCCCATGACTCTCCCGAAAGTCATGAGGTATGGCTGCAGATGCTGAAAAAATAAGGGTCTCCAAGGACAGGCAACATGTGAGGAAACCCCCCCACCTAAGACAGGGCATGGGGGGCCCAATGACGGGTAAGGGAAGGTACTTCCCTCGCAGTACCTAAGACAGGACCCCTCATTATAAAATAAAGTAGAAGAATTGTGGGAACTGCAGCCCCAAGTTACTTATCCCTGCCCCCATTTGAGGTGCTTATCTGCAAAGAAAACATAATAAATTCCCTCTGCTCCTGGAGTTGGGAAAGGAATTTTGAGTGCATGGTGACCGTTCCTTGATCCCTGCTGAGGTCAGGTTACAGTCCCTTCACAGCCCCCTCCTCATTTGGTGCCATGGTATAAAAGCTAGCCCCAGCAGAACAATAAAGAAGCTGCTGTTCCACCTCAACTTCGTGCTCTGTGAATTCATTCAACCTGGACACCCTCCGCCGAGACTCATGGTTCCAGGGGAGCAGATTGCTGGATTGCCCCATAAATTTGTTGTGGGGCCTAAGGCTGGTCCCTAAATCCATTTCCCAAAAGAGGATTTTCTAGTTCATCTCTTTTTGATCTGCACTCGCTAGGCCAATGTTTTCCTCTCCTGCATCTCCTATACAATCCTGGTTCGCTTCTAGTCCTAGGACTTGCTCTCCTATCAGGACATTGTCTGATCTGATGTCCCATAAGACTGCATCCAAAAGAGCCTCCAGGTATTCCTGTAGTTTGCATTTTGACTGGGGCTAGGTCTCCCTGCTGGGATAAGACATCGTTATTTGTCTTTCCCTGTAAAGCAGCAGATAATGCCACTCCTTCTGTATATGATTGACCGATATCCGAGCAAATTCGGATATAATCTGTAACATTACCTTGTTTCTTAAATGGTCTTATAGCTGCCTTGCATATAGCATTGGTGTTCTCAAACGCTAACTGTTTAATTATTATCTGTCCTGCTTCTGAGTCTCCAATCAACCTATTAGATCCCTTTATTAGTCTGGAAACAAAGTCCTGAATTAACTCATCTGGTCCCTGTCTTATAGTAGATAACTCCTCAATCTGTTCTTTTGATGATGGAAGCTTATTCCAGGCCTTCCTGGCCGCTGCACTGATCTGAACATATGCTACCATATCATATTCTAACTGCTGATTTGCTTCCGTGTAGGGTCCTTCACTTGCCAGCATCTTGTACGAAATGGGAATTTGCCAAGTCCCATTTCTCTCAGATGTGGCCTGACATTGTTCTGTGAATTCAGTTTTCCACAATAGATAATCTCCTCCTGACAGGCAAGCCTTGGTTATCTGCTTCCAATCTGCTGGTAACAGAGCTTCTACAGCTTTATTTTCCACCAGTGTCTGGGTAAAGGATACTGTGGCAGTGTATTGAGCACAAGAAGTTTTTAATTCTTTGAGTAACTTAAATGATATAGGAGTATGTTCTCTAAGAAGACTTCCTTGTGCATCTCTCTGCTCCATTGCTGGGAACAATTGAAATCCTTGCATTTCTTCTCCTCTGCTAGTGGCTTCTCTGATACAAGCTTGTGGAGGAGATTCACTGCTATCGTTATGCCTCTGCTTCACCTTCAGTGTACTCTGAACTGTGGGCGGATCTGAGCCTGCCATTACTGTAGGAAGCCTATCGTTCTTCTGACAAGAATCCTGTATCTGCATAGTTCCTAACCTGCGCCATAGTGAAGTTACCATCCTTCTCAAGCCTTTTATTTCTTTCTGAACCCTGTCCTCATGTCTCTGCCTCTCAGCACTGCTGTTTGCTAGTGAGAGAGATGAAGACTCCCTTTCAAGTCCTGAATTATTAGTCTCTAACCTGTTGTAACTGCTCTGTTCTGAAAGAGTATCTAGAAACTCCTCAGGTGGTGCAGATGGAACTATCTCCTGCTGGTCAGGCTTTAAGTCCAACCTTTCCTGTATTAGCATCCAGAAATAAGGTGTATCTTCAGGGATGCTTCCTGGTCCATAATTACAATAATGTTGTTGGATTCTCATTCCCACTTCTTTCCATACAGCTATGTCTAAGGTCCTACGCTGGGAAAACCGAGGGTATATCTCTTCTATGAATTCTGAAATATCCTGCATCTGATGCTGCTGTACTCTCACTCCTCTGTCTTTTAGTATATCTTCGATCAACTGCATAGCCATTCAATTGCTTTCTCCTTGTCCCATATGATGTAGGAGGATCATCTGTCTATGTGTTACTTTCATTGGTTAATAAAGAATTATTATTCTTGGCTTTTGATAGGACAGCAGCTTAGATAGGTGGAGTAGACAGAACAGGATGCTGGGAGAAAGAAGCAGATTCACACAGATGCCATGCTTCTCCTGCCCAAGATGGACATGGGTTAAAATCCTCCCGGTAAGGCACCACCTCGTGGTGCTACACACACCATAGAATGGGTTAATCAAGATGTG
This sequence comes from Myodes glareolus, assembly GCF_982192425.1. Lineage (NCBI taxonomy): Eukaryota > Metazoa > Chordata > Mammalia > Rodentia > Cricetidae > Myodes > Myodes glareolus. The sequence goes on from NC_142026.1 coordinate 127,031,016, forward strand.
AGAGTTAGCCAGTAAGAGGCTAGAGCTGATGAACCAGGCAGCATTTAAAAGAATACAGTTTCCATGTAATTATTTTGGGTAAAGCTAGCCATGAGCTGGGCAGAAATGCAGCCTGCTGCTTCTTTTACAAATGGTGTAGAAGGAGCAGTGGGCTGCTTTTTGTTCCGCCCATCATTTCTTCCTTGTTTTTGGGGTTCATGGATCAGCCTCACATTCTCCTCCATCCTTTCTCAGGCTTTTCTTGGGGTTCAGTGGTCAGCACTCACAGTTTTTCTTGTACTTCTTGTCCTTTCTTCAGCTTTTCTCAGGGTTCAGTGGTCAGCACCATGTTCTCTTTCGAACTTCTTGTTCTTTCTTTGGCTTTTCTCGGGGTTCAGTGGTCAGCACCACATTGCTGGTGCCATTATGTCAGGGCCCGTCGGCCCCAACATAGAAACTAATTTTCCCTGGCTGGACCGGTATGGAGGCATGAGAAATAATGAGACACAGTTCACACAGTCCTCTCAGAAGGGCATCTCAGGCTTCATCCATCCTGGAGATCTACCCGTGTTTATTCTACAAAACATTTTTTATCCCCCAGGTAAACCATGGTGAAAACTCATTAATATTCTCTTTCCGGGGGTCGTGGGGCTACAAAACACCTGCAACTTAAGTCAACAGCTTTGGAAACACCACCTCTCCCCAGGTGATCTACATTTTTAACAAATGAGAAGGAGCCATACATCCTGGTCTTTGTTAGGTGGCTATCTTGTTTGGCAGGATTGCAGCTGCCTTGAAAATTAAGTAATGCCAGTGAGCCTGCCCATAAATATTTTGTATGAAATAAGGGTTCACAGGGTAGAAGCTTACTTTTGCCTCACATAGCACCACTGGGAGCATCGTATGTGTTTAAACTTTGTCCAGTATCTCCTACTTTAGGTTCTATGGGTGAGAGTGCATGGATTTCTTGGGTGTGTCCTCAGGCAGGGGTATGCTATGCTAGCTGGTTGAGGAGGTGATAATCACCTTCCTGGGTGGGAGGGTGGGGGAAGGGGATGTAAGGATGGTGAACTGGATGCTGGTTCAGTATATGAAGTAATCAGTGAAGTTGTGTGTGGTGACCTCTGCCCTCAGCTCTGAGAAGGCTGATGGAGGGAAGTGGTGCAAGCTGGCAACCTGGCTTATATAGTGAGAAAAAAAATGAGGAGGAGAAGGGAAATGGGGTGGTATGACTCCTGTCCCTGGAAACATCTATGGGTTTAGAGATTCAGTGACTTCTGGTGAGTCACAGTGAACTTCCGTTTCTTCTACTGCGGTCTCGCCATCCTGTTGTATTTGTTCTGAAACTTCTCAGCTTTTCTGAAAGCCTCTGAGAGAAAGAGTGAGGGGTGAGGTAGAGAGCAAACCCCAGGGTCTGGACTGTACACTCATCCAGATGGAGCCTGAGGGGATGAGGGGTGGGGGGTGGGGGTGGAGGCCCAGAATCATCAATTCAGATAGGAGCATACTTCCTCCCTGATGCTGTGCCCCTCTGTCCCCTCAAGTCCTTTTGTTGAATCCCTCAAACTCATGGTAGCTTGAGCCAGTGGGAACAGAGCCAAGATGCAATTAATGAGCTTTCTCACTGTGGCCTAGGCCATGGGTTTCCTTCTCGAAACCCAGCCTCAGATGTGAAGGGCACTGTAATAGATGCCAGTTTCCTGCTGATGACATTCATGAAAATTTCAGAATCAGGGATGTGACCTCAGGCAGTTTGGGGTTTGTCTGTCACACCCCTTTACTTTTTCTCTTAGATCTTTTGTAGTTATATCAACTTCCAGGAGGGTCTCCAGGAGGCTCAGGTCCTTTCTCTGAGACAGGTCATGGTACTCAGGCAGAAGCTGAGCAGCCTGGGCTCTGTGGCTTTGGTGTCCCCAGGCCTCCCACTCCATGTAGTCCCTTCCCACACAAATAGACTGCACCCTTGGAGACCCTAGGCAGCTGAAGCATGGCAGACAAGGAATAAGGTCAATCTTATGAGTCTATGCCACAGTTATGTGCTTGAGGTCAGAAAGAAATTATCAGAGACTGTGGGATTTCTTCACATCCTCTCAGTTCCTGTCCTAAGTCCTAAAACTTGGTTGGTCTCACCTTCCACTCTTTCCCACCACCATCCCTCTCTCTCTACTCTGTCCTGTCCTACCCCTACTGTCTAGGGTCACACCCAGGTCCCCACCTTCTTTTTAGCCCCAGTTTTAGGGCCCTCTCTGCTCTGCTGGCAGTCCTCAACCTCTTACTTGCTGCTCTCTTCCTTTTCCCCTTTTTCTTGCCCCTCCAACCTCTAACTCCCAACGCTGTGGGACAATGATCTGTACTCTGTCGATTGTATTGACTGATTGACCAGTAGCCGAGCAGAAAGTAGAGGTGGGGCAACAAGAATTTGAGGAAGAGGAAACAGTCATTCTGCAATCTTCATGCAGACACATAGGAAGCCAGACACAGAGCAAGGAAGGTGAGAATGCCTCGCTGAAAAAGGTATCAAGCCATGTGGCTAATACAGACAAGAATAATGGGCTAATATAAGATATAAGAAAGAGTTAATAAGAAGTCTGAACTAATAGGCCAATCAGCTTATAATTAGTGTGTATTATTTGGGGCTAAATGGCTCTGTGTATTTATTTGGGGCTAAACGGTTGTGAGACCATGTGGGACAGATACATCAGTCAACACCTCAATGCTCTATTCTCTCCTCCCAACACATCCTTACCCTCTCTTGATCTTGAGCAGGATATGATACTGCCTCCTGGCCTATTCTTTACCTTACCTTCATCCCTGTCTTGATCCCCTGTCTAGGGCCTTACCCTGTTAACTCTCTCCTCCCTCTCAAACCTCAGCTCCATCACACCTCCCATTGCCTAAATTCCTTCTGTCCCTCCCACTTTCCTTGCTATACTCTCTACTCCAATACCAGCAACAGCCTTGTCAGTATCTAATGAGATGATCATGTGGTTTTCCACTTCAGTTTGTTTATATGGTGCATTACATTGATAGATTTTTGTATGTTGAACCAAGCTTGCATCTTTGGGCTGAAGCCTACTTAATCAGGGTGGATTATTATTTTTTATGTGTTCTTGGATTCAGTTTGCCAGTATTTTATTTAGTATTTTTGTATCAATGTTCATGAGGGAGATTGGTCTGTAATTTTCTTTGTTGTATTTTTGTGTGGTTTGGATATCAGGGTAATTGTGGGCTCATAAAAAAGAATTTGACAATGTTACTTCTGTTTCTATTGTGTGGGACAATTTGAGGAGTGTTGGTATTAGTTCTTCTTTGAAATTCTGATAGAATTCTGTGCTGAAACCATCTTGCCTGGGCTATTGTTGTTGTTGTTGTTGTGAGGTTTGTAATGACTGCTTCTATTTCCTTAGGGGTAATAGGTCTATTTAAATTGTCTATCTGTTCTTGATTTAATTTTCGTACGTGGTACCTATGAAGAAAATAATCTGTTTCTTTTTCCAGCTGTTTTTGTGGGAGCAAGAATAGTGAATTATGAAGGCAATTTAAAGAAAGCATCCCTGACTTCCAAACATATGCCAATTAAAATATCAATAATGATAATAATAGTAGATGATGATGAATGTCCAAGAGGGAAGTATATGTATATAGATGAAGGCTGAAGCCACAGAATAATCCCACACCAGTTCAGAATTATGAATAATAAAGGGTTGTGTATTTGGGGAAGACTTACAGATCACTGTCCTAGATAACAGTCCTCTGCACAAATAGGAACAGAGTCCAGCAGCCGGAAGTGAGAGCTGGAAGTAAGAGAGAGAGAGAGAGAGAGAGAGAACATGCCTCACACCTGTATTTATAGTATGAGAGACCATGCCCAAGTGGGCTGGTATCTTAAATGCTATTTACTGAAAGAGCAGAATGTGCTTCCACAGTATTTAGACCCCCAGACTTTAGTAAGGAAAACATTTCTATAACCTCTCACAACTGTAGTGAGCAGTATTGATTAGACAAGGGAGCCTGGAAGTGAGCTAGATGTTCGTTCAGCCAACCAAGTGGGAAATGAAGCTTGTCTTGGTGAGAAATCTGCAATCCCAGAACTCAGGAGCCTGAATCAAAGTACAAGGACAAGCCCTTCTTTCCCCATACATGACCCTCTCTCAACAGCCCCATTCTGAGCTCCCATTGGCTTTTATAAACCTCTCCAAGATAACTCCAGTTCGGGTAGCTCTGTTTTCCACTCAGACAGACCCTGGTTCTCTTTCCTTCCCACGCTCCAAGGATCTCATCCCTGCACTCACTCTCTGAAGTGGGCAGAAGTGTGGATACTGAATGGCAAAGGATAAGAGGATGTCTGAGGCCATGCCATGGTGCTCCATAAAGGAGAGATATTGCAATTTGTGGAGTGCTCACATACCTTCTTCCTCAAGGTGTGTGGAACCCTCTCACACCCTCCTCCTGCTTTGTGTCAATGCATCATACAACTTGCAGTGATGAAATGGCACACTCTTTGTGGCCTGAGTCACCACCACTCTTTGCACACTGTCCTTGGAAACCTGCTGCAGGAAAAATTTAAAGCTGATTCCTCCCGTGTTTACATTAAGTTCTGCTTGATGGTTTGAATGTTTCCCCCCAGCGAAACAACGATGAAACACAGTCATCTCAGTGTCCTTTGAGATTATTGCTAAAGTTGTCAAAATTGTTTTCAAATTGTAGCTTATTTGCCCTGTGGTCTTCATGTCTAGATGTTAGCTGTCTAGATTTGATAGATTTTTCTTCCACTTTTGGATAAAATTTGTTGATATATAACATACGCTTACTTGCCTGAATAACTCTGAATAACCCCAAAAGGGGGTTGATTTAAATTAATTGTATGAAGACAAGGGATTATGTGAGTTTTCTTCGGCTTTCAATTCATAAGATACTAACAAATCATACAAATTTGCTATTATAAATTTCACAGCATACAATCTTGACCTAATACAAATCTCACACTAACAGTGTCACCACCTAATTTACGTGCTAAATGCAGGTGTCTGCCAAGGCCAGAGGGTCCTCTGCAGTTGGAGTTACAGGTTGTCCTGAGCCACAGGGCAGGTGCTGGGAATTAATTGAATCTGGATCCCCTGCAGGAGCAGTCAGCACTCATGACCATTCCGTCATCTCTCCAGTCCCTAAGTTACATGTTGAAATGAGTTAACTGACAATAACATAAACTTTAATAACATTTTGTAGCCAAATTTAAAACTTACTGATTAGAATGGCTATTCTAACTGTATGGTACTAAGACAATGTCATATGTCTTTCGAGTTTCCTGTTAGAATGTTTGTGGATTTTGAGTCTGGTTAATTTGTATAATTGTTTTTAAATATACAAGTTCTTTAAAATATTCTAAAAGGTTTTTTTTTTTTTTCAAAGCAGAGTTTCTCTGTGTAGCCATGGCTGTTGTGGAATTAGCTCTGGAGACCAGGCTAGCTTTGAATTCAGAGATCAGCCTGTCTCTCCCATCTAGGAGCTGGGATTAAAGGTACAAGTTTAGCAAATTGCTGTTCCTTATAATAAAGTTTTAATAAAATTACATCTATTATTAAAGGACAAAAAGGGGATCAGATGTGCCCTCTGTCAAGGACCCTGTGCTTTTATAAGAAAATGCTAAATTGCATTCAAGAATTCTATAAAGAAAATTAAATCCATTAACTAGAGAAAGACACATATGAAGTAATGTGTGTTTGTATGTGTGTACATTGTGTGTGTGTGTGTATGTGTGTGTGTTCCATGTGTGTAAGACAGATTATTGACAAAAATAAAATGATGTGTGGTAAGAAAGGATTTTTGAATGAGTTTTGTTCTAAAACAAAGATTACTGAAAATAAGAGAAAAGGATTAGGAAAAAGGCACGTAAAATGCTTTTTACACAAGAATGTTGTAATAGGTCCCCATATCTTAGTGGGCACCTAGATCTTAGCACAACTGACTTCATGATGGAAGTACCATTCAGGCTGTGAACCTCAAAATATGGACATCACTACCTGTCAAAAGTAAAACTAAGGCCTAGTCCATCAAAGTCCATAGTTCTGGGAAAGTCCCTAAATGACTCACCTTGCATTTTGGCTTCTCTACTTCTGCTTTGGCTAACTGTTCTTGTTACATATGTCAACCCAGGACATGATTTTTGTGTGTAAAAAATTATCCTGAGAGAGGCTACACTGGGATTTTAAATACCCAGTGTAGGTGTCAGTCGGCTATTAAAAACTCACTATTGGTTTAAACACATGACTGAGAAGTCTTCTCTAATGGATACCTCACAACAAATGTGTGTGAAACTTTGCTTTTTTGGAGGCTGAGGGAACAGGTGTGTGGCTTATTCTTTTAATCTAAGTACTTGGGAGGCAAAGGCAGGCAGAACTTCATGAAATTGAAACCAGCCTTGTCTACTTAAAGAACTCCCAGCCAACTAGAGCTACAAGGTGAGAGCATGACTCAACAGAGTCAAATTACTTTTGGTCGAGGTCTAAGTGCTCTACGATGGCCAGATTTCAGAGGACTGTCTGTTCCTCAAGACTTATGTGAGTGAAATTAAGTTTCTTCAGTCCACACTTGGAGGCTGATATTGGTCAGATAGTGGGGCTAAGACAATAGTCATAATTTTGCCCCTTGTTCTCAGGTCATCCAGGTCCCAGGTGACCAAGAGACAATGGGAGAGGTCAAAAGCAGCCATGGTTCTGATAAGCCTTCTGTCTTCTTGATCATAGACATGACAGAGGTTGAACATGAACCACCAAGTATTTTGTAAGAGGGGCATGAGTCATCACAGAGGGAAATGGCTTCAGTGCTTTCAAGGAAGCCACACAGACAGTAATATGCTAACCCATTCCAACCGAGGGCACTGTCAGTGAGGATAATTAATGGAGGCAATGACGTTCTCCTAATTTTCCCAAAATAAACCCTAAGGGAGCTCAACTGATCATATCACAAAGGGCTTAACTTGTAGCACCTGCATGAGCTCAAACACGTGACAGACTTATTAGTCAGGGTTTACTAGAACAACAGAATGCATAGAAAATCCCTCTCTACATAAAGAAAAGGGGTCTATTAGACTGATTTACAGGCTGTGGTCCAGCCATGCCAACAATGTCTGGCTGTAAATGGTAAGAACAAGAACACGGAAGTTTCTCCATCCATGAGGCTGAATGTCTCAGTTGATCCTCAGTATATCCCGTAATTCTGAATGGTAGGGTCTCATGCCAGTGAAGGAATGGGTTTGCTTCTCGAGGTCAATGCAATATGGAAAGCACAAAATTTTCCTTCTCCCATGTCATTACATAGGCTTCCAGGAGAAGGTGTAGACCAGATTAGATGTGGATCTTCCCACCTCCAAAGATCTGTATTAAAGATGTGACTTCTTACCTCTAAGAGCTAGATTATAAGCGGATTTTACAACTTGAAAGGATCAAATTAATCCAAAAATCCCTCACAGGTTTGCCCAGTCTTTTTTTGTGTTTTAGTTAATTCCAGATGTAGTTGACAACCAAGAAAAGCCATCACAACAGGAAAAGTGTAGCCACATACTCATACAATATGAACAACATTACAAAAGTTTTACCAGCCACCAAAAGGGATGCTCACTTGACCTGGGTCACTTGGGGACATAATGCTTTAAGACCTTGCAGTCAGTTTTCCAAATAACAAGCTTTAGTTCATGTCAAAACCCTCCAGGCCTTAAAGCTGTCAAAGGGCCTTCCAGTGGCTCTCAGATGACAAAATCAGCAAGTGCCAGACTCTCTCTTCCACACTATGGAGATTACTATAGACCTTGTCAGATGTTACATTGGATGTCTTACTGCCAGATCCCGACCCTGGAAGACATTTCATGTTGTCAGGATACAGGCCTTTGTGGTTATAGAGTTGGGCTCCTTCTGGGGAATTCCATGTTAGGCAAGATGCTCACCTAGTTGCTTTCATAAGGATTCTTCAGCAAGGACAGGGATGAGCATTAATATTGATACAGATTTGGCATTTGTTCTCTATGTGTATGTGACCTGTGTCATCAAACCCTTTGCAGAGGAAGGCACCAAAATAATTTCATTATGACATTTCCATACGTGTATAACATAATATTTCACCCATATTAACTCTTGTATTACCCTCTCATTTCCACTCCCACCAGACCCCTTCTCTTTAAGGTAGAATTGCTTCTGCTTCATGTGTGTGTGTGTACATGCGCGTGTGCACACGCATGCACACGCGCGTGCATTTATGTGTCTCAATTAATTTAATTACAATTATAGAAGTGTGGGTGAGGGTTAAGTACAGGAATATGGGCATCATAAGAATGGCTACACGATTGATTAAAAATATCTCTCCCTCTCTAGCACCATTAATTGTAGTTTTGTCCGCAGAGAACTTTGATGTCTCAAGAGCCCCTCTCTCCATGAAGGGAAGGCTGATAGGCCTGCTCTGTGCAGGGGTTGTGCAAGTACTCAGAGCTGCTGAGAGTTCAGCAGTGCAGCAGCTCAGTTATAGCTGGAAAACAGCATTTCACAACATTACACCCTTCTAACTCTTACATCCTTTCTTCCCCTTTCTGCAAGGTGGTTCCTAACTCTTTGATGGGGTGATACAGATACTGGGTCTAATAAAGGCTTTTGCCCCATGCTTTAGGGTAGCTCTTCTCTCTTTGGTCTGTTGATTGTGGTGGTTGATGGAGCAGTTCATGGGCAGATGATTTCTGTCTGGGGAGACTTTCCAGTGAGACCCAGAGGCCTGCAGCCTGGAGTCAGGACCACCTCCACTTGTTAGGGGTGGGGGCAAACCAGGATAGAAGTTGAGGAGTGACCTTCAGACTTCTCTGCAAGGGTTAAGGGCTAATTTCTTTTTAATATGTGCCCTACTATGATGAAGGGACAGTGACAGCTCATTCCAGGAGGTCTGAACCTACTGTGAGCATGTCCTCATCCTCTCTCTCTCTCATTTCCCTGTTTACAGTTGTTATTTTTCCAGGTGGCAGGGACAGAATGCCTGCTGACAAAATTTGTGTCTGCCGTTTTCACTTCTAGACAGACATCCTGATGCAAGGGACTGTGGGTAATCAGGTTTTTGCTCTCTGCAGGATGGTGAGCCCCTTTTTCTTCTAGTTGTGGTTATTATTGCTATGATGAAACATCACAACCAAAAGCAAATTAGACATGAAACTCTTGTTTTGTCAAGTTTTTACATAAAACTAGACAGTCCAACTGAACCCTTGCCAGCCTAACACAAAAACACAACACTTCTTTTTTCGACAAAACACCTTTCTAAACATTTATTTACTTTTTGCATATATCACACATACAGTGTTCTGGCTGCACACATGCCTGCAGGCTAGAAGACAGCATCAGATCTCATTACAGATAGATGTAAGCTACCATGTGGCTGCTGGAAATTGAACTCAGGACCTCTGGAAGAGCAACCAGTGCTCTTAAACACTGAGCCATTTCTCAAGCCCTATAAAACACTTTTCAACAAGAACCTTTCCTTTCTCATTTATACCTAAGATGAAATTTTAATATTAATATCACATTATAAAAACTAAATGACTTAAAATTCCCACAGTCTTTACTAATTTAAACACTTTAAAAGTTTAGTCTCTGTAAAAATCTAAAATCCTGTTAAAAATTGAAATTCTCTTTTAAAAATTCAAAGTTTCTAACTGTGGGCTTCTGTAAATATAAAATTTTAGCTACGTACTTTTTTATTTCAAGAGGGAAGAATCAGGGCACTATCAAAATCTGAACAAAGCAAAACTAAACTCCAACTATAAATAACTCAGTAGTCAATGTTTGGAATCCATTCATAACCGTCTAGAATCTTCCAAACAGGTTGAGTCACATCTCCAGCTCTGTCCCCCCACCCCCAGCATACATAACTTGTCCTCTAGACTTCAGGGATGGGGTTAGGTGTCTTTGATTTGATGTGTTTGTTCCTCACCTCCAGGTAGATGCTATGTGGTGTGTTTACATGAAAAAGACCATTGCGCAAAGGATTTATTTAAACTGACTGGTAAGTAAGCAAGAGACCATGAAAGCTTAGTTCATTTTTTTTTAATTCAGAAGATACAAACAAATCTAACATATTGGATTATTTTAAATTTATAAAGAAAAATGGAAATATCAGTGGAAATATCAGCATCATACAAACAACATCACCACATTATTGCAGCAAAGTGTGAAAAAGCACATTAAGCAAGGACAGGGAAAGACTAGATAATACTGTGAGTCTGAACCTACTTTGTAAAAGAGAAAACAGGATGAAGTTTTCAGGTTCTCATTGCTTCAATAAAAAGAAGCCTAAATCACAGCAGGAATTTAACAAAGCCTGGAAACAGCCAAGAAAGAGATGGTGATGGCTCCATGAAGGCGCAGAGACGCATTTCTGATGGAGAGCATGTGCTTACGGGTCAGAAGGATTTCATGATAAATTAATTTCATCCTAAATGATTGTTAAAAGATCATGAAAAAAACAGAAGCTTTCGTATGTCACAAGTTGTGACAGTTAATTTAAAATGGTATGGATGTTTAAAAACGCTTATTTTAAAAAAATAAAAAAAATAAAATAAAACAAACAAAAAAAACCGCTTATTTAATTGCATTTATGCTCGTCAAGATAACTGCTTGTTATTTCTTCTGTGATTGTTAGAACTTAAACTTCTCAATAATGGGGGTCTTATCTGAAGCATGATTGATTTAAAATTTGTCTTTGTCAACATTTATTATCAGAAGTGTTTGATCTTTTGGTATCGTGACACAAAATGATCTAAATAATTCAGACTTGGCAACCTACATGAGTCACCATACAGTTCACTGATCTAAAAATCTTTGTGAAACTGTCCCATAATATTTTACTAAAGTCCCTGAATTTGATTTGGCCACATTTAGGGTATCCCGGGCCGTGAGGTGTTCACTCCTGAAAGTGATATAACAAATTAAACCACTATCTGCTTCTCATGTTTGGGGTAACTGACTTTCTGAGATTTCTAGAAATCCAAAACAATGAGGATCAAGGGTTAGACTGACAGCCAATATGTTCATCTTCCCTCCAGGTTGGCCATGTCCAGGGTGGAGGACAATGGGACTGCTCTAAAGGAATCTCATAGCTTCAGAGAGGCTATGGAGACCCTGGAGTTTGAGTTTTGGGTCATGCCACACTAAAAAACCCTTTGACCATCAGACGGCAAAGAGTGGAGACATGGCTCCTAAAACTCTCCAACCCCTAAAAGTAGCCCCTAAAGAGATACAACTGCCTACAAGAAAAAGAAGCTGTTGGCTCTCTCTATGCTCTCAGACACTTGCTAAAAATGTGCAACTAAAAATAATATAAAATTAAAAGTCTACCAGCTGCACACAGTATTCTCACCATGACTTGGTTCAGCTGGAAGAACTGAAGGTCCCAACGCGCTCTGAATACTAATTAATCGTCATTTATGATCCTGAATTGTCTATCAACTATCTGATGCCTTCACACTAGCCTTTTTCTTCGTACTGATCTCTCACTAGAGGCAGAGATTCCTTTGTCTCAGTACATCACTGGGACAGACGGTCACGGCTCTCACTGAATACTAGGATAAGGACAGCTCCATCTCTGACTCCGTGTGTTCAGGATAAACTCCAGTTATTAAACAGGTGATTGAGTTAATCTTAAATTTCTTCCACAGGATGCAAGGCCATGGGAGATGTCTGGACCAGCTCCTCTCAGGCTCTCCTCATCTCCCTAACTGTGATTAGGTTATGAGACCTGTATCTGTGGGTTCGTCTGACGAGAGGTAATAGCGCTGCGCCTACAGAGGCTCAAACAGATCATTCCTGAGAGTCTCTTGTGGCTTTTTTATTAATTCTTTCTGTGCATGTTTGATGCAACATATCATCAAACACATCCAGACCCTAACGAGTAACCGTAATCTGAGGTCCTTATGTCAAGTTATGAACCCCTCACGGTGCTACGAAACTCATCTAAGAAGATATGCGCTGTCCCCTTTTCGTATGAACGTATAACTGGCCCAGAAGACAAGGCCAGGTAATATCTCGTAACTAGTATTTACAGCCCCCGTTTCCTCTCAGTAGTACTGCCTCATGAGAATTCACTGGCTGTGTTCTGGTCCACAGTGTCTATCATTCTCATGTGTGCATATACACATGTGTGTCTGCTCGTTCACATATTTGTTCCTATGGAGACAGAGCTTTAACTCTGGGTGTCATTCCTCAGCCATGAGCTCTGTGTTTTGATCCAGTCTGTTCCGGAACTCATCAATTCCACTAGTCTGGCTGATGAGGAATTCCCAGGTATGCTATTCTCTCTCTATCCCCTACACTGGGTTTATAAGTGTGTGTTACCATGGTGTACATGGGTTCTGGGGAGCGAACTCAGGTCCTCATGCTTGTGAGAGCAAGCACTCTAGGACTGAGCTATCTCTTTCTAACTCATTCCTCACTAAAATGTTCATATCAGTTCTGATCTGCAGAATGTGTCTGTGCCAAATGAGGAGTCATTCGGCCTTTGCACTGTTCTCAGAAAGGCGCCAACTGTTGCCTGTAAAATAGAGACACCCAGGGCAAGTCACTGTTTTGTACAGTGAGAAGTAATTTGGAGCCTGGCCCAGCTTGACCTCCACAAAGCTATCAGGAAGGAATGAGAAAGGAAAAGAAGCAAAGCAAGAAGAAGCCCCTGATGGCAACAATGTTGACTCAGATGCCCTGGTGAGTGAGGCTCCCAGACCATCGCTCTCAGGGTTTCCCACCATGTTGATCAGAAGTCACCAGTACAGGTTTTGGAGATGTCATCAGAAATATGTTTGCTTGGTTTGCTGAAGATGTCGCAGGCAATGTTCAAGAGTCACCCAACACAGCTGGTGATGAAGACTGGAGATCTGTCTACAGAGGAGGAGGAGCAGCAGGGAGCACCTATTGACAAAAAGGGTGTGAATTACAGTGGGCTCCTGGGCATCCACTTACAGCATCCCACTCTCCTTCATTTCTGACACTCCCCAACATTACAGACCATAGAACTCAGTCCCATATCCTTTTTCTGTTTCATCTTTTCCTTCTAGATTTTTATGTCACTTTAAGCTCTGCTATGATAAGACTTCCGATATTTCTGGGCTATATATGCATTTAAAAATATATTGCAAATAAAAATTAGCAAACTTTAAAAAAACAACAAATAGAAAAGACCAGCAAAATATGGCTGTATTTCTGTCTTTGCTGGCCTTTTAACTTTCCATTTATTTATTTATTTATTTATTTATTTATTTATTTATTTGTGAAAACAAGACTTTGTTTTACAGTTAAAGCTTGCCTTTAACTTACTATATAATCTATGACATGCTCGAACGCTTGAAGCAATTCTCTTGCCTCAGTTTTTCATGTATTGGAATTGTAGGCTGACCAAATATCCAGGTACAGTTAAAGTTTCTTTTATGCAATAGAGTTATTCCAAAATAATTATATTGACATGTCAACTGATATTAGATGTGAATCTTTTTACCACTCTATACTTGCAGGGAAAATTTTAGATCATATTGAAATACTTAGGACATTGACAATTGTCTGAAGTTTCTGTGTTGCCTGGTCCTTCAGTCATTCAGTCCCAAAGAATCACAGAGAGACCTACATCAATTATAAACTGATTGGCCCAGTATCTCAGGCTCTTCTTATTAATTAATTCTTATAACTTATATTAACCCATAATTCTTGTATATGTTAGCCATGTGGCTTGGTACCCTTTTCAGTTTGGCAGTCACACCTTTCTTCCTCTGCAGCTGGATCAGGACTGCATACTGAAACTTCCTTCTTCCCAGAATTCTCGTTGCCCCACCTCTATTTTTTGCCTGGTATCCCTTCCTTTACTTCCTGTCTGACTACTGGCCAATCAGCATTTTATTAAAATACAATTGACAGGGTACAGACCATTGTTCCACAGACAATCTTCTTCACAGTCCTGTATTCTCTTCAAAGATTTATTGATTTGTTAATTTATTATGTGTACAATGTTCCACCTACACATAGAGCTGCACCCAGAAATGGGTGCCAGATTCCTTTATAGATGGTCGTCAGTCAACACCATATAGTTTCTGGGTTGAACTCAAGATCTCTGGAAGAGCAGCCAGTACTCTTAACTTCTGTGCTGTCTCTCCAGCCACGAGGAAGAAGGATGTAAACTATCTTATTTGTGTTTTGCACTGATTCCATGTTAAGGTCACATTTAAGTGATAGTTGGTTAAATAAAACATATTGCTAAGGCAAGAAACAAAGTTGCTCTAAGTTTTCAGATGCTCACTATCAGACATGAATCTCAATGCTTTTTTAAAAAAAATAGTTATGTTTTTGTTTTATGTGCATATTTGTGCTTGTGAGTGTATTTCCGTGCAACACATTTAAACAGGAACACATAGACACTGAAAGAGTGGCTCTGACTTCCTGGACCTGGAGTTACATGTGACTGTACCCTGCCCTGTGTGTGCTGGGAATTGAACCTGGGTCCTCTACAAGAGTAGTAAGTGTTGCTAATAGATGAGCTATTACTCTAGCTTCCAAAGACAAAATTCTGAAAAATTTTTATGTGCATCCTCACCATGTGCTCATTCATACTTCACACATGTCCATGTCTTTAGGTAAAAAAACTGAATTTTAAACACCCATGGACAAAACTGATAAACTGCCTTGAGAAATGACTTTATTAAGCGCCTTTGCAATGTACTGAAAATCCCTCTGTATTGGGTAAACTGTGGACCTGTGTCCTTCTGGTCACCCTGCTGTGAAGCAGCACATCATAACTTCTAGACATTTCTGCTGTGACACCAACAGGCTCAAACTATGAGACCTTTGCCAGAGAAACAGACTTTAGAGGCTGGACTGTGGAAATGAGAATGACGTGACACTCTTCAGCTTCACTGAGGCTGAGGGTGACAAGTGGGCTACGGGAGAGGGGTGTGACCCACGCAGGAGGTGCTAGATCTGAACTTGGGGTGGTCCTTTACGTTTCTGTCTGTAGACAGCTATATCTACTTCATCCTTTCTGTGAAAGAATCTAGAGCAAGCTAATTTATTTTTTACATCATCTCATTCTTGTGGTGTTTGGTGAGTTAGCACAGTTGGCTGTGGTTTCTGCCCATCAGTGACAACAGAGAAAAAGGAGTGTGGTCCCACTCAACTATGATAAATACATCCCCTTAAATAAAAGTCACCACCACCCCAATTACATCTTACACGGCGAGACGGTGGGAGGCTGAGTGCTGTGGGCAGTCCTAACTAACTGTGAGCTAATATCTCTTACAAACTGTTCATAAGTGCTAAGTAGATACAAGGCAAGCGTCTCTCTCCAAAGAGCATGGTAGGAGGTCATGCAAGTGAGGCTTTAGGGAGCTTGTTTCATTCAGTTGTTGGCTACTCTTGGTGTCTGAGCAGAAGCTATGTATTGGGCTGCCAGATAGACTATCAACAGACTTCAATTTGGGGTCCGGGAATATGGCTTAATTGGTAAGAGAACCTGCTATGCAAGCATGAGAACCTGATTTCAATTTCCAAAGCCCAGGCAAAAGCTGGTGGTGAGTGGGTGTGCCTGTAATTTCAGGGATACAGGAGGTACAAGCAGGAGGATCAGTAGAGCCTAAGGGCTGCAGGCCCAGCTTCAGGTCAGCAAGAGACCTTGTCGCATGGGCAGTATGGTGGATTTTTTTGGTAATCTCTATTGTGCATATGGGGGCATACAAAATGCACAGATGCATATAACACACACACACACACACACACACACACACACACACACACACAGAATAAAGTTTGAAGGAAAAAAGTCAGACTGCAATCAAAGATTGCTCTAAGAATTTCTGTTTCTCCTGGTGTAGGGCATACACCTCAGGTGCTATATACCTTCTATGACATTAAAGAACATAATGTCATCCTCAGAAAGCAAAGAGATATTAATCAATGTCTTGAGGGAACCTTTTCTTAGATTATGAGGAGGCAACACCCCATTCCAGTTTTTCTTAGGTCTTGTTTGCATCCTTGGTTGAGGAATTCTGTGTCACCTCAGGGGAATGTTACCATTTTAAACCTCCTGTGACTACATACTTATGCTGATTCTCCTGACCTCCTATACCTCAACAATAGTCACCTCCTAATTTTTGTGGAGTGAGGTTCAAGACTAAGAAGTGGCATTCATTATTCAAGTGGAAAGAGAGTCACTGTGGTGAACAGTGTCTTGGGTGTGTCCATTGGGACTACTCTCCTACATCTTTACCAGACTAATACTACCAAAAATAGGAGTGAGAGCCCAAGCTGCTCCTTACCTTCTTGGGTGCCAAAGTTCTCCATAATCATGCCAAAACAACGACTAGGAAGCTGATTCCCACGATGATACACACTGCAATACATGGAGACTGGGTAGTAGAAGAAGAAAGTGGGGTCGCAGATGGAAGCCGGGTGGTATCTAGGATCTTTGATATTGATCCTATAAAAACATTAGGGAAAATATGGATAAAGCTGAAAACGAACCGCTATGAGCAACTTCTCTCTCTCTAGGCATCCCTAGAGACTCCTGTGTGATATCTATTTTACTAGATCTTACATAGAGAAAGGACTAGGATGTGTGTGTAAGATGTCCATACAGAGTTTATTTCATTGCCAAAGAAAGCAAATATCTATCAAACAATGTGACCGATTTACTGTGGGTAGAACTTTCTGGATGTAAGGTCAGTTGGTGGTGTTTAGTTGTGCCAGGGAAAGATAGTGAAGTCTTTCACTTGATGTGGAGCTGTTGGAAGGACAGCTATAAGTGAGGAAAAAAGGGTTAGCATTTATAGGGATGCCTACAGACTTAAGGATCATGAGCAGGCCATGTAGTGTCTGGCCATTGATTAATAGAAATGGCAAACATTGGCAGTTGAGATGGGGGAGAGACATCCCTGTGGTCATCACTGACTCCCCAGGCAGGAAGACTATCAAGAAATCACTTAGTCTATCAAATCATCCATTATGCACACATACTGATGTCTACTTAGGGAAGTCAACAGACTTTTCAAGAGAACAGTGATGCCTTTCCCACCCTGTGGAGGTTTCCTTGTGTTAATCCACCTAAGTTCTTACTTGGCATTTCCTTCCAGTGCTTTAAGAATTCCTTGAGGCAGTGTGGGGAATCTCCCATGGAGAACACTGCTAAAAGTTGTTCTAGTTCTCTGTTAGTCTTCCATTTCTCCATGTTACCTCTGGCTTCATCATGCATCACTCCCCAAGCCTTGTTCTTTGGAATAAAGTAGAAGAAATACTGTCCATCCATGCTGAACTTCCAGGAGGAATCAGTGAGTTGTCCATTTTTATATTGGGATTCCATGGTGACCTGCAAGGTGTGATGGCCTGGAAATGACACACAAAACCATCATCTTCTACCCTTATAGACCCTCCAAGGTCAAGTCTTTCTCCACACACTTAGGGACCTGGATTCTTTCCTCCCCTGGCTTCCAATTTCTTACCCATAGGTTACCTAGTACTTCTAGGTTGTGTCAACATTAAGTTCTTTTTACAAATCCTCAGCAGTTTCTTTCCCACAAGTGCTCTGCCCTGTTTCTTCTTTCCTTTATTCTTTCTTCCTTCCTTTCTTCCTTCCTCCCTCCCTCCCTCCCTCCCTCCCTCCCTTCCTTCCTTCCTTCCTTCTTTCCTTCCTTCCTTCCTGTCTTTCTCTTTCTTATTTTCTTTCTTTTTTGCTGGTTTGTTTGTTTGGGTTTTTTGTTTGTTTTTATTTTGTTTTTTTTTTTCAAGACAGTTTTTCTCTGTGTAACCCTGCCTGTTCTAAAACTTTCTGTGTAGACCAGGCTGGTCTGAATTTAAAGATTCTTCTTGTCTATGGCTCTGGAGTATTGGAATTAAGGGCATGTGCTGCCACCATCACCCAATATGCCCTTCTTGTTTCTTATTGATAACTTCTATCTTTACATCCTGCCCCATTCTTACCCATGGTCTTGTCTGCTTCTTGTTCCATGTTAAGTATCTGCTTTCTCATCTCTTCTCCAATGTCTTTCTGATGTTGGCTGAAATCTGTACATGTTTTGGTGTTATATATCACATTTCCATGGTCACCCAAAGGTGTGAATTTATTGTCCTTATACTGAAGGATAGGTTCTCCATTCACTGAGCACTGCCCTTTAAACCAGGGTGTGGAACGAGCCTTGATAGTGAAGTTGAGACAAATATAGTATGTATCTGTGAGAAAAAAAAACACAAGGTGGTAAGGTCCAAAGAGAGAGAGAGCGAGCAGAGGATCACAGGACTCATGTTCTGTAAACCTAGACTCTTGCATAGGTACACTGGTTGGGAAAGCTCAATTCTGAGTTCTGGATAACCTTCACCTGCCTTAGTCTGGCATGATGATCTGGCACTACCATGAACCCCTAGGATGTATACAGTGTCACCAGTAGGACCTGCCTGACAACCCCTTGAAATATCTTTGTCTAATAAATACCTAGGTAGAAAATAAACCAACTAGTATCTGTGCTTCTGGGGCTTCAAACCTGGCTGATGAGAGAATGCCTTTTACAGTAAGAAAGAGGTATCAAGGATGCATGATAAATTCATCACAGGTCTTAAGTGTTCAGGAGAGGTTTCCTGGGGAAAGGCTACAAATAGCCTAGATGGAGAGAGGCTGCCACACTCACATTACCTAGTACCTGTCTTGGTGCCCTTGATATGAGCACTGGACCTTTAGGGTCCTCTCTAGTTCAATCACAGATTTAAGAGTTATGTATGTGGCTATAGCCTGTATGAAGTCACAATTTCCATGTCCTGCCTAGCCAAATCTAAGACTAATAGGAGTAGAGGAAGGGCAATCCCAACTTAAAGAATCAGAACGTATTTCCAACAAAATCACAGGGAAAAAAAAAAAAAAGCTTTCCTAACTTAAAAAAGGAGATGCCCATATAGGTATAAGAAGTATACAGAGCACCAAATAGAGTGGACCAGAAAAGAAAGTCTTCTCACCATATAAAAATCAAAACACTAAATTTACAGTACAAAGAAAGAATATTAAAAGCTACAAGGCAAAAAGACCAATTAACATATAAAGACAAACATATTAGAATTACAACTGGGCCAAAAGGGCCTAGACAGATTTGCTGCAGACTCTAAGAGACCAGAGAAGTCAGTTCAGATTACTATACTCAACAATTTTTTTAATCACCACAGACAGCGAAAATAAGATATTCCATGATAAAGTCAAATTTTAACAATATCTATTTACTAATCCAACACATCTGAGGGTACTAGATGGAAAACTCTAACCTAAGGAAGTTAAATACACCAGTGAAAACATAGGAAATAAATAATACCACCCCAGAAATCCAAGAGAAGGAAAACACACACATACACATACACACAAACACACACACACATACACATACACACACACATACACACAAACACACACACAAACACACACATACACACAAACACACACACATACACACACACAAATACACACACAAACACACACACAAACACACACATGATGGAGGAGGGTTATCTGTCTATTGTGTTATTTTCATTGGTCAATAAAGAGACTGCCTTGGCCCCTTGATAGGACAGAAAATTAGGTAGGCGGAGTAAACAGAACAAAATGCTGGGAAGAGGGCTATGAGCCAGACGCCATGGAGCCAGCCACCAGGTCAGACATGCTGAATCTTTCCTGGTAAGCCACACCTCGTGGTGCTACCACGAGATTGTTAGAAATGGGTTAATATCAAGATATGAGAGTTAGTCAGTAACTAACTCTCTAGAGATAATGGGCCAGGCAGTGCTTAAATGAATACAATTTGTGTGTTGTTATTTCTGGGACTAAGCTAGCCATGCGGGAGCCGGGTGAGGCGAAAAGCAGGCCTGCCCGCAGCCCCTCACTACAGATGGCGCCAACGTGGATAACTGAATCCACAGAAAGCTTGAGAAAGTTTGGGAAAGAATAGAGTGAAGCATGTTTTCTTGGTGGCAGCAATTTCTCGGGTCTGCTCTGCTTGCTAGAGGCAAGCAATGCTTTCATTTAAGAGAGGTTTCCTGACTCAGCTTTAGCTGCAAAACTTTGTAGCTCATTGAGAGGTCCTGCCGTGAAACACTTAAATGGTATTGATGAAAAGCTGAACGCATGCTTTTCGGTTTTCAGTCGTAGCAGGAAAAATGCTGTGCTGTTTTAAAATGCCGGTTTTCTGGGCCGTCCTGCCAGGGCAAACTCTGACTCTTTCAGGCAGGCAGTCCGACTGAGTGTGGTCTGTGAGCAGAATGCTGCAGCTTGCTTGCTGGCAAGGACCTTGAAACGGCATAGAGTTGTGGCAGTGAACACAGCTCTGGCTGATACCTCAGCCATGATGATGGAAAGCAAAATAATGGGCTGGATCTAGCTGTCAAAGCCACGGCTTTAGTCCTACCGATATTGCTTGGTAAATTAAAGGCTCATGTGGTCAGAAAAAGAGATATACAGTAAAGAGAGATTCAAAGAGGAAGAAAACCTCTAAACATTTTACAGTGTGTTAAAAATATATATGCAGGCTAAAAGTTAAAGTTCTTAATGTAAAAAAAGGAAGAAAGAGAGTAGTTGGGTGTGGTGGTACACACCTAAATCCCAATGCCTGGGAGGCAGAGGCATATTGACCTCTGTAACTTCAAGGGGTAGAGGTAGATTGACCTCTGTGACTTCAAGGTGTGGTAGCACACACCTTTAATCCCAATGCCTGGGAGGCAGAGACAGAAGGATCTCTGAGTTCAAGGTGTGGTAGCACAGGCCTTTAATCCCAGCACTGGGGAGCAGAGACAGACAGGTCTCTGAGTTCAAGGACAGCCTGGTCTACAGAGTTATTCCAGGACAAAGATATACAGAGAACCTGTCTCAAAAAGTAAAAGTAAAAATAAAAGAAATAGAGGTTAAAATAAAGCCACATAGAGATGGAAAATACACAGAGAATCTTGATACTGTGTGTTATTCTGCTCTCTTTGAATTGTTTGAATGCTGAGGAAGGAGCAACAGCTGCTAAAAGATATTTGTTTATAAATGCTGCTGAACTAATCCAAGATAGATATTTTGAAAATACCTTGACTTCAGAATTTGGATCTAAGGATATGATACTTTGGAAAGGAGGTTCTTCTTTTGTTTTCACAGAGGATGAGACCCTGTGGATTGCTTCTATCCCAATATGGTATGATAGACCACGCCCTCCTGAAAGGTTTCTGTGAACACCCTCAAAAAATTATTTCACTCAACTGCCGACTGAGATGAACCTGGCAGACAGGTTATACCATGAAAGACCTGATTAACTGCGCCCATATACAGCAGGAAGAAGTTTGGAGAGAAATAACTACGCCCATATTCCCAAATATTGTTTATAAATGTTCTTTTACATTAAAAGGGGGATATGATATAGATATGAATAATTTCATTGGTATGGATTTTAAGGTCAATTTTGTTATATGTATATATATTTCTGATCTTGATTGATGTATTGTGATTGTATAGTTCATTTAAAAATGCAATGTATAATTAAAAATATAGGTTGTTAATGGATAATCATCGATAATAGTCAAGCTTGTAGTAATGTTAGTTTGATTTTGTAGATGTGCATAGATATATTTCAGAGAGACATTCTTCATATCTTTCAAAGACTACAGAACATAGCATTTAATGTTTTAATAACTTAGGACAATGAGACATGTCTGCTCCTGGCAGCACCAATCTACTTCAAGAGGAAGATGGGCATCGAAGAGGCTCCTTATGGAGTTGGTTAGCCATTTGGGCAGGAAACTGCTCTTGCCTGGACTGTTATATAAACTGGACACAGAGAACCCGCAGAGAGAGGACTGCTGAACTTGCCTAAAGGTGAGATGATCTTTCGGGGTTCCTGATTCATGAAAGAGTCTGCGAGACATTCTGCAGGACACAGCAGATAGTGATTGAATTGCCTTTGAAATTTCCTGCTTCATGGAAATGTCTCTGGATATTATGGGCCTGAAGGCCGAAGATGGGTGCCCCAACGATACAGAGGAACTTTGGGTGACTGTCCAGGCAGCGAGATGTCTCTGTCATTTCTAGAGTTTTGGAAGTTGCTTACTTCATGCTTACTTAGGTAATATATCCTTCTGGAGTCTTTGATGGAGTTAAAGAATGGATAGTCGTAGTTATAGTTTTCCATTATTATGATAAAGATATAGTTATAAATATTGTGACTGTAATTCTTGCTTGATAACTGTTTTGTTATGTGTAATTTTACTATGTTAAAATGAAAGCCTTTCTTTTTTGTTTAAACAGAAAAAGGGGAAATGATGGAGGAGGGTTATCTGTCTATTGTGTTATTTTCATTGGTCAATAAAGAGACTGCCTTGGCCCCTTGATAGGACAGAAAATTAGGTAGGCGGAGTAAACAGAACAAAATGCTGGGAAGAGGGCTATGAGCCAGACGCCATGGAGCCAGCCACCAGGTCAGACATGCTGAATCTTTCCTGGTAAGCCACACCTCGTGGTGCTACCACGAGATTGTTAGAAATGGGTTAATATCAAGATATGAGAGTTAGTCAGTAACTAACTCTCTAGAGATAATGGGCCAGGCAGTGCTTAAATGAATACAATTTGTGTGTTGTTATTTCTGGGACTAAGCTAGCCATGCGGGAGCCGGGTGAGGCGAAAAGCAGGCCTGCCCGCAGCCCCTTACTACACACACACACATACAAACACACACACATACACACAAACACACACACATACACACACAAACACACACACATACACACAAACACACACACATACACACACACAAACACACATACACACAAACACACACACATACACACACACAAACACATACACACACAAACACACACATATACACATACACACAAACACACACACATACACACACACAAACACAGACAAACACACACACAAACACACACACACATATACAGAAACACACACACACATACACACACACATACACACACACACACACACCACTGTGGCCACAACTACCACCACCACCAATAGCAACAACAAAATAACAGGAATCAACAATCATAGGTAACTAATATCTCCAATATCAAAGATGTCAATTCCCCAATTAAAAGACACAAATTAATTTAATGGATGTGAAAACAGGATTTATTCTTCTGCTGTACCCAAGAAATATGCCTCAACATCAAGCATCAAGCAAAGACGTTAACTCATGGTAAGTGGTTAGAAAAGATATTATAAGAAAATGGACCTAAAACGTTAGTGGGTATAACTATTTTAATATCTAACAAAATAGGTTTCAAACCAAAACTAATCAAAAGAGATAGACACTAAGTTTTCATCAAAGGCAAAATCCACCAAGATAACATTTCAATTCTTAACATTTATGCCCCAAACATAAGGGCACTCAAGTTTGTAAAAGAAACACCACTACAGTTTAAATCACAAATTGACCTTCACACACTGATAATGGGAGACTCCAATACCACAAACTTTTACCAATGGCAGGTCAAACAGATCTAGAGATGTCAAACAGACATAGAGATGCTGGAGCTAACAGACGCTATCAACCAAATGGACCTACCAGAAATTACAGAACATTTCACCCAAACACAAAGGAATGAACCTTCTTCACTGGACCTCTTGAAACTTTCACCAAAATTAACCACATACTTGGACATAAATTGAGTCTCAACAGATGTAAGAAAATTGAAATAACTCCCTGTATCTTATCAGACCATCACAGATTAAAGTGAGTTATCATCAAAAACAGAAACAAGACAAAACTTGGAAACCCAGTTAGAAAACTGAACTGCTCTCTACTGGATCACAATCCTAGACCTGGAAGGAGTGGGGAGGGACTTGAATTTCCCACAGGGCAGGAAACCCTGACTGCTCTTAGGACTGGAGAGGGAGGAGGAGAGGGAGGAGGGGGAGTGGGAGGGTATTGGGAGGAGGGGAGGAAGAGGAAATTTTTATAAAGAAAATATAAAAAATAAAAATAAATAAAAATAAAAAACCTACTGCTGTTAAAAAAAAAAAGTGGGCCAAGGCAGAAATAAGAAAGAATTTAAAGACTTCCTAGAATCCAATGAAAGTGAATACATGCCCAAATGCACAGGACAAAATAAAAGAAGTAAAAAGAGAAAAGGTCATAGCACCAAAGGCCTACATAAAGAAATTGGGGAGATCCCAAAACAGCAATTTAACAGTACACCAGAAAGTTCTAGAACATAAAGAAGCAAACTCACCCAAGAAAAGTAAACTACAAGAAAAAGACAAACTGGGAGCTCAAATCAATAAAACAGAGACAAAGAGAACAATATAAAGAATCAATGAAAGAAAGAGTTGGCTCTTTGAGAAAATCAGCAAGATAGACAAACTTTATCCAAACTAAAAGTCAAAGAAGGAATTTCCAAACTAACAAAATTAGAAATGAAAAGGGGGACATAACAACAAACACCAGAGAAATCCAGAGAATCGTAGAGGTATACTTAAAAAACTGTGCTCCACCAAGTTGGAAAATCTAAAAGAAATGATTAACCTTCTCCATAGGGACCACTTACCAAAGTTAAATCAAGATCAGATAAACAATTTAAATAGACCTACAACCTCTAGTGAAAGAGAAGCAATCTCTAAAAGTCTCCTAAACAAACAAACAAGCAAGCAAGCAAAAAAGTTCAGGGTCATGTTGTTTTAGTTCAGAATTCTACCAGTCTTTTCAAGAAGAGTTAGAGCAATAATCTTCAAATTATTCCACAAAATAGAAACAAAAGGAACATTGCCCAATTCATTTTATCCTGATACTCAAATCATATAAAAACCCAGCAAAGAAAATCACAGACGAATGCCCCTTTGAACATAGATGCAAAAATACCTAATAAAATATTTGTAGACTGAATTCAAGAGCACAACAAAAATATCATCCACCACAATCAAGTAGGCTTCATACTAGAGATGCAGGAATGATTCAATATACAAAAATAAATAATTGTAATCCACTGTATAAACAAAGTGAATGAAAAATGTCATGTACTTGATCATCTCATTAGAGACAGGAAAAACTCTGACAAAATCCAACACCCCTTCATGAGAACAGTCCTGGACAGTTTAGAAATATAAGGGACTAAGCTAAACATAATCAAAGCAATAAAAAAGCTGGTTGCATGTGCTGTGATCTTTTATTAAAGCACACCGAGAAGTTCAAAAGCAAAGAGCCCAGAGAATGCCTGAGAGTTAGTTTGGGGACAGAAGGAAAGGGCTAGGGGGAGGGCAAGAAGGAACTTTGGGACTCTATAAGGAGTCTTGAGCTGAGGAAACCCTGTCTTCCCACACTGTGCCTCTGTGATTCCCCTCCCAATCTGATCCTGGAACTCACTGGCTAGCCCAAAACACAGTTAACTCGCTGCCACCCCGTTCTCCAATGTCGGAAGGAACCCAGAAACTCACAAACTACATGCGCCCCTCAGCCAAGTTAAACTCTAGGCGCTGTTCCCATTGAATCCCCAGAACTCACCACCCAGTTCTGCACACAGACAGAAAGGCAGCAGAGTGAGAAGCAGGATCAGGTGGAGCTTGGTGGCTGCCGCCAGCTCCATGGTTTCTTCCCTAGACTCAGGTGCGATGCAATGCGAACTCTCTGGAACGCTGTGATGAAGTGAGCTGTCTCGACAAAGGCTCAGTCACTCTCTTCTGATTGCCCCGCCCACAGGAAGTTTTCGAAACTTCTGGCAGTGAGGTATTTCTCTTCTTAGGGGTGGCCAAATCAAGTTCTTGGTTTCCACTTTCTGAGTCACTCCACAGTCTGTGTTGGCTGGTCCTATGCCCTTGTCTGCTGCAGTGTAACCCCTCCCTTGGTTCAAGTCAGGAGTGCTGGGGGTGGAGCAGCAAGAGGGCCTGGGGTGAGGTGAGGAACTAGCAGCAGGGGCTCCAGGCTTCTGAGTTCCTAACACCCAGATTCCTCAAAGAGCTCACTCAGCAGCCATGTCCTGGGGGACCCTCTGCAGTAAACCTGGACAGAAGGCAAAGAAAGTGGCCACTTGGGGTGCATCCAGAAATGGAAGTAACCCAGGCCAAACAAGTTTTGTCTTTGTGGGGGTTTCCCCGAACCCCTCCCCCTGCACCTTATGTTCATGCCTCTTGCCCCTGGCCTAGGAATCCTTTCTACTCCTCTCTGGCTGCAGCAATGCACCTTCCTGCCCCCTCCCTGCTCCCATCTCCTCTCTCTCTCTAACTGCATCTCCTCCTTCAGATTCCCTAGAGAAACAGAAGTTAGAAAATGAACCTCTCTATATAAAGGAGATTTATTGGTAATTTATTAATAAATCTCTATTTAAGGAGATTTATTGGAAAAGAAGATTTATTCAGCTAATCCAACAATGGCTGGCTGTGAATGCTAAATACTAGAACCCGGCAGTTGCTCAGTTCTCAAGGCTGAATGTCTCAGCTGGTCTCCAGTGTGTGCTGGATTCCTGTAGAACCAGGCTCTAGTGCTAGAGAAGGGACTGATGTGCTGGCAAGGTGAAGGCGAGCAGGCAAAGAGCCAACGCCTCCCTCTTCTATGTCCCTCTATAAACTTCCCGCATAAGGTAGATTCCAGGTAAAGGTGAGTCTTTGTGCCTCAGGAATCGAATTAAAGACATGTATCTTCCTGTTTCAAAGGTCCCGACTCACCCACCTGAAACCAAGCAAAACATCTCTTACAGGTGTACCCTCCATTTCTGAATTGTACTTCATTCCAGATATAGCCAAGCGGACAGAAAATGGCCACCACATCACTCTGGACTTTTCTTTCTGTATATCCTTTAAAACACGTAACAGGTTTGTTCCCCTCTGAAATCAGGGTTGTTAGTCCTCCTAACTGCAGGCTGTGCTTTCCTAGTCAGTTCTGTGACCCCTGTGATATTGCATAGGAAAGTCTGAAGTCACTACTGGGTTTCCACAGGTTTTGAGGTACACCTAGTTTTTTGAGGCAGGGTCTCCCTCTGAAGTTGGGAAGTTACGGATTTGGCTACACTGGCCAGTCTCCAAGACCAAGATCATCCTATGTCCAGGATTACAGGCACAAACCATCTCTTCTGGAGGTTTTGTGTTTGTTCTAGAGAGTGAAATTCAAGTCCTGGTGCTTACATTGCTGAGATTTTGTAAATGAAAGCAACATCTTAGCTGCTCTTAGTGGCACACGCCTTTTATCCCAGCCTTGGGAAGCAGAGGCGGGCAGCAGATCTCTGTTGATTTAAAGGCCAGGCAGAATTATATGGTGAGAAACTTTCTTAAAAACTAAACAACAATAGCAAAGAACACTTTCATAGAAAACATTACCAGTAGGGCAGAAATTGCGAAACTGTGGACACTTGGTACTTCTGCTTATTTTCCTGTGTGGGTGGTGAAGGCAGGGCTGGGTGCTCACGGACAGAGGTAGTACCCACAAACTCTGCGCTTGTGTCTGTGCACGGGATGCCAGAGAACTATCAAGACTCTAGTTCTCTAGCTGGTTTCCATCTTTTGTTTGGGGAGTTCACTGACACAGGGATTGCCAAGCAGGAAGTCTAGGCTGGCTCACCTGTGAGTCCCAAGAATCCACTTGTTGTCTGTACCTCAGCACTTCTGAGATGGCCAGCATGCTCTACCACCCCTCCCTCTACAACTTGGGTCCTAAGGCTCAAACTTGGGTCTTGATGCCTACAGGACAAGCACTGTATGACTCAACTATCTCTCCACACTGCAGCATTCTTTTATGTTGCATTTGTTTAACTGTCTGAAGCTCTGTTACTTTACCCGTCTAAAAATCTTGATTGGTCTCTAATAGAGAGCTTGCAGAACAGAGACCCTGTCTTTCCCCATAGACTACCTGAGTTTCCAGTGCCCCTTCTCCCCTACCTTCAATATACCCCCACCAATTGACTCCACAAGCTTTAGGGTAGGCCGTTACAGACATCGCAGAGGGATGGTTGTTGACGTCCTACAAAAAAAGCTTTTGGTATAGCTGACATCATTCTTGCCCGCAGCCTGAATTGGAGTTGAAGAACACAGGATGTGAATCAGGAGGGGTGGGCTAACATCTCAGCTGTTCTTTGGGGGTGACTTCCCCATTTGTGTCTCAGGTTGCTCATCTGGGACTTTCCTAACTCTTCCCTTTCCCTGCAGACTCTTATTTCTGCAGTTCCTTAGACTTGGCTCTTACTCAGATCTTTAGGAGTCTGGCTTCACCTGAAGGTCTTGACTGAGAACAGGTCCAGTGGAGTCAGCAGTGAGAACTGGGAGTGCAAACCTGGACTCGGGGTCCAAGGCTGAACTGCACATGGCACATCCCAGTGCTCAGGAGTGTCATGTCCTTAGAGACCTCACAGGTCCCTCCTAACACAGGCTGCTGCTACATCTAGCACAGCAGGACAGGGTGAGGATCCAGGCAGCCACCTAGAGACACTCATGTTGCTGTCTTCTAAGCACAGTGCCTACTGCTCAGTCTGAGACAGAGAGTTTGAAGTCTCATGCTACCTCCAGAATGACAGCAAACATCTTTTCTATGGGCAAATATTTCATTTTTGTTTTTGTTTTTATTTGTTTTGTTTGTTTTTTTTCTTTGATCCTTTAGGGAGCCTGCGACCCAGCTCCCAAATAAATCACATGGAAAAGTAGTCTTAGTTATGAGTTTCTGGCCTTAGCTTGACTTATTTCTAGACAGCTTTACTTAAATTATCCTCTCTACCTTTCGTGTCTGAATTTTTATCTTCCCTATTTCTGAATACCTTTTTTTTTCTTTTTTACTTCTTACTCTGTGGCTTGCTGTGTAGCTGGGTGGCTGTCCCTTTGCATCCTCTTCTCTTCCTTTCCTTATTGTGTGATCTTTTCTTCCCATATTTCCTCTCCTCTTTGTTCTCACTGCCTGCCAGCCCTGCCTATCCTTTCTCCTGCCTCACTATTGGCCGTTTTGCTCTTTATTAGACCAATCAGGTGTTTGAGACAGGGACAATAACACAGCATCATCGAGTCAACAAATGAAGCACAAAAGTATGCAACTCATCTTTACATTATTAAACAAATGCTCCACAGCATAAACAAATGTGACACATCTTAAAATAAATACTACACAGCAGGCAGCCAAGTCATGTGTCATTACTCAAGAAACATTCATGTTAGGAGCTTCAGGCATGTGTGTTTTCTCTCTGTCTGCTGCATTCCATGTCTTCCAGGCAGAGAGAGACAGAATAGAAAGATCCATCGAAACCATAACTGTTGTGGTTTGAATAGGTATGGTTCAAATAGACACATGTGTTTGAATGCTTGGCCCATACATGACTTTGTTAGAAAAGATGTGGCCTTGTTGGAGGAAGTGTTTTGGAGGTGGATTTTGAGTTATTTGTAGCATGAATTCTAATTGGTATTAATAATAACTGAGAATCAGATATTAAGGGGGAAAAACTGAGAGATCAGAGAGGCAGTGTGGCCAGCCATTAGAGATACCTTTTACCTATACCTTTTACCTATTTATCAATGCTCAGACAGAAGGAGCAATCCTGTCTTCAGACTGCCTCCTCAGATTTCATCCTCAGACTGCAAGAGCAATCTGCAGACTGCAACACTCTCAAGCAAACCCCAGACTGCCTGAGCTCCTGTCTTTTTCTGCCTTTTATCCTTCTCTCCACCCAGACATGTCACTCCTGTCTCCACCTCCCTAGTGCTGGGATTAAAGGAGTGTGAGCTCTGTTTTAAACAGATTCAATGTTGTGTAACCCAGGGTGGCCTTGAACTAATAAAGATCCATCTGCCTGTCTCTGGAGTCCCAGGATTAAAAATGTGCGCCACCACTCCCTGGCGTAGCTCTGCACTGATTTCCAGGCAAGCTTTATTTGTTAAAATATAAACAAAATATCACTACAGTTCTTAGAGGGTCAATTTTGCTATGTGCAACTCGGTTTCTTCCTGCTATCTGTGGATCAAGATGTAGAAATCTCAGTTCTCCAACACTAACTACCTGCAAGTTGCCATGTCGTGCCATGATGGTAATTGACAAACCCTCTGAAACTGTGGGCCAATAAAATATCCTCTCTAAGCGTTGCTCTAATCATGGTAGTCACAGCAACAGAAGTCCTAACAGTCTCAAAGTTGGTTCAGCTACTGAATTGAAGTCTTTTTCTGCTGTCAAAGAGATCTCCAACTGCCTTTGAACTTGTGTGTTCCCTGGGAGGTGGATAAAGTCACTCAAGACAGGTTTTCAGACTAGAGAGCATCAGGCAAGAAAAAGAGAGTCCTCTGTTAAGATACTGAGCTAGCTGGGTCCTTGGTGGTCAGTTGAGGACAATGGCAGGTGACAGAACACACCATGCAGAGAGAGCTTGAGTGTGGAGCTTATTGAGAAGAGGATTTTGGGAGGGTAGGATGAGGGGGAGAAAGGAGAGACACAGATAGATAGATAGATAGATAGATAGATAGATAGATAGATAGATAGGCAGAAAGCAAGGGAGGAAAGAAAGGAGAGGGAGAGGCAGAGATCTGCTTCAGAAGATAGGTGGGGAGAGAGAGAGAGCGAGAGAGAGAGAGAGCAAGAGAGGTCAGGAGTGGGCAGAACTTATCTCTTAAAGGGATATTTGCACCTGCCTACAGTTAAGGAACTACTTGCCATACATAGAGGGGTGTCAGCTTCCCCGAAGGGTAAAGGCAGAGTGTGCCTAGATACTAACATCCTCATTGTGCTCAGCTAACATTTTAATAGCACTTACAGCAATGGTCTCTCTTAAAACTGCCATGCTTCTCTGGACACACATGGCTTTGGGGCTGACCTGACTTGGGTTGGAAGTAATGAATAGACAGCAGAGACCTGTTCATAAAAGCTGGGATATATAGGATGTGACCTAAGGTTTGCTTCTTTCTTTCTTTCTTCCTTCCTTCCTTCCTTCCTTCCTTCCTTCCTTCCTTCCTTCCTTTCTTTCTTTCTTTCTTTCTTTCTTTCTTTCTTTCTTTCTTTTCTGCTTTGTTTCTTACTTAATTTCCCTAAACAATTCCATATAACTTGGGACCCTTCTCAGAGGAGGCTATGGGCCTG
The DNA here is from genome assembly GCF_982192425.1 of Myodes glareolus. Taxonomy (NCBI): domain Eukaryota; kingdom Metazoa; phylum Chordata; class Mammalia; order Rodentia; family Cricetidae; genus Myodes; species Myodes glareolus. Next base: position 127,062,028 of record NC_142026.1, read on the forward strand.
CACAGTTCTCTCACCTTTGACTCTTTATTTACCTGGTGGCTCCCCTCATTCTAGCCATGGGTTACCTGAATACTGTAAGATTACACTATGGTATGCAGTAAGCCTTGTGTCAACAGAGCAAGTTTAGTGTCTGTTCATGCGTCTCTGGCAAGGCTTATGAATTTTATTTACATAACCAAGTGGTTTAACTTGAGAGAAAAAAATTGTGTATATCTGATTACTTTGTTAAAGGCCTGTTTACTCATTGGATTTTCTCAACAAATGGGAATCCTGCCATAAACATGCTATGTTAGAAATGTGTGTATCTACAATATTGGTATTTGTTGAATAGTAATAAATCCATAATCCTACATCAGTTTCTTTGGCTACAATTTATCAAGGAATTCCAATTATTTTTGATAAGTGGCCACTGGCCAATATGGCTTTTTTTATATCAATATTTGTTACTAATTTTAACTCTCAGATCTTATATTACATATCACAAATATACATATATACATGTGTGCACACATGCACACGCATGTATAGTGTGTGTGCACACATACATGTATGTGATGTGCGTATGCAGGTTAGGGAATGACTGAAGAAGGTGTGTGTATATATATATCTTGTGTGTGCATGTATGTGATTTGTGTGTGTATCCTTGTATGTGATGTCATGTGTGTCCATGTATGTGATGTATGTGTGTAGGTCACGGAATGGCGATAGAAAGATTAAGGAATCTACAAATAGAAGCTTCACTCAGCACAGAGGTAGCGATTGTTTCAGATGCAGTTGTCCAGAGAAGATATTAAGGAGCCAGCTGGAGAGCTGCAGACTAACAGGGCTTAGCCTGGTTCAGGGTTGAATGGCTGCAGGGGGTGAAGTCAGGACCATGGGATGGGGAGGGGAGGGGAGGGACAGAGTCAGGATGTCTAGAGTACATGGGTAGGAACAGAAGCATGTGATAACACTGAGCTGAAGCACAGGAGACAATCAGTTTCTCCTTGTTTGTCTCTTGATACACACATGGGAATCTATGGTGAGGTTGGTGGTGAACATCAACATTGTGTTAGGTTGTGTTGTGGAATAAAATTTTAACTACATAAAGATATGTTACATTTGTTTATGTTGGGAAATATTATTAAATATGTGAACGTGTGTTACATTTGCTTATGCTACATTGGTTTAAGAATGTAAAGATGTGTTGCTCTTTCACCTTGCCTGCCTAAGGCAACTTACTAGTCTAATAAAAAGTTGAATATCCAATTGCATGGCAGAAGAGGGATTAGCAGGATGGTGAGCAGAGAGAATAACTAGGAGGAGAAATTAAGGTTCAGAGAAGAGAAGAGAAGATGAGGGGAAAAGAGAGGGACTCACTGAGAGTCAGAAGTCAGGCAACCACCAGCTAGCCAGATGTGGAGAAAGCAGCAAAATAAGATATACAGAAAGAAAGAAAGAAAGAAAGAAAGAAAGAAAGAAAGAGAGAGAGAGAGAGAGAGAGAGAGAGAGAGAGAGAGAGAGAAAGGAAGGAAGGAAGGAAGGAAGGAAGGAAGGAAGGAAGGAGATGGAGGGAGGGAGGGAGGGAAGGAGGGAGGGAGGGAAGGAGGGAGGGAGGGAGGGAGGAAGAGAGAAAGGTAAAAAGCACCAAGGCAAAGTATAGATGAAGAGAAACAAGGTGTTTTAAGTTAAAAGGCTAGCAAGAAACAGGCATAAGATCTTGTAAAGTACTCATAACTAATAACACGTTTCTGTATCATAATTTGGGAGCTGGTTGGTGCCCCCCAAAAAACCTGTTACAAGTGTGCTCTTTTTGTGGGTTCAGGTGAGGGTGTTGGTCCTCCTTCAGTTTGGGATGTTTGAAAATATCTCAGGTCTGACTTTTCAGATGTTGTCCTATTTAGAGTTTCTATTGCTGTGAATAAACACTGTGACCGAAAACATGTTGCAGAGGAAAGAGTTTATTTGGTTTACACTCTAATATTATATCCATCAGAGAAGGAAACTAGAATAGAAACTGAAAGAGGGCAGGAACCTGGATGCAAGAGCTGATGCACAGGCCATGAAAGTGTGCAGCTTACTGACTTACTCACCATGACGTGTTCTGTTGCTTTCTTATAGAGCCCAGGGCCACCCAACCAGGAATGGGTCTGCCAACAATGGCCTGGGCTGGGCTCTCTGCCATCAACCACTAATTAAGAAAATGCCCTATAACTAGATCATATAGAGACATTTTCTTAATTGAGGCTCCCTCCTTGCAGTTACTTCTGGCTTTGTCAAGTTGACATAAAACTATCCACCACAGATATGATTTTGATATATCCTCCTTCTCATGTTTCTAATTGATTCTGATACGTACATAAGTGACATCTTTTCACTTTTAGACATACAACATCTATCTGACTTTTATTGATACTAAAAGGAAGGTATGGCTATTTGCACAGGAGATGCTCAATCATCATCTTTTTGCATGTAAAATGGAGCCACCTTGGGCAAGACCCAGCCTGAAAGCCATCATTTCACACCAAAAGGAGTATCTAAGAGCAGAGCAAAACCTGATATCCCCAAGGTCATACAATCTAAGAATGAGAAAGAGAACAAAGCAAGATGGAGCCACTGGTGACAATGACCTGTTCCACCTTGATGAAGTGATAAAGGAGGCATGGAGACATCCAACCTTAATCTGTCACAACATGCTTGTTCAGATGTGAAATGGCACAGATGATCAATACCATCAGACAGTTTTATTTCTGGCTGTGAAGCAGAAGAGAAGTACCAGAGGCAGCTGTTGACAATGACTTCAGATTAGATTACAGACGAGGGAGCTGAGGAGCTGCGTGGAGAATCACCTAGTGATGAAAAGGGGGTGTCAATTACAGTGGGCTCCTGCACATCTGCATCCCACTCTACTTCATTTCACAAGGACACTTCTCCCCACTCATAGACTCTAACTCAGCTTTCTAGGGATTTTTCCCCCTTTTGATATATTTACTTCAAACCATTCTTCCATTTTCTCCTTCAAATGAAAATGAGGCTTTGAAATATATTTTTCAAAAGACTGAATAAAACCAAAACAGGTGAAAAGTCAGCCAAATACTATACTTCTGGTTCAGTTGGCATTTTAGTTTACTTTTAATGTGTTTTTGTGGTTCTTTTGAGAAAAGGTTATTCATTGTGGCTTGAGCTTGCTTGGAACTTCCTGTGTACCACAGGCTCTTATCTCAGCTTCTCAAGTTCTGTGATTACACATGTGTGCAACCATACCCTGAGTTCACAGTGCTATAAAAGTGTTATCTTGAAATAATTATACTTACTCAAAAACACAGAACTTTGTATTGACTGATATTAGATGTAATTTTTTTTTACTAAGCAGGATTGTAGGGAATTTTTGAAATAATAGAAAATAAGAGTCTTGGCCATCTTCTTTATCATTCTCTGTGTTTGCTCTAGACTGCATATGACAAAAATCTAACCATGATAGTGCTGAGAATGAGCTTCGCTTTTCTTCAGTAAACAGGTCATTTCAGTTCCAAAGGACACAAATATTAGCTTCATAGTTCTCTGTGCACAAAGGTCTAGCAAAGGACATTGATCAAATTAGACTAGGGTTTTATTTTTTTGATTAATTGGCTGTTTGATTTGTCAGGATCTCACCATGTATTCCAGGGTGGCCTTGAGATTGGTAATACTTTTGCCCTATACTTCTGAGTGTTGGAATTCTAGGTATGTACTGCTGTGCCACCTCTTAAATAATCTTTCTCTATTCTGTTTTTGTCTTAAAGACTATCATAAGCCTATAGTTACTAATGCACAGAGTATGACACAGGAACAATATTTGCTGCTCTTCTACAATAAGCTTTTTATCTGGACAGAAGCCCATGCAATAACATTTGTAAAAGGCGCAGTGGGTTGCATTCCCACCGCCCGGCTCACAGCTAGCTTTACCTGAAATAATTACACGGAAACTGTATTCTTTTAAACACTGCCTGGCCCATTAGTTATAACCTCTTATCAGCTAGCTCTTACATATTGATTCAACCCATTTCTTTTAATGTGTATTGCCACTTGACTGTGGCTTACCGGTATGAGTCTAACCAGGGTACATCTTGGAGCGGAGAGCTATGGCGACTGCCTGCCTCTGTTCTGTTCTGTCTACTCCACCCACCAAAGGGCTGGCCTATCAAAAAGGCCAAGGCAGTTTCTTTATTAACCAATGAAAGTAACACAGACAGTTAACCCTCCTCCATCAAACAATGATGATGATGATGATGATGATGATAATGAATGACAATAATAATTCCTCATCTTCCTCTTTCTTACTTTGAGATCAGGTCTCCTTCTGTAGCTTGAACTGACCTCAAACTCACTATGTAATCAAAGATAGACTTTTATTTCTTATTCTCTATAATAGTCAAGTTTGTAGTCATACTAGTTAGGTTTTCTAGATATATAGAGATATATTTCAATTGGAAAGGTATTCTTCAGATCTTTCAGAGGCCTTCAGAATATGGCATTTAAAATGTTTGATGAACTTAGGACTTTTCATGTCATGAGACACATCTGCTCCTAGCAGCACCAATCTACTTCAAGAGGGTGATGGGCATCAAAGAGGCTCTTTATGGAATTTGCTAGCCATTTGGGCAAGAAACTGCTCTTGCCTGGACTGCTTGATGTTGTATTATATGAACTGGACATGCAGAACTCACAGAAAAATGACTGCTGAACTTGCCTAAAGGTGAGATTGTCCTTCAGAGTTCTTGCTTCATGAAAGAGTCTGACAGATATTGGGCAGGACATAGAAAAAAAGTGACTGATAAACTGACAATATAGGTGGAACTGTCTTTGAAATTTCCTGCTTCATGGAAAAGTCTGAATACTATGGACTTGTAGGCTGAAGATGGATGTCCCAATGATACAGAAGAACTTTGGATGACTGTCCAGGCAGCAAGATATGTCTCTGTCAATTCTAGAGTTTTGGAAGATGCTTACAATGTACTTCCTGTTTACTTAGGTAATATTATATCCTTCTGGAGTCTTTGATGGAGTTAAAGAATTTATAGTTATAATTATAGTTTCCTTAGTTATGATAAAAGCTAAAGTAGATGTAAATTTTGCAACTGTAATTCTTGCTTGATTACTGTTTTGTTATATGCAATTTTTACTATGTTAAAGTTAACACCTTCCTTTTTATTTAAACAGAAAAGAGGGATGTGTTGTGGGATTCCCCTCTGTATGCTGTGAATACTATTGGTTAATAAAGGACTGTCTTGGGCCTGCACAGGGCAGAATAGAGGTAGGCAGGGAAAACTAAACTGAATGCTGGGAGAAAGAAGGTGGAGTCAGTTAGAAGCTATGTAGCCACCACTGGGAACAGACAAGCTGGAACCTTGCTTGTAAGCTACAGACACATGGTGATACACAGATTAATAGAGATGGGTTAAATTAAGATGTAAGAGATCACCAGTAAGAAGCTAGAGCTAATGGGCCAAGCAATTATTTAATTAATACAGTTCCTGTGTGGTTATTTCAGAGCTGAGCAGCTGGGAACAAACAAGCAGGCTCCTATTACAATCCTCCTGCCTCCACTTCCCAAGTGCTGGGATCCTAGCTATATGCCCCAATATTAATCAGACACTATACCAGAAATTTAAAATGAATTGCACTAATAGAATCTTGTCTAAATTATATGGTATTGCAATAGAAATGTTAGAGCAAGGAACAGAGTCTTGTAGATCTTTAAATGACTACCATCAAATATGAATTCTAAATTCCAAATAGTCTATATTCTGAGAAGTTTTTATATGCCTCCTCCTCTAGGTCCTCACTGCTTATACTAGCATGACCATGTTTTTAGAGAAAGAAAACTGAATTTTAAATGTTTGAGGACAAATTAGGTAAACTGAGTTGAGAAATGTCTTTATTAAGCATCTCCTGGGTGTCTTCCTAGTGGACAGAACTGTCGAGCAGTGTCCCCATGGACACTCTGCTGTGCCATAGCACACCACAACTTGTGGTCACTCCTTGTCCTAGGGTCAGTGACTAGGGTTATGACTTCGTGGCTAAAGAGCTGATGGTACCAACATGGTAACATGAGTCAAATCTCTAGAACAAGTAAAAATGGAAGAACTGACTCCACACACTCTTGTTCCTTTGCTGTGACGTGAATAGGTTCCAAACACGAGAAGTTTTCTAGAACAATTGCAATGCCCAGGACGCATACTGGGAGAGGATTTCATGCCATATATGTGGGTCACTTCCTGAGCCTAAGTTCAATGGGCCTTGCCAGGTGCCAATGGCCTGTCTGTTCCTCGCCTCCTGTAGTGGTTAACTTTTTCACAGTGATGGGGACACTATAATGACTGGGTCAATGACTCTTCAGATGACAAATTTTTCTTTTATGCAAACTGAATGGTAGCTAGAAACTGTGTAACCCTGAGGTTGTGATTCTGATCTTGGGGCAGTACTTTCCATTTCTGTCTACAGTTATATCTCATTGCATCCTCTCTGCTGGGCAGGTGCCTGGCATATACTACTCTCCATGAGAATCCACATGTGTCTTCAAGCTGAGGCTTGTGTTGTGGTATTTAGTGACTCAGCACAGTCAGCTTGTGGTTCCTCCTTGTCAGTATTAACTGTATGCAAAAGAATTTGAATACAGATGTAAATCTCACTAAGCCACTATGAATACATTCCTAGCTCACTTTCCCCTTAAATCAAAATAAAAATATCAACAGCCCTTCAACTGCATGCTTCATGGAGGGAAGAGAGACAGAAAGAGTAAAATGGGGGAGTCCTAGAGATTGTGTGAAAATACCTTTCCAAATGCTTCTGAAATGAGAACACAGAAAGTATCACGGTGGTGGCCCGTGCACGTGAGGCATTCGGGAGCTTGTTTCATTCAGTTATCACTGTCTGCACAGAAGACAGTTGGGGGAACTGATAACCAGACTGTCAATGGGTCAGTATTGGGGGCTGGGAAGATGGCTCAGTGGGTAAGGCCAATTCTATGGAAGCATGAACACCAGAATTCGCATCCCCAATACCCAGTGGGACACCTGTTCCATGTCCTCAGCAGACCAACCCTACCAAGAACCAGAGAGAGATCCCAGCCTGCTCCTTACCTCCTTGGGGATGAGGTTTCACAACTATTCCAGCAATTAAAAGTAAGATGATGGCAATGACTGCTACCATGAGGACAATTCTTCCTCATATTGAGGCTTGGTGGTAGTTGGACGCTGTGTGGCAAATGCAGATGTAAGCAGGGTCATACCTGCGGCCCTTGATGGTGATCCTTTAAAAAAAAATAAGGAAAATTCTGGATAAAGCTAAAACACACCTCTGTCAGCATCTTTTTTTTCCCCCCCAGGAAGCCAAAGGAACTCACACTAATTATAAGGTCCTGGGGAGAGAGAGGAGTAGAGTTGGGTGTACAATGTCCTTTCAGAGTTTATTTCATTACCAAAGAAAGCAAATGTGTATTAAGCCATCACAATGTGACATAATTACCGTGTGCAGAATTTTCTGTATATTGTCATGACTGGTGATGTTTAATTATTTCAGTGAAAGATAACAAACACTTTTAAAGGAATGTGGACCTGGTGGAAGGACAGATACAAATGAGGAAGAAAAGGCTGGAAGTTTACATGAATGATTACAGATTTGGGGTCCGTTAGTAGCCCATGTTGTAGCTCATTAGTAGGGAATGAGAAACACTGGGAGATAAGATGAGATAGAGGAATCCTCATGGTCATCACTGGATTTCAGACAGGAAGACCACCAGGAAATCTCCCACCCAGTCTATCAAATGTGATGGAGTTGCCCCCTGATAATCTAGATAATGCCTACTTTGACTTTCCTTCTGGTGCCTTAAGAGTTCCTTCTAGCAACTGCAGTCTGCTGTGGAGATTATCTTGAGGTCTTTCATTAGTTGTTCATCATTCATGATATCTCTGGCTTCAAGACTAATCTGTTTAAAGCTCATATTCATTGTGTTGAAGATGAAGGAGTACTCTCCACTGATGTTAAATCTCCAGGAGGCAACAACACTTTGGCCGTGTTCATACTGAGAAAGCATGGTGGCCTGTAAAGTGGGCTGACCTGCAAACCACACACAACACCATCCTGCTTCATTCTCATAGACCCATCACTTCTCCAAAGGTCAGGACTTTCCCACTGGCTTATGAGCCAGGATCATTTCCACATGACTTGCCCTTTGTTACCCATTGGGTACCACATGCTTCCAAGGCTGAACCAGTGCTCAGCTCTCTCACACAGACACACTCTCCACCTCATTCCCACACATGCTCTGCCCTTCCTCTCTCTTGCCACCTGTCTCTGCCTCAGTACTCAATCCCACACTTACCACTGGTCTTGGTCATCTCTTGCATGGAGTTAGCCAACATCTTCCTGAGCTCTTGCCCCAAGTATTCCAGCTTTTGCATCTGTCCACACAGGAGTGACATCTGCCACCTTCCCCAGGTCTCTCAAAGCTGTGGCTCTGTTGTTGTTATCATACTGCAGGAAAAGCTCTCCATCCAAGGAGCACTGCCCTTCACACCAGGACTGTCCAGGTGTGGTATGAGCCTTCATAATGAAGAGAACAACTAAGAGAGTGTGTATCTGTGAGAGAAACAAGATGAGGTACAAAAAGGGAGCAGAAAGTCACAGGACTCATGGTTCTGTGAAACTAGATGACACCCATAATCCATCTGAAGGGCATGAGGGCAGGGAGGGAAACCTCTAGTCAAGATGTACACCAGCTTCTGGAACCTCATTTCCATGCCATTCTTGACTGTCTGAGGGTTGTAGGACTCTCAACTGCACACTGTGTCACCAGAGGATTTATCTCACAACTGCTTTTAGTGACTTTTATCATTTGTTGAGGAATAAAATATATCAGATAGTATCTTTCCTAGGACTGAAAATCTATTACTACACAAGGAAAAGAGGTTTCATAGAACACGTGGTAAATTCAACATGGAACCTGGAGTTCCTGGACTATGCTGTAACTTGTCATGGTAGGGGAGCTGTCACCTGTGAGCACAGCACTCACCGTGTTCCCACTGGGCCGCTTTACACATCAATGTTGGGAATCAGATTCTCACATGTTAAACCACACCCCTAACTCATTCTCAAGAAGAGATCTCTGTCTGACCTGCTCTAAGCCCTGATCTCTCTCCCCATCCTCAGGCCGTTGCTCCCCAGCACACTTATGGCCCCTGGTCCCCCAGACTTTCCCTAGCAGCAACAGAAGACACCACACCCTCGAGCTGTTCTGTTCAGCAGACTGCACAAAACAAGCAGGCAAGACCTAGTGAGGATGAACATGTGTACACTCCTGTGTGTGTGTGAGCACTGAAATATAAAATAAACAGTATGTTTAAAGAATATTTTCAAGAAGTTTGCAATATAATTAAACTAAAAAATTTAAAAGATGTTAAAAAGTCCCTCTTTCCCTCCACCCTCCCCAAAACTTCTCCTGTGAGGTGGGCTGCTGCAGGTTGAGGATATCCTTTCCTGTCCCCTTCAACCAGATTCCTTGTCCTTCTCCTCTCTGTGTTTTCTTCCACCTGTTTCTTCCCCTGTCCCCAACTCTCTCTCTCTCTCTCTCCCTCTCCTTTGCCTTCCTGTTATTTTTAATACTCGAATTTTTTCTTGAATGGCTGGTATTCTTTCTCACTCAATGCACCCTGCTGAAGTAGAGAACTGGCTTTGTAATTTTGAACTAAAGTTCACAAACTTGGCACGTTAATGGATCATACAGAATAAGAATCAGTTATCGGTAAGAAAAATCCACTTAGAAGTTTGGTAAAAGGAAACTGTTTTGCTACAGCAGGAATAGGGAATTATGAAGGTGATTTAAAGAAAGCATGCCTGAAACAATAACTTCAAAATATGCATATATAGATGCTCAATATGCAGATTCCCAAGGATGAAAACTACACTAGGGCTGAGTTGTGGTGGTTTGAATAAGAATAGCTGCAATAGTATCTTTTATTTGAATGCTTGGTCATCAGGGAGTATCATTTCCTAAGAGGAATTAGGGTTGTGGTCTTGTTTGAGTGAGTGTGGTATTACTGGGGGAAGTATGTTATTGGCGGTGGAATTTGACATTTTAGAAAGCCCATTACAAGTCCAGATACCTTTTGATCTGGATGTAGAACTCTCAGCTACCATATCTGACTGTGTACCAGCATGCTCCTCACCATGATGATAATAAACTATACTTCTGAAAGCAAGCCCCAATTAAAGGCTTTTTTTAAATAAGAAGTACCATGGTTATGGTGTCTCTTCACAGCAATAAAACTCTGAGCAAAACCATGTTTCTCCATTAAGTTGCATTTGGTAGAGCATTTACCATAGCAACAGAATGAAACCAGAACAACACACTCCAGATTTCCTTAATACTGCAGATTGTTTTCTGGGCCTGGTCAGAAGCTAGATCACACTACAGGACACAGAAAATCTAGGCTGGTTAAATCTGGCTGTAGAAGAATGAGGATCAAAAAACTCAGAGAAGTGCATGTGCTAGACTGGATGGAGCAGCAAACATTTCCAGGGGAAGTGTGCAGAGTCCATGTTGTCTGTGGATGCTGGAGCATCCCTGTTGAGAAGTACAGTGAGAAGGACCAGGGAGAAGGGCACCAGCATTGCTGCAAGCTCAGGGATGATGATGATGTTTTGAGGCTGGGGTAGGGTTCGGAAATGGTATTCCCGAATTACAGTAAATATGGTACAGAAAAATCCCATCATGTAGAATGGTCATGTGGCAGTAACAACAAGCACAGTGGTCCATTGATGACCCACTGTAGGTACCCAGGTCTTTTTCCCTTTTCTTCCTTGGCATTTTGCAGGGCTGTTTGATCTCTGGCCCCTGGAGATTCTGCAGTAGCACTGGCTTGAGGGTAGCTTAGAAAGAACTTGGCTGTCTTTGTTATGGTAATTCCACCTGTAAACAAGGCTGCAGCTGCTGGCCCTACACGCCTCCCTCCCACATAGCTGATTCTGCCTGAGGCGCTGGGAATGTATCAATCTATTCTACTGCTCCTGATGGGAGGGGGCCTTGCCTCCTTGTATAAATACCCGACTTGAGTTTAATAAAGGGCTTTTTTACTCTCTGGCAAGCGAGCAGGTCTCCTGTGTCTTTGTCTACTTAAACCCTTAGGACAATCGTCCATTCTCGTGGCCCTGGTTCAGGAAAGCGCTCCTGGATTAGGCCTGGGTATCCACAGAAAAGTGCAGAAGCTAACAACCCACCTTGAAGCCTCACTGCTGAAGGGAGTCATGGCTAACAGAACACAAAAATTCTAAATATAGAGAGATGATTACCAAACCCAGATATGGTTGGGTTTTAATAGTTAAAGACAAGACAGATGATCAAAAAACTGAAAGCTGCTGTCCTATGAAAACCCCAACTCCTGTGCCCACTGTTTAAACTAAACAATTGGGGAAGTGGTTAAGGGCGCTTGTTCTTGTAGCTGATACAGGTTTGATTCTCAGCAATCACACATGGTGACTCACCACTGCCTGTAACTTGAGTTCCAGGGGATCAAATGTCCTCTTTTGCCCTCCAAATGCACCAGGAACACATGTGGTGCAGAAACATACATGCAGTCAAAACAAAATAAATCTTAAAAACAATTAAAACTAAACTACCTCAAAGATAGATTTAGATTGCCTTTCTGGGGGACAGATCAGATCCCATGAGAGCTACCATTCAGGCCTGCATCGAGTGCAGGTATTTTTTCTGCATTACTTCATTACTCAGGGATGAACTCCTAGATGCCCCTGTGAGTGTCTAGTGTGGTTATTTGAACGAACCTGTCCTTTGGAGAGCAGGATGTTGGAATACTTGAAACCCAGTTGGCAGCAGCTGTTTGAGTAGGTTCAGGAGATAAGGCCTGGCTGAAGGAAGTACTTCACTAGGGGTGTGGCTTTAAAACTCATTTCCATTTCCTCATCTCTGGGCCTTGCTTGAGGTTTGAGATGTGTGTTCTCAGCTAGCCTTGGTGTCTGTCACATGGCTCTCATGCCAGCACTTGAAAGGCAGAGGAAGGTGGATCTTTATGAGTCAGCCTGTTTTATATAGCAAGTTGTATGATAGCCGTAAGCATATAGTGAGACTTTATTTCAGAAACCCAAACCAAATCATATCAAACCAAAAAAAAAAAAATATGTGGGCTGTAAGTTTGCTGCTCTAGTCACCCTGATTTCCTGCTGCCATGCTTCTCTGGTGTGAGATAAGCCCTTGTCCCTCTGAAACTACACTCTTCCCCAAACCCTTCCTTCAGTTTGTTACTGTGGCCTTGGTGTTTATCACAGTACAGAAAAGTGACGAACACCACTACTTTGTAAGTACAGAAGTCTTCATAGGACAGACGGTCTCTGTTACACCTGCCCAGCTCTGCTCTTGGAGCTTGAAAGTAGCCAGAGACAATATATCCATGAAGATCATGGCTGGACCTGCCCCTAGGGCCGTCTGACCCAGGACAATCTGTCAGACTGAGGTTTCAGTGCTAGGAATTGGCCCTGGGTGGAGTTCATGGCAGTGTCTAATTGGAGAATCGTCTTGCTAGGGCAGAAGTCAGCCTGACCCACCTGCATAGAAAACACATTCCATTTCACTGTGGTTGGCTCCTGGCATGGTCCTGGACCCTGGCAGAGAGCAGCCTGTGGACCTGGGCTATCAGAAGATCCATCAGGCCTCAGGCAGACATCATGAGGTGAGCTCTTTCCCACTAGGTTTTTAAGTGGTCAGGTCACAGTCAGACAGGATGTCCCAACAAGTTACTTGTGCGTTAAGAGCTGCCTAACAGGGAGAGATAAGGACATGTCTGACAGAACATTTCCTGTTCCCCAGATGGTTGTGGAAATCTTATCTCATATAGATAAAGTGACTGAGGTAAATTTTCAAGTAAGTTGCAATGCTCCCACAGAAAGCACCACAAGTCTCAAGGAATGTCCTCTATGGCCATGAGATCCAAAGAATCCCACAGCAATGAAGAGAGGAAGTTCGATAGCAAAGAGGTTCAGGAGTGGTCGAGAGCTTGTGAGGAATCCCCCTGGAAGATTGTCTTCAGAGTATTTATTGCCTTAAGTCCATGGGAGCTGTCCCAGTCTGTTGATGAAGTCTGGCACTGTGCCCATCACCCTAGTCCTCCTGACTCCGTTTAGGCTTCCTGTGGACCCCAGTAGGGCTGAATACTGATGGCGTCACCAGTGATTCCCCTCTGGCATCTTGCCCTCCTCATTCTTGCCAGCCAGCACCTCTCTAGCTCCACCCCTGAGCATGGTAGGGTGGGGTGAGGGACCATGCACTTCATGGAGCAGTGCCGCATTCCAGAGGGCCCAGGAGGACTGCTACTGTGTGATTCAATAGCCTGGGGTCCAGTCCCTCCCCCAATACACGCACACTACTCACGCCCCTCCAGCGAGATCATAGCAACTCACCCGCCAGCAGCATTGACCACAGACAGATCAGTAGAACTGAAAAGCACACAGGTAGGATAGAAAGACAGTGCTGGGCAGCTGCATTCTTTGTCAAACCCTGAGCAACAGGTTTAGTAACTGGAGCTGCAAAGAAAAGCAATGACAGTGTCCCTTTGCAGAGCACCCACACAATTCACAAAGGGCTGGTAATTGACACCTTAGGCATGGCTCAGTTTGAACTGACCACTGTGGTTCCTCCAGGGAGGCAGAGACTATGATCTGAATGGTGCAGCATTACCGTTGTTGTTCAATCCCCAGGCTCCAAAATCTCCTGCTCCCACCCAGGCAATCAACCACAGCTCCGCCCTCTGGGAGACTTGGTAACTGGAGCTGCATCCTATTGGAAGTTACTTTAGTCGTGTGACCTGACAACAGAATGCTCCCAGGAACTTGGGAGTCTTTTCTGAGAATATATTTACCCATATGTTTAAGGATAAGTGTTTAGAGATTGTTGTTAGAGATTATGCTGGTTTAGTAAATTAGTGGTTGTGGATTCTCCTCCAGTAATCATGAGTTCAGCACTGATTAGTTAGCTAGGTTCTCAGTACCAGGCATGATGTCCCTCTTGCTGAGCAGGTCTTAAGTTCAGTGACAGAGCTGCTGGTTACCACCAAGGTATGTGTGCCAGTTCTGTACCTATAAGAGTTACTGTGGCATTCTGCTCATTGATGTGGGACTGTTGGATGCCCCCCTCCTTTGGAAGCTTGCATGGTACCTTTTGGAACAATGAAATGTAGTCCCTCAGGGAGGTGAGTTCAGGTCAGTTCTAGTTCAGTGGCCCCTGGACCCTGTTTCTAAAGTGCATGGCATCTTCAGCAATAAGGACTTACTTTCCACCTCTATTGTATGTAGAAGGGCAACAGAAATAGGCTGCATGTTTTGGGAGTTTTTAGTAGCCCTGATCAACAACTCAGAAGAGGGCTTCTCTTGTCTAGTATTAAGATTTTGTTAGGTAGTCTTTTGAAGGGCGTGCCATCAGCCTCCATGAAAAAAAGTTTATTAAAAGTATGTATGTATGTATAGTTATTTACATTTACATAAATAACATACAGTTATTTACTGGTTTACATTTGTTATTTTTTAGGTAAATAGTTAATAGTAAGACTCCTTGTGGCCTTTCCAGCTATCACGCTGTTATTTTCCCTCCCTTCCTCCTTCTTTAGTATTTATCTCCCTCCACCTCCAACTTCATTTTCTATATTACCCTATCACCTCAATTGTATCAATTCTGATAATCCCCTTTACCTTCCTCCTGCCTTCTTCTGCACTGCCCTCCCTTTCCCTCTCTGAGCCCCTCTTTTCTTTTCCCTATCATATTCTCTAATACTTAGAAAATATTCTTAAGCTCACAATCAAGAGTAATTTTTCCCACTCTCATCCATATTATACTTTTGGGATCCTCGGAGTCTGCAGCCCTTCTTCGACATGGACCCTCACTAGATAGATCCTGAGACTCATTATCTGTCTCATGTTTTATCACGGTGACAATCAAGGGAATCTGGAGTTCCTAGACAAACAAGCCTTTTCAGTCACCTCCTCACACTAAAATAGGAGATTATATCTATATTAACATCCTCCCACAGGACAAAGGGCCACTAGAACCTGTCTGCATTGGCCCCCGTCAAGCTCTCACAAGTCCAGCAGCAGTCAGCTACAAGGCCTGCCACTGTGGATCCATCTGTCCAGAGTTAAGAAGCTCTGTCCGCAGAATCTCCACTGCTCTGTTCTTTTGAGCCTTTTGCAGATCTGTTTCCTCTTCCAGTGAGACCTAATTCCCCCAGTGGGTTCTGGGGCTTACACTCAGTTGTCTTGTGTCTTAGTTAGGGTTTCTATTGCAATGATGAAACACCATGAACAAAGCAATGTCCAGTTCATACATTGTACCATCAAGCAGTCCAGGCAAGAGCAGTTTCTTGCCCAAATGGCTAACAAACTCCAGAAACATCCTCTACAATGCCCATCATACTCTTGAAGTAGATTGGTACTGCCAGGAACAGATGTGTCTCATTGTCAAGAAAAGTATAAGTTCTTAAAATATTAATAATTTTTATATAAGCATTTATTATTTTACATCTCTTTTTAACCATATTTTTACTTGTGTATGGAAGACTCTTTTAGAAAGCTAATTTTTAATGTCTGTTTTAAGTAAATAACATTTACACACAAGAACACACAATTAGCTTTAGATTTACTGATTTTGCTCAGGAGAAATGCAAATTTTTATTTTATTTATTTTATTTTCATTTAAATTTTTATTATTATTATATGCATATGGGTACGGTTTAGTCTGAATATATGTGGGTGCATCATGAACCTCCTGGTTGCCCCTGGAGGCCAAAAAAGGTGTCAGAACCACTGGAACTGGAATTACAGGTGATTGTGAATACCATACTGGGTTGGTAATTGAATGTGGACCTTCTGGAAGAGTATCCAAAGTACTTAATCACTGAGACATCTCTCCAGCCTACCCATAGTTTGTTTATTGTTTATATTTTAAAAAATCTCAATATTTCATTCTTACTTAGGTTATCCAGAAGAATCTTACCTGGGTCAGCACACAGTACATTTTGACTTCAATTTCTAGCATTCCTAAGAGATCTATGCACAGCCTCTGATGCTTACCCATTTTTGAGATTCAGCAATGAACTCCTTACTTATTTGAAAACTGCATCAGTGTAGTTATTCAAATGACTGGGAGGTTTGATTCATGGGGTCTGACTCAGAACATGAATGAGAGAATTGTTTAAAATGTATTTTCGGAGTGTGTGTGTAAACAGACACTGCACTTTAGTTTCCTGGCTGCCCAGGCATAAATAATCACACAGAAACTACATTAATTACAATGCTGGCCAATAGCTTAAGTGGTATAGGAGGTACTTCTGTTTATGTGTTGCTATCATTGGTTAATGAATAACGAAACTGCCGTGGCCTAGTTGATAGGGCGGAACTTAGGTAGGTGGAGAAGACAGAACTGACTTCTGGGAGGAAGAAAGCAGAGTCAGAGAGAAGCCATGGATCCTTTGCCTGAGACAGACACTGGTTAGAATCTTTGCCAGTAAGCCACTACCACATGGCTATACACAGATTAATAGAGATGGGTTAAACTGAGATGCAAGAGTTAGCCAATAAGAAGTTAGAGCTAATGGCCAAGCAGTGTTTTAATTAATACAGTTTCTATGTGGTTATTTTGGGTGTAAGCTAGCCGGGTGGCTGGGACGAACAAACTGGCCCCTCCTTCTTACACTTAAACATATTGCTAGCTAGCTTTTACATCTTAAATTAACCCATTTCTATTCATCTGTTTGTCACCACAAGGCTGTGGCCTATGGACAAGGCATTGGCATCTTTCTCCATTGGCAGCAACATGGCGTCTTCGTGAGTCTGCCTTCTTTCTCCCAACATTCAGTTTAGCTTTCCCCACCTAGATCTATTCTGCCCTGCCATAGGTCAAAGCAACTTTTTTTCTTAACCGATGGTAATAAAACATATTCACAGCATACAGAGGGGAATACCACATCATCTCCCCTTTTCCATTTCAATAAAAACAAAAGTTTTAATTTAACATAACAAAATGATATATAACAAAACAGATATCAAGTAAGAATTACAGTTACACTATATTGTCTGTTTCTCTCTGGCAAAATTAAAGAAAATATTTTATAAAGAAAATATTTTATCTTTGTGAGTCTAAAGTTTCATATCTAATCTATCTTTTATCATAACTAAGGAAAACTATAATTGTAACTATCTGTATTCAACTCCATCAAAGACTCCAGAAGGAGATAATATTATCTAAGTAAACAGGAAGTACCTTGTAAGCAGCTTTGAAAACTCTAGAATTAACAGAGATATCTCGCTGCCTAGACAGGCACTTACAGTTCTTTCGTAACTTTGGGGTATCCATCTTTAACCTATAGGCCCAAAGTCTTTTTCAGATAATCAGGAAATTTGAAAGACTGTCTGACCTATATTGGCAGTTTGTCAGTTACTTTCTTCTGTGTCCTGCAGAATGTTTGGCAGACTCTTTCATGAAGCAGGAACCCTGAAGGACTGCCTCACCATTTTTAGGTTAGTTCAGCAGTCATTTTTCTGTGGGTCCTGCATGTCCAGTTTATATAGCACATCATCAAGCAGTCCAGGAAAAAAACAGTTTCTTGCCCAATGGCTAGTCTTTTCACATTGAAAGCAAATTTCAAAGCATGTTTCTTCAATGCCTATCAGCCTCACTGAAGTAATTGATGTTGCCAGAAGCAGACATGTCTCACTGTTGAGAAAAGTCTAAGTTCTTCAAACCTTTTTTAAAATTATTTATTTATTTATTTATTTATTAAAAATTTCCACCTCTTCCCCACCTCCCTTTTTCTTCCCCCTCCCCACCTCCCCCTCTCCACCTCCCTCTCCCTCTCTAGTCTTAAGAGCAGTCAGGGTTCCCTGCCATGTAGGAAGTCCAAGTTCCTCCCTCTTCCATACAGGTCTATAAAGGTGAGCATCCAAACAAACCAGGCTCCCACAAAGTCAGTCCATGCAGTAGAATCAAAACCCAGTGCCATTGTCCTTGGCTTCTCAGTCAGCCTTCATTGGCAGCCACGTTCAGAGTGCCCATTTTGATCACATGCTCCATCACTCCCAGTCCAGCTGGCCTTGGTGAGCTCCCATTAGATCAGTCCCACCATCTCAGTGGGTGGACATACCCCTCGTGATCCTGACTTCCTTGCTCATGTTCTCCCTCCTTCTGCTCCTCATTTGGACCTTGGAAGCTAAGTCCAGTACTCCAATGTGGGTCTCTGTCTCTATCTCCATCCTTCGCCAGATGAAGGTTCTATGGTGATATACAAAATATTCATCAGTATGGCTATGGAACAAGGCCAGTTCAGGCACCCTCTCCTCTGCTGCCCAGGGAACAATCTGGGGATCTCTCCTTGGACCTGGGAACCCCTCTAGAATCAAGTCTCTTGCAAACCCTAAACCTTTCAAAAGCCATGTTCTGTCGGTCTTTGAAGTGCTGAAGATTATTTATCTAACTGAAATATATCTTTGTATACCCAGAAAAACTAACTGTTACTACAAATTTGACTATTATAAATGACTATCTATTAACTTATAATTTTAATTATACATTACATTTTTAAACGAGCTGCACAAGCATGATACCTTAATCAAGAGCAGAAATACATATACACAGTGTACCAAAATCAACCTAAAATTTGTATCAATAGACCAAGATCTTACCAATGCAAATTATTCACTTTTCAATGAAAACAAACATTTATAAAGAATCATTTGAGAATTTTGGCATAGTTTCCTCCAAACTGCTTTCTGCTGTTTGTTAGACCAAGTATTTGGGGGGTTTATGGAGACCTTTGGGGGTTGTCTTGATCTAACAAACCACATTAGCCTGGAAGTAATCCACAGGTTCTTATCCTCTGTGCAAATAGAAGCAGAATCTCTTCCAGTGTAACATATCTTTAGACACTGCCTCCTTTTTTTGGGGGGGGGCTCAAATTTTGAAGTCAAGCTATCTTTAAATATATATAAGTTGGTTTAGCTTAGCAGCCTGTATAATGAAATGTCTCTCTGTAGTTAGCTCATTAACAGTTAAAAAACTTCAAGAAAACACAATAATATACATAATCCAGACCCTCTGTGTATTTTCCACATTACTTTTACTTTCTCTTTAAAGATGTTGTTTTATTTTCTTAAACTATTTTTCTTTTTATTACTGTCCATACTCTTTTCCATCTCTCTCCCAAGCCTCCATACATTTTTAAAACACACTGTCTTGTTAAGAGCTCTTTTATGTCTGAATCTGTTCTATTGTGTATCTGAAACCCTTTTCTGACTAGGAACACTTTTAAAAATGGTAAGCAGTGTGGTTGCTGCAGCATTGGATGCTGGCTGTGTCTTTCTTAGCTTTTCAATATGGCAGGGTTATGTTTACCACCTGCTCTGGGACCCATGCTCACTGACCCAGTTCCAAGGATGCAGCGGGTCTGTGTCACTGCCATTAAGCAGCTTGCCACATGTTGATCACAAACTCCATTCAAGTGCTCCAAAACAAGACCTCCTGAAAGACCCAGAGCTGTTTATGCTGCCAGTATGAACCAGGAAGCCATCTCTTAAAGAAGCTGTGCCTCTGCTGGCCACCAGCAAAAAAAGATTATCTAAAAATAATGCAGCTATCATGAAACTGTGTTTGGCTCCTGTTTTTGTGAGGCTAGAAGTGCTTGCTTTTTTTCTTAAGCTTTTTTTAGGATCCATGCCCCAGACGGTGGGCACCATTTTATAAACGAAGACTGCTGATTCATTTCCTGGCCTCCTGGACTCAAATAATCACACAGAAAATCTATTAATTGCAACACTGTTTAGCCTATAACTTAGGCATATTCCTAGCTAGCGCAAACATTTTAAATCAGCCTATTTCTATTCATCTGTGTATCACCATGAGACTGTGGCCTACCAGTAAGTTTCCAGTGATTTTCTCTTTCAGCAGCTACATGACATCTCCCTGATTCTGCCTTCTTTCTCCCCACATTCAGTTTAGTTTTCTCCACCTAGCTCTATTTGGCCCTGCTATAGGCCAAAGCAGCTTCTTTATTAAACAATGGTAATAGAACATATTACAGCACACAGAGGGAAGCCCCACATCACGTGTAGAAAGAACATGTGACAGCTAGAGTGGGTGCTGCACCGTCAGGACTGGCCAACCTGTGTGCCTGTGTGCTCTCTGCCAAAAACGATTACCTCTGGCACATGGACAAACAGACAGAGAGACGGGCATGCACTCAAACTTTCACAATACATCATTTGTCTTTGTGAGTTGCGCTGTCTAGCAATTCTCTTGGGCCTCAGAGACGTTCACTGTGTAACAAGGAGGAATATGGGAAGAGAATGGGCCTCGTCCTTGCCAGAAATCCCACATTTCAATCAACTCCCTTCAGTCATGACACACATACCCAGAACAGAGTTCTTGGCATCTGCATGGGAACCACTACTGTATCTGTCCACCCCTGGGGAATTCTGCCTGCACAAGTATGTGCACAATATGTGTGCACAACTGCCTCTTTTCATGTTCACCTTCATCTGAGTAGTATAACATTTTATAGGTGCTTCTCTAGCAGGAAATTCAGTTTGTTGAGGTGAGAAAATGATTTTTTTCATTTTTCCCTAGATCATACATGATGTGGGATTTCCCACTGTATGCTGTGATTACCATTGATAAATAAAAAAACTGCTTTGGGCCTATAGTACAGATATAGGGGAACAGAGCTAGGTGGGAAAAACTAAGCTGAATTCTGGGAGAAATGAGGAAGAGTCAGACAGAAGCCATGGATCCACCACCAGAGTCAGACATGCTATAACTTTGCTGGTAAGCCACTGGTGCATGGTGATACACAGATTAATGGAGATGGGTTAAAGAAATATGAAAGAGTTAGCTAATAAGAAGCTAGAACCAGTGGGCCCAAGCAGTGATTTAATTAATAAAGTTTCTGTGTGCTTATTTTCGAGCCCAAACTGCCAGGTGGCTGGAAGGACAAAGTGGCCTTCCTCCAACAGATAGTGTTCATGCTTCTCCTGAATCTCTAAAATTGTAAAATATATTACAATTGTAATATATTATTATGCATAATAATATATACTAATAAATCGATAAATACATTATGTATTAGTATAATAATACAAATTATATAAAATGGTGTAATGTATTATAGTTGGTTTCTCTATCAGAAATTTCAGTTTGTTGAGGTAAGAAAATGATTTTTCCATCTTTCCCTACATCATAGTGTTCATGTGTCTCCTGAGTCTCCCAGTGTCAAATCATTAGTTTCAAATACATTTGTCTCTGGGCTGTCACCTCTGTGTTTTCTTAACTTTACCTAGTCTACATTTGAAATGACAATATCAACACGACTTTTAGATTTAGAAAATGCTGTCTAAGCTTCCACCAATGTGCGTCTGTGGTTACATTATTGTCACCCTAACATAGAAGGCTCCTGTCACTTTGTTCCTCTGCTCTTTTCCCACCCAGGAAGAAGTGAGTTCTCATGGCGTGTCAGGTCAGTTAGAGCCAGAATATCAGGTTCCTGATGGAGGAGGGTCATCTGTCTATTGTTACTTTCATTGGTTAATAAAGAGACTGCCTTGGCCTTTTTGATAGGACAGCCCTTAGATAAGAGGATAGACAGAACAGAATTGTGGGAGAAAGAAAGCAGAGGCAGGCAGTCGCTATGACTCTCCTCTCCGAGACGGATGCAGGTTAGAATCCTCCCGGTGGGTGCTACACAGATTATTAGAAATGGGTTAGATCAATAAGTAAGAGTTAGCCAATAAGAGGCTACAGATAATTGGCCAGGCAGTGCTTAAAAGAATACAGTTTCCGTGTAATTATTTCGGGTAAAGCTAGCTGGGCGGGTGGCGGGAAGCGGCCCGCCATTCTTTTTACAGGTTCCAAGAAATGTTCAACTTGAAAACTTTTCTCCATTGCAGAAATTTCCTGCTCATCTATTTATTGGAAGCCTGGGTTACTAGAATTGGTGCAAGACACCTGGTAAGATACTCTACACTGTTGCTATAGGATTAAGGTTTTCATTGTGATTTTAAAACCCGGTGTTTATTTTTTCTCATGTTGAAACATTTTCTAGTTTTCCTACTTTTTTTTTACTCAACATACAGCTATACAGAAGCTTGCTGTTCAACACTTAAATGTTGGAGTATTTCCCACACATCTTCCTGTTAATTGACTTCACATTTCCTACTGTTATAGCTAGATAGCATGATTTTTATAATGTCTAGCCTTTATATATTTTTTGGTATATATGATGACTTTAAAGAAGATGCTTCTTGCTAGGCATGGTGGCACATGTCTTTAAATCTACTATTTGGGAAGCAGAGACAGGTGTATCTCTGTGAGTTCAAGACACCCTGGTGAGTGAATGTAAGCTCACCGAAAAGTCCCATCAACATTACGGTCCATGCCATGATTGGTCTTACAGTTAATGGCACAAATTCTGAAGACACTGTCAGAAGTAGTTTTTGTTGCGTTTAAGAAACCATAGATCATGTCCAGCAGAGGTCACAAAGGCAGTCGCTCTGGATCACAGGAGATCAAGTTATAGATAAGGAAGTTAAGGAGCAGCATGGGGAAGTACCAAAGGACAAAAATGTCATGTTGATTCCAGTGGCCTCCTGCACATTTAAGTACAGCATCCTAGTCTACTTCATAGACTTTTTTTTTTAAAAAAAAAGTTTCTTTTTTCTTCTTTTTGTATTTATTTCAGGCCTTCCTGCAAATTTGAGTTCGTATGACTTCCAATGGGAATGAAATTGTGAAGGGTACTGAGAAAGACACCGTGAATAAATGTCAACTCTTGAGCAAGGCCAGCCAAATATTTCTGTAGTCCTGGCTTCTCTGGTCTTTAACTACTTTTGCTCTCCTTTGAGACAGTGCTTCACTCCATAGCCCAAGCTGACCTAAAACTCACTATATGTCTCAAACTGGCCTCCAACTTGGGGCAATTCTCCTGCCTCAACTTCCAAGGGGAGGTCATGAGTCACCATACTAGCAGCCTTAGAAAGTTTTATGTCACAAAAATAATTACACTGACAAAAAAAAGGGGGGGGCAAAAGAAAACAGAACTTTATGTTAACTGATGGCGGATGCCTAAGTGGAAAATCTAAAACCCATAACAAAAATCATATCTTTATCATTATTCTGTGTTTACTCTAGATTGTATAAGGGAAAAGCTAACAATGACAGTCACCCTTTGTGTAACCTGATTGAACAAACCAAAACCAGGTGACCTCAGTTCCAAAGGTCAAAAGCACCCGAATAGCAGTTCTATATGCACCAATGCCTAACAAAGGGATTGATCAAGTTAAATCAAATGCTGTTGTTTGTTTGCTGCTGTATATTGTCAGAATCTCAGTGTGTAGCTGGCTGTCTTTGATCTTGGTGCTCCTAAAGGCCCATCCTTTCGAGTGTGGGGATTATAGGTCTGCACTGCGATGCCAGCTCCTCCAATAGTCTTTGAGTATTCCATTGTTGAATTTTAATGTATATATTAAGCTATTCAGGTTATGAATGTACAGAGTCGGTTACATGTATAATATTTTAATCCTTACATATGCCCATGCTACAGTTATTGTTCTTATTATTGTGTTGCTTTTTAAAGTAAGAGTTTTATGTCACCCAGAGTGGTGTCACATTCGTTATGTAATTAAGGATGACTTTGAATTTCTGGTGCTCCTGCTCCTACTTCCCAAGCACTGGGATTATAGACTTGTGCCCCCTAACCATGGAATGCAAATGCCATTGCATTCTTGTGAAAAAGAACGAACACAGTGGGAATTCACTTCTCTCCTTTCACTGTGAGTCCCTGCAATCTAACCTAGGTCGTCAGGGGTACATGACCAGTACCTTTGCCTCCTGAACCTTCATCCTAGCTTAATACTTGAAACTTTAATGAATTTTTTTTGGATTTATTTTTATTTTATTTTATGTGCATTAGTGTTTTGTCTGTCTGTATGTTTGTACAACCCATGTATGCTGATGCCCTTGGAGGCCAAATGAGGCATGGAATCCCCTGGAACTGGAGTTACCAATGCTTGTTACTTACTGTGTGGGTGATGGGCACAGCTAACACGTGGGTCATGATTTATCTGCAAGAGGAAAGAGTTCTTAACCTTTGGATCACTGTTACAGTCCAACCTGGGAATACCTCTACCTCTTGCCTTGGAAGTGAAGTACCTCAACCGCTGCCTCTGCTTCTGCCTCTGCCCTGGCAAGGGAACATTTTCCAGTGGAAATATAATAGCTTTGCTTCACTTGGCAAAAGTCATTGGAACACTGCTCAGCTAGGCTCTAGAGAAAGGAAGTCCTTATGACAAACCTCATTCAGGAAATTTATTGGAAGGGAAAAATCCAGGAGAGTGGGTACCTCTGCTAGGGTGAAAAGCAGTGGCAAACTAAACAGGATACAGGGCTTATACAAGTTTTCTTGGGGACGTATCTTTCCAGGGTGAAGATTCCAGTGTGGAGATTGGTAGGATTATGAGTCCTGAGGTTGGAACAAGCTCAGAGATTGTTGGAATTTCAAATCCTAAGCTTGGTGGGATTCTGTGGTCAGACTCTGGCCCAAGATCAGTGATTGACTGGATTTTGTGCTCCAGGATTAGTTGTATTCTGTGCTCGGGGATTGGTTGGAATTTGAGTTTAGGGATTGGTGGGATTCTGTGGACTAATCTTGGGGCAAGTCTAGGGGTTTGGTGGGATTTCAAGTCCTGAATTTGCTTAGGGTAAAGGTGTGGTTCCTTGGCTCTGGTCTCAGGGCCAGATTGCTCTTTCACTGGCCTTTTTTACCCTACAGATAGCATGTGTGTTCCTGGGACTGAACATCTACTGGACACACAGGGAAAGGAGGTGTCATAGAACACATGGTAAATTCAATATGGAGCCTGGAGTTAAGGAAAGGCTTCCTGGACTATGCTGTAACTTGTCATGGGAGGGGAGCTGTCACTTGTGAGCACAGTACTCACCGTGTTCCTACTTGACCACTTCACACATCAATGTTGGGCATCAGATGCCAGATTCTTCCTGTTAAGTTGGGAGAGTAACCCCAGTCCCTGGCATCCATCCCAACCCCCTGACCAGGGAGTTGCATTGGTCTGGATTCCAAATCCCAGCATGCCAGGTCCTAATTCCTGGAGTCGGGGTGGGGGGGTAGTGGGTCAGGACCACTCCCGCAGGATATTTAAGTGTGCTCCCAGAGGAAGAACACGTGATTTCCGGTTTGCATGTGCTCCCCACTTTTCTTTCTCCCCACCATGCACTTGGCCACCTGAGGGCGCTGTATTTAAGAAAACAATGGACATTTTAATTCGGTTTAATATGACCTAATTGAATTTCTTTACACTGTCGGGGCAGCTAGTCTTAGGATATTTTTCCTAACACTTCTATGTTAAATCACTTCTCTAACTCATTTTCAATAAGACATTTTTGTCTGTGACCTTCTCGAAGCCCTGATCTCTCTTCTTTTCCTCAAGCATTTCCCAACACACTTATGGCCCCTGTTCTCAAAGACTTTCCCTAGCAGCACCAGAAGACACGATATCCTAGAGCTGTTCTTTTCAGCAGACTGCACAAACAAGCAGGCAAAGCCTAGTGAGGATGAACATGTGTACTCTCCTGTGGGTGTGAGCACTACAATCTAAAATAAATAATATTTAAAAGGATCTTTTAGCAAGTTTGCAAAATAGTTATAAAAAAATGAAAAGGGGGATGTTAATGAGACAAACTCTTTCTCTTCTCCCTCCCAGACCTAATCCTAAGAGGTGGACTGCTGGAGGGTGGGACCTACTTTGGTTTCTGTGGCCAAGAGGGCACAAGATTGGTATGATGCAACCTCAGGCCCCAGGAAGGGAGAGTTAAAGCCCTTTCCTGGGTAAAATGGTGTGGAAGTTCATGCTGGGTAGAGCCTGGAGGTGAGCTCAATGTTTTTTCAGGAAATCAAGTGGGAAATGAAACTTGGCTTCATGACAAATCTCAGACCTCAGGATCCTGAGGAAAGGGACTGCTGTATATTAAAGCCAGCCTGGGTTACAGAAAGTGATTCTGCCACAATAAATAAATAAACACATAAATAAATGAAATGAAAATTAAACATGCAGCGTGTGTACCAGTGCATGTGCTGTGGTCTGCTGGAAGATGGGAAAGGAGGGTAAGGGCTGAGTGACCAGGGAAAGCTGGAGAGGCTGTGATCTGAGTTTGGGGAGGGTTAGATGGCTTGTAGAGGGGAGTAGGGTGGAATAGTCTGCTGTCCTGCCCTGCTTTCCTCTAGACCCTGTGTGTTCTACAGCAATACCTTTTCCTCTTTGTGGTCTGGAAAGGGAAAGGGTAGGGCGCTATTTTGAAAGTGCCATGGCCCAGAGACATGCTGGAGAGAACCCTAGACTTGGGACAGGGCACTACATAGAGCCATTATGGCCAACCAGAATTCAGGGTCCTCCATGCTGGGTCCCAATATCCAGGCTTCCCTGGTCAGATCACCTGCCAGGCACCCTCACAGGCCGACCAGTAGAAGAACCAAGTGGAGCTGCAGAGCCTGGGTGCTGTGAGTGAGCTTGGTAACTCCTGCTCAGGCCATGGCTCCTTTCTTCAGGCCCCGCAGGAAGGAGCCCGGGTTGATTTAAGCAGCAAAAAAATAAAAGCCTGCTTGCTCAAACTGAAACAGCTCTTGTTCACTCAGAGTTTCCAGTTTTGCTCCAGGGCAAACCCAAACAGACCACTCCCCAGCCTCACAGCCTAAACTATTACCATTCCAATCTTCAGTTTTTCTAAGTCTGTCCGAGGTCACTCACCTGGATCCATGTGGCTCTGGTCCTCATCTGGTGAGACCCTGGTCCTCTTTCATCCCACATGGCCATGGTCCCCTCCCTGCACTCACCCTCAGGGTTGAGGCAGGAGAAATGGGTGAAGAATACTGAAAGCCAAGTGGAGATTCCTGTTGCCAACTGTGTGGACTCCTCCCACATTCTTCCTCTTCACCCTGCCTCCAGCTTAACCAGTCTTTACAGGAGAAATGTGTCTTGGCACAACTATTGTTTGTTGCCTCTAAGTCACTCTAGTGGCCTTGCTTCACCAGGGAACTTAGAGAAAAATCACAGCTTCCATTTTTGTGATTGAATGCCCCCCCGCCCCACATCTCCCCAGGAAAGCCCTGATTAAACACAGTTATCTCCTATGTCCTTTAAGTTTCTTACTAGAGCTGTCCTGATTCTTTTCAAGTAATTGCTTATGTGCCATTTAGTCTTCAGGTCTTGCTGCTGGCTATGACTATGATGTGATGTATTTGTCTTCCACTTTTGGATAATATTTTGTGCTCTGTGTATTTACATGGTAAATTCCCCAAAGATTATAAGAGACTATGTCAGTTTTGTTCTGCTTTTAATTCAAAGGACTTTAACAAAACTAACAATTTTGTTATTATAAATTTGACTTTATATACACTTGACCTAACACAAATCTCATAAAACAATGTCACCAGATAATTTATTTGTTGTGTTGAGTGCAGGTGCCCTCCACACCCTAAGAGAATCCACAAGAACTGGAGTTACAGGCAATCCTGAAACACAAGCGGTTGCTGAGAATTAACTGAACCCTGGTGCTCTGCAAGTTCAGCCAGTGCTCTTTAGCCAGTGAGTCATCTCTCTAGCCCCTAAATTACAGCTGAAATTAATTAACTGATAACAGTATGAAATTTAATAACATTCTCCAACTAAATAAAAATTAATAATCAGGATGGTTATGCTAACTGTATAGACTCAAACTAAGATTATGTCATCTGTCTTTTGAGTTTTCTGTTAGAATGCTTGTGAACTTTGAGTCTTAATTTGGCTGTGTGACTTCTTTTGCAAGTTTTGTTTTTCAAGATGTAATTTCTTGGAAGTAATGGTTGTTATGAAATTAGCTCTGTAGACCAGGCTGACATCAAAACTCTGAGATCTGCCTGCCTCTACCTTTCAAGTGCTATGGTTAAAGGTGTGTACCCTCACACATGTCTATTTGTAAATTCTTTATAATGAAGTTTTAGTAAGCTTACATCTGTTCATAAAAGACAAAAAGCGATCAGATGTGGCCTGTGCCAAGGGCTTTGTGACTTTATAGGAAAATCCTAAACCACATCAAGAATTTTGAAAATGAAAGTATGACAGAAAGTAATGCGGAAATATAGAGAAAGAGATCAGAAAACACACACACAAACACAAAACCAGGGCACAAGCACAAAAATGTGTGAAAGTTTACTTTGAAAAGCATAGGGGGTTGAATGTGGTAGTTTATGCCGTTAACCCCAGCACTTGAGAGAAAAGCAGGCAGATCTTTGTGAATCTGTAGCAGCCTGGTCTACACAGAAAATTCCAGGTCAACCAGAGACACAAGGAGAGAGAGTCTGCTTTTCAAAAAACAAAACAAACAACAGCATAAAATGAGAACAAATTAAAGAAAAAGAAAGGTAGAGGTTAAAAAACAAATACCCTGTTGGTGAAGACCATTGCTTTTGTTTTCACTGAGTTTGTTAGACTCTTAACTACTTAAGAAATGGAGTCTAAACTAGAGTCAAGCTAATTTTGCTCAAGGTTTAAGTGTCCTAAGAGAACTGAACTCCAAAGGATGATCTGTTCTTCAATACTAGTGTAACTGTCCTTCTGTTCCTTCAGTCCACACTTGGAAGCTGATGTGGGTGAGATAGTGGGGCTAATAGTCAAGATTTTGTCCCTTGTTCCCAGGTCCTCTAGGTCTCAGGTGAGCAGGGAACCCCTCTAAAACACCTATGGTACTGATGAGCTATCAGTAAGAGCAGGAGTTATCACAGAGGGAAATGGTTTCAATGCTTGCAAGGAAGCCACACAGACAGTAATATCCTAACCCGTTCCAGCAGAGAGGGCTGTCAAGTGAGGAAAACTAATGGAGGCAATGGTGTTTGCCTAAATCCCCAAATAACAAATAAGGGACCTCAATTGATTATATCAAAAAGGTGCTAATTTGTGGCACCTACATTGTCTTAAACATATCACAGGCATATTAGTCAAGTTCTCTAGAGTAACAGAACTTATAGAATGAACATTTCTCTCTATATATAAGGGGATTTTTTAGAATGACCTACAGGCTGTGGTTCAGCTGTTCAAACAATGGCTGCCTATTTATGGAAAGTCCAAGAATCCAATAATTGTCCAGCCCATGAGGCCGAGTTTCTTAGCTGCTCTTCAGTATATGTCAGATCCTGAAGAAGTGGGCTCTAATGCCAGTGAAGGAATGGACTTGTTAGCAAGGATGGTAGGAAGCAGGCAAGGATACAGCTTTCTTCTTTCATGTTGTTTTATATAGACTGCCACCAGAAGATGTGGCCTTGATTAGAGATATGTCTTTCCACCTCATAGAAAGTGTGGCTCAGATTAGATGTGGGCCTTCTCACCTCAAAATAGCTAGATAAGATGTTTGTTTCCCCCCTCAAAAATCTAGATTAGATGTGAATCTTCCCACTTCAAATGATCCAGTTAACCAAGGAATCCCTCATACGGGATTCAGCCATTTTTGTGGTTTGGTTAATTCAGAATGTACTCAGGTTGATTACCAAGAATAGCCATCAGAAGACCATCCCTTTTCAGCTTGACACACAATCATATCTTATTTAGTCATGCGTAACTTCTAAATGGAACAATAGTGAGGTCATAATTATGCATAACATAATATAGCTATCATTCATACAATCACAAATACCTTATTAATTTAGAATTCGGGGCAATGTCCCTTGAGGGACATTCTCTTTGTATCTCAAACTTAAATATGACAAGCATTGATATTCTCTTAATTGATGTTGTGTCACATGATAGAGATATCAAGGGAATAAAACACAAATATCTGTATCAAAACATTCTTAGAAAAATATGAAGGAACACTCACGTCAATTATGTTCAGCTGGAATCTCCAGCTCACGTCCACTCCTCTCTTTCCAAACCCTACCCTCTCAGAAAAACCATTAAACAGTGGCTCCTCCTCTGAGGCTGCCAGCTCCACAATCCCTGCCCAAAGCTTGTGGAGGACACACCATCATCATCACCCATGCAGCGCATACAGGGTATTTAAGTCCCTTCCTTCAGAAAGGCCATGTGATTTCTCTCCTGCTCTGTTCCCCTGCTTCATCCCTGGGGCTGGAGCATCACCCTGGAGTGCTTTGCTCAAATATACCTGGTGTTTTACTTTTAAATTCAGGTTTATCTGGCTTACTGCATCAGTAGAAAAACTTATTACTGGGGTCTGGAAACCTTTCTAATTATAATTCTGTTTCTGCAACTGGCCATGTTCCTTAGTGGGTATTTATAACTACTTTCCTCTACAAGCCTTCTGAATTTCCTTTACCCCCAGCAGCCACCTCAGCAGGTCTTCCTGGAGGAGGGACCCATACCTTCATCCCTTTCCATTCTGCCAGGATTAGGCTGTTGTTATTTCCATTTGATTTTAATCACAGAACATGGTAGCAGCAAGAGATGCCCTAAAGGATCTCCTGCACTCCAGAAATAATCTTTCTTACCTCTACTGTGGAGAAGCAGTGCAATTTTCTCTTGGTTATCTAGAGCAATCATCTCTCCTTACACTGTTATTCCTTTCTTAGCCTGTAGCCTTAAGGGAATCAGAAGCTAAAAGTGGCCAGAGGGGAGTCTATGCTTTCAGTTGAATGGAATGTTTGTTTTGGCTCCTGGCATGAGCATTCCCAGTATGAAACTGAAACTTCTAGGCCAGCAGAACTTACGATTGTAGGAGCAGAAAGCAAAAATTTCCCAAGTACATCAATAAGGGTGATAGTGAGTGGAACTATTCCCTTTTCTGCCCCTTGGTACCTGAACCCATGGATCCTGGCTATGGGAGAAACTGTACCATAAATTGGTAGCTGATTCAAAGCATAGACCACCTTCTGGAGATCCTACCCCAGCCCTCCAGGCTGCTGCCATCTAGTTGGCACTATAGCTGTGTCTTTAAAAGGCAATTCCATCCTTTTATTAGACCAGCTGCTTCAGGATGGTGAGAAACATGGTAAGACTGTCAGGGTCGTTGGGAAGTCCCCAAAAGGCCTTGATGCAATCAGCAAGCGTTTATTATATCATAAGAATGTGGGGTTGCACACCTATACAAAATGGTGACGACCTCAAGACGGACATGTAAGCTCCCTTTAAAAACACAGCTATAGGAATTTTAAAGGCAATTGGACCAATCTATTTAGGATTGGTTTCCACGAGTGGTAATTATATTAGTACATTTGTAATTGGCTAGGGCTAGTGGGGTAGTCTAAGGCTATAGTTTTTCCATTCTTAGACAAGTTCAAGGCTTTGTCCTTATTCAGTTATCACGTGTGTCAGGAGGAGGGGTGCTGACCCAGGTGTACACACATGCCTCATCCAGTGTCAGGACATTGGTGATTGGTTGCCCTCTGTTTGTGGTTGGCATAGATCTTAACTGACCCACTCAAAGACAACTGGATTCCATGATTGTCGGTCTTCTGTTGTACTTTTCTATCTGTGAATTGACTTTCTTGGTCAGAAACAATACTGTGTGGAATAACATAATGACGAATAAGGCATTTCTGTAAGTCCACAGATGGTCATTTTGACAGAAGCATTGCATGCAGGAAAGGCAAATTCATAACCAGAATATTCATCTACTCCATCAAGGACAAAGCACTGTCTGTTCCGTAGATGCAGTGCTCTAATGAAGTCAGCCTGCCACCAGATTGCTGGCTGGTCACCCTGGGGAATGGTGACCAGTTTGGGTCTCTGCTGTTAAATCAGAGTGTAGGACAGCACCATTGAGGGACAATAGGAAAGCATTTCCCCAGATTCAGCACATAGAAATCTGAATCAGTAGGGCCAGGTGGCATCTTGACCGGACATCTGAACTTGGGAATGTGTAAGCATCGCAAGTTGTGTTACTAGCTTTGAAGACATGAAACATACAAGATTGACACCTGGTATCCATAGGAAATTCCAGTCCAGACAGAGCTTTCTTATCAAATGCTGTCTCAAAAACAACAGCAACAAAACCAACCACAGTACACGAGACATACCATTCCTTCAGATTCTTAAGGGTATTTATTTAGTAGTCGTCACCCTAACACATAAGAAGTGCCTGTCTCACTGCTGTCTTGAGTGCCACCACTACCCAGCAAGTTATATTTTCTAGTGCTAACAATTGGTAAATGTTTTCAGATGCTTATTGGTCATTTGCATATCATGTTAAGGTAAATATCCTTTCAAGACCTTTTCATACTTTTGTTGTACTATTTGCTTTATGTTGTTAGCTTGAGATCTCAAGAGATAAAGACATTGCATAATGGCAAAGGATACACTTCACAGCTGCATGTCACAGTTGTAAGTATTTGCTCATTTACTATCAGAGCAATAAAGCAAATGTTTATAACTGAAGGGAGAAATCCATAGCAGCATGGTAACTGAGGAAATTCCTTGCTTTCGTTAATTTTATTTATTTAGTTAGTTTTCTTTGATACAGTTCAAGGTCAACTTTGAACTCACAGAGATCCACCTGCCCCTGCTTCTCTAGTGCTGGGATTAAAGCTGTGTGCCACCACACCTGGCTCAATTCCTCACTTTCAATAATGGATAAAAGATACAGAATCAGTAAGGAAATAGGACTTGGACCTCTGCTGTAGACCGTTCAGGCCCCAAAGAACGCAGAGAACAATATACCACCTGTATTATTTTTCAAATGTATGTAGAATATTTCCTAGGATAGACCTTACTAAAGTAAAGTATACAATGCACAAATAAAGTTAAGAGTAATAAATATAAAATATCTTCTCCAGTAAAAAACGGACCAAACCAGAAATCAATAAACAGAAATAAAATAGAGAAAGCCCTAAGAACAAAATTAAACATCACATTTAAAAATCTGTCATTTCTGCCACTGAACAGCTTTATTGGAATTGCATTGTTTTGTCTCAAAATGAGAAGCCCATCCAAGACCCTATAGGTGCAGGTACTCACTGCCCCTGGTGAGGAGAAGAGGCAATGGCTCAGAAAAAGAGCATTAGAGCAGCACTCATGGGGATCTGGGAGGAGAGGAAAGGAGGGCCCTTTATTTCTCAAGCAGTAGATATAATGAATGACACTCTATGAGTTTATAATTGTAAGTAGTTTTTTTCATACATTTTATTACTTAAAACCACTGTTTTACTTATTTTTTCATTTATTGTTTATATTTTTGAATCACAGTTTCTTTAAACAACCCTGGCTGTCCTGGAACTCACTCTGTAGGCCAGGCTGGCCTCGAACTCATAAAGATCCCCCTGCCTCTGTCTCCCGAGTGCTGGGATTAAAGATGTGCAACATCATTACTTTGCTTAAAATCGTTTTCAAATTTACACATATTCTGAGCGTGTTCTTTACCTCCACTCCTCCCTACCCACCCAATTTTAAGTTATTTTTCAGAAAACAACCCAAAATGTTAATGCAGCTACAAATGCCCCAAATCCTAGAAAACAAAATGCAATATATCCTAAAAAGAAAAAAAAATAAAACAAAGACAAAAAGGAAAAACCACCCAACTGTAACTAAATAAAAGTATCCACATACAAAAGCTGTTGCATCCTTTCTTTGTTGGTCAACTACTCCTGATCATGTGATCTGCTCTAGAGTGCTTGATATATCCAGTGTCATTTCCATTAGAGAAAACCAATTATCCCTCTCTCAACAGATAAACATGACAGGTTTATTGTCAATCCTTCTCCTAGTGGCTAGGTTTACATTCATTCATTCATTCACTTATATATTCATTCACTCACTTTTTAAAATTGTAGCAAATGAAACAAAAACTACTGCAACAAAGTAAGACAATACAGACAAAGAGAAAGAAAATAGCCCAAGAGAGAGCACAAGAGCCAAAGACAACCTTGTTTCCATGGCCTGGAATCTCATAGAAACACTGAACAGAAAGCCATGAACTGGTGCAGACCGGTGCAGGCCCTGTGCATGCTTCTTCAGTCCCTGTGAGTTCCTGTGGGCTTTGCTCATGCTGATGTAGAAGACCTTGTTTTCTTGGTGTTGGTGTCCTCCATACCTCCCTGGCTCTTATGCTCTTTCTATCTACACTTTCCAGAGGGTTTCCTGAGCTCTAAGAGTGGGGTTTATTGGAGATATCCAATTTAGGGCTGAGTGTTCCAAGGGCCTTCATTTTCTGCATAGTGTCTGGCTGTAGGTTTTTATTTTTAAATACCTTATTTTTATTCATTGAGATCATCACACCTGCACACATGTATTTTGGTCATATTTATGACCAACAGGTTCCTCTTACTCCTCATCACTTCCCAATTTTGTGTCTCTGTAAAAAACAAAACAAAACAAAAAACAAAACAAAAAAACCCCTTTATTTTAGGGGCTTGAGATGTGACTCAGTGATTAAGAGCACTGGCTGCTCTTCCATAGGACCTGGGTTGAAACCTACATGGTGGCTCACAGCTGTCTATAACCCCAGTTTTAGGGGATCAGATGCCTCTTCTGCCTTCTGCCAGCAATGCACATACAGAGTGCACATTCCAATGTGCAGGAAAACATCACAAACAATTGATAGTAGTAAACAATGGAGATGAACACATATAAAATAATAATAAACCTTTAAAGAAAGAAAAAATAAGTACTGTAAACACTGACTTGGGCATTCTTTTCTTCATGATGGTTCCTGAGTCATGGGGGCAGGGAATATGATGTAGATGACCCATTCATGGAATCATTGTTGTCAAGCAGAGACGTAATTCAACTTTATCTTTCAATTGGAGGCAGAGTGTTCAGGTAGGAGATGTTTTTTTGACAGAGGGTAAGACACCAACATTTTGCTGGATGTCTGTAAATCTAACTATGTCTCATCATCAGAGAAGGTAATGGGGGCTTCAGTTTATGCAAAAGGTCTTATCTCAGTCAGTTCTCTGTTGTTAAATACCTTTGAGTTACCTCTAGAAACTGGGACCTACTTATACTTTTAACTTTTTTAACATTTATAATTTTTTCTAATATCTAGGGCTGACAAGGTGCAAAGGAAATCATTTTAACACATTTAATCTTTCTAAAATTACCATTTAAAAATTGTGTAAAATCTCCTTGGTCAGTGTTGGACAGAAGGGAAAGTCCTTCTGTCCAGGCTGTGTTCTGACAGCAATTCCCCTGTCATGCCCTGGGGTGGTTTTTCATTTTTTTCCCCCCAGAGAATGGTGGGTTTTGAGCTTTTCAATTATTCGGACTATTTGCTGACAAGAAGACATACATCATAAAGAGAAAAGAGTGGAACTTTCTCTTTTCCTTCAGGTTCTGCTCATGGGACATTTTCCCTCCCCAGGGCTGCTTAGAACAGACATGGAGTGGAGGGAATGCTCACCTGGGGAACTATTTCCTCTTCACATGTGCACTGCACTAGATGCAGAGGGGCCTGAATGAGAAGCCTGGCCTCTCCTCACCTCCACACAGAGACCAATCCTGACCATGAGCAGGAGTCAAACATTGCACAAAGAAAATGCCCCCATTCCTGGAGTGGGACACGTGATGAGTTCTTGTTTGTGCTGGTGTTTTGTTTGTCTTTGTCTCTCTAGGTGACTTGGCAGGACCAAAAAAGATTTGGTCCCCAATAGGAGCGGCTCAGGTCTTAAGCCAGGGGATTCTCACAGCAAAGAAAGCCACAGAGAACCAGAACTGACAGGAAACACACAAACAGAAATACAGACACGCAAAACCACACAAACACACACAGAGTGAAGACAACCAGAGGTGACCGCCACACCTGGACAGACTAGGGATCCAGTGACACCTCACAGATTCCTGACACTGGACCAGTGACCTTGTCAGACCTCTCCTATGTGTTCAAAGAGAAGGCGCTTTAACCAGACTTAACTCTAGAGGTGACAGACAGGTGACATTCTAATTTGTTTCCTTCTGGGGTGGAGACATCGGGCTCCTCTGAAGCATTAGGTAGTAATTGATCAAAGGCAGCCCTGGCCCTGGAGCTCAGGTTGCACATCCCCTAAGACAATAGCTCTCAACCTTCCTTAATGGTGTGACCCTTTACACAGTTCTTCATGTTGTGATGACCCCCAACCATAAAATTATTGTTATTGCTCCTTCATAGCTGCAATTTTGCTGCTGTTATAATTATGATGTAAATATCTAATACGCAGGGCATCTGGTGTGTAACCCCTTTGAAAGGGCCCTTCAACCCCCAAAGGGAGTTGTGATCCACAGATTGAGAACCACAGCCCTAGGGGTTCCTTGATCAACACAGCCTTCCCTGCTCCCAGGATTTCTGAGATCTCTGGTGTCTTGAGATCTTGCTCTGGAATCTTGATGGAATCTGATGGGGTACTCACCAAAGAAAACTGCCCAGATATGGATTCAGGTTAATCGTAACTCTTTATTAGCTGGTCAGCAACTATACTGGGTGATTGGGTTCCCAGTGTAGTGCCGAGGATTTCCTCAGACACAGCTTTTAAGCACAAAAACCATGTGCTGGGTCAACACATTTCTGTTAACAAGAACAGTTAACCAGAAAAAGAAAAAGCCAAAAAGCAAGGTTAGTACATTCAGAGACTTTCCCTTAACTGTGGACTTGGATAGATTAGACCACTGTTTTTGTTTTGGCAGGGAGTGTTATCTATGTGCTGAATTTTTTAATATTTATTTATTTATTTATTATGTATACAATATTCTGTCTGCATGTATGCTTACAGGCCAGAAGAGGGCACCAGACCTCATTACAGATGGTTGTGAGCCACCATGTGGTTGCCGGGAATTGAACTCAGGACCTTTGGAAGAGCAGGCAATGCTCTTAACCACTGAGCCATCTCTTCAGCCCCTATGTGCTGAGTTTTACAGCCTGAATGGCACTTCCATCATGGAGTCAGTTGTTCTAAGGTCTGGGGCCCTGGTACAGTTACCAGTGATTTCTACTAAACATCTGGTCCTCAGTTTCCATTTACTACGATTAGTTGTTAGAGGTTTCCTTTAGTGATACCTGAGATAGTTGATTATTGCCAGCTATATATGCAAGAGTAAAAACTTCACACTTCCACTAAGGAGATTATCCTTATCTGGTTATCCTGTTTCCTATGCTTGGGATGGGTTCATAACCACATTCTTTTCCAGATCTCAACTTCCATGTTAAGAGCAAATCCCACCAGGGAGCACAAGAGAAACAGTACAAGGTGCTAAGAAAGGGGTCGAGTGAAGAGAACAGAGTGAAGACCGTGAAATGCTGTGTGTGCAGCATCCTGATTCATCTGGTGGAGGCTGATGGAAGGGAGAGTGGTGGCACCAGATGAACTCTCACTTCTCTGGAGCATCTTCAACCTGCAGCAAGGAAACACATTTTTTGAAGGGTCTGAGGGGAGCCTGGGTCAGTTCTTCTGGGTGCCCTGTACCAGTCATCACCACCCACAGCCACCCTCACTGAGGGTCATTCAGTTTCCTCCTCCATCACCCCTGGGCTCTCCATCCTGGATCCCCTACTGTCTTCCTCCTTCTTCCCCATGTCCCAGAGCCCCAGACCCTGCTGCAGACCTGGAGATCAGAATAAAGTGGTGATGACCAGCTCTGCTTCCTGACTCGGGGCCTGATGGGAGGGGCTGGAGGAGAAGGGAGGAGCCCTATCCAAAGAGGGCCCTGGGTCCCGGTTTTCCAGGCCTTGAGTGGGGTTCCAGACATCATTTCCCTTTTTTTCTAAAACTCTCAAAATTTGACAGTGGCATTACAGCTGTGGGTGTGACTGTCCCTGCTCCATCTTGTCCATCTGAGCAACCCAGATGGGAACAGTGGACTTCAACAGCATCTCAGTTCACCGGTCTCCAGTGGCGACACCGCTACAGGGATTCTAGAGGCTGCTGCTGCTTGATTCACTTCTATTCTATGTGTATGAGTGTGAACCTGCACATCTGTAAGTGCGCTGTATGAATGCCTGGGGCCTGTGCAGAAGAACGGGCTGGATCCCCTGGACCTAGAGCTGTATGATTGTGATTGCCTTGTGGGTTCTGGAAACAGAATCTGTGTCTGATGCATGAGCAGCAGGTGTTCTTGTCACTGGGCCATATCTTCATTTATATCTTTTTAATTTTATCTGTGGCGTGGAATCCTCTTCCTTCTACACATTGAATGGGGCTATCATGTTCTTCTGTGTTCCTGTCTCCACACCTGCATCATGGGATCCTTCTGATTGGAAGCCTGCTCTGAACAGACACCTGCTGTGTTCCCTCCCCTTTGCTGCTGCTCTGTGACATGATTCCTGTCCTGTCAAGGCTGAGGATGTACAAGCTACTGCTAGCAGGTGACATGAATTCCAGATCTCCTGCCTCCTTTCCAGTAAGATCCTAGAGTTAAGGGACAAGAGCCAGATCCCAGGAATTCACTCTTGCTTCCCCACTTCTCCATCTTTTGTCCTTTACACCACTCCCAGTACTGTACTCGATACCTGTCACCGCAAATATCGTAGGAGAAATAGGAGAAAGCTCATGAGGATTATCAGAAGGACAGAGATGTTGGACTTTCTGGCCATGGACGAAGGCTGGTCCACATCTGGTGCAGCAGTTGGCAAGGCTGAAGTGGAAACACAATTGAGTCTTTGTCCAGACCTCAACTCTAAGCTTCTGGGTTCTCAGGTCATTCAGCATCCCACAGCATTTCACCCCCTCCCCCTGTCGCTATGCAACAACTATTTGGGTGGGTCCTAAGTGGGAGGGGAGAGAGGGCATATTCCCCAACCTCAAATGACTCACGGAACCATGATAGGGGAAGCAGGGTTATAGTGGGGCCTCATCTTTCCTCTGTCAGGAGAGGAGCTACCTGTGAAGATGGTGTCAGGGAAGAAGAAAGATCAGGGGAGATGAAAAGCAGCAGTGAGTCTAGAATGGGGAAAAGGTCAGGAAACACAAGGGTGCTTGCAGTGGGACAATGGTCTATACCAACAATTTTATTTTAACAAAATGCTGATTGACCAGTAGCCAGGCAGGAAGAATAGGCAGGGCAACGAGAACAGGAGAATTCTGGGAAGAGGAGAGATTCAATCTGCAGTCATCACGCAGCTGCAGAGGAAGCAAGATGAGAGGGCCTGGTTGATATGAGGTACCGAACCATGTGGCTAGTGCAGACAAGAATAATGGGTTAATGTATGATGTAGGAAAGAGTTAATAAGAAGCCTGAGTTAATAGGCCAACCAGTTTATAATTAATGTTGACCTCTGTGTGTTTCTTTGGGACTGAATGACTGCCGGACCAGGTAGGACAGAAAATTTAGTCAACAGATGCTCAGACTGACAGTGAGAACCACAGTGAGTAAAGAACGAATGAAATAGAGAAGGGGAGAAAGGAAATGAATGATTAGATTATTACACAGACACAGACACACACACACAGACACACACACACACACACACACACACACACACACACACACATTCCCTCATCTCCAGAAAGTTTCCTCCCCTTCTTCCTGGTTATCTATAGACTTCAGCTTTTCTTCCCAGTATGACTTGAACTCCTCAAGCCAGGACCTGCAGTCCCCCTGTGATGTCTTGTATAAGAATTCTGTCAAAAACTTGTTTTCTTTCAACATTGTTTCCATCCAGCTGGATCCAGGATCAACTTCAGTCCACTTTTCAGTGTTTAAGTCAAGGTGCAACATTTTCCGTCCATTGAGGTCAATGTCACAGGATTCTTTGACATGTTCACCTCCTTCACTCCTACAACATATGGTGGCCTGCAGAGTGAAGGGCTCTGTGCCCATTGGAAAGAGATTAGCCTATGCCTTGATGAATCCTGTCCCTTCCCTTCCCATCCTCTGATCATGCTCTACCCTTCACATATTAGCCTTGCTCCTGGAACTCTTAGGGACTACCAGTGATTCATTTTTTTTTCTCCATAAAAATAATGAATGTTTCTAAACTGTCACAAATCCAGTTATTTCCTTCAGGAGTCATCTGATTGCTCTTTTATTTAATTTGTAGAGTAGGGATAGAACCTAGGGCCTCATGCATACTGGGCAAGCACTCTATCACTGAGCTAATCCCCAGCCCTGTGGGGTCATTTGAAACTCACCTCTCATTGCATTATTCTCCAGCTTCATCTGAGTGTCCTGATCTATGAACAAGTCAACTCCATCTTTCAGTGTGTCAATCTGTGTCTCCCAGGTCTTTGTAGCATCCAGTCTGTTTCCCAGACGACCAACAGCATGGCAGTTGTTACTGTCACAGGAAATAAAAGTATCTTCATTCAATTGACCTTGGACTTTGTGCCACCATGGTCCAGACCCTGACTTGCCAACAGTGAAACTGTAGCAAAGAGAAGCAGCATCTGTGAAGGAAACATGCAATGAGGTCAGGGATGTGGATCAGGGGCTCGTGGACAGTGTCTTCCAGTGGATCAAGAAAGTCCTTTGGAAACATGTCTTTAAAAAACAAAGAGAGAAATAAGTAAATAAAATTAAATACCAATCTAAATTTGCACTGTGCTAAAAATTTTAGCCATTCTTTCTTGTTTGAAGATGCAGGGGTTAAGATGTGGCCAAACCCTGCTCTCCACTAGGAAAATTCTCTTATCTGTTATCACATGATCATGTTAGGGGTGGACCCTGTCAGTTATGACAGGAAAATTTAGGATGTCTTCTCAGGATCTGTTCATTCTGTAGAATCTCCAGAAGCTGCTCATGTAGACTGTGTGGAGACAGGATGGTGCGTGAGGCTGGTGGGGCAGAGTGGAGCAGGCTGAGGATAGGACAGAGGTTGCATGGACACCATTTTTACTCATCTGTACTCAGCTCACAGACTTGAACATCTGTGCTGGTTAGCTCTAACTGCCAGTTTGATACAGCCTAGACTGGGAAGGGAGTGTGTATTGAGGGACTGTTTTGAATGTTAATGATGTAGAAATGCCCAACCACTGTGGGCATTACCATTCCCTGGGCAGGTGGTCTCTGGCTGGATAAGAAAACTAGCTATGCAGGAGTTAGAGAATCAGACGGCAAGCAGCATCCTTCATGGTTTCTGCTGAGCCTCTCTGGCTGTGAAGTCAGTTCCTTGTTCATAGATAATCCTGTGTGTTATAGCAAGTGAGCCTGCCTCTGAGTACCTGCCCTGACTTCCCTCAGTGACAGACTATGGCTTAGAAATGGAGTCAAATAAATCAGTTTCTTCCTTACATTGCTTTGGTCGAGTGTTTATCACAGCAACATAATGAAACCAGAAAAATACACTCCAGATCCCCTGGACATACTGCAGTGCTCCAGGGAAGCCTTCCTGGACTGGTCAGAGGCTAGCACACACTACAGTATAAAGAAAACCTAGGCTGGTTAAATCTGATAGTAGAAGAGCGATATAAAAAAATCTCAGAGAAGTGCATGTGCACTTCTCTGCATGCATCCATATGGATGGAACAGCAAACATTTCCAGGGGAAGTGTGCAGAGTCCATGCTGTCTATGGATGCTGGACCATCCCTGCTGAGAAGCACAGGGAGAAGGGCACCAGCATTGTTGGAAGCTCAGGGATGATGATGATGACTCAAGGCTGGGGTGGGGTTAGATATGGTATTCCTGAATCCTAATAACATGGTACAAAAAATTCCATTAGGTGGAGAGGTCAGGCGGCAGTAACATCAAGGACAGTGACCCATTGATGAGTTAGGGGGACCCACCTTGAAGCCTGACTGCTTAAGGGGGTCATGGCTCACAGAACAGAAAAATCCTAAATATAGATAGTTGTTTAGTCAAACCAGATGTGTGTTTAGTTTTAATAACTAAAGATTAAACAGATGATAAAGAAGGTGAAAGGTGCTGTCCCATGAAAATCCCAACTCCCATGTCCATTGTTAAAACTGAACCACTGGGGCTAGGGAGGTGGTGCAGTGGTTAAGGCCACTTGTTGCTCTAGTAGAGGATCCAGGTTTCATTCTCAACAACCACACATGGTGACTCACCACTGCCTGCAACTCCAGTTTCAGGGGACCCATTGCCCCTTTTTATCCTCTAAGGGCACTAAGTACATATGTGGTGCACATACTTACATGAAGTCAAAATATAAATCTGTAAGACAATTTAACCAGACCACCTCAAAGACAGACCCAGATTGCCCTCCTACAGGGACAGATCAGGTTCCAGCAACAGTGACCTTTCAGCCTGGCAGCATGAGTGGTCATTTTTTCTCCATTGCTACTGCTCTGTCACTCAGGTATCAACCCTGAGATGTTACTGTGAATGTCTAATGTGGTTATTTGAATGATCCTGTCCTCCATAGAATAGGGTGTTTAATACTCAGTCCCCAGGTGGCGGCAGCTGTTTGGATAGGAGGTAAGCCTTGTTAAATGAAGCAGGTTGCTGGGGGTGTGGCCTTGAAGCCAATTCCCATTTCTTCAACTCTGGACCTTGCTTGAGGTTTAAGATGTGGGCTCTCAGTTGGGCATGGTGTCAAC
Source organism: Myodes glareolus (assembly GCF_982192425.1). NCBI lineage: Eukaryota > Metazoa > Chordata > Mammalia > Rodentia > Cricetidae > Myodes > Myodes glareolus. Next base: position 127,104,481 of record NC_142026.1, read on the forward strand.
TGCCTCTTCTCCCAGCACTTAATAGGCAGGAGTGGGTTGATCTTTATTAGTCTGAGGCCACCCTGTTCTACATAGCAAGTTCTAGGACAGTTGCAATTATAATGTGAGACCAAAACCAAACAAAACAAAAAAATATGTGAGTTCTCAGCTCGCTGATTCAGCTACCATGCATGCCTCCTGCCATGCTTCTCTGCTGTGAATGATCAACTCTTGTCCTCTGAAAATATAAGGCTCCCTAAACCCTTCCTTCTGTGTGCTACTTTGGGCATGGTAACTAATACAGCTATCTGGTCAATCATGATGTCTTTGCAGGTCAGATGGTCTCAGTTATACCTGCTTATCTCTGCTCCTCTGGCTTGAAAGCAGCCAGAGACAATACATTTATGGAGAGCATTGTTGTGGAATAACCATTTTGTACACTATGAAGATGTGTTGTTGCCAAGGTGCCTTCTTGTTGCTTTAATGAAAAGCTAAACTTCTGTTAGCTAAGCAGGAGGTATTGGTGGGACAGCTAGACACAGAGGACTCTGGGAAGAAGAAAGGCAGGGTTTCAAGAAGACACCAGGACTCAGAGGAAGCAACACGGGCAGGGTCAGAGCAAAGGCAAAGTCACGAGGCAGGAAGTAAGTTAACAGAAGTGGGTTGATTTAAGTTATAAGAGCTAGTTAGGACAAGCCTAAGCTATTGGCCAAGCTTTTGTAAAGTAGAAAGAAATCTCAGGGTGGTTTTTTAGGACTCTGGCAGGTGGGACAGAAAAATACAATGACAGAGCATGACTGGACCCGCCCATAAGGACCTACGGCCCAGGACCCAGGGTTGTCTTAAGCTAATGGATGTTAGAATACCCAGTTCAGTCCCTAGGCAGCATCATTTTCAGGTAGGGAGTGCTGAATTACATGAGACCACAACAATTGACCATAACAAGCAAAAAAACAAAAGGCAACATGGGTATGTTTCTCTCTCTCTGATCTTGATTATAAATGTGATGGTTTAAGTTCTTACTTATTTTTTTTTTCATAATGGAGTATAGCGTGGAATTAGATGCCAAGAAAAGCCTTTCTCCCCCAAGTTGCTTTTGGTCACGGTTTTTGTCATAGCGACAGAAATGAAACCAGGCAGAAACTGGTCCCAGAGAAGTGGGGCTATTTCTGTGATAACCTGACAGTGCTGCTTGGGGGAGAAATGGGGGCGGGAGTCTCGGGAATTTTGGGCTGGAAACTTACTGAACGTTCTTTCAGAGTTTAATGGGCCATTCTTGTGGGTCCTTAGAAAATAAGAATTCTGACATTAATGTGGATAGTGGAAGACCAGTTCCAGAGGTTTCTGGTGGGAGCAAGGGCTTTGCTAAGAAGCTGGATGGTGCTATTAGTGTGATGTTTATGCTAAGAATCACTGTTGCATGATCAAGCTAGGGTTGAAGAATCATCTGTGATTGATAAGAGATCAGTACCACTGAGGGACAATAGGTTAGAGAACAAAGAGCCTTGTGCACACAGACAAATAAGCACTGGAGACCCCTGGGAAGTTTAACGCACAGCTTACCTGTTCAACGGAGTGAGGTGCAGGACTGCTCTTTCTGGGCCTTTAGGAATGGTATCATTTTGCAACCTGGTTGATCCTTCACTGTCTGATGAGACAGGCTCCCAGAATCTATGTTTTTTTACTTAACTTATCCAGGACCTTTCCCCCTAAATCTTGAGCATGCTTTTAGAGCATAAAACTCGCTTTTAAGAGTGATGTCCCTTGTGCTTTACAACAGCCCAAGTGGCTTCTGTGTCTCCTTAGGACCAGGACAATCCCTACACCCACAGGCATCACGTTTACCTCAGTCAAACTCCCTAGAGCCTTGATCATGGACACTATCTAACAAACATCACACTAAGCCCCATCCCAATTCTTAGTGAAGTTGTTACTCCCACCAGGAACCTCTGGAACTGTCCTTATATTATCCACATTAATTTCAAAATTCTTATTTTCAAGGACCCGCAAGAATGGTCCATTGAACTCTGAAAGTTTCCAGTCAACAGTACCCGCTCCTGTAAAAGACCAAATGTACTTTGTAAGGAATCTCAATGTAAACATGTCTTAAATGTGCACTTGGGGCTGAGTTAATTGTTAACTGAATACTTGTATTTTTTTAAAAAATGTGCTGTGCTTAAATATGGCTAAAGTAAAATGATCTGGGCCAAACTCTTGAAGTCCTGATCCAGCACCGGTTACAACAAAATTGGACTGAGCCGAGCTTCACTCTTGGCTCTTCCTGAATCATTTTTAGCCTGCCTGCTGGAAAGTCTGCCGGGGAATCACCACAAATAGGAAAACATTTCCCTGGGTCAGCACATAGGAATCCAGATCAGTGGGACCAGCTGAACTTGTAGTGGGTGAGGACGTAGTTCACAGAGAGCACAAAGCCTGGGTAACAGGAGAAGGTCTGCTGACTTCCTAGAGACATAGCTCCGTGAGCCTTTCGCATCCAGTCACGGCACTGCTTATTGATTTCTGTCTGCCATCTTGACCTCCCATTTCCTCTAGCTCCCACTCTGCAGTAACTAAGTTCTGTTACTCTTTGGCTCCTCTACAAGTCCTGGGACTGAGTTGGGTGTGATGGAGAACAAGTTTGCGGACTCAGAAGGAGCCCGCAGAAATGGAGGGTGGCTGAAGAGGGCCAGGAGCGGTTCGACAGAGAAGACCAGCTCTCTTAGTCACTGTGGCTCTAAGTCTGTATCTCTCCTACTCACATAACCCAGTCCGATCCCAGGAACTCACCTGAGTGGAGAGGTGCACGTTGACAGCCCTGCAGGACCGGGAGGAACAGATGCAATGTCACAGCAAAAGGAATGCGCTTGGGGACTGCAACCCAGATCATGGATCTTTATTCCGTTCCCAGCTGGTAGCAACCACAGTTTGAGCTTTTGAGAGAGCTGAGAGGAAGCCTAAGCAATTCGGACAGATGACTGCAGATTTCTCCAGAAACCCGCTTCTTCGCGAAACTCGATGGTTCTTTTCTATTCAAGGTCAGCGGCAAACAGAGGTTGAGACTGTGGACACCTAACTGGCCCAGGTATCCCCATGTCCTCCCAGGTTTTGGAGGTCCCTTCCCAGAACTTATCCACACCTGAAGAAACAGGAGTGGAAGACTAAAGCTAATGCCGTAGCTGGGGTCACTTAAAGCCTGAGGAGCATGTGAGGATACGCAGGTGATGACTGAGCAGGATGTCTCTCCGCCCAGTCTGGCAGAGGGCAGAGTTTTTGTTTCCCTCGGTTGCCAAGACCTTTTTCACCACCCCTCCTCGCCCAAACCTGCAATATTCACTCTCAGAAGAAAGACAAATCTGGCTTGTTTTATTTCTGGTTTTTAAAACCAGAACCTGCTCGGAACCTGCCCACTACGGTGGGATGCCTGCCAGCTGCCCCAGGGATCCACCTAGCTCCCTTCTCCAGCACTCACTTCCAAGTGCACAGCACCTACCTGGTGGCTTATAATTTAATTTAAGTTTTGGAATGTGAGTTCTGGGAACCAAGCTCACTCAGGTCCTCATGCTTGCAAGGCAAACACTTCAATAACTAAACTGTCCACACCCCAGCCTAGAGCAACTTCTTAAGATTTCCTCTTCAGTGATTTTTCCAACCACAGCATCCTTCCAGTCATTCATGCATCCACCCAGCTAACAGTTTGGTGCTGGTTAAACAACCGCAAGTGAGTGTTTGAGTGTGGTGTTGAGAAGGAGTAAAATGATCACACCGTATGGAATCTGAGAAGTTTCAGGGTTTGGTGGGCGACCTTGTTGTATGATTTTTCTCATTACCATTCAGAGATTTTCAATTCTACCAAGTCGCCATGGACAGAAGAGTGTTGCAGCTCTAATTAGCCTGAACTGGCTCATATGATGTCCCAGAATATGAGACTAATTACTAAGTCACTTGCATAAATGAAAACCGCCAGGTCACTTGCATAATCTCCTTAACCCCATTCATTCCAGCAGGAAAGTTTCACCCTTTGACACGTGAGGATTGAGCAGGGAAAATTTTTAAAATGCTACATGCATTTTAACTGCTTAAATTTCTGAAAGCCATATCTGTAGCCCACACTCATTGAAATCATCTCTGGGGCTGACTCCATGACCATCTGCAGACTGGTGTGAGTCTGGCAGCCAGAGGAAAGACAGGAGTGCACAGGGTCCACCCTGTTCTCAGCGGGCTCTCATTCGGAGTCCTATCTAATGTATTCCTGCTCTTGTTCTCCCAGGGACCTGCCTGTTTCACCAGCTTGTTTCAGGCTCAGACTGCTAAGTCCTCCCTGGGTGGAAACACTCAGGCAAACTACTGTTGCCACCATCCTCAGGAGTCCCCCAGAGAGCTCTGCTGAGGTGAAGCCAGAGTCTTGACTTCACCACAGAAAAGAATTGCAGGATGAGTGAGTCTGGAGCAGAATCAGAGTTGCTTAAAGGAGATTCAGAACACGAGAGTCAGAAGAAAAAGGCTCCTGGGAGCGAAGCCATATCTGAGGATGTGGACGTGGTCTTCTGAAGACAAGCCACTAGTGAGTACAAGGGTTGCCAAGTATGCAAGGATGCACTTCACGGGTGACTAAGGGACTTTTTTTTTTTTTTTCAAATGTGTTCAATATATCTTTTGTGGGTTCACTGATGGAAACCAAGCTGGTGAGTAAAAGCCTAGATCAAAGATAGGGCAGGGCAAGAGCTTTTTTAGTTTTTAATATAAACCAAGTTTTAGTTTTGTGAGAGTCCCAGAAATACTGCTAAGTGAATCAGGCCACATCGGAAGGTCCTATGAGCTTGGGCTCTCAGCTTGGCTCACTGCCAGCCTAACATTTTAATTTGAAAGTGTCTCTGTATGAAAGAAATATTGTCCCTGTGTCAGCAACCTTCACAGGAAGTTGGGATTGTGATGGGCTCCTGACTCTGGAGAGAATCCCCAAACACATTCTTCCCGCTTCCTGGAGACTTTTTAGGGTTTGTTTATTTGGTTTTTTCTCTCTATGCTCTGTCCTCCAGAGAGACATTTTAGGTTTGGGCTTTTTTTTGAGACGTTTTAGGTTTTTGTTGTTGTTGTTATTGTTGTTTTTTCTTTCTCTCTATGCTGTGTCCTCTGGAGCTGTTCCTGCTCAGGGATGAATCCAAGGCCATGTCCACAGTCTATGGATAGGAATGTCTTCTCCATAGACAGATCACCAGGCAGCCTTTAGCCCTGATCACCTCACACTTGAGACTTGGGGGCCATGAGTTTCCTGCTGTTCTCCTTCCCAGACTCCAAATTGTGCTCCTGGATCAAGATCCATGCAGAACTGTCTGGGCTTGGATCTAAGGAGTTCAGGGTGCAGCTGTTCTGGGTCCCTGAGTAGAGCAGGGCCCAGGGCTCACAGTTCAGGCCTCTTCACTTTTCCAGAGCCTGAGGACTGGGAACTTGAGGTTAGTTAGTGGCTGCTGATCCTCCCTTTGTAGTGACTGTGGGGAGAGGATGTGGGTGCTTTGAGAGGCTGGGGAGGGTGGGGAGTCTAGTCTGCTTTTTTCAACTAATGGGGAAATATGGTTCAGTGGATGGGCACACAGTAGATCTCGGGTTCTTCCTAGTCCTCATCTCAGGCTAAGAGCTCCCCAAAATCCAGAGACTTGAGCCCTCTACTCCTTACATTTCTCCCACTTGTTATGTGGTGGCTGACACAGGACACACTTGTCATCCTTTGTAGGATGACAGCGATGACCACAGTTGTGAAATGGATGATTCTGTATCTTAGCTATCGTGAATACTGCAGCAGTAAACATGGTGTGCAAACATCTGTGCAGGACTTAGAGAATATGTATATGTATATATATGCGCTCAGGAGTGGTATATCTGGGCTATAGTTTCAGTTGCTTGAGAACCCTACATCCTGATTTCCATAGTGGCCGAGTCAGTTATCATCCAACAGCACCTAACGGGGCTCCTCCTTCCTCACAGCCTGCTAGGGCTTGTTATTGTTTATTTTCTCAATGACAACTGATTTGACCAGAGTGGGTGGTACTGTCAAGTAATTAATTTGCATTTTCCTGAAGACTGAGAATGCTGAATGTCTTTTCGGATGTTTATTGCTCTATTGTGGTTCTTCTTTTCGGATCTGTCTATTCAGTCCATTGTTTCATTTATTGATTAGAAGGTGTGTGTGTGTGTGTGTGTGTGTGTGTGTGTGTGTGTGTGTGTGGTTTCTGTAGCTCTGTACACATTCAGACTTCAGCCTCTTGTCTGTGCTGTAGCTGACAAGAACCCCTATTCTGTGACTTTCTCTACATCTGCTGGTTGTGTCCTTTGCTGTGGGGAAGCTTGTCAATTTCAAGCACTCTCATTTTGTCATCCCTACGTGGGGAATACACCTTAGGGGGCAGTCCTTATTCCTGTGGTATATGAGACTTTCTCATAAGCTCCTTGTCTATACCTATATCTTATTCTGTTTACATTTTTCCTCTGGCAATTTCAAAGTTTCCGGTGTTATCTTAAGGTCTTTTGTCCATTTTAAATTGATTTCTGTAAAGTGTGAGGTTCTGTCCTTTGTCTTAATGTGTAGAGTCTCTTTGTCAACCCATGTGTGGCATAGAATGTGGGCAAGTTTGCCTTCTTAAAAATAAGTTTTAAAAACTGTGGTAAATACAGCTCAGATATTATATAAAAGGATATTTTTCTATTGTATATATGTGACAGATTTAGCCCTTTATACTATTATTAGAGTTTCTTTTCCACAGTGTTGTGTGGATGGCAGAGGCAACCCTGTATAAACCATGCAAAAAAAAAATCCCACTGTAACTATCTTTAAGCATACAGCAAATATTCTTTGGTATTTATTTTTGCAATAAAGCAGCTTTCCCTGGTTGATATACCATGCATTAGTTACATTTCTGGTTGCTGCAACAAACTACTGGACAAAAGCAACTTAATGAAGGTGGAGTTTATTTGGCCTCCCACTTTCAGGGGACAGTCCACTAGGTAGTCATGGGGGCCAGTATAGACGAACTTTCAAGTCAAGAATGTCAGCTCACAAATAACGACACATTAGACTTATTGCTAATCATGACAGCCTGGCCTATAGCTTAAGCATTTTCCTTACTAGCTCTTATAACTTAAGTTTATCCATATTTTTAATCTACATTCTTTTACGTGGTTTGGTTACCTTTACTCTGTACTGCCCATCTTTCTTCCTCTGCATCTGGCTAGCGACTCTGCTTTTCTTCCTCTCTGTCCCAACAGTCCCGCCTAAGTTCTACCTGCTGCTCATTCAGCTCTTTATTAAATCACCCGCAGTGACACATCTTCACACAGTGTAAAGGAATATTCCACAGCAGGCAAGAACCAGCGGTGTCTGCTGACAATGCACCCATAGCCAGGAGGTGGTGAAAGGGAGAAACACCTGTGCTTGGCTCCCTTTCTGCTTTTTATCCAGTCTGGGACCCCAGCCCAGGAGATGGTGTTTCAGACATTTAGGATGGATCTTCTCACCTAATCTACTCCCAAGCAGACATGTCTTGAGAGGAGCCTTCTAGGGGCCTCTTCAACTTGCCTATAAACATGAAACATCACATACTAAGTACCTCCTTAATTTTTAATCTTTTGTTTTTTTCATATCAAGAGTGTCTTGAAAACTGTTGGGCCCGGGTCTACCCTTGCTCCTGGGGTGCATCTTGAGGACAGTTTCTGGTCAGCTAGCTAAACATCTTGTTTCTGTGCTCCCTCTGCCCTAGCCTGGTGATTAGCTGAAGGGCATTGTTTCATCTTTGGTATGGTAATTTCCCACCTGCCTAGGAGGAAATCCTTATGCAGCAGCCAGGTCCCACCTACCTGGAAGAAAATCCTTATGCAGCAGCCAGCTCCCACCTTCCTGGGAGGAAATCCTTTTGCAACAGCCAGGTATAATAGTTTTTCCCCTCTTGTGTGTTTCTTTCAATCTCCAGGCCTTTGCCCGAACTCGTGATAGGTACAGAGGCATGCGAACACAGACTCGGGTGTTACAGAAAACCATGTTTACAGATTAGTGTTTTAAAGATTCAACCTAAGAGTTTAAGCTATTTAATTGATGGATTCCATAATTTATATCTATTGTACTCACTAAAATACTCATCCCTGACACCTTATTATCTCCTTATTCTACATTTGGGGTTTTATTTACCTATCTCTGGACTCTGTTTTTAAGCAGATTTTCTTCTGCTTGAAATGTTTTGCAATCTAATGGTTGAGGAGGAAGTATGACTCATACCACTGAAGCAGTCCCCATAGCATAATTTTCAGATCACATATTCTTAGTGTATATAAATGACACTGAGTTTTTTGTTTGCTGATTTTTTTATTCTAACACTTTATACATATTTTATCACTCTCAACTTCACTTTGCTGGAATCATCAGGGTTGTCTAAATATACTGTTATGTCATGTGCAAGTAGAGTCTCCTCAACCTCTCCATTTCTGGGCTAGATGTGTTTTATTTCTTTTTATTGCCCAATACTCTAGCTAGGACTTCTACAGCTATATTGAGTTCAAGTTGTGAAAGCGGTATCTTTCTGAGTTGAACTTTTCACTTTCAACTGTTCTGTGAGCTGTGTTGTACTGTAAATCTTTTGTACATGTGTGTGTGTGTGTGTGTGTGTGTGTGTGTGTGTAAAGATATTATTCCCATAAACTTTATCAGACAGTGTGCTCAGTATGTTAAGTGTTGTCAGGGTTTCTGTCCTGCCCAGTTCCCACAATTGTTAAGTCCCAAAGAAATCACACAAAGGTCTACATTAGTTATAAAGTGATTGGCCCATTAGCTCAGGCTTCTTATTAACTCTTATAACTTACATTAGCCCATTATTCTTATCTATGTTAGCCGCATGGCTCGGTACCTTTTTCATTGAGGCAGTCACTTCTTCCTTCTTCTGTGTCTAGGCAGGACTGCAGAGAAATGGGCTTTCCTCTTCCCAGAATTCTCCTGTTCTCATTGTCCTGACTCTTCTTCCAGTCTGGTTGTCCCACCTATACTTCCTGCCTGGCTACTGGCCAATCAGTGTTTATTTAAAACATAATTGACAGAATACAGAATTTTCCTACACCAGTTAATTGTCTTTTATCAGATGTTATCAGAAAGTTTGTTAAGTTTTGAACCCGTCTCTGCACTTCTTGGTGGGATCATGAAACCTTTTCTCTCATTCTCTTCACATGGTGTATCCACATCACATTTGTGGACTTGGGCATCACTGAGCAGTCCTTATCCAAGAATGCCCAAGTTAGGACAGAGAGATTCAGGGGTAAAGAAATAAGTGTTCTCAGTAAGTTTTTTCCTTCTTCATTGATTTTTTTTCTAGTGTACCTATGTTTCCTATTTTTTGCAGATTCTTTTATTTTCTGTCTTCTGATTTCCAGAGGTTCCTCTGCACTGCATTCACTTTTAGGGTGTAAATTAAGACTGTGGACTGGAAGTCTTACTTCTTTATAAATATTTATTATTTTATATTCCCCATAAGCCATTCTTTCACTTGTGTATGGGAGACTGTTTCTCATAAAGTTATTTTTGATGTCTGTTTCAAGAAAATAACATTCACACAAAAGAAAGCAGTATCTTCAGACCTTATGATTTATCTCAGGAGAAAAGTTCATAGAGTTTTATTTTTCCTTTTTATTACTTTGTGTGTATGGGTGTTTTGTCTGAATGTATGTATGTGTACATCATGTACATGTTAGTTGACCATGAAGATCAAAAGAGAGTGTCAGATCCCCTGGCACTGTAGTTATAGGTAATTGTGAGCTCCATGTGGGTGTTTGTTATTGAATGTGGGGCCTCTGGAAGAGTATACACTGGCCTTCATTGCTGAGCCATCTCTCTAGCCTACTCATAGTTTGTTTATTGTTTACACAACAAATCGCAGTCTATCGTGATTACTCAGGTCATCAGGAGAACCTTACCTGGGCCAGCACACAGCACTTTTGTCTTCAAATTCTAGCAGACCTAAGGGATGAATGCACAGCCTCTGATGCCCATTCATCTTTGAGATTCAGCAATGAACTCCTTGATGATTTGAAAATTGCATCAATGTAGCTATGCACATCACTGAGAGGTCTGAATTTTAGGGTCTGACTTGGTACATGAGTAGGGAGCTGGAGAACCAGTGTGGTATGTAGTGTGCTCATACATCAGGTAGCAGTACTTGATTTGTTCTCAGATTTGAATGTCTGAAGCTCCCAGGTTATTCTGGCGAACCAGATGACTTATGAGTGATACTAGAAATGATTGAAACTGATATTTATGGACACATCCCTGTAGTGGCATTTCAATTGTATTTTATTAAACAAAGCTTGCCTCGGGATCATGAAGTTAAACAGTCACCCTTATCAGCCTTATAGCCAAGCAGTGGTAACACACACCTTTAATGCCAGTAGCCACACTAGTGGCCATAGAAATCAGGAGGTACTTATCTTTAATCCCAGTGGTGCACACCTTTAATGCCAGCCCTATACAGGATTATAAAACAGGAGAAGACAGTTTGCAGACATAGTCTAATTCTGAGATTCCTGGACGCAGCAATGCCATTTCGGACTGAGGTCGAGGTCAGAGCTCAATACCTCAAAAGCTGGCTGCTTTGTTTTTCAGATCTTCAAGTTGAACTCCAATTTCTCTCTCTGAGTTTTTATTAATTGTGCTTCACATCCCTGCTCTTTTTTTTCTGCTTTTTTTCCCCCCATTGGTTGGAGAGACAGAAGTGTTAAGCTGTGAAGTGGTTTGGGGGATGAAGGACTTCCTAAGAAAATGAAAGACAGCTTAAAGCATTAACAACCCGTTTGCTGTTGTCATTTTATACCCGAAGGACGATCTCACTTATTAGAAACAAAGAAGGGACTGGAAATCAAATAATGTGTGTCCTCTAAAGAGCTGACACTTTGGGCTTTAATCTGTCTGTTGGGGGAAAGTCCTCTGCTTTGATGGAAAAGTCGCTTGTTGCTTTCAGTCTTTCCTGGACACTCTCTTCAGAACAGGAGCGAGGCTGCTTAGAACAGGAAATAAGCAAATTCCTGTGGTTGAGAAAGTGAAACTTAGAAGTTTTAGAGGACTCACTCAGGCTGTAGAAGGAGACCCTGACCAGCTTCAGAGAAGATCCCAGACCTGTCCCTAGGCTGCAAGCTGTGCAGTTTCAGCTGTGCTGTCCCCTGAGTCACAGCCTGAGCTGAGGTGGGCTCTGCAGGGAGGCAGCTGCTGTGAATCCATCCTGGCTCCTGTAAGTAACTCCTCACCCTGTTAGCAATCCCAAAGAAAACCCAGTGGTCCCCCAAGGGGGAACTTTGTGCTGTTGGTACTCTGTTCTGTCAGAGGTTCCCTTCCTGGGGTGAGTGTGAATGTGTGTGTGTGTGTGTGTGTGTGTTTGTGTGTGTGTGTGTGTGTGTGTGTGTCTATGCATGTGTGCATGCTCACACATCTCCCCAGATCAAGTCTCTGGTACAACACCAGTTTTTATAAGATCCAATCGGTTTGAGCGATTATGCCTTGGTTTGATACCAGGAGACAGTCGAATAGTGTGGCAGGCTTTATCTGCATAGCTGTTGTCATCCTGGGTGTGAGGATGCTGGCTATGTGATGTCGCAGTGTGATCGGTAATGAAAAGTCCCCAGACTATCTTACAAAAGACACAGCTTTAATAAAACAGAAGGAAAAACTTACACAGAATCCCATCCGTCTGGAATTCTGGATCCAGGCCAAGTCTAGAGGGAGAGAGAAAGAGAGCGGGGCTTTCACCAGCAGGTTTATAGGTAAACTTTTGCCTAGGGCAACACGCCCCACGAAAAGGATGTGATTGGCTAAACTCCCCTGTCAGCTATGTAAAGACACTCTATAGAAATGTAGGGAAGGTTGAAATTTACAAAGTCAATCACTGATCAGGCCTGCAGTCTGGAGTGGAGGTACAGAACACAGGGAATCTGTCTCTTCTACTCCACAGCACCATTAATTGCAGATAGATTCTCAGGGATCTCTGGAGACTCAGGAGCCCCTCTCCCTCCATGAAGGGAAGGCTAACAAACCTGCTTTTGTGCAGAGATCATGTAAGGACTCAGAGCTGTTGGAGTTCAAGAGTTCAAGGTCACACCATGACTGGAAAAGAGGGTTCTCTTACATCCTTTCTTGCTCTCTTTAAGAGATTCTTGACTCTTGGGTGCGTCTGATTTAGAAAATGCTTTTACTCCTATGTCATGCTCTCATCTTCTTGGAAAAAGAATTTGATGGCTTGGTTGAGGAACTCTCCATTTGACTTCATGGGCCTCTCTTTCTTCTATGGCTTGTGGCAGTTGATGGGACAGTTTATGAGCAGCTGAAGATTTCTGTCTGGAAAGGTTTTGTAGTGAGATCCAAAGCTCCAGACTGAGAGTCTGAAAGTACTTAACCCTTTACTTAGGAGAGAAGTATGACAGGCATCGCTTACCTTGTACCCCAATATCCCATGACCCCTAAAATTTAAGATGGTTTAGAGGACAGGCAACCCAACCACTTCTGCAACAGATTCATTCTGGGGTCAGCAGCCTCTCAGGTGCGTGTGGCACAGAGGGAAGTGAGACAGAAAGAGTGGACAGGCTGTCCTGGTTGACTGTGTGAAAATACCTTTGCAGTTGTGTTTGTGATGAGTACATGGTAAGGGTCCCTCTAAAGGCCATGACAGGACTGCATGCAAGCGATGCGTTCAGAAACTTGTTATGTTCAGTTCTCATTGTCTGAGCAGAAGAAAGGATATTGAACTGGTAACCAGACAGTCAAAAGATCAGTGCTGGGGGCTGGGAGGATGGCTCAGTGGGTAAAGCCCTTGTTATGGAAAAGTGAAGACCAGAATTCACATCCCAGATACCCAGTGGGACACCTGTTCCATGTCCTCAGCAGACTAACCCTACTAAGAACCAGAGTGAGACCCCAGTCTGTTCCCTACCTCCTTGGCGACAAGATTTTCTCTTCACATTCTTGTAAATGTAAGTGGAAATAATACCAGACCAATGATGACAGGGATTACTACTGCTGTGACATCAGATTCTTTGTTATTGGGGAATGGCCTGGTAGACGAAAGCTGGGAGGAAGATGTAACCTTTGTGGTATCTGTGGCCCTTGACATTCGTCTTTAAAAAAAAATTAGGAAAACTCTGAATAAAGCTAAAAACCACACCTCCATCAACACCTTCTCTCTCCAGGAAGTCCAAGGGACTTATTTGCAATAACTATGTGCAATAACTGTTTACAATTCCTGAGTAGAGAGAGGAGTAGAGCTGTGTGGAGGATGTTCTTGCAGAGTTTATGTCATTGCCAAAGAAAACAAATGTCTATCACGCCATCAAACAATGTGACATATTTACTTTGGTTAGGACTTTCTGGATGGTGGCTCAATTGGTGCCAGAGGAAGATAGTGAAGCCTCTCAAAGTGATGTGGAGCTGGAAGGGCAGCTATAAGTGAGGCAGAAAAGGCTGGAGATTTACATGATGCATGCAGACTTGGGGCCAATTAGCAGGCCATGTAGTGTGTGGACCATTGGTTAGTAGGGAATGAGAAACATTGGGAGGTGAGATGAGATAGAGGAATCCTTGTGGTCATCACTGGATCTCAGACAGGAAGACCACCAGAAAATGATCCACCCAGTCTATTAAATGTGGTATAAATGTTTTCCGATAATTTAGGTAATATCTACTTGGCTTTTCCTTCTGGTTCTTTAAGAGTTCCTTGAGCCAGTGCCAGAAGTCTGGTGTGGAGATTATCTTGAGATCTTTTATGAACTACTCCTCATTTGTGGTACCTCCAGCGTCAAGACTAATCGGTGTCCAGCTCATATTTAGAGTATTCAAGATGAAGAAGTACTGTCCACTGATGTTAAATGTCCAGGAGGCAACAACACTTTGTCTGTGTTCATACAGAGAAAGCATGGTGGCCTGTAAAGTGGGCTGACCTGCAAACCACACAAAACACCATCCTGCTTCACTCTCATAGATCCATCACTTCTCCAAAGGTCAGGACTTTCCCACTGGCTTATGTATCATAATCCTGTCCACATGACTTGCTCTTTGTACCACAAGCTTCCAAGGTTAGACCAATGCTCAGCTCTCTCACACAGATACACTCACCATCTCATTCCCACATGTACTCTGCCCTTCCTCTCTGTTGCCACCTGTCTCTGCCTCAGTACTGATCCCACACTTACCACTGGTCTCAGTCATCCCTTGTATAGAGTTAGCCAACATCTTCCTGAGCTCTTGCCCCAAGTATTCCAGATCAAATCTGTCCACACAGGAGTGGCATCTGCAGCCTTCCACAGGTTTCCCAACGGTGTGCTTCTGTTGTCATTGTCATACTGCAGGAGAGGCTCTCCATCCACTGAGCACTGCCCTTCACACCAGGACTGCCCAGGTGTGGTACTAGCCTTCACAATGATGTCACAATTAAGAGAGTGTATATCTGTGAGAGAAACAAGGTGCAAAGAGGGAGCAGAAAGTCATAGGACTTATGGTTCTGTGACACTATATGGCATACTGAATCCCTATGAAGGGCAAAAGGGCAGGAAGAGAAACCTCTACTCAAGATGTGCACTGGTTTCTGGTTCCTTATTTCCTGCCATCTTTGACTGTCTGAGGGTGGTAGGAGCCTGAGATGCACACAGTGTCACCAGGAACATTTCACTCACAAGTACTTTTAGGGACTTTAATGAAGTACTGAAGAATAAAATATATATGATAGTATCTGTTCCTGGGACTGAAAATCTACTGAATGCACAGAAAGGAGGCATCATAAAACACGTGGTAATTTCGACATGGAGCCTGGAGTTCAGGAAAGGTCTCCTGGACTGTGTGGCAACTTGTCATGGGAGTAAATCTGCCACCTGTGAGCATAGTACTCACCATGTTCCCACTGGGCTCCTTCACACAGCAATGCTGGACATCAGATCTCAAATTCCCTCCCATTAAACCACACCCCTAACTCTTTCTCAAGAAGAGATCTCTGTCTGACCTGCTCTAAGCCCTGATCTCTCTCCTCTTCCTCAGACAGTTGTTTCCCAGCACACTTATGGCCCCTGGTCTCCCAGACTTTCCCTAGCAGCAACAGAGACACAATATCCTAGAGCTGTTCTGTTCAGCAGAATGTAAGAAAAATCCAGTTAGAAGTTTGATAAAAGGAAACTGTTTTGCCAAAGCAGGAAGAAGAATTTATGAAGGTGATTGAAAGAAAGCATCCCTGACAACATCCAAATACACACTAATAATTAATAATAATAATAATAATTATTATAAATGTCTTAGAAAGAAGTATTTAAACTCACACTTCCAGATCTGTGAAGGAAAACAATTTTATATTTTCTTACAACTGTGTCACAGCAGTATTTATTAAACAATTTTCTAAAAAACCTTGTTTCTCACCAAGCAGGCTAGACAGGCTTGCCACTGACTCCAGAGTTCTCTGCACCCCTCCTTCCTAGTACTGATAGGAAAACCACACACTCCCACACCTAGCTCTATTACAGGGTTGCTAGGAAACAAACCCATGTATTCACAGAGGTGAAGCAGCCCCTTTTCTGCTCAGCTCTCTCCCCATGTTTGGACACACTAACTTTCATTAGGCAGCGAACAGCCCTGATTTTCTGGAGACAAAGCCCATGTGTTCCAGGAGTGCTTGTAAAGGCTGGGCCATACTGCATGAAACAGGAAGTCCAGAACTTCTAAAGCTGGAAGGGAAGTGCATGGGTAAAGTCTCAGAAGAGTACATCTAAGTACATTTGTCGAAGTAGATGTGATATGAAATACGTCCACTCTCTTCCATGGAGAAACATAGATGACTCTGGATTGCCAAGCATGGAAAGGATGTTCAGGGAGAAGGGCACAGGCCTTGGCAGATGCCTACGTATGAAAACTATACAAGGTCAGGACTGTGGAGGTTTGAATAAGAATGACCTCCATAGGCTCATGTATTTGAATATTCATCAGGTGTTGGAACTTCCTAAGAGGAATTGGGAGTGTGGCCAAGTTTCAGTAGATGTGACCTTATTGGAAGAAGTATGTAATCAGGGGTGGGCGTTCAGGTTCTCTTCTTGCTGCCTTTGGATCTGGATGTAGAACGCTCAGCTACCATATCTGCCTGGGTACCACCATGGAGGATAATGAGCTAAACCTCTGAAACTGTAAGCAAGCCCCAATTAAAGACTTTCTTTTCTGAGAGTTGTCATGGTCATAGTGACTCTTCACAGCAATAAAACTCTGAGCAAGTCCATGTTTCTCACACAACTTGCTTTTGGAATGTGTTATCACAGACAAAGAATGAGACTAGAATAACACAGTCTAGATCGATTCCCTAAACATACTGTAGTACTTCAGGGATATCTTCCTGGAACTGGTCAGAGGCTAACCCACAGCACAGGTCACAGAAAATCTAAGCTGGTTATATCTGGCAGTGGGGGAGGAAAAAGTGAGGTGGGGAGGAAGTGGAAATTTTTAATAAATAAAGTAAAAAAAATAAAAAAATTAAAAAGTCATTCATTACAGTACTTACCATAAACAAATAAATGCATGTTATAATAAAAAAAGAGAGTTGGGGTCAAAAATCTCAGAGAAGTACATGTGTCAGAATGGATGGAACAACAAAGATTTCCAGGGGAAGTGTGCAGAGACCATGCTGTTTGTGGATGCTGGAGCATCCCTGCTGAGAAGCACAGTGAGGACCAGGGAGAAGGGCACCAGCATTGCTAAGCTCAGGGATGATGATGCTTTATCAAGGCTGTTGTTGGTGTTAGGAAACTGTATTCCTGAACCCTAGCAGTATGGTACAGAAAACCCCATGGGGTTGAATGGTCAGGAGAAATTAACAGCAAAGGCAATAGTTCATTGATAAGAAAGAGGTCCCACTTTAAAGTCTAACTGCTTTATGACTATGGTGGTCATAGTCAACAGAACACAAAAATCCTAAATACAGAAAGATGGTTAGCCAACCTAGATGTGGCTGGGTTTTAATAATTAAAGACAAGCTGGGTGGGGGTGGCAAATGCCTTTAATTCCAGTACTCAGTGAGGCTGAGACAGGCAGATCTCTGTGAGTTTGGGGTCATTCTTGTCTTTAAAGTAAGTTCCAGGACAGCCAGAGGTAAATAGAGAAACCCTGTGTCAAAAACCAAAAGCAAAATAAAACAAAACAGAAACCCAAAATAAGCAAAGAAAAAGAAGACAAAACATGACCAAGAAGCTAAAAGCTGTTGTCTCATGAAAACCCCAACTCCTGTGCCCATTGTTTAAACTGAACTGTTGGGGAAGTGGTTACGGGCACCTGTTCTTGTAGCTGATCCAGGTTTGATTCTCAGCAACCACACTGCCTGTAAAACTCAAGTTCCAGGGTACCCAATGTCCTCTTTGTTCTATGACAGCTGTCAGAGACCCCAGACAGCTCAGTAGAACGAAAAGGCACAGAACTAGGGAAAGATTGCGTCCGGTGGCTGCAGCCTTTGCCATGGTTCCTTCCTGAGGCCAGGCACGCACAGGTGTGACTGCAGCTGCAGAGAGAATGGGGAGTCCTCAGGACTGCCCCACAGAGAACCCTGCACAGAGATTCACAAACGTTTGGGGCATCTGTGGGTAGAGATGAGTCAGAGAGTGAGAGCACCAGTTGCTCTTTAAGGAACCAGGCTGGATCCCCAGCACTCACACAGTAGTTCACAGCCTGAGTAACTGAGGTTCCAGGGGATTCCGTGCAGGCTCCTGGACTCCATGAGCACTGCACACACACAGTGCAGAGAAACACACATGGATAAAGTGCTTATATACATGAAATAAAAATGGTTTTTCTCCCTGTTTTAGAAGAGACTTTTAGAGAGAAAAAGTTCAGATCCCTGGATAATTTTTTAATTTTGTGTTATTTTTTCCAGTGTGTTCTTCCTGGTGAGCTGTATGTTTGTGAAGGTGTGAGTCTGTGGTGTATACTTATAGGACAGAGATTAACCTCGCTGTGGTTCCACAGGTTTCATGCCCCTTGCTTTAAGACACAGGTCTTTCACTGACCTCAGCTCTCTGAGTTGGCTATGGTCCTGGCCAACTCAGAAACCAAAGTTCTTTCTACATCTGTAGCTGACATGACCTTGAACTCATTCTGGAGCCATTTCCTAAGAGGTGTCTTTTCCCTTAAGAGTTCCTTGTTGGTGACTTAGAAATTATTTGCACACATCTCTCCACTGCTGTCACATCAGGTCCTTGGAAAAGAATTTGTAAATCTGTTGTCACCTGTTATTTATTTATTTATTTAGGTGTGTTTTTGAAGATGTATTGTATGTTAGTAAAAGTACTGGTTTATAAGTTAGTTGTTTTTATAAGTTTAACATTTTACAATTTTAGACACACATCTCCAAGTTGATCTTTGTTAACCTGAGTATACCTTTATATCCTTAGAAATTTATCATTCAAAAATCTATTCTAATCTAAACTATCCTGGAGAGTTACTGTTGTCTCTTTAGTCTAAAAGAAAGATAAAATATTAAACAGAAGGCTTAGTAAGACTAAGGGGTTTTTGTTGGTTTGTTTGTTTGTTTTTCAAGACAGGATTTCTCTGCATAGCTTTGGTGCCTGTCCTGGAGCTTACTCTGTAGACCTGGCTGGCCTCGAACTCACTGAAATCTGCCTGTTTCTGCCTCCAAGTGCTGAGATTAAAGGCATGTGCCACCATTGCCCAAACAGGAAGACTGTTTACATAATAAAGGCAATATATAGCAAGCCAACAGCCAACATTGAACTAAATGGAGAGAAACTCTTAGTGATTCCATTGAAATCAGGAACAAGACAAGGTTGTCCACTTTCTATATATCTATTCAATATAGTTCTTGAGGTCCTAGCTAGAGCAATAAGACACCAAAAGGAGATCAACAGGATACAAATCAGAAAAGAAGTCAAACTCTCACTGTTTGCTGATGATATGATAGTTTACATAAACAATCCCAAAATTCTACCAAGGAACTTCTATGACTCATAAACACTATCAGTACTGTAACAGGATATAAGATTATTTCAAAAAAAATCAGTAGCCCTTCTGTACACAGATGATAAAAGGGCTGGGAAAGAAATCAGAAAATCAACACCCTTCACAATAGTCACAAATAGCATAAAATATCTCAGAGTAACTCTAGCCAACTTTATGGTAAGAGATGCCACAGCTGCCAAAAATGTGGAACTGGACTTTTTGGCAACTTTTCTTTGTTGGAGATTCTCCTCACTCTTCAGTCCAAAGAGCAGTCAGGGTTTCCTGCCCTGTGGGAAGTCCAAGGTCCTCCCCCTCCATTCAAGGTCTAGGAAGTGGCACTGGGTCTTGTTTTGTCTGCATGTACTGGCTTTCTGGTATCCTAGTCTGTTTGGATGCTCACCTTCCTAGGCCTGGAGGGAGGGGGGAGGAACTTGATCTTCCCACAGGGCAGGAAACCCTGACTACTCTTTGGACTGGAGAGGGAGGAGGAGAGGGAGATGGGGGGAGGAGAGGAAGTGGGGGGAATGGGAGGGTATGGGGAGGAGGGGAGGAAGTGGAAATTTTTATAAACAAACAAAAAGAAAATTAAAAAAAATAAATTTTATATGTTAAGATATCACTTTACCATAGAAAGATATCTACTTCCCTGCTCCCATATCCACCTTTTCTCCATCCCAACCATTCCATTCCCCCAAGCTCTCCCCAACCTCCCCTTCTCCCTTCTCTAGCCCTCTCTCTAATTTTTGCCTGTCAATCTTGTATACTTCCAATATCCAGGAGGATAACCATATGTTTTTCTTTGGGTTCACCTTCGTATTTAGCTTCTCTAGGATCCCGAATTATAGACTAAATGTCCTTTATTTATGGCTAGAATCCACTTATGAGTGAGTACATACCATATTCATCTTTTTGGGTCAGGGTTACCTCACTCCGGATAGTGTTTTCTATTTCCATCCATTTGCATGCAAAAATCAAGATGTCATTGTTTTTTACCACTGAGTAATGTTCTAACGTGTATATATACCACACTTTCTTTATTCATTCTTCCATTGAGGGGCATCTAGGTTGTTCCCAGGTTCTGGCTTTTACAAATAATGCTGCTATGAACATAGTTGAACAAATGCTTTTGTAGTATGATAGGGCATCTCTTGGATATATTCGCAAGAGTGGTATTGCTGTATCCTGGGGTAGGTTGATCCCGAATTTCCTGAGAAACCGCCACACTGATTTCCAAAGTGGCTGCACAAGTTTGCATTCCTACCAGCAGTGGATGAGAGTTACCCTTACTGCAGATCCTCTCCAGCAAAGGCTATCATTGGTGTTTTTGATTTTAGACATTCTGACAAGTGTAAGATGGTATTTCAAAGATGTTTTGATTTGCATTTCCCTGATTGCTAAGGAGGTTGAGCATGACCTTCAGTGTCTTTTGGACATTCGAACTTCTTTAGTTGAGAATTCTCTGTTCAGTTCAGTGCCCCATTTTTTAATTGAGTTAATTAGCATTTTAAAGTCTAGTTTCTTGAATTCTTCATATATTTTGGAGATGAGACCTTTGTTTGATGCAGGGTTGGTGAAGATCTTCTCCCAATCAATAGGTTGCCTTTTTGTCTTAATGACAGTGTCCTTTGCTTTACAGAAGCTTCTCAGTTATAGGAGGTCCCATTTATTCATTGTTTCTCTTATTGTCTGTGCTACTGGGGTTATATGTAGGAAATGGTCTCCTTTGCCCGTATCTTGTAGACTCCTTCCCACTTTCTCTTCTATCAGGTTCAGTGTGTTCAGATTAATATTGAGGTCTTTAATCCATTTGGACT
The DNA here is from genome assembly GCF_982192425.1 of Myodes glareolus. Classification (NCBI taxonomy): domain Eukaryota; kingdom Metazoa; phylum Chordata; class Mammalia; order Rodentia; family Cricetidae; genus Myodes; species Myodes glareolus. The sequence goes on from NC_142026.1 coordinate 127,125,250, forward strand.
TGAGTTTTGTGCATGGTGATAGATATGGATCTATCTTCATTCTTCTACAGGTTGACATCCAGTTATACCAGCACCATTTGTTGAAGATGCTTTCTTTCTTCCATTGTATACTTTTAGATCTTTTGTCGAAAATCAGGTATTCATAGGTTTGTGGGTTAATATCCGGGTCTTCTATTCGATTCCATTGGTCGACTTCTGTTTTTATGCCAATACCAAGCTGTTTTCATTACTGTAGCTCTGTAATAGAGTTTGAAGTCAGGGATGGTAATGCCTCCAGAAGTGCCTTTATTGTATAATATTATTTTGGCTATCCTGGGTTTTTTGATTTTCCATGTAAAGTTGATTTTTGTTCTCATAAGGTCAGTGAAGAATTTTGTTGGGATTTTAATGGGAATTGTGTTGAATTCATAGATTGCCTTCAGTAGTATTGCCATTTTTACTATGTAGATCCTTCCATTTTCTGGTGTCCTCTTAAATTTCTTTCTTCAAAGTCTTAAAGTTCTTGTCAAATAGATCGTTCACTTCCTTGGTTAGAGTTACCCCAAGATAATTTATTCTATTTGTGTCTATCATAAAAGGTGAAGTTTCTCTGATTTCCCTCTCTTCTTCTCCATCCTTTGTGTATAGGAGGGCTACTGATTTTTTTGAGTTGATCTTGTAACCTGCCACATCACTGAAAGTATTTATCAGCTGTAGGAGTTCTTTGGTAAAGTTTTTGGGGTCACTAATGTACACTATCATATCATCTGCAAATAACGAAAGTTTCACTTCTTCCTTCCCAATTCAAACCCCCTTGATCTTTTTATGTTGTCTTATTGCTATTGCTAGAACTTCAAGAACTATGTTGAAGAGATATGGTGAGAATGGTCAGCCTTGTCTTGTTCCTGATTTTAGTGGAATGGTTTTGAGTTTCTCTCCATTTAATTTGATATTAGCTCTTGTCTTGCTATATTTTGCTTTTTATTATATTAGGTATGATCCTTGTATCCCTAACCTCTCCAAAACCTTTATCATAAAGGCGTGTCGAATTTTGTCAAATGCTTTTTCCGACATCTAATGAAATGATTATATGGTTTTTTTCTTTCAGTTTACTTATATGATGGATTACATTGATAGATTTTCGTATGTTGAGTGAGCCCTGCTTCTATGGGATGAAGCATACTTGATCATAATGGATAATTTTTTAAAAAGTGTTCTTGGATTCTGTTTGCCAGAATTTTATTGAGAATTTTTGCATCAATACTCATGAGTGAGATTTGACTGTAATTCTCTTTCTTGGTTTGGTCTTTGTGTGGTTTTGGAATCAGGGTGACTGTAGCTTCATAAAAAAAGTTTGACAATGACTCTTCTGATTCTATTATGTGAAACACATTAAGGAGTATAGGTATCAGCTCTTCTTGGAAGTTCTGATAAAATTTTGCTTTAAAACCATCAGGTCCTGGGCTTTTTTTGGTTGGGAGGTTTTTTTTTTATGACAGCTTCTATTTCCCCACTACTTATAGGTCTATTTAAATTGTTCACCTGGTCTTGATTTTATTTTGGTATATGGTACTTATCTAAAAACAAGTCCATTTCTTTCACATTTTCCAACTTTGTGGCATATAAGCTTTTGTGGTAAGACCTAATGATTCTCTGAATTTCCTCAGTGTCTGTTGATATGTCCCCCTTTTCATTTCTGATTTTGTTAATTTGCATGTTCTCTTTCTGCCTTTTGATTAGTTTGGATAAACGTTTGTCAATCTTGTTGACTTTCTCAAAGAACCAGTTCTTTGTTTCATTGATTTTTTTGTATTGTTTTCTGTGTTTCTATTTTGTGCTTTCAGCCCTCTTTTTTTTTCAGCCAATTTCAGCCTTGATTATTTCCAGTCTTCTACTCCTCCTGGGTGAATCTACTACTTTTTTTTCTAGAGCTTTCAGCTGTGTTGTTAAGTCTCTAATATGAGCTTTCTCCATTTTTTTTTTTAATGTGGGCACTTAGAGCTATGAACTTGCCTCTTAGCACTGCTTTCATAGTGTCCCATAGGTTTGGATATGTTGTGTCTTTATTTTCATTGAATTCAAGTAAGACTGCAATTTCTTTCTTTATTTCTTCCCTGACCCAGGGGTGGTTCAGTAGTTGACTGTTCAGCTTTTATGAGTTTGTAAGCTTTCTGGGGGTAGAATTATTGTTAAATTCTAACTATATTCCATGGTGGTCTGATAAGACACAGGTGGTTACTAATATTTTTTTGTATCTGTGGAAGTTTGCTTTGTTACCGAGTTTGTGGTCAATTTTTGAGAAGGTTCCATGAGATGCTGAGAAGAAGGTATATTCGTTCCTATTTGGGTGGAGTGTTGTATAGATGTCTGTTAAGTCCATTTGATTTATTACCTCCATTAATTCTCTTATTTCTTTGTTAGGTTTCTGTCTGATTAACCTGTCCATTGGTGAGAGAAGAGTGTTGAAGTCTCCTACTATCAGTGTGTGTGGTTTGATGTCTGCCTTTAGTTCTAGTAATGTTTGTTTTACAGAAGTGAGTGCTTTTATATTAGGGGCATAGATATTCAGGATTGAGACATCATCCTGATAAATTGTTTCTGTTATGAGTATAAAATGTCCATCTCCATCTATTCTGATTGATTTTAGTTTGAAGTCAATTTTGTTAAAAATTAGTATAGACACACCTGCTTGTTTCTTAGGTCCATTTGATTGAAAAACCTTTCCCCAACCCTTTACTCTGAGTAGATGTCTCTCTTTGTGGTTGAGGTGTGTTTTTTGTCAACAGCAGAATGTTGGATCCTGTTTTTTTATCCAATCTCTTAGCCTGTGCCTTCTTATAGGTAAATTGAGTCCATTGATATTAAGTGATATTAATGACTAGTTGTTGATAACTCCGGTTATTTTTTGTGTGTGTGTGGTAGAGTTTTGTCTTTCCCTTCTTTGAGATGTGCTGGTGAAGGGTCACTAGATGTCGGAGTTATTGTGAGCATTGTTGAATTCCTTGGGTTGTGATTTTCCTTCTATTACTTTCTGTACGGGTGGATTTGTGGCTATGTATTGTTTAAATTTGTTTTTATTCTGGAATATTTTGTTTTCTCCATTGATGGTGAATGAAAGCTTGGCTGGGTATAGCAGTCTGGGCTTGCATCCATGGTCTCTTAGTTTCTGCAGCACATGTATCCAAGACCTTCTGGCTTTCATGGTTTCCATAGAGAAGTCAGGTATAAGTTTGATAGGCTTACCTTTTTAAGTTACTTGACCTTTTTCTTTTGCAGCTCTTAATATTCATTCTTTATTCTGTATGTTTTGTGTATTGATTATTATATGGAGAGGGGATATTTTTTGATCCAGTCTATTCAGTGTTCTGTATGCTTCTTTAACCTTCATAGGAATATCCTTCTTTAGGTTGGGAAAGTTTTCTTCTATAATTTTGTTGAATATATTTTCTGGGCCTTTGAGCTGTAATTCTTTTCCTTCTTCTACCTCTATTATTCTTAGGTTTGGTTTTTTCATGGTGTCCCAGAAATCCTGGATGTTTTGTGTTAATAATTTGTTTGATTTGCTGTTTCTTTGATCAGTGCGTTTGTTTTCTCTATAGTATCTTCATCATCTGAGAGTCTTTCTTCTATCTCTTGTATTCTGTTGGTTATGCTTGTCTCTCAAGTCTCTGTTTGTTTACCTAGATTTTCCATATCCAGTCAGCCCTCAGTTTGTGTTTTCTTCATTGCCTCCATTTCAGTTTTCAAGTCTTGTACTGTTTCCATTATCTGTTTGATTGTTTTTTCTTGGCTTTCTAGGTATCTTTTAGGGATTTATTTATTCTTCAAATTTTTTGTTATTCTTCTCATCTATTTCTTTAAGGGAATTTTTCACATCCTGTTTAAGGGACTCTATCACTTTCGTAATGTCTATTTTTTTCTACTTCTTTTGGATTAATGTGATCAAGTATTTCTGTTCTATGTTCTCTGGGTTTTGGTGTTATCATGCTGTTTTTCAGATTGTAGGAGGAATTCTTGTATTGGTGCCTGCCCATCTCTTCCTTCAAATGCTCTCCAATGTATTTTCTGGTACAGGATCAGTGCCCCTTGCTGGCCAGGGACTTTGCAGACAAAAGCCCTAGCTTGCTGCTTGCAAGCTTAGTGAAACAAAGGAACTCCTGCCAGGTTGCACTTAACACCCTGCCCCAGCCCCAAAACAGGCTGAGTTGGGGGATCTTCTGACCCCAAAGAAGGGAGTGGGTGCCTGGGAGTAAGCTGAGATGGGATAAGAAGAGAGAGGCAGTAGCCGGGGAGAGAAGCCCCTGCAGAATGACTGGAAATTAAGGGGGTTGAGGAGTGTCTGTGCTCCCTTTCTGGGGCTTCTGCCAGCCAGTCAGGAACACACTCATCCCTCCGATGGATTTTCTGGTACAGGATCAGGGCCCCTCTAGGAATATTTCTTAACATTAGCTCCCTGCCGATGCAAAAATTCCCAATGAAGCCAAATAAAAACAAGACAAATTAAAAAAAATCTCCAGGTTTAATGGGAGTTCTGCATTCTTGGGTGGCCCTGAGAGGGAACCAGGAAGCCAGGGGATCGCGACCCCCTGGGACGAAGAAAGGAAGACCACCAAAACAAAATCTTTTAAAGAAAAATCAAGCAAACAGACAAAAAATTAAGTCCTGAGGTGAACCACGATTAATAAAAACTCAGAGAGAGTAATTGGGGTTTAACCTAAAGATCTGTAAAGCATAGCATCCGACTCTTAATAATGAAGCATGAGTAATAAAGCCCGGAGAGAAAAACTGGCATTCAACCTGAAGATCCAAAAAAGCAAAGAAGCCAGTCTGGTGCAAGGAGCTACTTTTCATCCCCACTGCCCAGAACTAAAACAATCATACAGCAACTATACTATTTAAAAACAGTACTTGGCCCATTAGTTCTAGCTTTTTATTGAATAATCTCTTACATATTAATTTAGCCCATTTCTATTAATCTGTGTATTGCCACGTGATAGTGGCTTACCAGGTAAAGTTTCCAGTGTCTGTCTCAGGGGCCTCCACTGCTTCTCTCTGACTCTGCCCTTCTTTCTCCCAGCATTCAGTTTATAAGTTCTCCCTTGCTATAAAGCAGTTTCTTTATTCATTAATGGTAATCACAACATACAGAGAAAAATTCCGTATCTCCAGTCACTGACTGTTGCCTCAACCTCAGTTTGAAAATGGCAACCCTGCCTCCAAGAATCTCAGAATGAGACTGTGTCTAAGAGCTATCTCCTCCCATTTTATAATCTTCTCTAGGGCTGGGATTAAAGGCATGCACCAGTGGGATTAAAGGATGCCATACCTAGTTTTTATGGCAACTAGCATGGCTACCAGAATTAAAGTATGCTACCACTGCCTGGTCTGCAAGGCTGATCAGTGGGGCTGTTTTACTCTCTGATCTTCAGGCAAGCTTTATTTACTAAAATAGAAATAAAGTGCCACTACATCGAGGCAGTCAAGCTAGCTCTTGTTGCAGTGTTGGAGTTCCAAATGTAATTTCTCGGAACTCACTCTGCTCTACCACACCCTGGCAGTCCTACAAGCTGCAGACAGGAAGTCCTGGGTTGCAGAAAGATGACTCAGGAAAGCTATGTAACTAATGTGAAGTCAAAGGAGTCTCCTTTGGCTATATGCCAAGACCTGCCAAGATGTGTGGCAGAAAAGTCTTTTATTTTTTTAAATAAATCTCCTGACATGTGCCAAGCAAACATTACTGTACTGCAGCTTGTAAAATGACTAACATGGTTTTTATCTCCCTTTTCATGGGCTATGCATATAAAGTTGATGTTCTGAATATTTTGTTCTTTGAGATCTCAACAAAGATCTCAATAACTGTACAAAATGCTTTGTCTCAAAGGACTGAGAAGGCCCATGTTATTAGCTCTCTCACTTACAATCTCGACTCCTTGGGTGAGAGGACTGAGTTTCCTAAACCTCTGATTTCCACTTAAAGAAAACTTTTCTTATCTTCACTGAGGGTCCCACATCCCATGTTGCAGTAGCAGCTGTGGTGATTTTCCGGCAGGCTTTACAGCAGGCACAAGGGAAAAGGATCCATGAAGAGGCAAGAATGAAACTCGACTACCAATTTTATTGTAACTGCTGTTGGACCAGGACTTTTAAGTCCTCCCCAGATTATTTTACTTGAGCCAGATTTAAGCACAGCAAGATTTTTGAAAAAAGTATTCAGAGAACAGCTAACTCAGTCCCAAGGGAGCAACAATTTAAGATGTGTTTGCTTTGAGATGCATTACAAAATCCATCTGACTTCTTTCGCAAGAATAAGTACTGTTGATACAGAGATAGTTCCCAAGATTTATAGTCTGAAGGGATTGACTGAGGTAAACATAATGCCTGTAGGTATCAGGATTGATCTGACCCTAAGATAATATAGAAATCACTTAGGCTGTTGTAAAATGTGTGTGACATCATTCATAAGAGTGGGTTTTATGGTCTAAAAGCAATGCTCAAGATTTAGGGAAGTGTTACATGGGAGCAGGCAGGTTGTTCTTCCTGGCCGCCCAACTAGCTTACACCCAAAATAATCACACAGAAACTGTATTAATTAAATCACTGCTTGGCCCATTAGCTCTAACTTCTTATTGGCTAACTCTTACATTTAACCCATCTCCATTAATCTGTGTATCACCACGAGGTCATGGCCTACCAGCAAAGTTTCAGCACGTCTATCTCTGGTGGTAGCTTCATAGTGTCCCTCTGACTCTGCCCTTCTTTCTCCCAGAATTCAGTTCTGTCTTTCCTGTCTGCCTATGTTCTGCCCTATCAACAGGCCAAGGCAGTTTCTTTATTCATTAATGGTAATCACAGCACACAGAGGGGACTCCCACACCAGAGGAAAATGTCTTGAATAAGTAAAGACATAAATTCTGGGAGATAAGGTAGAACCTCTCTCATCTGAGAGCAAAGGATCACTAGGTTGTTAAAGGGCTTCGTTCCTAGATTCCAGGTAGAGCAACTTCACAGCTCATCCCTTTGAAAAGGTAAGCTATATGCCTAACGTTCCTACTTCTCCAGTGCTTCTTTGTGTGCACAAGGCTTTTTGTTCTCTACAAAAACATCACCTTTGAAAAGCTATTTGATTAAATAACAAATATTTATGTTCAGTCAGGATAACGCCCCTGTGTCTTCTTCTGAGTTTGTCAAGCTACTCAGGACTTAAAAACCTGGGTCTTAACTGAGTCAAAACTTACTTAAAAATTGATTTTTGGTCAATCTCCAAGTACTGTAATTATGTCATTTCTACCCTCCCTCTGTCCTGTAATTACATCGTTACCACCCTCCCTCTGTCCCCACCAACTCCTTGCCCTCCTTCCGTCACTTTTCTCACTTATACACGTCCATATATTTAGTAATTATCATTGCATAACACACACACACACACACACATCATTTAGTAGTGCTGGTATATCTGTAAGTTGATGATTAATCACCTGTAATTGGATAACCTTTAGGAGAACTGGTGATTGTAGAAGGTCCTTTTTCCACTCTCTCAGCAGTCTCTGGCTACCCATGGCTTGTCAAGTAGAGACAGGGCCCTACAAGATTTCCCTTATGCAAAATGGCATGTCAATTGATATTGCCATTATGCAGGTCTTCCTTAGACAGTCATTTTGTCAAGATTTCATGGGTATGGCATCCCTGTGATGTCTGGGAGACACTGGCATTGAGCATTCTGGTCCTCTGCCTCTTAAAATTCTTTTTACCACTTTCCTCCAGTATTCCCCAAGTCTTAGTTTGTAGGGTTAGGTTGGGCACACAAGGTCACCTATTCTCCACATTTCACACACTTGTAAATCTTAATAACAATCTCTGTTCACTGCAAAACAAAAGAAGCTCTTTGATGGATAGGGAGAGATGCTCTTTATTTTTCTTATCTATAAATATACCTTTCTCCCTTTTTTCCATCCTTTCTTTCTTCCTTACTTTTCTTTTTCTTTTTTGATAGGATGTCTCATTAGGTAGATCTGAATGTCCTCGAACTTGCTATGTAAACCAGGCTTCAGTGATCCTTGGACTTCTGCTTTCCGAATTCTGGGATTACGGGTATATGACAACAGCCCTGGCCATAGAGCTACACTTGCCTGTGGGAGGGCACACAGGTATGTATTTAAAATATAATAAGAATCTGTGTTGATATAAGAATATGACAGTTTTAGGTTCTCCTCCAGGGTCTATGACCTCTCCAGCTCATGTGTTCTCTTGATCAGAGAGACCTTGGGCAGAACTTAGCTTGAATTTTAACCTGCATCTATTCTGGGAAGATGAGGGAGAACATCAGAGAAGGAAGTATCTTCAATAGTTCCAAGGGAAGCTGCATTGTGGGAAAGAGCTTGTCTCATTCCAGCAACTGGGAAAATGAGTAGAAGAAAACCAAAAGAACCAAGAGGCTCCACCAAACCTCTCCAAGCAATCCTTTGACACCTCATACTCCCATGGGTTGTTTGAAGCTCAGTCTTCTCACAAAGTGCTTCCTCAGTGGACAAACTTTTCAGTAGACTCTGACATGTACAGAAACCTTAAAGATATAAACAGGAGTAAATTAATGCATATTTCCTTTTCTAACTGTAAAAACCAGAACTGCACACTCTGCTTGGTTCTACATGTGAACAGAAGGTTCTGATAGGATGAAGTGTGTGGTCAGACATGGCAATGTTGGGAGACAAAATTATACATGTGATATCCGTTCAGAATGTCAACTAAGGAGAAGGTGAGAACAAACATTATGTTTGCATTGTTCTTTGTCTCCTAGCTTCAGAGTGAGGGTGAGGGTTGTTTACCTACAGAATGTGCAGTTCTTAGTGTGTCTGAGGAGGCCAGGAATGTCACATCAAACTTTCATTTTCTCTAGCCCTGTTTCTCCTCCTGCTCTAATTTCTCAGATTTTCTGAAAGCCTCTAAGGGAAAGAGTATGGGGTGAGTTAGAGAGCATACCCCAAGGTCTGGACTGTACAGTCATCTAGAAGGAGCCTGTGAGGGTTGGAATATAGGGGTGGTGGTCTAGGATCATCAGCTCAAGTAGAAGCATCCTTCCTTCCTGGTACTGTGGTCCTCTGTCCCCTCAAGATCTGTTGTTGAATCCCCAAAACTCATGGGCTATACTCCAACACAGTGGGCTCAGAGCCAGGGTGCACTTACTGAGCTTGGTGATTGGCAGAGGTCATGGTATTCGTTCTCTAAGCCCAGCCTCAGATATGAAGGGCACTATAATAGACACCAGCTTCCCGCTGATGACATTCAGGAAAATTTCATAATCAGACTGTGATCTCAGGTTGTTCAGGTTTTGTCTGTCATATCCCTTCACTTTTTGTCTTAGAGGTTTTGCAGTTACGTCAGCAACCAGGAGTGGCTCTGAAAGGCTCAAGTCCTCTCCTAAGGCCATGGCACCTGGGCAGAAGCTGAGCCGCCTGGGCTCTGTGGCTCTGGTGTCCCCCAGGCCTCCCATTCCATGTGGTCTTTTCCCCATACAACGTGACTGCTGCCTAGGAGACCCAAAGCAGCTGAAGCATGGTAGAAAGTCAGGAATGAAGCCAGTGCTTTTTGCCTGTGCAGCAGTCACTTACCTGCAGCCAGAGAGACAGTATTAGTGACTGTTGATTGGTTTCTTCACGTCCTCCCAGTCCCTGTCCAAGTCCCCAAGCTTGGCTGGTCTTGCCTTCCACTCCCTCCCACCAACACCCCTCTCCCCACACTCTGTCCTGTTCTACTGGCCTATTCTTTACCATACCCTCATCCCTGTCTTCCATTTCTCTGTACCCTTGTGGTCCTTACCCTCTTAGCTCTCTCCTCCTTCTCAAACCTCAGCTCCATCACAGCCCCCCATTGCCTTAGTCTCCTTCTCCCACCCATCTTTCCTTAGCTACACTCTCTAATCTAACCACAACAATACCCGTGTTCCCTGTATGCTCTTGCCACCTCTGGTCTGACTCACCATGCCTTCACTTGAAGCCTTGTTTACCCTCACACATCTCTGCCTTGGATTCCAACCATAGTCTTCACCCATCCTCTACACTGACCCAACTCAGCAACCTCCCCTTCTTTTGGGCCTCCCCATCTTCTTCATTTTCCTTCTCTTTCCTGTTGTTTCACTGCCTCTACTCCACACCTTCCTCTCAACTCCTCCTCCTAGCATCCTTTTCCAATTCCTCCTGGAAGTCATGGCTGCCCTTCTCTCATCCAAATTCCTTCTCATTATATTCTTTCAATATTCCCTCTTACCCCTCCAGTTGTATACCACCTAACTCCCCTGTCCCTTTTTAACCTGTCTGGAAGAAATGTGGATATTCTTCCCTTTAATCCCAACACTGAAGAAACAGAGGCAGAATGATATCTATGAATTCAAGAGCAGCCTGGTCTCCATATTCAGTTTCAGGACATCCAGGGATACACTGGGAGACACTGGATCAACAACCCAAAGCAATGAAACAATAATAAGAATGAAATAAAGAAAAACATAGACTAAAGATTACTTGTGTCTCTCAGTCTATCAGAGTATGGAAACAGTGGACCCTAAGGAGACCAGAATTTCTCTAGGAATCTCAAGCTGGAGTGCTATGGGACAATGGTTTTGTACTTTGTAAAGTTTTGTCACTTGCACTGGTCTATTAAAATGCTGATTGGCTAGAAGCCAGGCAGGAAGTATAGATGGGCGTCCAGAACAGGAGAATTCTGGGAATAGGAAAGGCTCAGTCTGTAAGTGTCACCCAGACACAGAGACACAAGGTGAGAATGCCTCACTGATAAAAGGTACCAAGCCAACCACGTGGATAACACAGTCAAGAATTATAGGTTAATGTAAGCTATAAGAATTAGTTAAAAAGAAAGCTGAGCTAATAAGCCAACAAGTTTATGTTTAATGTAGGCCTCTGTGCATTTCCCTGGGACTGAACAGCTGTGGGACAGGACAGAAACCCCCCACTAACACTGGAGGAAGGAGAAGGCTGCAGGCAAAAGGCAACTTGTATCCTGGGAAGAGATGCCACACACTTCTAATGACCTGTCAGACCACCTTTCAGACTGTGGGTGGGTCTGAGAATAGGCCACAGGTGGACAGGACCACAGCTTGACTGAATGACTTAGATGTCCAAATCATAGTTGTTATGGATAATGGTCAGGAAAAATGCTAAACAAAGGAGATTAGATTTAGAGTTTTTGTTTGAAAAGAAAATAATGTGGAAGTACTGTGGTACAATGGTCTTGTACCCATGTAAAGATTTGTCATTTGTACTGATTTAATAAAATGCTTATTGGCCAGTAGCCAGACAGGATATATAGGTGGGGCAACCAGAATAGGAAAATCTGGGAAGAAGGAAGGCTCAGTCTGCAGTCATCACCCAGGCGCAGAAGAAGCAAGATGAGAATGCCTCAGTGATAAAAAGGTACCAAGCCACATGGCTAACACAGACAAGAAATATGGGTTAGTGTAAGAGATATGACTTAATTAATAATAATCCTGAGATAATTGGCCGAGCAGTGCTGTAATTAATTTAGGTCTGTGTGATTATTTCTGGTCTGGGTGGCTGATAAATGAATGAGCAGTCTCTGCCAACACTGGAGCATCCCTGTTGGGAAGCACAGTGAGAAGGGCCAGGGAGAATGGCACTGGCAATGCTGGAACTTCAGGGATGGTGATGATGGCTCAAGGCTGGGGTGGGGTTAGGAAACTGTGTTCCTAAATCCCAGTAAATACGGTACAGAAAAATCCCATTAGGTAGAGTGGCCAAAAGGTAGTAGCATCAAGGACAGTGGTCCATTGCTGAGTAAGGGGGGGAGCACTTTGAAGACTAACTGCTTTGATGAGTCATGGCTAAGAGAACATCAAGATTCTAAATTTAGATAGATGGTTAGACAAACCAGATGTGTCTGGATTTTAATAATTAAAGGCAAAACAGATAATCAAGAAGGTGAAAGCTGCTGTCGCATGAAAACCTCGACTCCTGTGCTCATATTTAATCTGAACCATTGGGGCTAGAGAGGTGGTACAGTGATTAAGAGCATTGTTCTTGAAGAGGATGTAGGTTTGATTCTCAGCAACCTCACATGGTGGCTCACCACTGCCTGTAACTCCAGTTCTAGGAGATCTGATGCCTTCTTTGACCTCTGATTGCACCAGGAACATATGTGGCACACATACATACATGCTGTTAAAAGAAAATAAATCTAATAAACAATTAAAGCTGAACCACCTCCAATACAGACTGAGATTATCTTTTTAGGAGGATCAATCAGATCGGAACAAAAACGACCATTCAGCCCCACAGCAAGTCCACTCACTCATTTTGTATTGCTTCATCACTGTCCTTTTACTCAGATATCAACCCTGGGATGCTATTGTGGATGTCTGCTGTAGTTATTAGAATGAACCTGTCTTTTATAGAGTAGGGTGCTTGAATACTTGGTCCCTAATGGGTGGCAATTGTTTGGATAGGTTTAGGAGGTATGACCTGGCTAAAAGAAGTATGTCACTGGAGGTGTGGCTTTGAAACCCATTCCCATTTCTTCATCTCTGGGCCTTGTTTGTGGTTTAAGATTTGGGCTCTCGGCTGGGCATGGTTTCACAGGGCTCTAATCCCAGCACTTGAGAGGCAAAGGCAGGTGACTCTTTCTTTGTCTGAGGCCAGCCTGTGCTCCACAGTAAGTTCTAGGACAACCAGTGAGACCTTGTCTCATAAACCCAAACCAAACCTTACCAGAACAAGCTGAACTAAAAATATGTGTGATCTAAGTTTGCACCTCCAGTCACAATGACTGCCTGCTGCCAATGCTCCCTGCTAGAATAGTGATGGTGGTTGTTGAGTCTCATGGTAACTGAAGTTGAGCCTTGTGGCACAAAGTTGTAATTCTAGCATTTGGTAAACTGAGGAAGAGGAGGGATTTGTGCAATTCTTATAGTGTGGGCTATGGTGTGAAATCCTGCTTAAAACAAAACAATAATAAAATAAATAAGAGGGAAAAAAGCAACAGGCGTGTGGTTGTGACTGCCTTGTCCCAGGAAGCATCTACTGTCTCGAGCTAGAGAATACTTTTGGAAGGTGAGAAATAAAGTTCAAGGACAAAGAGGTCCCAGAATGGTGAATGGAATCCACCAGAATTGTAAGGAATCATGGGAAGGCAATCTTCAGAGAGTAGCATGCCTTAGTCCAGTTGAGCTGTCTGAGACTGCCTCCCAGTGAGGTCTTGTACTGTACCTAGCACATTCTGCCCTGGCAACAGGATTTTAGTCATCCTGTGACCCCTCTTCCCCCAGACCCAGTGGTGATTAAGGTACATGTCACAAGTACTCCCTTCTGCTACCTAGGGCTCTTAATTTAAGTAGACTCTGCTCCACCACCCCCAATATAACTTTTCCCCTAAGTTCTTTAATCAACAGTATCTGTGAGAGGTAGGTCCGGGAAGAGCCAGGAGACTGGAGTGATGAAGAGGGGGACAAGATGTACCCAGGAACTTCCACCTATCCTAGGGGTATTGTGAACTTCCTGGCTTAGAGTCAGGTCTGTTCCCATTCTACCAGCAATCCTCTATTTTGACCTTGGCAACTTGGTCCCCAAATAGCCCAGTAGAACCAAAAGGCTCAGATTGTGGGAGTGATTGCAATGGAGGTTAGTTCCTTTGCCATGGTTCCTTCCTGAGACCAGGCTACCTACAGATGTCACTGGAGCTGTGGAAAAAATAGGAGATTTCTCAGAACAGTCCCTCAGAACAGTCCCTCAGGGACGGAGAGATTTGCAAAGTCCAGGGTACCAGGGCTGTGAGTTCAGTCCTTTAAGTGTTTCAATTTTGCAGGATCCTAGTTCCTGGCTTTTCATACATCTCTCCCAGGAATCCCTCTGGGCACTGTGGCTCTGGTAGTCCCTCCCTGGTGACCACATTCCCCATTGCTTGGGCATTGTGAATTGAGAGGGGGGACACTGTTGTCCTGGGCTCCCACACCACGTGGTCCCTTCACCTTACTCAACACCAGCTGCAGTAGCTGCACCTCCAGCGACACTTGGCAACAGAATCAGGAGAGATGTAGACAGAATAAGGTCGGTGCCTTTTGTTGGTTCTCTGCAGAATGCACTGGAATTTATACACACTTGTCCCTGTGAGGTTCCCACACCTACTGCAAAAAAGTTTCAATCTTGTTTTCATTCGGTGGCCTTTAATTGTTGCTTTAGCTTTTTTAAAATCAACATTTTGTTTGGTTTTTTTGGTTGTTTCTTTTTGTTTTCTTCAAGACAGGGTTTCTCTATAGCGCTGGAGCCTGTCTTTGAACTCACTTTTTTAATCCCTTGTGATTGTTATGCCTCCATATATGTATTTTCATCATATTTATGGCTAATCCTTTGCCCCCACACCTTCCAGATTGACCCTCACCATACCCTAACTTTGTAAAAAATAAATAAAAATTACCTTTTCTAGGGACTAGAGATCCGGTATGATTTAGTGGTTGACCACACTGGCTGCTCTTTCAACAAAACGAGGTTCAATTCCCTGAACCTACATGGTGACTCACAACTGTCTGTAACTTCAATTCTAGAGGATCAGATGTCTCTTCAGCCTTCTGCCAGCAATGCATATACATGGTGCACATGCTTATGTACAGGAAACCACCCATAAACAGAGGATAAAAGTAAACACTAGAGATGAATACATATAAAATAACAATAAATATATAAACTAAAGAAAGAAAAACTTGCTACTGTAAACACTGAGTAAGACATTTTTGTGATGGCTCCTAAGCCTTGGGGGCAGGATATGTCCCATTAGTGGAATCTTTGTTGTCACCTCCAGAGGTGATAGACCAGGGGAGTTTCTGGTTTGTTTCCTTTTGGGGTGGAGACGTCAGTGTCACACAAAGTCTACAATAGGTTATAAACCAATTGGCCCATTAGCTCAGTCTTCTTATTAACTAATTCTTACATCTTACAGTAACCCATAATTCTTGTCTGTGCTAGCCATGTGACTCAGCACCTTTTCCAGCGGGGCAGATTGCATCTTGTTTCTCTGTGGTCTGGGCAGGAATGAGGAGGGAGCTTCCTGCTTCCCAGAATACTCTTGTTTTCTTTGCTCCACCTCTACTTCCTGTCTAGCTTTCCCACCTATACATGTTGCCTGGCCAATCAGCGTTTTATTAAAATATGATTGACAGAATACAGACAATTTTCCCACACCATTTCACACTCTTTTTTTTTAACAAAGGAAAATATCCATAGTCCATTTTTTGGGAATGTGGGCATAGTTTTCCAGGCTACTTCCGGCTGGTTTGGGATGCTGGTAATCTTATGGGGACCTAAAGAAAATTTAGAGTTATAATCAATTCCTGACTGGAGTATCCTGTGAGGCTTTATCATCTCAGGCAGCATTATGAATCTGTTCTGGATATAGAACGCAGATATCTAGGCCATCTGTTCCTACCGGAGATTTCTCAGATGGTCTTCTTTGATCAAACTAGATATTTCTTAACTCAGAATTAATCCACAGCCTCTCATTTTCTGTGGAAACAAAAGCAAAATCTCTTCTCCAAATAACATACCTTTTTGCTTCAGTTTTGAAGCCAAGGTATTTTCAAAATACCTATCTTGGGTTAGTTCAGCAGCATTTATAAACAAATGTCTTTTAGCAGCTGTTGTTACTGCTATAAATTATAATGTAAATATCTAATATACAGGATATCTGATGTGTGACCCCTTTGAAAAGGCTTGTGAATCCCAAAAGCGATTGTGTCCCACAGATGGAGGACCAGTGCTCTAGGAGTTCTTTGACCACCACATTTTTCCCTGATCCAAGGAACACTGAGACTGCCATGGTCTTTAGTTCTTGTTCTGGAATTACATGAGATGTCCAGAAATGTTGTGGGATACTCACCAGAGAAGGTTGGTCAGATATGAGTTTAAATAAACAGAAACTCTTTATTAGCTGGTCAGCAACTACACGAGGTGTTTGGGCTTCCAGTGTAGCACCAAGCATTTCTCAGAGAGAGCTTTCAAGCACGAAAACTATGTTCTTGGTCAACACACTTTAGTTGTTGTTTAGAACAATTAGTCAGAAGTAGAACTATAGAAGCCAAAAAGCAAGGTTGGTATACTCAGAGACTTTCCCTCAACTACAGGCTTGGATGGATTAGGCTTTTGCTTTAATTTTTGTAGTTAGGGCTATCCATGTGCTCAGTTTTATGGCCTGAATGGCTCTTTCATCATGCAGTCAGTTATGGTAAGGCCGGGGTTCCTGTTACAGTTACCAGAGACTTCTACTAAACAACTGGTCCTCAATCTGCATTTACTTTGACTAACTGTTATAGGTTTCCTTTAGTGATACCCGAGATATTTGATTGTTGTCTGTGTACTTAATGTCACAGGTTTTACAAATTAATTTGGGTAAAATAGTCAGTTGTAAAGTTCTAATACTTTAATAGCATACCAAAAAATCCAAGACCGGTCAGGTGTGGTGACACTTACCTTTAAGCCTGATCCTGTGTTGGAAGAGGCAGGTGAATTACTGTGAGTTACAGACCAGCCTAGTCTACATAGTGAGACCCTGCTTCAATATGTTTCTAAGAGTGAATTTTAATCATATACTTTCCATAGTTGGGAGTTCCATGTTTTATTTTACTTTATTTGTTGTCACTGTGTGTGTGTGTCACATGTGTGTGAATGCTAGTGTATGTGTGCACAGTGTACCTGTGGAGTCAGAGGAACGTAGTGTGAGTTCACTCTTCTTTCATCCCAGATCTGGATGTGCAGAAGCTTCTCTGCGCACAGTGGAGAGCACTATTGACCCAGACCTGCATCAGGAGGATGTGGACCCTGCAGTAAAAGATTCCCAGACCTTTCAGTCTCCACTGCCATATTGTCACTGTAATGACAGTCAGCCTGCAGGACTGTGGGGCTTCCTAGTTCTCTGTCCCCAGAGTACATATGGGTATTGCTGGACTACATAGTGCATGTCACAGAGCCTAAGCTATAATAGTAATGAAACTATAAAATATTATATTTTATGTTATGAAATATATATTTCTATCATATATAGTCAAAATTAAACAATAAATACATGGTTCTGTTCTAAATAATACTACTGCCTTGTTGGCAGAGACTGCCTCTTTGTTTCCTGGCCACCTAGATCTGAAATAATCACTCAGGAACTACATTAATTACAATACTGCTTGTACTATTAGTTTATGCATATTTCTAGCTAGCTCTTACATCTAAAATTTAACCCAATCCTATTATTTTGTATTTTACCATGAGTCTCGAGGATTAACAGCAACGTCCAGCACCTGTCTCCACCTGCAGAGACATGGAGTCTCTCTGACTCTGCCTATGTTTTCCCAGCATTCTGCTTAGTTTCCCCACCTAGCCATATTCTGCCCTGTCATAGGACAAAGTACCTTCTTTATTAACTAGTGGTATTCACAGCAGTCTGAGGAAAATCACACATCACCTCTTCTTTCCTGTCTAATTTAAATGGAATGTTTAACATAGTAAAATTACATATTGCAAAATAGGTATCAAGCAAGAATTGTAGTTACAGTGTTTATATCTATTTTATCTTTATTATAACTAAGGAAAATCATAATTATAGCTATAAATTCTTCAACTCTATCAAAGATTCCAGAAAGATATACTATTACTCAAGTGTAGCAAGGGGGGCCTGTTTTGTTGGTTCCCCACGGCCTGGCTAGCTTAGCCCCAAAATAATACACAGAAACTCTATTCATTAAATCATTGCTTAGTCCATTAGCTCTAGCTTCTTACTGGCTAACTCTTAAATTAATTTAGCCCATTTCTAATAATCTGTATATTGCCACATGGCAGTTGCTTATCGGCAAAGATTCGGCATGTCTGGCACTGGCAGCTCCATGGTTTCTCTCTCTCTCTCTCTGCCTTCCTTCTCCCAGCATTCAGTCTAGTATTCCCTGCCTAGTTCTGCCCTATCAATAGGCAATGGCAATTTCTTTCTTCATTACCCAATAAAAACAACACATAGACAGGACCTCTCACACCACCTAAGTAAACAGGAAGTACATTGTAAGCAACTTCCAAAACACTGTAATTGACAGAGACAACTCGTTGCCTGGACAATCACCCAAACTTCTTCTGTAACATTCTTCTAGGCATCCATCTTTAGCTTACAGGCCCATAGTATCTGGTAGACTTTTCCATGAGCCAGGAAACTTCAAAGACAGTTCTGCCTATATTGACAGTTTGTCAGTCTCTTTTTTCTGTGTCCTGCAGAATGTCTGGAAGACTCTTTCATGAATCAGGAATCTAAAAGGACAGTCTCACCTTTAGGCAAGTTCAGAAGCCATTTTTCTGTGGTTCTTGTATGTCCAGTTCGTACAGCATACCATCAAGCAGTCCAGGCATGAGCAGTTTCTTGCCCAAATGGCTAACCGCCTCCATAAGAAGCCTCTTTGATGCCCATCACTCTCTTGAAGTAGATTGATGCTGCCAGGGGAAGATGTGTCTCACTGTCTTGAAAAGTCCTAAGTTCTTAAAACATTTTAAATGCCATATTCTGAAGGTCTTTGAAAGATTTGAAGAATCCCTATCCATCTAAAATATATCTCTCTACATCTGCAAAACCTAACTAATATGACTACAAGCTTGATTATTATAGATAACTATTAACCTATATTTCTTAATTATACATCTCAGCTTTAAATGAGCTGCACAAACACAAAACCTCAATCATGAACAGAAATGTACACATAACAAAATTGATCTTAAATTTGTAGTAAGAGACCAAGATCCATACCAATGCAAAGTATGCATCTCTAAAGCATAACCCTTTTTAGATGTAAAGAAACATTTATGAACAATATTTGGGAATTTTTGCATAGTCCTCTCTAAACTGCTTCCTACTTTTTGTTCGGCAAAGTAATTTTGTGAGTTTTGGCTTATTGCATATCTGTAATCCTTTTATGACCAGGACCACTTCTTAAAGGGCTAAGTGGCCTGGCTAGGACAAAAGCTGCTATGTCTTTTGACCTGGCCTAGTCCAACATGATGGAGGTCTGTTCACTGCTTCTGAGACTGCTGGTGGGAGCCGTCCTTACCACCTCAACTCTGGTAAAAAGTTGGCCCATGCTGCCACCAAGTAACTTGCAGCCTGCTGTCCACAAACCCAACTGAAATGCTCAGACTCCTAAAAGAGTCAGAGCTGTTTGAGCTGGTGAACCAGGAAGCTGTCATTTTTAAAGAAATCATGCAGTTTTTAGTGAACCTCTCTTAAAGGAGCCAAGGTGCTGCTTGGGACCAGCAAACAGAGCCTATCTGAAAAAAAATATATGAGACTACCAAGAAGTTATGCTTGACTCATGTTTTTGTGAGTTTTGAAGCCCTCTTTTTAAGCTTTCTTAGGTTCTATGTGGATATACATTGCCAAATGTTCGGACGCCATTCTGTTGATGGTAACTGCTTGTTTGTTCCCAGCCACTTAGATCCAAAATATACTCAGAAACTATATTAATTACAACACTGCCTGGCCTTCAGTTTATGCATATTTCTAGTTAGCTCTTATATCTTAAATTAACCCATTCCTTTTATTTTGTCTTTTACCATGGGGCTCATGATATACCAACAAGATTTCAGCATCTTTCTCCTCCAGCAGCAGCTACATGGTGTCATAGGACCAAAGCAGCTTCTTTAATAACCATTGGTATTCACAACATACTGAAGAAAATCCCATATTTCTGCCTACTACCGGGATGTTATAATTAATATCTATTACAAAATATATTCTTAACACAATTTAACTCCTAGCCAAATATCTAAGTAAGGGGAGGGGTGTAGGCCCCTGTCTCCCCTTGCTCCCTGGAATGCAAATCAAGGACTGTTTTGGCTAACCAGTTAAGATTCCTGCTAAATTCTGTGCTCTGTTCTGCTAGCCTGGTGAATTAACCATAGAGCCATGTATTACTTTGGAATGGTATTTCCCAACCTGCTCAGGAGAGCTCACAGCACCAAGGTCCCTCTCACCTGCCTGCCACTGCCCCGCACCTCTCACTCACCTGCCTGCAGAAAAGTTCACACACGACGCCAGTTCCCCCAACCCCCTCTGGCTGGGAGGGATTTCCGTTACTGGCGAAAAGGTATATTTATTTACTCTGGATAAAGCTAAATAAATTGGCATTCACCTCTTGGCGAATGACTCGGACTCTGTCTGTGTGTCTGTGTCTTGTGTTTAACCCCTAGGCCCTTGCCCAAGCTCATGGTGGTAGGGAGGGTGGTGATGCAGATCTCGGGTGATTCTATGGGGAGGGGCTTCCTAGTATGTCTCACATTGACCCAGATACTGATAAGTTATATACACAGGAGTAAAAACTTGACTCTCCCACTAAGGAGATCTGGTTTTCCTGTGTTCTCTGTCATGGATGTGCACATAACCATGTTCTTTGCAGATCTGTAGTTAAAGTAGTTCTACATTAAAGGGAGCATCAAGAAAACAGTACCTGATAATAAAAAAGGGACCACGTGAAGTACACAGGGTGAAAGACCATGAAATGCCATGTCTGCAAAATCATGATTCATCTGGTTGAGGTTGATGGAAAGGGAGATTGGCAGTACCAAATGAAATATCATGATAACTGTCTTGCTGATCAGGTGTTAAGTTCAATTACAGAGGTGCTGGATACCACCAAGGTATGTGTGCCAGTTCTGCACAGATAAGGATTATTGTGACATGCGGCTTATTGATGTGGTCCAACGGCATCAATTTATGGGTGGGACTATTGGTTGCTTCCCTTCTTTGGAAACTTGCATGGCACCTTTTGGAACAATGAAAGCTAGTCCCTCAGGGGCATGACTTTAGGTCAGTTGCAGTTCAGGGGTCTCTGGGCCCTGTTTCTAAAGTACATGGCTTCTTTAGCAATAGAGATTTGCCTTCCACCTCTGTTGGTTAGACAATAGCAACAGCAGTAGACAGTATGGTTTGGAAGTTTTCAGACAGCCCTGACCAACAACTCAAAGGAGGACTTCTCTTAGCTGATATTGAGGTTTTGTTAGATATTCTCTTGGAGGCAGCACCATCATAATCTCCACTGCTCTGTTCTTCTGAGTCTCTTGCAGATCTGTTTCCTCTTCCAGTGAGACCTAATCCCCCCAGTGGGTTCTGGGGCTGAAACTCAATGAGAAAAGTTCATTAAAAATAAATATGTATACTTATACACTGAATTACATTTGTTATATTTTTAGGTAATTAGTTAATAGTAAGACCCCTTGTGGTTTTTCCAGGTATCATATTTTTATTTTACCTCCCTACTTCCTTCTCCTGTATTTACCTTCCTCCACCTTCCCTAAGGAGACCTTATTTTCCATATTTCCCTATCATCTCAATTGTACCAATTCTAATATTCCCGCCTTCTTCTGCACTGACCTCCCTCTCCTTCTCTAAGTTCCCCTCCCCTTGTCCCTATCAGATTATCTAACTCTTAGGAGATCTTCCTAAACTCATACTTAAGACACTAGTTCTTGTCCATGTTACAGTTTTTGGGTTCTAAGAGTCTGCAGTCCTCTTTTGACATGGACCCTTACTAATCCTGAGACTTACTATCTGTCTCAGTGTTTTATCACAGTGACAATCAAGACCATCTGGAGTTCTCAGACAAACAAACCTTTTCAGTTACTGCCTCAAAATAATATGGGAGATTGGATCTACCTTACCATCCTCCCACAGGACAAACGGCCACTAGAACCTGTCTGCATTGGACCCTGTCAAGCTCTCACATGTCCAACTGCAGTCAACTACAAGGCCTGCCACTGTGGATCCTTCTGTCCACAGTTAAGATGCTCCATTCACAGACTCTCCACTGCTCTGGTCTTTTGAGTCTCTTGCAGGTCTGTTTCCAGTGAGACCTAATCCCCCCAGTGGGTTCTAGGGCTGGAGCCTAATTGTCTTGCATCTTAGTTAGGGTTTCTATTGCAGTGATGAAACACCATGATTAAAACAACTTGAGGAATGGGTTTATTTGGCTTCTGTATGCCCAGTCACAGTCCATTGAGGGAATCCAAGGCTGAAACTCAAGCAGGGCAGGAACCTGGAGACAACAGCTGATGCAGGGACCATGGAAAAGTGCAGCTTACTGTCTTGCTCTTCATGGCTTGCTCAGCCTGCTTTCTTATAGCACCCAGCAGCACAAGTCTAGGTGTGGCAATGTACACTATGGGCTTGGATATGTATCTGCTTATATGGTATATGATTGGACATGCACCCATGTATGTTTTTGAATGTGCATGTGTAAGCAGAGAACAATGTTGAACAACTTCTGCTATTTCTCTGGATCTTATTTTGAAGATGTTTCTCAGTTCAGCTATGGTGCAGAACAATTGTCCATATTCTGTCAATTATGTTTTAATAAACACTGATTGGACACTAGCCAGGCAGGAAGTATAGGCAGGACAATCAGACAGGAAGTAGAGGTAGGGCAATGAGAACAGGAGTATTCTGGGAAGAAGGAAGCCCTTTCTGCAGTCCTGCCCAGACAGAGCAGAAGGAAGATGTGACCTGTCTCTCTGAAAAAGGTACTGAGCCATGTGGCTAACATAGATAAGAATAATGGGTTAATAAAATATAGAAGAGTTAATAAGAAGCCTGAGCTAATGGACCAGTCAGTTTATAACTTATGTAGACCTCTGTGTGATTTTCTTTAGGACCTTACTGTTGTGGGAACTGGGCAGGACAGAAACCCCAACAGGCAGGCCCTCAAGTTACACAGCTAGACCGGCTGGCCCGTGACACCCCAAATTTTACCTATCTCTGCCCAACAGTGCTGAGTTACAAACCCACACTACCATGCTTGGCTTTCACATGGTACCCAAGAGCTCACCTCAGGTCCTCAAGCTAGGGCAGCAAGTGCTTTACCCACTGAATTATCTGCCCAGCCCTTGCTGTGACTTTGGCATTTCCCTAGTGATCAGGGCTGTGCAGCATCTTTAATATACATGCTGCCTACTTCTGTGTTATTCTGAAGAAATGCCTTGCCTGTTAGTATCCATTGTCTATCTAAATCAAGCAGTGCATTTTATTGGTATTGAAGTGTATGAGACTGCATATTTTGCTACAGACATTGTTGATGACACAGAATTAGATAGTAATCAGCTATTAATCAGTTTCTGTCACTATGATTCAGTACCTAATCTTCTGTCCATGGCCCCTTTGCTCTGACAGAAGATCATGGTGGGAAGTATGTGAAGGACCCTGATGGTTGGAAATAAAAGAAATGGACGACTGGTGTCCCTCTTTATCCCCAAATGCACACCCAATGGCATCATTTCCTTACTCTCAGTCCTGCCTCTTACAGGTGCTGAGCCCTCCCCAAAGCACCAACACCTGGGGCTAAACTCTTCAGTACTTTTGGAACTGAAAAACATGTCAGTTCCAAAGCACAACATTTGCTTCGAAAATGTCTTTGAGATGCCTAGTCATGCATTGTTTGTTTACTGAGAGGAGGTTTCACTATGTGGTTATGGCTAGTCTGATAGTCACCGTATAGACCAGTCCAGTCTCAATCTCACAGAACTCTGCCTACCTCTGCCTCCTTAAATAAGATAAGAAGCACTATGCCTGGCCCTCTGTTCATATGTATTCCCTCTTGCCTCTACCTTTATAACTTTGTTTTTATTTTTGCTTTTGTTATCTGTGAATTTTGTATTCAGTTTCAAATGTCATTATGAAAATACATATCAAAATGTTCAAGTTATAGTTTTTGGAGTAGTTTTACAATGTCAGATTTTATACTTAAATCTTCAGTCCATTTTAAGGATGCTTTTGTATGATGTGTTCTGTGAGGTACAGGTTTAGCCTTTTGCATGCTGTTTTCCAGTCTCCTCGGCAGCATTTATTGAAGAAATTTTTCTTCCCCCAATGCTTAATTCTGTCATCTTCATTAAAGATCTGTGTGCAGGTTTGGTACTGGGCTCCCTGTGAGAGATTCAGGCCCCAGAAAGATCTGTGATCCATAGCCCTAGCATAATCTCTGAGTATTCTGGCTCTGAGCCCAAAACCAGTGAAAGAAACACACCCTGGATTTGGGTCCTGAGTCCGTGAAAGAATCAGTTTATCTCTGAACACAGAGCCAGAGAAAACTACTCTGAGACTGAAACTAGAGCCAAAAGAACACATTTTGCCTCTAGAATCTGAGCCTGCTAAGGAAATTTTTCCTGTCCCTAAATTTGGAGTCTAACACCTATAAAGGACAAGAGAAAGAAGCAAAATTTGGCCCTGAAATCAGAGCCTTCTTTGCTCATGGTAGAAAACCAAGGAATCCCTGAGCAGGAAAATTCAACCAATCCCTGAGTAGGGAAGTAGTAAACATTAGTTTAGAGATGTACAATGACCTTTTCCAGATCATAGCCCAGATGGGGCAGCCAATCCCAAGGTTGTAGAATTGGAATAACCATGGGAGGCAGCCAATCCCAAGTCTGTAAACTTGGAATTCCCCTAACCCCTTTGGAGGCAGCCAATCCCAAATGAGTAGACTTGAAATTCTCCTCAACCCTTGGGAAGCAGTCAATCACAAGTTTGAAGACTTGGAATTCCCCTCAGTCAACAGGAGGCAGCTAATCCCAAGTGTGTACACTTGGAATTCTCCTCAAACCTTGGGAGGCAGAAAATCGCAAGCTTGAGTACTTGGAATTCCCCTCAACCCTTGGAAGGCAGAGAACCCCAAACTTGAAGACTTGGAATTCCTTTTAGCCCACAGAAGGCAGCCAATCCCAAGCCTGTAGACTTGGAATTCCCCCTCAGCCCACAGGAGGCAACCAATCCCAAGTGTGTAGACTTGTAATTCTTCTCAATCGTTGGGAGGCAACCAATCCCAAGCTTGGATACTTGGAATTCCCCTCAAACCTTGGGAGGCAGCCAACCCCAAACTTGAAGACTTGGAATTCCCCTTAGTCCACAGAAGGCAGCCAGTCCCAAGTGTGTACACTTGGAATTCCCCTCAAACTTTGGGAGGCAGCCAATCACAAGTGTGTACACTTGGAATTCCCCTCAACCCTTGGGAGGCAACCAATCCCAAACTTGATGACTTGAAATTCTCCTTAGCCCACAGAAGGCAGCCAATCCCAAGTGTATACACTTGGAATTCCCCTCAACCCTTGGGAGGCAGCCAACCCCAAACTTGAAGACTTGGAATTCCCCTTAGTCCACAGAAGGCAGCCAGTCCCAAGTGTGTACACTTGGAATTCCCCTCAAACTTTGGGAGGCAGCCAATCACAAGTGTGTACACTTGGAATTCCCCTCAACCCTTGGGAGGCAACCAATCCCAAACTTGATGACTTGAAATTCTCCTTAGCCCACAGAAGGCAGCCAATCCCAAGTGTATACACTTGGAATTCCCCTCAACCCTTGGGAGGCAGCCAACCCCAAACTTGAAGACTTGGAATTCCCCTTAGTCCACAGAAGGCAGCCAGTCCCAAGTGTGTACACTTGGAATTCCCCTCAACCCTTGGGAGGCAGCCAATTTCAATTGTGTACACTTGGAATTCCTCTCAGACCTTGGGAGAAAGCCAATCACAAGCTTGAAGACTTGGAATTCCCCTCAGCCCACAGGAGGCAGTCAGTCCCAAGAATGTAGACTTGTAATTCTACTCAAACATTGGGAGGCAGCCAATCCCAAGTGTATAGACTTGGAATTCCCCTCACCCCACAGGAGGCAGCCAATCCCAAGTTTGTAGACTTGGAATTTCTCTCACCTCACAAGAGACAGCCAATCCCAAGTGTGTAGACTTGGAATTCCCCTCACCCTATGTGGGACAGCCAGCTGCAAATGTGCTGAGGGATAATGCTTTTGTATATCAAAAATATTTGTCACTCATATTGGTTTAATAAAATGTTGATTGGCCAGTAGCTAGGCAGGAAGTGTAGGTGGGGCAACCAGACTAAAAGAATTCTGGGAAGAGGAAAGGCAGAGAGATGCAGTTCCCAGCCAAATGCAGAGGAAGCAAGATGAGAGGTCCTCACTGATAAAAGCTGAGTACCGGGTGGGACAGAAGTCTCCATATACACAAGTCTGTAGGCTTTAAGTTCCCCAAACCTTCTTTTCTATAAATCCCCTCCTCTCCATGTTCAGGGTGTCTCCTGTTCTGCTCCTGTTGCTGCTGCTCAAGACAATACACACAGAGGGACCCAAGTGTTACTATTCATGCTTCTGTAGTGGCTTGGCCTTGAAGGCCTAAACAGGATATGCACTCAGCTACAGTCACTAAGAGCACCTTCTGTGAACATCTGCTATGTTTCCTTTTAAAAGGTGGGCCATATCTACCTCCTCTCTCTCTGTCTCTGCCTCTGTCTCTGTCTCTCTCTCTCTCACTCTCTCTCTCTCCCATCTCTGCTTCTCTGCCTGTATCTCTGTCTCTTCCTCTCTCTCATTTCTACTCTTTCTTCTCTTCTGCAGCGCCTGTCCCAGGGCTGGTCTCCCCACTCCCCTTCCCTCTTTTTATGTTTCCTTTCCCCTAATAAATCTTCTCCATGTGAAATCTGTTGCATGGCATCCTTCTCCCTCATGCTGCTTCTTTTTCAATTACAACACCAAGTTAACCTACAATAAAGACACTTTGCTCTTGCATCAGATTTGGTATTGTGGTGGTAATTTGGGGAATCTGCACATTGGACATAACCCCTGCTCTGTTTCATCTTTGGTCATTACTTGGTTTTTTATCATGCTGGCTCAATAACTTTAGCTTTGGGTAGAGTTTGAAATGAAGAAATGTGTTACATGCTGCTGTATTGATTCTCAATAATCTTTGAATGCAGTCAGGGAGGTGGCTCAGCCATTAAAAACTATTGTTCTGGCAGAGGACCAGAGTTCAAGTTCCAGAATCCAAGTGGTGGCTCACAGCCATACACAGCAGTGTGGTGCCCAGACATACATGTGAACAAACACTCATATTCATACAAGAAAATACATAAATCTGAAAATTAAGAAATAAATTGACTGTCTTCAGGCTTCTATATTTCTATATGAGCTTGCTCCCTCTCCTATGGAGAATGCTTAGGGTTTCAATAGAGATGACAGAGAATCTGTAGGTCACTTTTATTAGTATAAACATTTTGACAACATTTCTTCCAATCAGTTAACAAAGTTTGTACCTGCATTTATGTGTGTCTTTTTTGGTTTCTTTTTTAACCTGTCTGCAGTTTTTCATCCTCTGATCTTTAATACTTTTGACTGAGTTTACTTGTAAGCATTTAATTCTCTTTAATGTTGCAGACAATAAAGCAGTTCTCTTAATTTTTAGATTATATGTTGTTAATGTATGTAAATGAACCTGAGTTTTTTGTTTATTGATTTTTTTCATCCTACTAGTTTATACTCAGTATGTTACTTTTAACTTCAAAGTCCTGGATTTTTCAGAGTATTCTAAATATGTTATCATGTCATATGCAATTTCTGTGTAGATGTATTTTTTTCTTATTCTCACCCAATAAGCTAGTATTTCCACTGCTATATTGAGACAAGTTGTGAAAGTGGGTATCTTCTTCAGTTCAACTTCTCACTGCTAGCTGTGTGGTTATCTGTGTTGTAGTATATGTCCGTCTGTGTGTGTGTGTGTCTGTTTGTAAGGACATTCTCCCATACCTAGTTTATTGACAGGTTTCTATCGGAAAGTGTTGTGAGTTTTGATACCTTTTTCTACATTTGTTGAGGGGCTCGTGAAACTTTTTCCCTTATTCTCTTTATTTGGTGCATCACATTTATTGAATTCGGTATCACTGAACAATACTCCTCCTTCATTGATGTTTAAGTGAGGGCAGGGAGCTCCAGGGGTAAAGGAACCAGTGACCTCATAGAATTGTTTTCTATTTCATTGACTTTCTTCTAGTGTATCTATGATTTATATTTTTATAGATTCTTGTCTTATTTTTTATATTTTCTATCTTATACTTCCAGAGGTTATTTTATACTGCATTCGTTTTTAAGAGTATTAATTAAGATTGTTGAGTAGAAACCTTACTTACTTTTAAGATAAACATTTACTATTTTACGTTTCTCTTTAACCATCCTTTCACTTGTGTGTGTAACAGGGTCTTTGGGGTACCAGTCCCTCAGATCCCTTTAGAGTCCAGTCAAGATGCCGCAGCAAGTGAGGGGAAATCAAAGAGGTTTGAGAAAAAAGAAATGAATTGGTTCACACACGTCTTCTTCTTTGCATGCCCCTTTATTATTCTCTCTTTATTGTTCTGCCCCTATTCTAATTCTCCTGTCCTAATTCTAATTACTCCTAACTTCTCTATATATAAATACTTTTTTCCCAGAGGCTTGAAGCAAAAGAAAAAGTTTCAAGAGTCACCTCTCAATGGTCATAAGCACATTCCTAGGTTAAGTGGTAAGGAACCGACCATCTACCATGGCAACACAGGACCTCAAGGTCTCAGGATCAAGACCATGATCAGTGAAAGTGTGGGCACAGTGCTCAGCGACAAACTTTGCAACGTGTGTGTTGTCAGCAGATTTGCAAGCAAAGAATAGGCGTACTTTTCTAAGGGTGCTCTGTGCAGTCCTTAGTAGATACCTGTGACTCAGACCTTGTACAAAGCTATGATGTTCTCTTTATATAAAAAGCCTTTGTCTAATTGAACTGGTTCTGAGGTGTAAAAGATCTAATTGTGTGCAGTTAGTAAAAGGAGCAAAGCAGGTTTTTAAATGTCTACAGTTCTTATGGGACAATGGATCAGGTTATGAAGCATATCCTAGTATATTTTGTAAAAATCAATCTTACACAGCTAAACAAAAAGTCATCTTTCTGTCCATCCACAGACACATGTGCACATAAGATTGAGATCTTATCATAAGATTACATGTACACATTACATGAGATTACACACTACAACACAGGTATGGGGGAGACACAGATCTGCTTTAACAAAAGTGAGCAACAGCTTCCAGAGTCAATGGTCCTGCAGACCTTGTCTGTACAGGATGAGCCTCCATCAGATAACCACTCTTCTGGTGGGTTGACAACTGAACACTAGTTGTCACCTGGTGTAATTCTTCATGGATCCTGACATGTATGGCAGAATTGTTTTTCAGAACTCTGTTTTTATGTCTGTTTCAAGTAAATAACATTTACACACAAGAAAATACAAGTATCTTTAGACCTTGTGTTTTAGCTGAGTATATTACATCAGTATTTCTGTACATGAAATAGAAAAGCAGATTTTTTAAAAATTTATTTTTATTTGAATTTTTTATTATATGCATATGTGTATTGCTTAGTCTGAATACATGTGGGTGCACCATGTACATGCTGTTTGCCCATGGAGGCCAAAATAGAGTGTCAAATCCCCCCTGGAAATGGAATTGCAGGTGATTGTGAGCACCACGCTGGGCTGAGTTAATGCTGCCTCAAATCTACCGCAGGAGACTGAAAACTGAAATAGGAAAGGATTTTTTTTTGTTAAAGGAGCATTTATCAATAATGCAACATATTGATGTCAGAAAATAATCTCTCCAGGCTCTGCCAGCCCTGCTGGAGGTACCAGATCTTCCTGTCTCACACTCAGTCTCCTTCCCCTTCCCTTCTCCCCACTTCACATTTTCTCCCAAGTCTATGTTTTCTTCTCCCAGCCCTCAGTTTTTCAAGTGCATTCCTCATTATCGCCTGAGGTTCTTTCTCATCTCATGAGTTTGATGGATATAAACATGAATCCTCTGCCACCCAGGACTCTCGTGTTCATTGTAAAGCAGAAGCTAACAAGGCCTACACATTAATGTGGATAATGAAGTGAGCATTTATGTCTAATAAATGTCCATGTAGGAGCTGGGCTGATGGATGAACTGCCCATGGCTGAAGGAGCACTGAACCATAAATGGTGCTGCCACCCGTGCTTGGAGGATGATGGACTCAAAGCACACGAGAGGGTGAAACCCTCCAGTGCATTTGGAAACTTGTTTGTCCCCAAACGTGACAGCAGGATCCACCAAAAAGAGAGCCCTGTGCTGAGGAAGATGATGAGGAAGGAAAGAGCAGACTCCAGTGAGGACATCCACAGGACACACCGCAGCCTCAGAGGCCAGAGCTCAAACCAGCACAGCAAAGTCTCAGCTCTCAGCACCAACTTCAAATGATCGAAACCGCTCTGAAAGTAGGAAATCAACTCACCCAAGGGGCCTAATTCGTGAGACGACGCCACCACCACCAACAACAACAACAAAAAATGGAAGCAAGGAAAGAAAAAAGTGGCTGCTTTGAAAGTAGAAGTTCATCAACTATGTATATTTAGAATTTCTTCCTGATGTCTGAGGATTTCTCCTTATGAAAACACTACAAGTCGCTTTCTGAAATTTGCCTGTGTTACTTGTTTTCTACAAAATACCTAGCTCTCTCTCTCTTATAAATGTGATGTGATAAACCTTTTCTAGGGAAATGCAACACACACACACACACAGAGAGAGAGAGAGAGAGAGAGAGAGAGAGAGAGAGAGAGAGAGAGAGAGAGAGAGCTCTATAGTGCCAATGGATCCTGGTGACACAGGGCAGCAGAGAAACATGTATTATTATGTATCATTTCTTTATTATTTTTGTCAGCTTTAATTTTAAAAATTGATGCATGTCTGTGTGTGAGTATATCCTCATGCATGTGGGTGTCCACTGAGGTCAGAAGGCAGCCTCAGATGCCTTAGAGCTAGAGTTTCAGACTGTCGTGTGTTGCTTGCCATGAATGCTGGGAGCTGAACTCTGTTTCTCTGGAAGAGCAGCAAGAGCTCAGGAACTCTCAGCTAACTCAGGCTCCTAACATGCATCTTCCAAAGTGGCTCTTAGCATCATATTGAACCCTGGGACAGGAGTCTCTGGTTGGGGGAGAAGAGAGGCTTTGAAGTATTTTTTTTTCTCAAGCTTTCCTTAGTGTGACAGTCAGTCAAAAACTCCTATTGCCTGCAAAATGTAGATCTGCATGGTCATAATGAAATGAACCTCTGAAACTGTAAGCAGGCCACTGTCAACTAAGTATTCTCTTTAGAAGAGTTACCATGGTCATGGTGTATCTGCAGAGCACCAGAAACCCAAACTAAGACAGAAGTTGGTGCCAGGGACTGAGGTATTGCTGTGAAGTGCCTGATCATGTGTTTTGGGGGGAAGAATTTGGACTTTGGTACTTTAGGTTATGAAAATGGTGGAATGGTTTAAGCACTGCTTTATGGTCCATACCAGTAGCAGCATGGAAGACAGTGGTGCTGAGTGTGACTTGATCAATGGTGGGGGCTCAGTCTGGAGATATCAGAGGAGAAGAATTTTACCATGCTGCCTAGAGATAATTCTTGTGATATTTTGAAGAAGAAGGTGGTTACCTTTTGCTCTTGAAGGAACAGTATGCCTAAGACTAAAGTGAAGAGATTTGGGTTAGTTCCATTGGTAAAAGAAATCTCAAAAGAGCCTAACACAGACACTGTTGTGTGGATGCTACAGGTAACGTTAATGAAGATTTAATAATGAAAAGGAACAAGGTGAGCAGGGTAAATTAGAAAATGTAAATTTTGAGGAGAAAAAGAGCACCGAGAAGTTGAATGGAACTAAGTCCTATGTTTAAAGAGATAAATGGATTAAGAAATTGAATAAGGGGAAAGGTGACCTTTGGGCAAGATTCCACCCAGCTAAATTTCTAACCTGTAGAAAGAAACTAAAGAAATGGTTAGAGCAAGTGTGGTGGAGTATGCCTTTAAGTCCTGTACTGGGAAGGCAGAGGCTGACATATCTCAGAGTTTGAGGTCAGGCTGGTCTCCAAGCAAGTTTCAAGACAGTCAAGCAGATGGTGAAAGACAAAAAGTTGATGAAGGTATAATTGAATGAGGGGAAATGTTCTAGCTCCAACAAATAGCAGAACTTGGCAGCTCCAGTCATATGATCCTGAATTTAGAGATAAGGACAGAAATGGAGTAAAGATGCTGAGGCCAGGCATGTGTCAGGAATGTCCCTGAATGGTGGCCTAGTAGAGAGCTTCTGTGTGAAGCTATTAAATTGAAGCCTGGATTGCCTTGGAGAAGAGGCCCAGTGGAGTCAGCAGTGAGAACTGGGAGTGCAAACCTGGACTCGGGGTCCAAGGCTGAACTGCACATGGCACATCCCAGTGCTCAGGAGTGTCATGTCCTAAGAGACCTCACAGGTCCCTCCTAACACAGGCTGCTGCTACATCTAGCACAGCAATACAGGGTGAGGATCCAGGCAGCCACCTAGAGACACTCAAATTGCTGTCTTCTAAGCACAGTGCCTGCTGCTCAGTCTGAGACAGTGAGTTTAAGGTCTCACCTCACCTCTAGCGTCACAATAAGCACCATTTCTGTGGGTAGCCAAGTCATGAGTCATCATCCAAGAAATATACATGGTAGGCGCTCAGACCTGTGTGTTTTCTCTCTGTCTGTGCATCTCATGTCCTCCAGGAAGAGAGAGATAGAAGAGACAGGCCCATCTGAACCGTGACTGGTGATTTGAATTGATGTGACCTAGATAGATTCAGGTGTTTGAATGCCTGGCCCATAGAGAGTAGCACTATTGTAAAATGCGACCTTGTGGAGAAAGTGTGGCCTTGATGCAGAAAGGGTGTCGCCAGAGAGATTGGCTTTGAGTTCCTAGAAGTTAAAGTTGGGCCAGTGTGACTGACTTTTCTGCTGAAGCCTTCAGATCAAACTTTAGAACTCTCAGTTCTTCTCCAACACCATGTCTGTCAGCAAGCTCCCATGTCATGCCATGATGATAAAGAACTAAACCTCTGAAACTGTAAGTCAGTCCCATTAAATGTTTTCTATTATAAGAGTAGTTGTGATCATGGTGTTTCTTTACAGCAATAAAACCCTAACTAAGATAGTCTCAAAGTTAATTCAACTAATGACCTGACGTCTTTGTATCTGTCAAAGTGATCTTCAACTGCCTCTGTACTTATGTGGCTCCTGGAAGGTAAATAAAGTCACAAAGGGCAGGCTTCCAGACTAGAGAGCATCAGGCATGAAAAGGAGAAACCTCAATGAATCTTGCTAATGTTTTAATAGTACATGTAGTAATGATCCTTCTTGAAATTGACATGCTTGCCTGGACACACATGGCTTTGGGATTGACATGACTTGGGTCACAAGTAATGAATAAACAGCAGAGACAGATTCAGAAAACCTGAGATATGTGAGATGTGATCTGAGAGTTACTTCTTTATGTTTTGCTTTATTTCTTCCTTAATTTTGCTAAACAATTCCTTATGATTTGGAACTACTCACAGATGAAGCCATGTAACTTTCCAGTCCTCTTACCTCTGACTCTTCATCAACCTGGATTGGAGGTTTTCCTCATTCTAGTTCATGTGTCAGGTGTCATTTAAATCATGTAAGGCTACACTGTAGTATGCAGTAGGCCCTTTGTCAGCAGAGAAAGCATAGGTCTGTTCATGAATCTCTGCAAGAGTTGATAAATTTAATTTACATCACCAAGTAGTTTAACTTGGTTGACAAAATTTTGTATATACCCTATTTCTTTGCCAAAGACAGGTTCATTATTGGGTTACTTTAACAATTGAAATTCTGCCATGACTATGATTAGAATGCTGAGCGAGGCTCCTACCCAGTAGTCCCAGAGCTGGAAGCAATGGTTCCTCCACCATTTTGAAAGTGGACAGAGGTTGAGCCAGCATCCAGAGCCACTGCAATCAAGCTGCTTACCATTTTAAAAGCTCGTCAAGACAGAAAAGAATTACAGATACACAATAGGACAGATTCAGACCTAAAAGACCTCTAAATGAGTAACAGTGTATTATAAATGTATGTAGCTTTGGGAGAGAGAGGAAAAATAATAGACAGTTATAAATAGAAGTAAATGATATTAGCAAAGGTAAAGTCTATAAAAAGTCAATACAGAAAGTCATAGATTAAAGGAGTAATAAAATAAAAAGTTATTTAAAATGGAATATACACAGAGAGTCTGGATTATGAATATTATTGTGTTTTTTTTAATTATTTGACTGTGAAGAAGCTAAGTACAAAGATACATTTCATTGTATGGGCTGCAAAGCTAAACTAACATATGTTTTAGAGGTATTTTGTCTTAAAAATATGAATCTAGGGATATGTTACCTTGAAAAAGAGGTTCTTCTTTTGTTTCCACAGAGGATGAGAACCTGTGGATTCATTTCAGGCTAATGTGATCTGATGGACCAAGACCCTACGTAAGGTCACTGTGAACACATCAAAAATCACATTGCCCAATAAATAGCAGGATAAAATTTGAAGAGAACTATACCTATATTCCCAAATATCATCTATAAGTGTTTGTTTACATTGAAAGAGGGATATCCTATAGAGAATTTCATTGGTATGGATCTTAGTTTATTGATACAAAATTAAGGTCAATTTTGTTTTACTATGTATACGTATATTTCTGCTCTCGATTAAGGTATTGGTTTTGTGTAGCTCTTTTGAAAATGTAATGTATAATTAAGAAATATAGATTAATATAGAGTCATGTATAATAGTCAAGCTTCTAGACATGTTAGGTTTTCTCAATATATTTTAGTTAGATAGATAATTGTCAAACTTTCAAAGACCTTTAGAATATGGCATTTAAAATGTTCTAATAACTTAGGACTTTTCATGACAATGAGACACATCTGCTCCTGGCAGCATAAGCTACTTCAAGAGGAAGACTGGCATTGAAGAGGCTCCTTATGGAGTTAGTTAGCCATTTGGACAAGAAACTGCTCTTGCCTGGACTGTTTAACTGGACATGCAGGACCCACAGAGAAATGACTGCTAAACTTGCCAAAATGAGATCTGGCTTCATGAGTCTGCCAGACATTCCACAGGACACAGAATAAAGTGACTGAAAAATTGCCAATATAGGCATTTTTTGAAATTTCCTGCTTCTTGGAAAAGTCTGCAGGATACTATGGGCCTGTAGGCTGAAGATGGTTGCCCCAATGGTACAGAAGAATGTTGGGTGACTATTCTGGCAGAGAGATGTCTCTGTCAATTCTAGGGTTTTGGAAGTTTCTTACAATGCACTTCCTGTTAACTTACATAATATTATATCTTTCTGGAGTCTTTGATGGAGTTGAAGAATTTATAGCTATAGTTTTTTTTAGTTATGATAAAAGATAAAGTAGATATAAATGTTGTCACTATAATTCTTGCTTGATACTTGTTTTGTTATATGTAATTTTACTATGTTAAAGTTAAAGCCTTCCTTTTTGTTTAAACAGAAAAGGGGAAATGGTGTTGGAAGTCCTTCTGTCTATATGTTGCTTTTATTGGATAATGAATTAATAAACTGTCTTGGCCTGTTGATAGGGCAGAACATAGGTAGGCGGGAAAAACTAAACTAAATGTTGGGAAAAAGAAGGGTGCAGCCAGGGAGAAGCCATGTAGCCCCATTGGAGACAGATCCCAGAACCTTGCCGGAAGACCACAAGCATTGCGGTAACATATAAAATAATGGATATGGGCTAAATTAAAATGTAAGAGTTAGCCAATAAGAAAGTAGAGTTGATAGGCCAAACAGTGATTTAATTAATACAGTTTCTGTATGATTATTTCACTTCTGGGTGGCTGGGATGAAAAAGAAATCTCCTTGAAACACTTATGAGTTGGAACCCCTCACAGATGAAGCCATGTGACTGTCCAGTCCTCTTATCTCTGATTCTTCATCAACCTGTACTGGAGGTTTCCCTCATTCTAGCTCATGGGTCTAGTATCACCTGAATACTGTAAGGCTAACTATAGTACGCAGTAGGCCCTGTGTCAACAGAGCAAGCATAGTGTCTGTTTACGAATCTCTGGCAGGATTGATGAATTTAATTTACATCACCAAGTAGTTTTACTTGATTGACAAAATTTTGTGTATACTCGATTACTTTGCCAAAGACCGATTTTTATTGGATTCCTTTAACACTTGAAATTCTGCTATGAATATGCTTTGTTAGAAATGTAACATTTTTAACATAATAGAACATAGGTGGATATGTTTATGTCTTTTTACAATATCAGTATTTATTGCATAATAATGAATCCACAATCCCACAGCATGTCTTTGACTATAATTTGTCAAGGAATTCCAATTGTTTTTGATAAGTGGCCACTGGGAAATATTGGTTTTTATTCCAATAATAATTACTAATTTTAAGACTCAGATCTTATATTGTGTATTACACAGTTTTAGTGTGTATGCACGTACTTGAATGTATATGATATTTGTGTATAGGGTAAAGAATGACAAAAGAAGAATACATATACATACCATCATGTTTGTATATGTATGTGATGTGTGTATGTATCCATGTATGTGATATATCTGTGAATGTTATGTAATTCCAGGAGAAACTATATTTGTATATATGTATATATATATATGTGTGTGTGTGTATGTATGTATGTATGTATAAAACATGTGTGCAGGTATGTGATGTGTGTGTGTCTATGTATGTGTTGTGCATGTGCAGGCAATGAAATTGAAGAAGTTATATATATTTTGTGTGTGCATGTATGTAATGTGTGTGTGTTTTCATGTATGTGAAGTATGTGTGTATGTTATGGAATTTCTGTATATATATCATGTGTGTGTATATATGATGTGTGTGTGTATACCCATGTACTTGATGTATGTGTGTAGGTTATGGAATGTACATAGAAGGACTGAGGAATCTACACATAGAAGCTTTAATAACTCGGAGATATAGATTGTTTAAGATGCACTTGTCTAGAAAGGATAGTAAGAAACCAGCTGGAAAGCTATAGACAAACAGGGCTTAGCCAGGTTAAGGGTTAAATGAAACTGCAGGGTTGAAGTATGTAGACAGAGGATTCAGTCCCGCTTGGTCCCACAGTCCTTCAGTCCCAACAAAACACACAGAGACTTATATTAATTATAAATGGCTTAACCTATTAGCTCCGGTTTATTGTTAACTAGTTCTTAACATTTAAATTAACCCATAATTCTTTTCTATGTTAGCCAGGGTGGCTTGATACCTTTTCTTAGTGAGGCATTTTTATTTTACTTTCTGTGTGTCAGGGTGGTGACTTCAGATGGTGTGGACTTCCCCTCTGTATGCTGTGAATATGGTTTATTACCATTGTTTAGTAAAGAAGCTGCATTGCCACATGTCAAGGAAGACTATAGTATGGCAGAAAGTTCAAGCAGAGATAGATGAGGAAAGAAAGTTGAGTAAGGGAGACGCCATGTAACTACTACTGAAGGAGAAAGATGCCAGAACCTTACTTGCAAGCCACAGTCTCGTGGTGACATACAGATTAAAGAAATGTGTTAATTTATGATAAAATCTAGCTAGGAATATGCCTGAGCCATTGGCTAAAGAGTGTTGTAATTAGTATAGTTTCTGTGTGATTGTTTGGGTCTAGACAACTGGAAAGTGAAAGCACAGTCTCCATCAACAGAAGTGCAGGACCATGGGATGAGGGAGGCAAGGTGAGTGACAAAGTCAGGATAAATAGACTACATGGATAGGAACAGAAGCATGTGCTAACACGGAGCTGAAACACAGGGAGTTATCAGTTCTCTCCTGTTTGGTCTCAGCACATGAGAATCTGTTGTGAAGGTGGCGGTGGGTATTAGCAGTGTTGTGTTAGGTTGTATTTTGGAATATTATTTTAATTATGTAAAGATGTGTTACATTTGTTTATGCTGGGGAATATTAGCTTACTCATGTGAACATGTGTTACATTTGTTTGTGCTGCCTTTACTAACAATGTAAATATGTGTTACATATGTTTATACTGCCTTTCCTAACAATGTAGAGATGTTAGCAAATCATTTGCTAATGATGTAAAGATGTGTTGCTGTTTACAACAACTGTTTATTAGTGTTTATTAGTGCTGTTTATTAGTGTTGCCTGACTAATGCAACTGATTGATCTAATAAAAGGCCAAAGGGTCAATAGCTAGGCAGAAGAGAGATAGGTGGGATGGTGGGCAGAGAGGATAACTAGAAGGAGAAATTAAGACTCAGAGAAGAGGAGAGCAGAGAAGGAGGGAGAAATAGAGAGACTCACTTGGAGTCAGAAGCCAAGTAGATGCAAGGTAGCCAGACATGGAGACAGTAGTAAAGTAAGATACACAGAAAGAAAGAAAAGTAAAAAGTCCCAAGGAAAAACATAGATAAAGAGAAACAGTTAATTTAAATTATAAGAGCTAGCAAGAAACAAATATAAGATAAAGTCAAAGTCTTCATAACTAAAATAAGTCTCCAAGTCATATACTGGGAACCGGTTGGGGCTCCCCTCTTCCCCCAAAAAAGACTGTTACAGATGTGATCTTTTTGTGGGTCCAGGTGAAGGTGTTGTTTCTACTTCAGTTTGGAATATTTGAAAATATCTCAGGTCTGATTTTTCAGATGTTGTCCTATTTAGAGTTTCTATGACTGTGATATGATTAAACACCGTGACCAAAAGCATGTTTCAGAGGAAAGAGTTTACTTGGTTAACACTCTAATATTATATCCATCAGTGAAGGAAATTAGAATAGAAACTGAAAGAGGGCAGGAACCTGGAGGCAAGGCTGATGCACAGGCCATGGAAGGGTGCAGCTTACTGACTTGCTCCCTATAACATTCTCTTTTGCTTTCTTTTAGAGCCCAGGGCCACCCATGCAGGCATGGGTCTGCCAACAATGGGCTGGGCTGGGTCCTCCACCATCAACCAATAATTAAGTAAACACCCTACAGTTGGATCATATAGAGACATTTTCTCAAATGAGGTCCTTTCCTTACAGATAATTCTAGCTTGTGTCAAGTTGATATAAAACTATTCAGCACAATTATGATCTTAATGTCACCATTCTCGTGTGTCTAATTGATTTTGATACGTTCATGAGTGATGTCTTTCACTTTTAGGAATAGGCATTTATCTAGCTTTTCCTTATGGGTGGTGCCTGACAGAAAGCACAGGAGATGACCAAGCATCACCTTGTTGCTTATAAAATGGAGCCACATTGGGAAATACCCAGTCTGAAAGCCATGGATTTTACACAATAAGGAATATCTTAGAGCAGGCAGGGTGCAGCCTGATCTCCACAAGGTCATAGTCTAAGAATGAGAAAGAGAACAAAGAAAGGTGGAGTCAAATCACTATGTAATCAAAGATGGCCTTTTATTCCAGATCCTCCTGCCTCTACTTTCCAAGTTTAGGTATTCTAGTTATATGCTCCTGTGTTCATCAGACTCTACTCCAGAAATTTCAAAAATATTGCACTAATAGCATTTTGTCTAAACCATATAGAACTGCAAAAGAAATATTAGAGCATTTTTAGGTCTTTAATGGTTACCATCAGGCATAAATTCTAAGTTCCAAACAGTCTAAATTCTGAAAAGTTCTTTTATGCTCCCTTTTCTAGATTTGCACTCCTGTTACTCACATGACCATGTTCTTTGGTAAAGAAAACTGAACTTGAAATGCTTGAGAACAAAATAGGTAAACTGAGTTGAGAAATGTCTCTATTAAGGACTTTTTGATGCCTTCCAACTGAGCAGCACTGTGGAGCAGTGTCCTTATGGTCACCCTGCTGTGCCATAGCTCACACGATTGTAGCCACTCCTTGTCTAAGGTCAGTGAGACAGCTCGGTGGCTAAAGAGCTGATGGTACAAACATGGTAACCTGAGCTCAGTCGCTGGACAACAAGTGAGGATGGAAGGACTGACTCCACAAATCTTGGTCTTCTGTGGTAATGTGAATAGGCTCAAAACACGAGAAGTTTTCTGGAGCAAATGCAATACTCAAGAAGCTTACTAGGAGAAGATTTCTTGCAACTATGTTGTTGACTTCTTGACCATAAGTTCAATGGGCCTTGCCAGGTGCCAATGGCCTGCCTGTTCTTTACCTCCTGTAGTGTTTAACTTTTTTTACAGTGATAGAGACACCAATAATGACTGGATCAATGATTCCTTAGATGATAAATCTTTCCTATGTAAAAATTGATCTTGGGGCAGTACTTTCCATTTCTGTCTACAGCTATATCTCATTGTATCCTTTCTGCTGTACAGGAGTCTGCCATATACTACTCTCCATGCTAATCCACATGCCTCTTCAAGATGTTCATGTGTTGTGGTATTTAGTGAGTTACCACAGTCAACGTGTGGTTCCTGCATGTCAGTATCAACTCTATATGAAAGAGTTTGATCTCAGAGCCAAATCCCACTAAGCCACTATGAATCTATTCCTAGTTGACTTTCCCTTTAAATAAAAATTTAAACAGTGACACAACTGTATGTTGTAAGGAGAGGAGAGAGACAGAATGAGTAAGATGGGGTGTCCTAATACATTGTGTGAAAATAATTTGACAGAAGTCTCTGGAGTGAGTACCTGGCAAGTGTCATGGTGGTGGCACATGAGCTCATGTGAGAGGTGATGTATGCTGTGAATATGTTTTGTTGCCATTGGTTAATGTAGAACCTGCTTTCTTCAATTGGCTTAACAGAGTAAAGCCAGGCTAAAATAGATATCTAGAGAGAGTATGTAGAATCAGAGAGAAGCCATGTAGCTGCCTGCAGGAGACAGATACCCCAGAATCTTGCCAGTAAGGCACAGACACGTGGCAATACACAAATTAATGGAGAAGGTTTGGTTTATGATATAAGAGCTAGCTAAAAATAAGCTTAAGCTTTTGCTCAAACACTGTTGCAAATCAGCTTCTCTGTGATTATTTCAAGTCAGGGCAGTTAGGAAATAAACTAACAGAGTCTACCAACAATTAGCCCCCAAAGTGTGACTGATTAAATCTACATAAAACCTGAAAAGGCTTGGAAAGGAATCTTAGACACAAAAGAACAGAGTTAATCATGGCTTTTTGGTAGCAGCATTTTCCTGGGTGGGCTCTGTTTTCTAGAAGCAAGCAGAGACATGATTCCTTTATGAGAGGTCTTCCTGATTCAGCAGTGCTGAAAAAATAAATCCCATGTGATTTTGATGCATTAGCTTCCTGTGCCATGCTGCCAGCATGAATTCTGGCCCTTAAGGAAGACAGAGTACTTGAATGGGTTTGTGGGCAGCATGGACCAACTGGTTGCCAGAGGTGAGGTGGTGAGCATGGCTCCCACCCAGCAGTCTCGAAGGCAGTGACCTGACCTCCTCCATGTTGGCTTGGGTTGAACCAAAAGGCAAATAGCATTAGTCCTAGCCACACCATTTTGCATTTTAGAAGTGGACCTAGTCAGAAAAGGATTGCAGATACACAATAAAGACAAATTCAGAAGAAAAAGACCTCTAAATGGGTGGCAGTATGTTCAAAAACTATATGTAATCTTGGGAGAGAAAAGTAAAAGAGTATAGAGAATTATAAAAAGAAGTAAATGATTTTTTAAGAAAAAAAACAAAGTCTTTAAAGAGACAGAGTAAACTTGTAGAAAAAATAATTTCTTAAAAATAAGCCATGTGGGTGTTTTTTAAACATAAAGTAAAGAAAACCAGCATACAAACCACAAACCACAGTCCCAGAGAACTTAGACAACAATGAGAATCCCAAGAGAGACTTACATAAAGCTAAACTACATGGGAAATAGAAAAAGTCAAGATCTCCTGAGTAAATTGGGAGCATGGGAACCTTGGGGAAGGGTTGAAGGGGGAGAGGAGAGGCAGGGAGGGGAGCTGAGAAAAATGTAGAGCTCAATAAAAATCAATTAAAAAATAAGCCATGTAATTATGGAATATACATAGAGAGTCTGGATTATGACATACTATTGTCTTTTCTTTGAATTTTTTGACTGCGGAGAGACATTTGATTCTAGGGACTGCTAAGTTAAACCAACATATATACTTTAAAGGTATCTTGACTTCAAAATTTGGGTATAAGGATATGTTGTTTTGGAAAAGAGGTTTTTCTTTTATTTATACAGAGAATGAGAACCTGTGGGTTCCTTCCAGACTAATGTAGTTTGTTGTACAAAGACCCCAGAGGATGGCTGTGATTATCCCTAAAAACACTTCACCCAACAAAAAGTTGGAAGCAGTTTAGAAAGAACTATGCCCAAATTTCCAAATATTGTTTATAAATGTTTATTTACATTTAAAGAGGAATATGCTATAAAAATAAATACTTTCCATTGATATGCTTCTTGGTCTACTGATACAAATTCTAGGTCAGTTTTGTTCTATGTATATTTCTGCTCTTGATTAAGGTATTGTGTCTGTGAATCTTATTTAAAAACGTAATGGATAATTAAGAAATAAAGGTTAATACATAGGCATCTATAATAGTCAATTTTGTAGTGATGTCAGTTAGGTTTTCTATACATACAGAGATGGATTTCAGATGAATAAGTATTCTTCAAACCTTTCAAAGACTAACAGTATATGGCATTTAAAATGTTTTAAGGAGTTAAGACGTTTTATGACAGTGAGGCACATCTGCTCCTGGCAGCAACAGTCTACTTCAAGAGGATGATGGGCATCAAAGAGGCTTCCTTATGGAATTTGTTAGCCATTTGGGCCAAAAAAAAAACCCTGCTCTTGCCTGATTTTCTTGACTGAACTTGCAAGACCTACAGAAAAATGACTGCTGAAGCTGCCTAAAGAGGGTGAGGCATTCCTTCGAGGTTCCTACTTCATGAAAGAGTCTGCCAGACATTCTGCCAGATACAGAAGAAAGTAACTGACAAACTGCCAATACAAGTGAAGCTGTCTTTGAAATTTTCTGCTTCATGGAAAAGTCTGCCTAATACTATGGAGAGTAGGCTGAATATGGGTGCCTGAAATGTTGCAAAAGAGCTTTGGGTGACTGTCCAGGCAGTGAGATGTCTCTGTCAATTCTAGAGTTTTGAAACTTGCTTACAATACACTTCCTGTTGTCTTAGGAAATATTACATCCTTCTGGAGTCTCTAATGGAGCTGAAAAATAGATAGTTATAATTATAGTTTTTGTTAGTCATGATGAAAGACAGAGTAGATATATTGTCACTATGATTCTTGATTGATACTTGTTTGGTTATATGTAATCTAGCTATCTTAAAGCTAAAAACCTTCCTTTTGTTTAGACAGAAAAGGGAAGGTGATGTATGATCTGAATGTATTTTATTGTCATTGGTTAATAAAGAAGCTGCTTCCAGCCAGTGGCTTAAAAAAGTAAAGCCAAGCTGAAAGAGATATATAGAGAAAGTAAGCAAAGTAAGATAGAAGTCATGTAGCCACCCCCAGGAGACAGAATCACTGGAAACTTGCCAATAAGCCACAGTCATGTGGTGATACACAGATTAATGGAGATGGGTTACTTCAGGATTTAACAGCTAGCTAAAAATCTGCTCAAGCTACTGACCAAACAGTATTACAAATACTATAGTTTCTATGTGATTATTTTGAGTAGCGGAGTGGGGAAAACAACTAGTGATCTCTGCCAACAGTGAGACATTCTGAAGTTTGTTTCATCCAGTTCCTAGTGTCTGAGCAGAACATAGTATATTGAATATATATGGATATATTGAATATGTATGGATATATATATATATATATATATATATATATCGTATATTGAATATATATGGACCATCAAAAACATCAGTGTTGGTGCCTGGCAAGATTGCTTAGCTGTCGCGACCGCCTCGACCAGCAAGAAAGATGAAACACTTGACTCTTCTTTCTGTGGTTTATTCAGGAACCTTGAACAATCTTCTGACCCTGGGGAAAGCCAGCCCACAGCTTAAATAGCCTCTGGTTAGTCAACCCCAGCATGCTCCGTGGGAAATGCAGATAGGTCCAGATATGCGGAAGCAAGCTAGATCTTTAGCCTTAGCCATATATGGAGTTGTTTGTGACCAAGAGCACTCACCATCGGGGGGGGGGGGGTGGAAGGTGGAAACCAGCTCCATCTTTAAGGTGCAGCACTACGCAGCTCTCTACAGTTCCCCCTTTTTGTTTTAGATACCACAGGCAAGAGTAGAGGCCTCATCTCTGAATATAGAAAGACATTGGGACCTTGTGCTGATT
This sequence comes from Myodes glareolus, assembly GCF_982192425.1. Classification (NCBI taxonomy): domain Eukaryota; kingdom Metazoa; phylum Chordata; class Mammalia; order Rodentia; family Cricetidae; genus Myodes; species Myodes glareolus. The sequence continues at coordinate 127,169,144 of NC_142026.1, forward strand.
CTCATTCAGGCGTCACCCACTCGAAGAGTATCAGACCAGTCCGATACCTTTTTTCAGATGTGGGATCTAGGGTATCAACCCACATGCAATCATACCTGCTCTTCTCTGGGCTCAAAGCAGCTGACCCCGAGTGCAGTGCTTAGCCTTGCATCTTGAGTGTAACAATTTGGCCTTTTGCCAACCATGCATGGGGGTTCTGTCCTGCTTCAATGGCCATAAAGGCTTGAATAATCATGGCTGCTTTGCATTGTTGAGAAAACCTGATCTCGAATATACACCACAGGCAAACCAGGGAGACCAACACCAAGAGTCCTGCTAAAGTTCCCATGCCTGCCCACTCCTTTGGATGATTCATGGCAGCAGTAATTCATGATAACAATCCTGTGGCTAGTCCTGCATCCACTCGGGTAGAGTTCACGGTGACGATGGCTACCCTCAGCTGCTCCATCATGGTATCAAATTCTCCAGTCCCGTTACCTAGGAGATAACTAGACAACTGTTTAGAAAATTTGCAGCATGGGTAACGTTCTCATATTTTATGCTAGTCACACAAAATCCAGCATATTTTCATTGACAGCCTAACTGAGCCATTTGCCAGAGGACATCGATTTGTTCCTGTACTAAATCAATTCTTTGATTAACCACCATTAGTCCTCCTTTCAGTTGTCCATTGATTCCTTTCTGAACATCCAAAGCCAATGCAATGTTGGCTGAAAGGTTATTCAAAGTCTGTGCAGTCTTCACAGTATGGCTCATGGCAATTGCCGCAGTGGCAGCTCCAGTCGCCAATGAAATAGCAGTAACAAAGTCATGGCATGGGGAGCATCAATAGGCACAGGCACCCAGCGAGGCATACAAGTGACAATCATGATGCTCCTCATGTTGAACTCTTCTAGTCAAACGCTCTGGCACCTACACCGGATCTTGTTGGTCCTGTGGGAAAACACAAACGGAACCTCATGCCTATGTCAGCATGGGATTGGGTCCGTGCCAGAACCCTGTCAGGATGTCCTTCCACTTGACCATCCCTTTAGCAGGGCAATGGGGCTCCTGATGTCTATCAGCTGCAGAACGACCTTGAGCGTCCAAATTTTTAAAATTTATAGTAAATAAAGCAAGGGAAAGTCTCTCTTTCAGGATATGGCTGTGGCCTATTCCCCTTTTTGTTTTTGTAGGCATTCTAAAGTGCGATGAGCACGCTCTACAATTCCTTGTTCTTGAGGATTGTATGGCAATCCATGAATAAGTTGTACCTCCATTTGTAGACAAAAGGAGGCAAACATATGACCTGTGTAAGCTGGTCCATTGTCAGTCTTTAATTGTTGAGGTTTGCCCCCAGGCAGCCCAAGCTTCCAGGCAATAGGCAATGACTTTGCGTGCCTTTTCTCCAGTCAGAGGCATGGTGTGTATTACGCCTGAACAGGTGTCCACAGATACATGTACATACTTTATATTTCCAAACTCAGATATATGTGTCACATCCATTCACCAGATTTTTAGAGGGAGTAGACCCCGTGGATTTACTCCAATACTGGGTGGATGTTGATGAGTCACACATTGAGAGCAATCTAAAATCACTTGTCGAGCATCTGCTCGAGAGACATGAAATTTCTGTTGTAACGCTTTAACATTAACATGAAAAGTCTTGTGAAAAGTCCTCGCCTTCTCCAAGGTAGAACTCATGAATATACATTCCATCCTAGTCCACTGATCAACTATATCATTTCCTTCACTCAAGGGTCCTGGCAGACCTGTATGGGCTTTAACATGCTGGATGTAAAAACAGTTTCTTCTCTGCCAAATTAAATGTTGCAGTTGCTGAAACAAAAGTCAAACTGGACTGTAGCTTTTAATAGGTCCAGCTACTTCTAAAATTTTAAGGGCATTAGCAACATAAGCGGAATCTGATGTTAGATTAAATTCAAAAGGACAAACCTTAAAGTCTTCAACTACAATTTTCAACTCTACAATCTGAGGGGAGTCAGGTTGAAACTGATGCAGCTCAGGTTCTTCTTTATCTATCATATACATGCCACAGCCTGTCTTAGATCTGTCTATAAACACATTTGGGGCCATGGAAATAGGCTGTGATGATGTCATTTTAGGAAATATCACAGGACGCTCTTTAAAAAATCTCAACAATGGATGTTTGGGATAGTGGTTATCTATGGTGCCATGAAAACCTCATTGTAAAATGGCCCAATCATCTATCGTAGCACACAAAATCTTAACCTGATGGCTGGAATAAGGCAATATAATGGTGGTAGGGGCAGTCCCAAAATATTGTAAACACTGTTGAATCTCAGTCAGGGCTAAGGTTGCCACAGCAGTAGGATAATGCTCAAGAGATTTGGCTGAGGATATCTTGGGATAAATCCAAAACAGTGGCCCATTTTGCCATAACAGCCCTGTAGGCTGGTGATATGAAGGAAGAATGCACAAAACAATGTCTTGGCCCTTTTGAATCCTTTGTAGAAAGGCATCTTGTAATCTATTTTCCACCTTCTTCAATGCCTCTCGGGCCTCCTTTGTCAGATGCCTCGGAGAATGCAAAGCATAATCTCCATTAAAAACATTATATAAGGGTTTTAACTCATAATTTGGTAACTTCAAATAACATTTAATCCAATTTATATTGCCTAACAACTTTTGAAAATCATTCAGGATTCTTAAATTATCTTTTCTCAATTCTACCTTTTGTGGAATAATTTGCTTCTCACAAATTCGTGCTTCTAGATAATTGACAATTTTATCCTTCTGTACCTTTTCGGGGCTATAAACAATCCCTTCTTTTTAAGCAGTTTAACTAATTCCACATAGGCCTGGTCCAGCATTTGTTCACCCTTTGCAACCAACAATATGTGATCTATATAATGGATGGATCTTAAGGTAGGAAATTTCTTTCTTAATGGTGCAATTTTAAATTCTTAGAATGAAGCTGAGTATAGTGTTCATGGGAGATGGAAGCTGGGAGGGAGATGTACCATTTCCAATATCTGAGGCCTATGGTGTTGATCCTTAAAAAAAAATAGAAAAATCTGGATATAGCTCAAAACACACTCCCCATCAGCATCTTCTCTCCCCAGGCAGCCTGAGGCACTCATGTGTAGTAATTGTTTATAATTCCTGAGTAGAGGAGAAATAGAGTTATGTGTACCATATCCTTGCAGATTTTATTTCATTCACAAATCAAACAATTGTCTACAGAACCATTAAACAACGGGACATATATACTGTGGTTGGAATATAACAAATTTTTTCAAAGTGATTTAGAGCTGGTGGAAGGGCAGCTATAAGTGAGGCAGAAAAGGCTGGAAATTTACAGTGGGGAATGCCAACTTGGGGCCCGTTAACAGGTCTTGTCATGTCTGGGCCATTGGATAATAGGGAATGAGAAACACTGGGAGGTGAGATGGGAAAAGACATCCTAGTGGTCATTATTTGCTTCCCAGGCAGAAAGTCTATCAAGAACTCACTCAGTCTGCCAGATCTTCCATTCTGAACATATGCTGATGTTCACATAGGGAAACCACCAGATTTTCAAGAGAACTTCCATGTCTTACCCACCATATGGATATTTTCTTGTGATAATCCACCTAACTACTTACTTGGCATTTTCATCCAGTACGGTAAGAATTTCTTGAGGAAACAACCAGAACCTCCAATAGAGAGCATTGCTAGATGTTTTGCTAGTTCAGTGTTATTCTCCAATTTGTCTATGATACCTATGGGGTTATCATGAATCATTGCCCATTTCTTGTTCTTTGGATTAAAGCTAAAGAAATACTGTCCATCAGTGGTGAAATTCCAGTAGTCATCAACGGATTGTCCTTCTTTATACTGAATACCATGGTGACATGCAAGATGTGAGCACTAGCAAATGACACACAAACCATCACCTTCTATCCTCTATAGAAGTATCACCTCCTCCAAGGTCAAGGCTTTCTCCTTATGTTTTAGGGAACTGAATTCTTTCCTGCCTGCCTTGTCATTTCTTACCCATTGGGTAACAAGTACTTCCAGCCTGGACCAGTATTCAGCTCTTTCATGCAATACAACCACAGTCCCTTTCCCACTTGGGCTCTGTCCTTCCTGGATCTGATTAGCACCTTCTATCTTTGTGTCCTGTCCTATACTTACCCCTGTCTGGTCTGCCTCTTCTTCCATGGTAAATAGCTGGTTCCTCAACTCTTCTCCAATGCCTTTTAGTTTGGTACAAATCTACACATTCCTCAGGAGCATTTCCCTCCTCTTTTTTAAATGTGTCATTATTATACGGATGGAGAGGCACTCCATCCACTGAGCACTGTTCTTCAGACAAGGGCTCTCTAGGTGTGGAACGAGTCTTCACAATTAAGTTACAAATAAGAATGTGTGTATCTATGAGAGAAACATGCAGGAGAGGTACAAAGTGGGAGCAGGAAGCCATAGCAACCATAGCTCTGTGGCACCCAGAATCTGTCTAAAGGGCAAAAGAGCAGGAGAAGAAACCTCTGTTCCAGATGTCCACAAGCTTCAAGATCCTCATTTCTGTGCCATCCTTGACTATGCAAGGGGGTAGGACCCTCAAGTGCACACAGTGTCACCAGAGGATTTGTCTCAAAAGTACTTTTAGTAACTTTAATTAAGTGTGAGAAATAAAATAACAGATAGTATTTGTGTTCCTGGTACTGAAAAGCTACTGAACACACAGGGAAAGGAGGCATCATAGAACACCCGGCAAATTCAATATGGAGACTGGGAATTCAGGAAAAGTTTCCCGAAGTTTTGCTGTCAGTTGACATGGGAAGGGAACTTGTCACCTGTGAGCACAGTACTCATGCCATTGTGCCACTTCACACAACGATGTTGGGCATCAAATGCCAGATTCTCCCATGTTAAACTGGTGTGAGAGGTCTTTATGTCTCTGTGTTGCTTTTAATGGTTAATGTATAAAGAATTGCTTTTAGCCTATGGCAAGGGTGATGGGGAAGCTCAACCAAATCACATCTGGTTAGGGTGTGGCCGCCTGGAGCCCAGGTAGAAAAACCGGGAGATACAGGTGTATGCGTGTCTGCTCTTTCTCTCTGTATGGTGCCCACCGGACCTATTGGATTTCGGAACTCCCATTTTTATATTGTAAGTTTTCCCTCTTTAACCATTAATGTATTTCTGTTACTCTTGTGCTAACCTGGTTACTTATTGTAACATCCTAATTCGCCCGCACTTGGCACCTGAACGTGGGTCCACTACAGTTCCTGCTCCCTGCACAATTTGTGCATACCGCGGCTTGGCTTCTGCTCCACGTGCCCCATGTCGTTTTTGCATACAGCTACCGGGGACAGAGAATATCCCCTCGGCTTCCCTCAGTTCTGTGCCACTCGCCCAGCACTCCGCTCCTGGCATCACCGGACCCGGAGCACTTACAGGTGTGGGTGCCCAGTGCCCCTAGCCGAGCTGCAGGCTTTGGGTCCAGCCACACAAGGGCAGAACAGAACTAGGTGGGAAAAGCTAGGCTGTATGCTGGGAGAAAGAGGGCAGAATCGGAGAGAATCCATGGATCCTCCCTCTGATACAGACACTGGGAACATAACTCAGTAAGCCACTGCAATGGGATGATACACAGATTAATTGAGATGAGTTAGTTTAGGATATGAATTAGTCAGAAATACACTTAAGCTATTGGCCATACGGTATTGAAAATAATACAGTTTCTGTGTTTTTTTTTTTCTAGTAGTGCAGTCAGGAAATGAACTGGCAGTCTCTGCCAGCAGTGAGACATTATAAAGCTTGTTTTATTCAGTTCCTGGTGTCTGAGCAGAACATAGTATATGGAATAGTCAACTGGACTGTCAAAACATCAGTACTGGTGCCTGGCAAAATTTCTCAGTGTGTATGGACCTGGCTATGGAAGCATGAAGACTGGAATTCACTTCCCTGATTGCCAGTGGGACACCTGTTCCATGTCCTCAGCAGACTAACCCTACCAAGAACCAGAGTGAGACCCTAGTCTTCTCCTTATCTCCTTGGGGATGATATTTCCTCTTCACACACTTGTAAATGCAAATAATGACAGAGGAGACGATGACAGGGATGGCTTCTGCATTGATGGTAAAGTCTTTGTTACTGAGAAATTGGCTTGTAGATGTAAACTGGGTGGTGTTCATGGGAGATGAAAGCTGGAAGAAAAATCTGAATATAGCTCAAAACACACTCCCCATCAGCACCTTCATTCCCCAGGCAGCCTGGGGTCCGCATGTATAATAACTGTTTATAATTCCTGAGTAGAGGGAGGAGTAGAGCTGTGTTTCATTCACAAAGAAAACAAATGTCTGTGAAACCATCAATCAAAGGGACATATTTACTGTGGTTGGAATAAACAAATTCTTTCAAAGTGATTTGGGGCTGGTAGAAGGGCATCTATAAGTGAGGTAGAAAAGGTTGGAGGTTTGCAGTGATGCATGCAGACTTGGGGCCTAATAACAGGTCTTGTCGTGTCTGGACCTTTGGTTAATAGGAAGTGAGAAACCCTGGGAGGTGATATGGGAAGAGAGATCCTAGTCTTCACCACTTGTTTCCCAGGCAGAAAGACTACCCATAACTCACTCACTCAGTCGGCCAGATCTTCCATTATGAATGTATGCTGACATCTACATAGGGAAACCACCTGATTTTCAAGAGAACTGCCATGTCTTTCCCACCATAAGGATGTTTCTTGTGATAATCCACCTAACTACTTACTTGGCATTGTCATCCAGTGCAGTAAGAATTTCTTGAGGAAACAATAAGAATCACCAATGGTGAGCATTGCTAGATGTTGTGCTAGTTCGGTGTCATTCTCCCATTTGTCTGTGATACCTATGGAGTTATCACGAATCACTGCCCATTTCTTGTTCATTGGATTAAGGCTAAAGAAATATTGTCCATCAATGGTGAAATTCCAGTAGGCATCAATGGGTTGTGCTTCTTTACATTGAGATACCATGTTGATGAGGTGTGAGCACTAGCAAATGACACACAAGTCATCACCTTCTATCCTTTATAGAAGCATCACCTCCTGCAAGGTCAAGGCTTTCTCCATATGTTTTAGGGAACTGTATTCTTTCCTTCCTTGTCAGGGTCTGGTGCTAGCCCAGTCCATAAATTATTTCTCTCAACCAGACCCCAACACAAACTCTCTCTGGACTGGTGTGAAGGCGTAGGAATAAAGACACAACTCACATGGCTTTATTGGGAGGGAGATTCTCACGAGTCCCTCATGAAGTCCTGAGTTCACATCCTGAAGAATTCCTCTCATTTATTCGCCAAACAGCTTTTATACCAAAACAGAAACTGAGCAGGAAAAACATCAGCACTCTGTCTCCTAGGTAATCAGGTGAATGATGTTTTGTCACATCCGCATCTACCTGTCTATTGTGTATGCTAGTTGTCACATAGGCTTGAATTAGCATCTCTATCAGGCATCCTCCAAGTTACAAAGAAAGGAATAACAACATCCTGACCTTTTGTTAGGGAAGTGACAGCCTGTCTGCAGGCCTATGTGACCACCTCAGGTGGACCCTATGGCTTTAGAGCCTGGCTGCCATACCATATAAAAATATGGGCCTACATTGTCTGACTTGTCATTTTTTACCCAAGTACTTCCAGCCTGGCCCAGTATTCAGTTCTTTCATGCACATACAACCACTGCCCCCTTCTCATTTGGGTTCTGCCCTTCCTGGATCTGATTAGTAGCTTCTATCTTTGTCTCCTGTCCAGTACTTACCCCTGGTCAGGACTTCCTCTACTTGCATAGTAAGTAGCTGGTTCCTCAACACTTCTACAGTGTCTTTGAATTTTAGGTACAGATCTACACATTTCTTAGAAACATTTGCCTCCTTTTTTGTTGTTAATATCATACGGATAGAGAGGCTGTTCATCCACTGAGCACTATTCTTTAGACCAGGGCTCTCTAGGTGTGGAACAAGTCTTGACAATGAAGTTACAACTAAGATGTGTGTATCTGTGAGAGAAACATGCAGGAGAGGTACAAAGTGGGAAGAGAAAGCCATAAGAACCATGGTTCTGTGACACCCAGAATCCCTCTGAAAGGCAAAAGAGCAGGAGGAGAAGCCTCTGTTCTAGATATCCACCAGCTTCTGGATCTCATTTCAATGCCATTAGTGACTGTCTGACGATGGTAGGACCCCCAGATGCACACAATGTCATCGGGGGATTTATCTCACAAGTACTTTTAGTGACTTTAATCAAGTGTTTAGGAATAAAATATATCAGATAGCATTTGTGTTCCTGGGACTGAAAATCTACTGAACACACAGAGAGGCATCATAGAACACCTGGCAAATTCAATGTGGATCCTGGGAATTCAGGAAAAGCTTCCTGGAATTTTCCTGTGAATTGGCGTGGGAAGGGAACCTGTCACCTGTGAGCACAGTACTCATGCGTGTACCCACTGTGCCACTTCACACAACAATGTTGGGCATCAGATGCCAGATTCTCCACACCCTCAACTCATTCTCAAGAAGAGATCTCTGTTGTGACCTGCTTGAAACCCCAATCTCTCTGTTCTTCCTCAGACAGTTGTTTCCGAGAACACTTGTGGTCCCTGGTCTCCTAGACATTCACTAATGGCAACAGAAGACACAGTATACTACAACTGTTTTGTTCAGCAGACTACACAATCAAGTAGGCAAGACCTAGTGAGGCATGAGCACATATATTCTCTTGTGTATGTGAACCTGAAATCTAAGATAAGCAATCTTTTATTGCAACTTTTAACAAGTTTTCAATATCATTACACTAAAAAAATACAATGTGATATTAAAAATATACCTTTTCCTTTCTCCCTCTCTAAAACTTCTACTATGAGGTGGACTGCTGCAGGTTTTAGGACATCCTTTCCTGTCCCCTTCAACCAGCTTCCTCTTCCCTTCTTCTTTCTCCCTCTTCTGCCACCTGTTTCTTCTATCTCCATGTTTTTATCCACTCTACTTTCCCCTTCCTCCCACTCTTAAGGCTTGAATTTGTTCTTGAATGTCTAGGATTTTTTCTCACTCAGTACTCCCTTCCTTTAAAGGCCAAATTTTTCTTTACATTGAGAATTAGTATTTTAAAAATCAGAGATTCAATTATTATTTCTCTAGCTTCTGATTTGGTATCGTTTTATTTACTGCTGATGTCAATCTTTGTAAGAAATCTGTGAAGGTTTCTTTTGGACCTTCTATGACTTTAATAAGTGACTCAAACTTATTTCTTACTTCTTCAATTCTTTCCCAAGCATTCAATGCTGCTGCACAGCATAAAGCCAGAGTGTGAGCATCATGTAGAGATTGACTTTCTATAATAATGTAATCTCCTTCTCCAAGAAGTTGATCTTGGTAAATTTCCATACCTCCAGCTCTACTCTGTTGTTCCATGGTATTAGCCTCTTCTTTTCACCAGGTCCTCCATTGTAATTATGGGCCAGACTCCACAAGATGATCATGAATTTAACATCTGCTTCACAAATTGTGAATGCATGCCATATGAGACTATCACTTCCTCGAATCTCCTTAAATCTAACAACAGGAGCCCAATTAGCTCTTACAGAGCCTCAATCATTTGGTAATTCTTGTATGGTTACTGGATATATCACGGTTGTTTGTTTGGAAACCTTAGGCTGTTGCTCTCTAACCTCATAATGCAACCCTGAAACTGGATCTTCATAAACTTCTTCTATCTGCATTTTATTATTTCTATAACCTGTTTTATTAAGTTTTTCTAAGGCCTATATATTGGCAGTCAAACCAAACAACTATTTTTCCCAAACAACTTTTAAGTGATTAACCATGAGATATTAAAGCAAAAACAAGGATTATTAAAATGATAATTTACAGAATGTCAGTCCAGGTTAAGTTGACCATCTTTTCATTTAATTATCCCATTTTAAAATCATGCATTGTGTAATCATACAGAGACCTAATTTCGCTATTGTAATTGTGTTTCCAATCTTTTCATGTTGGAAAAACACTATCTTTTAACTAATTCCTCCTTTTCAGAATTCTCTGCTTTCTCACCAAATCTGCTAATGTTGATGATGAAGAGATAAGGTTCACTGCTGCTGCATAAAACAGTTTGAAAATTGACTGGATTTCATGTCAGCTGTCTAATTTGGCAGCAGCCCAAGAAAGCAGTTGAGGGAAAGTCCATCAGGAAAGAAAAAAAGAAATCCTTGGTGGAAGGGGAATGACTTTGACTCTCAGTAGCTCTGGCATATGAGGGGCCTGCACCTTCGTGAATTCATATCCCAAACATCTGGACACCGGAAGTAATATGAATTCTAATTAGTATTAATAATAAAAACGTAGAGTCAGATACAGGGGTTAATGCTGAAGATCAGAGAAGCAAAGTGACCAGCCACTAGAGAGTTCTTACCTCTACCAATGCTCAGACCAAAGGGGCGATCCTGTCCTTAGGTTGCATCCTCAAAGTGCTAAGACTGTCCCGGATTGCACTGCTCCTCAGACTATACTGAGCTCCTATCTCCTCCCGCCTTCTATTCCTTTCCCTACTCAGCCATGTCACTCTTTTCTCTACTTCCCTAGAGCTGGAATTAAAGGCCTGTGATCCCAAGTTCTGGGGTCAACTTTGTGGGAGCCCTATTTCTCTTTTAGACAGATTCAATCTCGTGTAGCCAAGGGTGGCCTTGAACTAACAGAGATCTGAAGAAGGATGCTTAAAAGAAATCCCACACTTGCTCAGAATTGAGAATAATAGACAGTTATTTATTTAGGAGTACTCTCACAAATCAGAATCGTCAGCTGGAATGGAGAATAGAAACTGAATCCAGAGCTGGAAAAGACAGCACTGCAAGCTTTACATTGGCATACATAGTATGAGTTCACTCCCCAGTGGGCAGGTAACTTGAAGGCTATGGGCTGTAGGATTTTCCTACAGCAGAGATCCCTCTGCCTCTGTCTTTCATCTCCTGGGATTAAAGGTGTGTGCCAATATTCCTTGATCTCTAGTGGCTTAGTTCTGCACTCTGATCTTCAGGCATGCATTATTTGTTAAACAAAATATCAATACACTCAACCACCCTTTAAAACCCCAAAAAGGTATATACTGATTTTGACAAGGCTTTTATAGATTGACAAAGAACAAAGAGAATATTACAATTACTTTACCACAAATGAAATATACATTGTCACAAAGCTTGAGAAATAAAATAAAATATCGACAAGACGATTCTTTGAAAAATTTTAGGTAAAATCATGCAAAAGAAATAGAGGTTAAAATAAAGCCACGTACAGATGAAAAATACACAGAGACTCTGGATACTGTATGTTATTATGTTCTTTCTGAATTGTTTGAATACTGAGGAAGGAGCAACAGCTGCTAAAATATATTTGTTTATAAATGTTGCTGAATTAATCCAAGATAGATATTTTTAAAATATCTTGACTTCAAAATTGAAGTCAAAAGGTATGCTACTTTGGAGAAGAGGATTTGCTTTTGTTTCCACAGGAAATGAAAGGCTGTGGATTCATTGTGAGTTAAGAAAAATCAGGTTTGATCAATGAAGATCACCTGAGAAATCACCCAGATGTCAGAGTTCTACATCCAGAACAGATTCAAGATACTGCCTGAGATGATCAAGCCTCACAGGATACTTCAGGCAGGACTTGATCATAATTCTAAATTTTCTTTAGGTCCCCAGAAGATTATCAGTGCCCCCAGTCAGCAGGAAGTAGCCTAGAAAACTACGCTCACATTCTCAAAAAATAGACTATGGATATTTTCCTTTTTTTAAAAAAAGAAAGAAAGAAGGGAAAGTAGTGTGGGAGAATGGTCTGTATTCTGTCAATTATATTTTAAATAAACACTGATTGGCCAGTAACCAGGCAGGAAGTATAGGGGGGTCAATGAGAACAAGAGAATTCTGGGAAGGAGGAAGCCCATTCCTCTGCAGTCCTGACCTGATCACAGAAGAAGCAAGATGTGAATGCCCCACTGAATAAGGCACTGAGCCACATATCTAACACAGATAAGAATAATGGACTAATAATGGGCTATATAAGTTATAAAAGTTAATAAGAAGCCTGAGCTAATGGGCCAATCAGTTTATAACAAATATAGACCTCAGGGTTATTTCTTTGGGACTTAACAATTGCAGGAATTGGGCAGGACAGAAACCCAGACAACAATGCAGCCATGCACACATTTGTAGAAACATGAACATCTGTAAACCAATCACAAGAAGAAAGTTCATAAACATCTGAGTAGAAAGATGGCATTTTAAAGATGCCAAGTCAGCAATCAGATGGCTTCCAGTAGTGAAAATAAAGAACAGACATTACCAGTGACTTCTAATAAACAACTGGTTCTAAATTTCTCTTTCCTAGAATTAGTTGTTACAGGTTTCTTTTAGTGATGCCTGAGATATCTGAATATGGCCAGTCTACTTAATGCCTCTACAGTTAACAAATTAATTAGGGAGAAATAGTACATCTTACATTAGTAATACTTCAGTAGCATCCCATAAGAGCTCAAAATCCAAGAATCAGTCAGGTGTGGTGCATATACCTTTAAGCACAATGCTGGGGATGTAGGGACAAATGGATCTCTGAGTTCCAGGACAGCCTGGTCTACAGAGTGAGTTTCATTCCATGTTGTGCTATATAGTTAGGTCCTACCTCAAAGAAATATCATTTTCAACAGTGAATTCTCCATACTTTAGGGTTCTTATGTTGTCACTGTGTGTATGTGTCATGTGTGTGTGAATGCTAGTGCATTTGTGCAAAGTACCCCTGTGCAGTCAGAGAAGACTAGTGTGAGTTCACATTACTTCCATTCCAGGTCTGGATGTGCAGAAGAACTTCTCTTAGCACAGTGGAGAGCAGCGCTGACCCAGATCTGCACCAGGAGGATGTGGATCCAGCAGCACCGTCTCTCAGGATCTTCTGCCTTTCACTGTCAGATTGTCACTGCAGGGACAGCCAGCCTGTAGGACTGAGCAGCTTCCAGGTTCTCTATCCCCAGTGTGCAAGGGCCAATTGCTGGACCTAGTGCATGTTACAGAAACTAACATATAAAAGTAATAATATCTTAAAATATTTTCTATTCATTTATGAAGTATTCCTTTGTATCATATATCCTTATATAAAAATAACAGGTACATTTCTTATTTTGTTCTATTAAAGGCTGCATAGTACAGGTTTGGTTATAATAAATATCTATTACAAAATCAATATTGTTAACAGAATTTAACTCCCAACCAAATACCTTAGAGAGGGAGGGGTCTTCCTAGTTTGTCTGACTTAAATACTGATATGATATACAGGATACTCCATTAAGGAGATCTGGTTACCCTGTTTCCTATGCTAGGAATGGGTACATAACCACAGTCTTTTCCGGATCTCTAGTTCAAGTAGTTCCATGTTAACGGTAAATCCCACCAGGGAGCACCATGGAAACAGTACAAGGTGATAAGAAAGGACCTAAGTGACTGCACAGAGTGAAACACCATGAAATGCTGTGTCCACAGCATCCTGATTCATCGGGTGGAGACTGATGGAAAGGGAGAGTGTCTGAACCAGATGAACCCTTATGACCTCTCTGGAGCATCTTCAACCTGTAGAAAGGAAACACGCCTTTTGAAGGGTCTGAGGAGAGCCTGGGTCAGTTCTCCTGGGTGCCCTGTACCAGTCATCACCACCCACAGCCATCCTCACTAATGGTCATTTAGTTCCCTCCTCCATCACCCCTGGGCTCTCCATCCTGGATCCCCTACTGTCTTCCTCCTTCTTTCCCATGTCCCAGAGCCCCAGTCCCTGCTGCAGACCTGGGAGTTCAGAATAAAGTGGTGATGACCAGCTCTGCTTCCTGACTCAGGACCTGATGGGAGGGGCTAGAGGAGTAGGGGGGAACTCTATCCAGCCTTCTTCTCAATAATTTCTCAGCCTTGGCATGACACATGACACATACAGGTATGGATGTGACTCTCCCTGCTCCTTGTTTATCTGCACAGCCTAGATTGAAGAGGTCAACCCCATCAGCAGCTCAGTTTCTCCTGTCTCCATGGGGACACTGCCCCAGGGCTTCTGGAGGCTACTGCTTCTGCTTGATTCAGTTCTATTTAGTATGTTTGAATGTGAGCCTGCATGTCTATATGTGCACTGTGTGAATACCTGGGATCTGTGAAGAAGAAGAAAGGGTAGGTTCTCCTGGACCTAGAGTTGTATAGTCATGAACTACCTTGTGGGTTCTGTAAATAGAACTCCGGTCTGATGTATGATTAGCAAGTGTTTTTTTGCCACTGTGCCATCTCTTTCTTTATATCTTCTTTATCTTTGTCTTTAGAATGGAATGCTCTTCCCTCCACACCCTAACTGGAACTAGCATGTTCTTCAGTGTTCCTGCTGTGTGAACATCTGCATCATGGAACCCTCCTGATTTGGAACCTGCTCTGATCAGACACTTTGCTGTGTTCCCTCCTCATTCACAACTGGTCTGTGACATGATCCCTGTCCTGTGAAGACTGAGCATGCACAAGTTATTACTAGCAGGTGACATGGACACCAGATCTCTTGCTTCCTTTCTCAATAAGATGCTACAGTTGAGGGACATGAGCAGGCCCTCAGGAATGGCTTCTTCCTTACTCCTCACCCACCTGTTTCTTACCCCACTCCCAACATTGCCCTCAGTACCTGTCAATGTAAGTCTTCTCCTTAGAGAAGATTCAGGAGCAAGCACATGAGAATTACCAGCAGGACAGAGATGTTATGCTTGATGGCCATGGACGAAGGCTGAACCACATCTGGAACAACAGTTGTCAAGGCTGAAGTGGAAGCACAGTGGAGTCTTTAACCAGATCTCAAAACTTTAGCTTCTTTTTGCTCAGGCAATTCAGCAGCACACAGAATTTTATCCCTATGGCTATTCAACAATGGTTTAGGTGGGTCCTGATTAGAAAGGGAGGGGATAATGTCCCCTGAGCTCAAAGACTCATGGAACTATGGAAGGGGAAGCAGGATTAGCAGGATTATGATGGGCCTCATCTTTCCTCTGGCAAGAGAGAAGCTCACCTGTGAAGATGGTGCCAGGGAAGAAGAAAGATCAAGTGAGATGAAAAGCAACAGTGAGTCTAGAATGGGGGAAAGGACAGGAAACACAAGGATGCTCAGACTGTAATGGCCAGCTAGAAGCAAAGTAGAGAACATTTAATGAGATAGGAGGAGAGGGTGAGAAATGAAAGGAATGATGGAAAAAAATGGCCATTAACTCAAGAACTCATAGTGATTAAATTATTAAACACACACACACACACACACACACACACACACGTCTCATGTGCAAAGAACTTCTTCCCCTTTTTTGTCAGTTACCTGTAGGCTCCAGCTTTTCTCCCCAGTGCAACTTCAACTCTTTAAGACAGGACCTGCAGTCTCCCTGTGAGGTCATTTTTAAGAAGCTTGGTACATACTTGTTTTCCTCTAACATCTGTTTCATACAGCTGGATCCAGGACCAATTTTTGTCCATTCTCCAGTTTTTGAGTCAGCATGCAACATTTTGAGGTAGAAGTCCCAGGATCCATTGAAATGTCCATCTACTTCATACCAACAACACATCTTGACCTGCAGATCTGTGTCCATTGGAAAGAGATCAGCCTCTGCCCTTGATAAATTCTGTTTGACTACCCAGGATCCTGCCTTCCCATCCCCTGACCTTGCTCTACCCTCCACATGTTAGCCTTGTTGCTGGACCACTTAGGTGGGAGGGACCACCAGTGATTCATTTTTTTTTTTATCCACAAAAACAATGAATGTTCCTAACCTGTCAAAAATCAGGATTTTTTTCCTTCAGGAAGCCATCTAATATGTTCTTTTATTTAGTTTGTAGTAATGGAAATTGAACCTAGGCATCACGCATGCTGGGCAATTACTCTATCACTGAGCTATATCCCCATTCCTATGGGGTTATTTGAAACTTACCTCTGATTGCAGGAGTCTTCAGATTCATGTGAAGTGCTACTTTTTTGAACAAGTCAGCTCCATCTTTCAGAGCATCACCCTGCTTTTCACAGAACTGTGTAGCATTCAACCTGTTCCCCAGAGCACCAACAGGATGGCAGTTGTTGTTAGTGTCGTAGGAAAGAAAAGTCTCTTCATTCAGTTGGCATTGGACATTGTGCCACCATAATCCAGACCCTGACTTGCCAATAGTGAAGCTGTAGCAAAGAGAAACAGCATCTGTGAAGGAAATATACAGTGAGGTTAGGAATGTGGAGCAGGGGCTCAGGGACAGTCTTTGCCTGTGGAACAAGAAAGTCTCTTTGAATAATGTCATTTTAAAAAAAGAAAGAGAGGAAGAACTAAAGGAAAAATTAAGTCTTGAACATCTTTGCTGATTCGCTCAGCTGTTGGTTCAATCCAGCCTAGACTCACCTAAGAAGGGAGTGTGTATTGAGGGACTGTTTATACTGTTAATGATGTAGGAATGGCCAAACACTGTGGGCATTACCATTCCCTGGGCAGGGGGTCTCTGGCTGGATAAGAAATCTAGCTAAGCAGGAGCTAGTGATCCAGACAGCATCCTCCATGGTTCTTGCTGTGCCTCTCTGGCTGTGAAGTGAGATCCTTACTCATAGATAATGCTGTGTGGAATAGCACATGGGACTGTCTCTGAGTATCTGCCCAGACCTCCCTCAGTGACAGACTATGACTTAGAAGTAGTATCTGTAGTGATATTTTATTTGTGTTTTAATAAGTCAAGTTTGCCTAAAGATCAGAAAATAAAGCTAACCACATTTCGTAGTCATACAGTCCAAGAAGCGGTGGCACACACCTTCAATCTCAACAGCTACAATAGTTAGCCACAGTGACTGGGCAGTGGTGGTGGATGTTTTTAATTTCAACACTAGAGAGGAATATAAGACGGGAGGAGACAAGAGCTAAGGGTCTAAGTCTGTTGTGAGTCTACAATTACACTGAGAACAGGATTGCCCAGCCTTCATGCGTGCTCTCTAGTGGCTTGGCTGCTTTGATTTTCTGATCCTCAGCTTGGACCCCAATATTTTTCTCTGGGTTTTTATTATTTGGACAAACAGACCCTGCTGAGATGAGCTGACTATGATGTCTAAAGCTTGCTATGGTTTAAAACCTGTTTGCTTTAGAACTAAGATACAGACTACACATTTGAGTGTTCTCAATTTCTGGGACACAGACATATTTTAAATAAAATATTGAGCCTAAAAATTAAAATGTAAGTTTTCCCCTAAAAAAAGACTCAAAATAAAAAATGACTAAACCCCCACTTCTCTTAAGAAGGGGACAGACTAAGGGCTTAACAGCTGCTCAGAGACTGAAAGTGGTATTTGATAGCAGCAAATGTTATTATACTCTTACTGGTAATGACCTGATATTCACAACTGCATATAAGATGATAAAAAATTGGTATTGACCAATGGTACTAAAAACAGCAGTACTGACCAAAAAATTAAAAAAAAAAAGTTGGTACTGACCAACAATATAAAATTATGATACAAAAAAGACAATTAAAGAGTCAGTATTGACCGATGATACAAAAAATTATGATTTTGACTTGTTGTTATTGGCAATTACTAAAAAGAGGTTGTGACACTGTAAATGTTGGGAGTTGATACATATGCTGAAAATTTTAGATCTAAATGGTGCTCTAAACCGTGGAAGAAACATTTTCAACTCAGGTGATTCTCTTCTCCTTTAAATAGGAGATTATAGCCTTTAAAAGCATAATTATTCATAAAGTATTATGATTTTCTCCTGACAAAAAGGTATGGCTATGATACACAGGACCTAAATGTATATTTCTCTCCACTAATCTCTTTTCTTTACAGAGATCAAGAGTCAATGACAGGTTTAAAGCTTCTTCTCCCCAGATGCCTAAGACAGAATCTTGCATACATCAATGCCTGTTCCAAAGATGGAAAAATTTGGGTAAAGGAAAATGACTTTGCTAAGCCAGGCATGATATATCTGTCCTGTTACAGAAACACAGGGATTATTAAAATTAATAAGAGAAAGTGGAGTGTAGGCCCATATTTCATATAAAATACTTGTAGCCAGGCTCTTTGGCCGTGCTTAATTTCCTAGACAGTTATAATCCTGCCTAACAGGCTGGCTACCTATCAAAGGTCAGGATATGTGGCTCCTCCTCTTTTGTTAATATATAGATTGCCTGGGCAGAGTTGTTGATTCCAAGCTGATGACTTAAGTTACAGGTGTTTTGGTAGTCCTGTGTCTCCCCAAAAGAAAATATTAATGAGTTTCCACCTTGGATTACCTGGGGAATAAAAGGTGTTTAAATAATAAACTCGGACAGATCTTCAAAAATGGATAAAACCTGAGATGCCCTTCCAATAGTACTGTGTAAACTGTGTTTCATTATTTCTCGCAGCTCCATACCGGTCAAGTTAAAAAAAATAGTTTCCATGTTGGGTCCACAGACCCTGGCACTCAATAGAAGATTTTTCCATAGGCAACGTTAAATATCCCCACCCTGTGCCAATATTTTATATGGGAGTCATTGGAAATGATACATAATCAATTTCTAATTGTTTACCAATACATGGATAGCATTTTGCTCTCTGATTTGAATGTAGATACTTTAGAAAGAATGAAAAGGCAAAGAAAATGTTACCTTCTTGGTATTTACAAATGTTCCCTGAAAAATACACACAGGAGAATTCTATTAGGTATCTAGGCTATAAACTAGGTTTACAAGAATTTAGACCCCATAAGGTGCCAGTTTGGAGAGACTGTTTGCAGACTGTTAATGACTTTCAATGATTGCTAGGAGATATTTTCCATCTATGACCCACTATTGGGATAGACCTCATGAACTGACTAATCTGGTCAAAACCTTGATAGTGAAAAAGACTTGAATAGTACCAGGAAATAATCAGCTGAAGCTGAGAGAGAATTGCCTTAGTAGAAGAGAAATTACAAAAGGCAGATGTGGATCATGTGGATTCAAAACTTAACTGAATTCTGTTCGCATTCACCTCTAAACATCCCCCTACATGAATATTAATGAGTTTGAGTTTTTATCAGTTTTCTGTAGTGAACCATGAACTCATCGAACAGCAATCTTTGAAGTTTCCAATACGAAAATAGGGCCTTTCAACAATGATTCCTCCAGGACTATGATAACACCACTAAGCTGAAAGACATCACCTAAGATTGGCTTTGGACTCCAAATGCTCAGAACAATTTAGAGGTGGCTAGCTGGGATGATCCAACCTTACAGACCACTGTAGCCAGGACTTGAGACAAGCCTTGCACTTTCCCATTACACAGAGGCTGGACAAAAAATGGTAAAGCTACCTCTCCCAGGATGTAACAGTTAACATAAATTTTCTTTTCAGTATCCTCTAAAGATACTGTCACCCCCAGACAGCAGTAAGTAAATTTAGGAACATAGTGCCCACATTTCCAAGAGGTAGGTTGGGTGGTTTTTGGTCTTTCATTGGGTTATGGATATTTGTCATTATTTAGGGGGATTGGTAAGAACTTGTTATTGGTAATGGTCAAGAAAAAAGCTTTAAAAAAGGAGGTTAAAGTTAGAGTTCTTGTTTTGAAAAAAAAAAAGTTGAATCTAGGTATGATAGGACAAAAGGGTAGATTATTGAATCTCCTCTGAAAAGGAAAAAGGAAGGATATATGTGTGTGTGTATGTGTGTGTGTGTGTGTATGCATGATTCAACAATCTCCCCCTTTAATTTTTAATGTACTTATTATATATAATAGGATACATATTATGTACTTATGTATTAAATATAAGTCAATGATCTCCCTTTTATCTTATTACATATATATCATAATATGTATGATATAGATAATAAAAATGAGATTATTAAATCTACTTTTAAGGAGCAACTGTTAGTTTTACATTAGAATGGACTTTTGTACATTGATATAAATTTAAGATTAATTTTGTTAGAACATACTATACATACCTTTCTACTTTTGTTCAAGTATTTCATTGATACAACTCATGTAATAATATAATGCAAATTTATAGTCATTGAAAGTTATCATTACCAACTATTTAGGATAGTTAGGAAATGCAGATTAGAAATTAAGTCACCTATTACAAATACACTTGTAATCATATTGTGTATGATTCCAAGGTTAAACTGAGATATACTTTAAATAGACAGGTCATCTTCAAACACTTCAAAGATCTACAGAATATGGTATTCAAGAGATTTTAATAACATAAGTTTTTTTTTTTTAAATGACAGTGAGACAAGTCTGCCACTCGCAGCACCAATCTACTTTAGAGAAGATAGTGGGTATCAAAGAAACTACACATGGAGTTTACTTTTTGTGGCAAAAGTAAGACACTGGGCAAGAAAACTCTACTGCTGCAAGTATTCTGTGCTAACAGGACAAGCAGGACACAGAAAAGAACAACTGCCAAAACTTGTCAAGACAAGGCAGGACAGTCAAAAACCCTACTTCACAGAAAAGTCTTTCAAATATTCTAGGCTGTTAGGCTGAAGATGGATGTCCCAGTGATGCAGAAGAACTTTAAGTGGCAGTCCAGGCATTTAGCTGCTTTTGTCATCTCTCACAATTTTTGGAAGCTGCTTACTTGTACTTCCTCTATACTTAGTTAATATTATCTCCTTCTGGGATCTCTGAGGGAGGTGAAGACTAGATAGTTATGGTTATAGTTATAAATTATAATTTTTCTTGTTTTTTTAAAATTAATTATAACCTTCTTTTATATTTTAGACAAAACGGGGTTTAATAAATAAAGTTTGTTTAAAGATCAGAGTACAAAACTAGCCACACTAGTGAGCCATAGAGGCCAGGTGGTACTGGTGCACACCTTTAATCCCAGCACTAGAGAGGGTTATAAGACAGGAGGAGACTGGAGCTCAGGGATTCCACAGTCAGTCTGCAGTGACACTGAGGACAGGATTATCCAGCAAGGTAGAGGAAAGAACTCTCTAGTGGTTGGTTGCTTTGCTTTTCTGATCTTCAGCTTGAAACCCAATATATGTCTCTAGGATCTTATTATTGTGCTACAGAAGTCAAATAAATCAGTTTCTCCCTTACATTGCTTTTGGTAGAGTGCTTATTACAGAAATAGAATGATATTAGAACAAAACACTGGCAGATCCCTGGGTATAATGTAGTGATTCAGAGATGGCTTCCTGGACCTGGTCAGAGGATCCCCACACTATGGGACAAAGAAAATCTAGGCTGGTTAAATCTGGCAGTAAAAGAGTGGGGATCAAAAATCTCAGAGAAGTTCATGTGCCAGAGTGGATAGAACAGCAAACATTTTTAGGGGAGGTGTGCAGAGTCCATGCTGTCTGTGGATGCTGGAGCATCCCTGCTGAGAAGCACAGTGAGAAGGACCAGGGAGAAGGGCACCAGCATGGCTGGAAGCCCCGAAATGATGATGATAATGGCTCAAGCCTAGGGGTGGTGTTAGGAAACTGTATTTCTAACTTGGAAACCCAGCAGCATGGTACAGAAAAGTTCCATAAGGTAGAATGGTCAGGAGGCAGTAATATCAAGCGCAGTGGTCCATTGATAAGTAGGAGGGACCCACCTTGAAGACTAACTGCTTAAGGGGTCATGACTAACAGAACAGAAAAATCTTAAATATAGGAAATGTTTAGCCAATCTAGATGTGGCTGGATATAAATAAATAAACACACAAAAAAGATGATGAAGAAACTAAAAGCTGCCATATCATAAAACCCCAACTCCTGTGTATATTGTTTAAATTGGGCTAGAGAGATGGTAGAGTGGTTAAGAGTAGTTTTTATTGCAGAAAATTCAGTTTTGAGTCTTAGCAATCACTAAGAATCAAGTGATTCTTAAGTGAAATAAGATCACTTAAGGGAAATAAGTCACTGGGGGAGGGGATTGGCTTCAAAACTCATTCCCATTTCTTCATATCTGGACTTTGCTTGACATTTAAGATAAGCATGGTAATGCATGGCTCTGGTCCCAGTACTCTGGAGACAGAGTAAGGCAGATGGTTATAAGTTTGAGTCCATCCAGTTCTCCACAGTGAGTTCTAAGACAGACAAAAGTATAAAGTGAGGCCTTGTCTCAAAAACCCAAACCAAACTAAAAAAATAAAAAAGTATGCTCTACACTTCCTGTGCCAGCCAGCATGCACCCCAGTTTTCATGCCTCTCTGCTGTGCGGTGATGGACTCTTGACTCTCTGAAATTCTAAGATCCCAAGCCCTTCCTTCTGTGTGTGACCATGGCCTTGGTGTTTACCACAGAACAGGAAAATGATTAATACAGCTACTATATCAATTCTGAAGTCTTCACAGGACAGACGGTCTCTGTCACACCTGCTCTACTCTTGGAGCTTGAAAGCAGCAGAGACGACAAATGCATGGAGAGCAGGGCTGGACCTGCCTCTAGTGTCCTCTGTCCAGGACGGTCTGTCAGTCTGAGGTGTCAGTCCCAGGAAATCTTCCTGGGTGGAGTTCATGGCTGTGTCTAATTGGAGAATTGGTTTGCTTGGGCAGAAGTCAGTCTGCCCCACTGTAGAGGGAAAATACACCCCACTTCCTTGTAATTCCTGGCATGGTTCTGGGCCCTGGGAAAGAGTGGTCTGTGGCCCTGGGCTATCAGAAGACCCATCAGGCCCCAGGCAGACATCATGAGGTGAGCTCTTTCCCACTAGGTTATTAGGTGGACAGATAACAGTCAGATAAAACGTCCAGAAGAGAGACATCGCTGCAGGGATACAACAGACCACTTGTGTGTTCAAAACTGCCTAGCAGGGTGAGACAGATCTCTGGTCTGACAGAACATCTCCAGTTCCCCAGATGACTGTGGAACTCTTACCTCATCCAGAGGAAGAGACTGAGGTTAGCTCTCAAGGAAGCTGCCACCTCTCCCACAGCAAGCACCTGGGGCTTCAAGGAGTGTTCTCTATGGTCATGGAATCTAAGGAGTGCATTGGACAGCAAAGGAGAGATTGAGAGGTCCTAAAGTCAGGACCTCTTCGTGTCATTTCTAGATATCCCAGACATCACAGGGAGCATAGAGCCCTCTGCTGTCTGGGCAGGAGGCAGCTTTGGCAGTGCATTTGATGACGCCCTGTGGGGACCGGCACCAGTACTGGGACACGGATATGCCCTAATCTGGGGTCAGAAAGACAGAGGACAAAGCTGCTGTCTCATTCATCAGCTTGTTTCCTTCTGCTGCTGTCACACTGAATGCAGACCTGAATATTTGATGTGGGACAGATATAGTGAGGGTTGCCAGGTAGAAAATATTTAGTGCCTGCCATTTACAGAGAAAACAAACAAACAAACAAACAAAAACCTGTCCTTCCTAAATGAACATCATTATCTGATGCCATCTCCCCAGGAGGTAGATTATGGGGGCCCAAGAGCAAGGACAGAGGCTTTTCAAACCCACTATTCAGGACCATTGCCAGAGTCCTTAGTGGAAAAGGTATATGAGGCACTGCTTAGCTGAGAGAAGCACCCATCGCCACCTGGTGGAAGAGAAGGAAGAACACTTTCAGGCTGAAGAGAACTTTCCATATCTGAAAGGGTGCCTAGGGATAGCAAAGGAGAGTTGAAACTGAGTTCGGTGGGATAAATCTGCGATTCCAGAATTTGGAAGACAAAAAGAGAGAGAGAGAGAGAGAGAGAGAGAGAGAGAGAGAGAGAGAGAGAGAGAGAGAGAGAGAGAGAGAGAGAGAGAGAGAGAGAGGATTACTGCAGATTCTATAGCCTGTGCTTTCATGTGAAATTCTGTCTTAAAACAAGAGAAAGCGAAGTAAAAGTACGAACGTGTATAGTTGTGGCTGCCTTGTCCTTGGAAACATCTATTACGATCTTCCGAGAATAGCGTGGGAAGGTGGGAAAGAAAGCTCAAACACAAATGGGTCCCGGCAAGGTGGAGGGCTTGAGAGGAATCCCCGGGAAGGCAGTCTTCAGAGCAGAGACTGCCTTAGGTCCAGGGGAGCTGTCTGAGATCGCCTCCCGGAGGGCTCCACACTGGCCACTGGGCTTAAGCTTCAGTGAGTGGTGCTGAGGGCTTCACTAGCAACTCCCCTTTGCTACTCTGTGCTCCTCATTCATGGCAACCCCTTCCGGCCCTGGCTCTGCAGCAGTGACTTTCCCCTAACTTTGTCAATCCAACGAAGAGAAAGCCTGAGGGACACTGTGACGACCAGGGCGCCCAGACTTAATTCCCAGTGATAGCGAAGAGAGAGAAGCCCAGGAGCTTCCCTGAGGAAACTTTGATCTCCCTGCTCCACGCACCTTCCTCCACGCCTCCTTAATGCTCCCCTCCCCCACTCCCATTCATTTAAGTCCCGGTAACTCACCAGGCTGCACAGAAGATCCCAGACGGCTAAGTAGAACGAAAAGGCACAGAATTAGGGAACGATTGCGTCCAGTGACTGCAGCCTTTGCCATGGTTCCTCCTGAGGCCCGGCACGCGACTGGTGTGACTGGAGCTGCGGACAGAATGGGGAGTCCTCAGTACCGCCCCGCAGATGACCTCACGAAGAGATTCGCGAAAGACTGGGCACCTGGACTGAGAATTCAGTCCTTCCTGTGCTCTAGCCATGCCGGTTCCTAGTCCTCATCTTTTCCTAGATCTCTTCTGGGTTTCATCAGGACCCTGTGGCTGGTTCTCCCTCCCAGTAGATCGGGGTACCCATTGCACACAGGCGAACGGAGCGTGCATGTGAATGGAGAGGCGAGGACACTGTGGTCCTGGGCTCCCACTCCTGCTGTCCCTTCACCTCACTCACCCGCAGCTGCACCCTCAGGGACCTTGGGCAACAGAATCAGGAAAAACAGAGACCGAATAAAATCGTGCTTTCAGAAAGTCGTCCCTACAGCTGGTTCTCTGACAAAAGTTATACCTGTATTTACCCGCCCCTGTCCTGCGGTGAGTTTCCACGCCCACAGCGATGGAAGGGCCCTGAATGTTTGTTTTTGGAGTTTCCCCTGCTTCTCTAGATCCACACTCTCACTGTCTCCCTCTAGACCAGCTCTCTGGGTTCCCTGGAACCTCCAGCCTCTTCTTCCTCACTTCCTCTTTCTCAAGTTTCTCCTCCATTCCGGACTTATTCTGGCCCCCACCCCCACCCCAGTCCCTTCCCCATCACCCCCTCAGGGTCTTGGCACCCTCAAGTTCCTGTGCCCCTGCTTGTCACGGTGGCCCCTCCCCCAGCCCCTCTACTCACTCTCCCTTCCCCCTCCATTTCCTTCCTTTCATTCTCTCCCTGTTGGAGACAGCAGCTGTCTTGTGAGGAAGGAAGTCTGAGCTTTCCTCCTTACCTCTGTAACACTGGCACCTAAGACCTTCAGGGCAGTTCTGCAACTAAAATCTCCCAATTAAAAGCAGCTTCTGGGGTCTGGAGAGAGAACTCAGGGGGTGAGAGCACCAGCTGCTCTTTGGGGACCCAGGATGGATCCCCAGCATCCACACAGCAGCTCACAGCCTGGGGAACTGAGATTCCAGGGGATTCCATGTAGGCTCCTGGTCTCCATGGGTGCTGCACACACATGGGCCAGAGAAACACACATGGATAAAGCACTCATACACATGAGATAAAAATGATTTTTCCCATGTTTTAGAAGAGGGTTTTACATAGGAAAAGTCCAACTTTCCTATGGTAGAAAAAATTTGAATTGCCTGTCAATTTTTTTTTTTCTTTTGCAGGTGAACCCTATGCTCCTATGCTGGTAAAGGTGTGTGTGTAGTAGGTGCTATACATACAGGATTGACCTTGGGTGTGGGTTCACAGATTCCATCTATCTTATCCATCTTACTTTAGGACACAATGTCTTTCGCTGGCCTTAGCTCTCTGAGTTGGCTATGGTGTCTGGTCAGTGAATCCCAGAAAGCTCACCTCTCTCCAGACCTGTGTCTAAAATAGCTTTGAATTCGTTCTGCATCCCAGCATCTAAAAGTTAGTTATCTAATGGGGAGTAAGTGCAGGGAGAAACCAAAAAATAAAAGAAAGTGCAGGAGATGGGAGAGAAGGTATAAGGCAGAGATGAAGAAGGACGGCAGAACATGAATATATGAGAAGGGAATGGGAGTTACTGGGAGAGGAGGGCACAGTAGGGCAGGGTGAGGGAGGCTGTAGTGGTGTCTATAGTGCAGTGTGTGTTTCTCATGTCAGTGCTGCCTCCATGCTGTGTTTACTCTATAGAAGGCACTGTCAGTTAAAACACAGAGGAAAAAACTGTAAGAGACAGTGATCAATGTTGTTGGCCTGACTGGCTTAGCAGATGTGGAGAATGGTTGAGTTGCTCTGTGTCTGTGGGAGTGTTTCCAGAGGAGAGTGAATCACAGCAAAACCCTCCATCAGTGGGGTGACCCAGCCCAGGTCACTCACCACAAAGAGGAAGTGTCTCTATTACTGCTACCACCACAGGTGTTCTTTAGTGACAAGGCCATGGCTCTAAGTCAGCAGTTGCCAGCTTTTCCTGTCAGATTGCCAGTGCTGAGGCATCCAGCCTGCTGGACTGAGCAGTACTGAGTTCTCTGCCTCTCCATTGTACCCAGGGCAATCTGTCAGCCCAAGGTGTCACTCTAGGAAACGGCTTCCGAGTGGAGTTCATGGCAGTGTCTAATTGGAAAAGCACCTTGTTTGGGTAGAAGCCAGACTGACCCACCTGCAGCAGGGAAAATACACTCCATTTCATTGTGTCTCCTGACATGGTCCTGGGCCCTGGCATAGAGCAGCCTGTGATCCTGGGCTATCAGAAGGTCCAACAGGCCTCAGGAAGACATGATAAGGTGAGTTCTTTCCCACTAGGTTGTTATGTGAACAGATCACAGTCATATAAAATGTCCAGAAGTGAGACATATCCAGAAGGGACATGGTGGTCATACATGTTGAGAGTTGCCTAGCAGGGAGAGACAAGGAGTCTTGTCTGACAGAACATCTCCAGTTTCCCTGATGGTTGTAGGAATCTTATCCTAGAAGAAGTGAAGGATGTTTCTCCTCTCCCTCAGCCAGCATCTCTGACTCAGGAGCGTCCTCATTCCCAGGTTCTACAGAGCACAATGAGCAAAAACACGAGGAACTCCCATATCCTCTCCTGCTGACCCAGGAGGCACAGCAGCACAGGACCATTCCTGGTTGTTTAGCACACAGCTTTGGCATCACTTGCAGAGAGTGCTCAGAGGAATGGGTACCAATATTGGGACACAGGATGCTACCTGATCTGGGGTCAGATGAGTACAAAGGCCAAATGTGGTCTCCTGTTGTCCCCTAATCTCTTGAGCTGCTTTCACTCTGAAGCTGGGATAGTGTTTGATGTAGATAAGGAGTGGCTTGCCAAACTGTAAATATTATTATGTGCTCTGTAGATAAAAGCTGTGTGATGCCTGCTGAAATGAACCCCATTATCTGCTACTGTCTGCCCAAGAGTTAGCCTGGGGGGTGGGGAGCTGGAAGGCGAAAGCAGAAGCTTGCTTGTGTCCCACATAGCACCACTAGGAGCATCGTATGTGCTTAAACTTTGTCCAGTATCTCCTACTTTAGGTTCTATGGGTGAGAGTGCATGGATTTCTTGGGTGTGTCCTCAGGCAGGGGCATGCAGTGCCAGCTGATTGAGGAGGTGATAATCACATTCCTGGGAGGGGGGGTTGGGGGAAGGGAAGATAAGGATGATGAACTGGGTGCTGGTTCAGTATATGAAGTAGTCAGTGAAGTTGTGTGTGGTGACCTCTGCCCTCAGCTCTGAGAAGGCTGATGGAGGGAAGTGGTGCAAGCTGGCAACCTGGCTTATACAGTGGGAAAAAAAATGAGGAGGAGAAGGAAACTGGGGTGGTGTGACTCCTGTTCCTGGAAACATCTATGGGTTTAGAGATTCAGTGACTTCTGTTTGAGCCGCAGTGAACTTCTGTTTCCTCTACTGCGGTCTCGCCATCCTGTTGTATTTGTTCTGAAACTTCTCAGCTTTTCTGAGCCTCTGAGAGAAAGACTGAAGGGTGAGGTAGAGAGCAAACCCCAGGGTCTGGACTGTACACTCATCCAGAAGGAGCCTGAGGGGATGGGGGATGGGGGTGGAAACCCAGGATCATCAACTCAAATAGGAGCATACTTCCTCCCTGATGCTGTGGCCCTCTGTCCCCTCAAGTCCTGTTGTTGAATCCCTCAAACTCATGGGAGCTTGAGCCAGTGGGAGCAGAACCAGGATGCAATTAATGAGCTTGGTCACTGTGGCCTAGGCCATGGGTTCCTTTCTCTAAACCCAGCCTCAGATGTGAAGGGCACTGTAATAGACGCCAGCTTCCTTTCGATGACATTTATGAAAATTTCAGAATCAGGGCTGTGATCTCAGGCAGTTTGGGGTTTGTCTGTCACACCCCTTCTCTTTTTTCTTAGAGGTTTTGTGGTTACATCAGCTTCCAGAAGAGTCTTCAGGAAGCTCAAGTCCTTTCTCTGACACAGACCATGACCCTCAGGCAGAAGTTGAGCAACCTGGGCTCCAGGGTTCTGGTATCCCCAGACCTCTCACTCCATGGAGTCCCTTCCCACACAAATCCACTGTGGCATTGGAGAACCAAGGCAGCTGAAGCTAACACAGACAAGAATAATGGGCTAATATAAGATGTAAGAAAGAGTTAATAAGAAGGCTGAACTAATAGGCAAATCAGTTTATAATTAATGTTGACCTCTGTGTATTTACTTGGGGCTAAATGGCTATGGGACCATGTGGGACAGATACCCTAATCAACATCCCGATACTCTATTCTCTCCTCCAACACATCCTTACCCTCTCTTGACTTCGGGCAGAGTGTGGTACTTGCTCCTGGCCTATTCTTTATCTTACCTTCATCCCTGTCTTGATCTCCTGCCTAGGGCCTTACCCTGTTAACTCTCTCCTCTTTCTCAAACCTCTGCTCCACCACACCTCCCAGTGCCTTTGGTTCCTTCTGCCCCTCCCTGTTCCCTTGCTACACTCTCTACTCCAACCCCAACAACACCTTTCTCAGCATCTAATGTGATGATGATGATCATGTGGTTTTCCACTTCTGTTTGTTAATACGGTAGATTACATTGATAGAATTTTGAGTGTTGAACTATCTTTGCATCTCTGAGATGAAGCCTACTTAGCCAGGGTGGATTATTATTTTTTATGTGTTCTTGGATTCAGCTTGCCAATATTTTATTGAGTATTTTTGTGTCAATATTCATGAGGGAGATTGGTCTGTAATTTTTCTTTGTTGTATTTTAGTGTGGTTTGGGTATCAGGGTAATTGTGGCCTCATAAAAAAGAATTTGGCAATGTTCCTTCTATTTCTATTGTGTGAAACAATTTAAGGAGTGTTGGCATTAGTTCTTCTTTGAAGTTCTGATAGGATTCTGTGCTGAAACCAACTGTCCCTGGGCTTTTGTTGTTGTTGGGAGGTTTTTAATGACTGCTTCTATTTCCTTAGGGGTTATAAGTCTATTTAAATTGTCTGTCTGTTATTGATTTAATTTTGATATGTGGTACCTCTCAAGAAAATTGTCTGTTTCTTTCACCAGCTGTTTTTGTGAAAGCAGGAACAGTAAATTATGAAGGTAATTTAAAGAAAGCATCCCTGACTTCCAAACATGTACCAATTAAAAATAACAATAATGATAATAATATCATGTGATGATGATGAATGTCTGAGAAAGAATTATGTATATATAGGTGAAGGCTAACGTCACAAAAAATTCCCACGCAAGTTCAGAATTATGAATAATAAAGGGTTGTTTATTTAGGGGAGACCTACAGATCACTGTCCTAGACAACAGTCCTCTGCATGAATAGGAACAGCGTCTAACAGCCTGATGTCAGAGCCAGAAGCAAGAGAGATAGAACAGGCTTTACAGCTGCATTTATAACATAAGAGACCATGCCCAAGTGTGCTGGTATCTTAGATACTATTGGCTGAAGGAGTAGAATGTGCTCCCATAGCACCCCCTTTTGTTTAAATAAGAGAGTTCCAAACCCAATACAAAACTATATACACTAGGAACAGTTATCAAGTATAAGAATAGAATTGAAACCAACATAAACAATATTAGGCAAGCAACGTATATAAAAATGTTTTAGTAAACAGTCTATCCAAAGGAGTCTAAATCTTTTATTGGAAATGACTTGGCTATATAATAAGAACTTGGTAACTATGACTATCTAATCTTCAACCCCTTCCAAGGCTTGAGATGGGAGATAATATTACTTGAGTAATAAGGAAGTGCAATCAATCATGTTCCAAAGTGAGCAATATATGATATAGAAAATTAGCTGTCTGAGCAATCACCCAAAGTCCCATTTGCAATGTTGAAGCAACCACGTTTGGCAATGGCCAAATAGTGTAACTGACAGACCATTTTCAGAGGCGGGAAATTTTTCAGAACTGTCTTACCCTGTCTTGGCAAGATTTGACAGTCTTTTTCCTTATGTCCTGCTTATCTATTTCCAGATACCATGTACTTGGTCAGTGGATGAGGTATGGGCAATTCCTTGCCCAAAGGCCAATTCTGCTAAGAAGAAAACAAACTCTGAGTGGAGTGCTTTCAGCGCTCAACACTCTTGTGGAAATAAATAGGTACTGTCAGGAGCAATCATGTCTCGTGTCAACAGAATCCTAACTTATTTAAATGCCATATTCTACAGATCCTTGATGTGGTTGAAGATTACCTATCTAGACAGAATACTATCTCTACGTATCTAAATATCTAGACAGAATACAATCTCTATGTATCTAAAGAATGTAATTGATCTGACTGTGTGTACACCAAACATAAATAATTATTAACCTATATAACTTAAAGACTAAATCTTCATGTCAAGTATTAAATAATCTGTAAACAAATGTGCAACAAATGAGGACAATGACCTCAAAATGTAAACAATGTATAAGTATCTTGATCAGAGGTAGAATTAATACATAATGCAATATGAAAATATACCCTAAAAGTTGTATCAATATACAAAATGTCCTAAACATAGGTAGAAGCATGCATATATACAATTTGACAGAATATCTTTGCATAGGTGTACAAATATTGAAAACAGAAATAACAAATATAATTTGAACTTGTATCAATATACAAAAAATTATACCAATGTAAATTACCCATGAATAATAGCTCACTGTATTCACTCTATTACCCACTATTATTATCCCTTTTTTTTTTAAAAGACAAACATAGTTTTCACCCCAACCCTCTACCTAATACAAGTAATAATCAACAACCCTTAAATGATGTTCCCAACCCTGAGTACAAACTTTTCTGGGATAGGGGGTGTCATCCTCTAGAATTGCTTCCCACCGTCATAGGATGATGTTTTCTTAATGGGATCCTGCAAAAATAAAGTTACAATTAAGTTTTAAAGTTACTGTCTAATATAGTTAAAAATGATTTCCCAACAGTTGATTCGGTTTTTTTTTTCAAAGTTCTTATTTGGAATTGGTGTGCCATTTCAGCAGCTGGTAGCAAAATAATCCCATCTTATAGTAGCGCTATCAGCATCATGAAGTCATTTCATCCAGGTGGAGTTGTTGCTGTGGGCCCATCTTACTACTGGAAACCTCAAAGATTACTGTAGGAAAAGCATCTGTAGGGAAATCTATCGTTCATCATGAAAAATTTTAACATTATTCATAGAGACATACATTCAATAAAGATACGATATAGACAGAATTGACATGGAGAAACTTAAGTTTTTCCTAAAGTCTTCCTTAAGTCCCAATCCAGATGGCTCCTGAAATGAGACAGAAACTCTGAATGTATCTTTTAATAACAAGCTTGGATTTAGAGTCGTACAAATCTGTTGTCCACCTCCAAAACCACAGAATACAGTTATATGTATGTTTAAATGTATGTGTATCCATCTTAATATATGGAACCTCATAATCCATATTCATTTTTCTAGATGATCCTTTAGTGGATAGTTATTCTTACTTCTATCAGCATTCAAACACCCAGGGTCCCTTGAATCTTTGAAGATGTGTATATTCCTGTAAAGATAAGAACAGTACCCTGTCCTTACACTATACGCTTTCCTTAGCACCTGGTTGTCACCATTGTGGATGAGCTGTCATTTCGCTTTTTCAAGAGGTTTCTCATTTTCTTTTTTTTTCCAAGTTTATTAAATTATAATAGTTTCCATTTCCGCCCCTCCTCCCAAAACCCTCCCACTTCCCCCACTCACTCTCCTCCTCCCTCTCCATCCCTAAGAGTAGTCAGGGTTTCCTGCCCTGTGGGAAGTTCAAGTTCCTCCCCTCTCCCTCCAGGTCCAGGAAAGTGAGTATCCAAACAGACTGGATCCCAAAAATCCAGTATATGCAGAGGAAACAAGTCCCAGTGTCATTGTCAATGGCTTTTCAGAAAGACTTCTGGCCAGCCACATCCAGAGAATCCGGCCACATTCAGAGAATCTGGTTAGATCATGTGCTCGTTCAGTTCCAGTCCAGCTGGCCTTGGTGAACTCTCATTAGATCAGTCCCCTTGTATCAGTGGGTGATGGCACCCATCGCAGTCCTGATTTCTTTTTTCATTTTCTTCATCCTTCTGCTCCTCATTTGGACCGTGGAGGGCTCAGTCCAGTGCTCCAATATGGGTCTCCGTCTGTATCGCCATCCAACGTCGGATGAAGGTTTCCTCTGCTCTTGCCTTCTTTGTTCACGTTCTCCTTCCTTCTGCCTCTCTTTGGACCTAGGGAGCTAGGTCCAGTGTTCCGACGTGGGTCTCCGCCTCCATCGCCAGATGAGGGTTCTATGGTGATATGCAAAATGTTCATCAGTATGGTTGTGGGCCAAGGCCGGTTCAGGCACCCTCTCCTCTGTCCAGAGAACAATCTGGGGATCTCTCCTTGGACCTGGGATCCCCTTTATACTCAAGTCTCTTGTAAACCCTAAAATGACTCCCTTAGTTGAGGTATATACTTCCCTGATCCCATATCTATCCATTCTCCCTCCCCCCCATCCCAGTCCCACGATCTTTCCCCATTCCTCCCCTACTCCCTTCTCTCTAACCCTCTCCCGTTCCCACATCCCCCCACCCCCCCATGCACCCGAGGTTACCTGGCACTCTTGTCTATTTCCAATCTCCAGGAGGATAGCTACATGATTTTCATCAGGTTCACCTTCTTATTTAGCTTCTCTAGGATCACGAATAACAGGCTCAAAGACCTTTAATTATGGTTAGAATCCACTTATGAGTGAATACATACCATATTCCTCTTTTTGGGTCTGGCTTACCTCACTCAGTAAAGCGTTTTCTATGTCCATCCATTTGCATGCAAAATTCAAGATGTCATTGTTTTTTACCGCTGAGTAAAACTCTAATGTATATAGGTTTCACACCTTTTTTAACCATTCTTCTATTGAGGGGCACCTAGGTTGTTTCCAGGTTCTGGCTATTACAAATAGTGCTGCTATGAACATAGTTGAACAAATGCTTTTGTAGTATGTTAGGACATCTCTTGGGTATATTCCCAAGAGTGGAATTGCTGGGTTCTGAGGGAGGTTGACTCCCAGTTTCTTGACAAACCGCCACACTGATTTCCACAGTGGCTGCACAAGTTTGCATTCCCACCAACAATGGATGAGTGTTCCCCTCATTCCACATCCTCTCCAGCATAGGCTATCATTGGTGTTTTTGAGTTTGGCTATTCTGACAGGTGTAAGATGATATCTCAAAGTTGTTTTGATTTGCATTTCCCTGATCGCTAAGGAGGTTGAGCATGACCTTAAGTGCTTTTTAGCCATTCGAAGTTCATCTGTTGTGAATTCTCTGTTCAGTTCAGTACCCTATTTTTTAATTGCGTTAATTAGAGTTTTAGTGTCTAGTTTCTTGAGCTGTTTGTATATTTTGGAGATCAGACCTTTGTCTGTTGAGGGGTTTGTGAAGATCTTCTCCCAGTCAGAAGGTAGCCTTTTTGTCTTACTGACAGTGTCCTTTGTTTTACAGAAGCTTCTCAGTTTCAGTAGGTCCCATTTATTTATTATTTCTCTTATTGTCTGCACTCCTGGGGTTCTGCTTAGGAAGTGGTCTCCTGTGCCTATGTCTTGTAGACTACTTCCTACTTTCTCTTCTATCAGGTTCAAAGTGGTTGGATTAATGTTGATGTCTTTAATCCATTTGGACCTGAGTTTTGTGCATGGTGATAGATATGGATCTATTTTCATTCTTCTAAGGTTGACATCCAGTTATGCCAGCACCATTTGTTAAAGATGCTATCCTTCTTCCATTGTATAGCTTTAGCTCCCTTGTCAAAAATCAGGTGTTCATACATTTGTGGGTTAATACCCGGGTATTCTATTCGATTCCATAGGTCTACTTCTCTGTTGTTATGCCAATACCAAGCTGTTTTCAATACTATTGCTCTGTAATAGAGTTTGAAGTCAGGGATGGTAATGCCTCTAGAAGTTCCTTTATTGTATAAGATTGTTTTGGCTCTCCTGGGTTTTTTGTTTTTCCATAAAAACTTGATTATTGTTCTCTCCAGGTCTGTGAAGAATTTCGCTGGGATTTTGATGGGAATAGAATTGAATCTATAGATTGCTTTTGGTAGAATTGCCATTTTTACTATGTTGATTCTCCCAATCCAAGAGCAGGGGAGGTCTTTCCATTTTCTGGTATCCTCCTCAATTTCTTTCTTCAAGGACTTAAAGTTCTTATCAGATAGGTCTTTCACTTCCTTGGTTAGAGTTACCCCAAGATACTTTATGCTATTTGTGGCTATCATGAAAGGTGATGTTTCTCTGATTTCCCTCTCTGCTTCTTTATCCTTTGTGTATAGGAGGGCTACTGATTTTTTGGAGTTGATCTTGTATCCTGCCACATTACTAAAGGTATTTATCAACTGTAGGAGTTCTTTGGTAGAGTTTTTGGGGTCGCTTATGTACACTATCATATCGTCACAAATAACGAAAGTTTAACTTCATCCTTTCCAATTCATATCCCCTTGATCTTTTTATGTTGTCTTATTGCTATTGCTAGAACTTCAAGCACTATATTGAAGAGGTATGGTGAAAGTGGGCAGCCTTGTCGTGTTTCTGATTTTAGTGGAAAGACTTTGAGTTTCTCTCCATTCAATTTGATGTTAGCTGATGGCTTGCTGTATATTGCTTTTATTATATTTAGGTATGGTCCTTGTATCCCCAGTCTCTCCAACACCTTTATCATAAATGGGTGTTGAATTTTGTCAGATGCTTTTTCAGCATCCAGTGAAATGATCATATGGTTTTTTTTCTTTCAGTTTATTTATATGATGGATTACATTGATAGATTTGCATATGTTGAATCAGCCCTGCATCTCTGGGATGAAGCCCACTTGATCATAATGGAAAATTTTTCTAATGTATTCTTGGATTCGGTTTGCCAGTATTTTATTGAGTATTTTTGTGTCAATGTTCATGAGTGAGATTGGTCTGTAATTCTCTTTCTTGGTTGTGTCTTTGTGTGGTTTTGGTATCAGGGTAACTGTAGCCTCATAAAAAGAGTTTGGCAATGATTCTTCTGTTTCTATATTGTGAAATACATTAAGGAGTATAGGTATTAGCTCTTCCTGGAAGTTCTGGTAGAATTCTGCATTGAAATCATCTGGTCCTGGGCTTTTTTTGGTAGGGAGATTTTTAATAACAGCTTCTAATTCTTCACGACTGACAGGTCTGTTTAGATTGTTCACCTTGTCTTGGTTCAACTTTGGTATATGGTACTTATCTAAAAAAATGTCCATTTCTTGTATATTTTCCAACTTTGTGGCATATAAATTTTCGTAGTAAGATCTAATGATTCTCTGAATTTCCTCTGTGTCAGTGGGTATGTCCCCCTTTTCATTTCTGATCTTATTAATTTGCATGTTCTCTTCCTGCTGTTTGATTAATTTGGATAGGGGCTTGTCGATCTTGTTGATTTTCTCCAAGAACCAGCTTTTTGATTCATTGATTCTTTGGATTGTTTTCTGTGTTTCTATTTTGTTGATTTCAGCCCTCAGTTTGATTATTTCCAGTCTTCTACTCCTCCTGGGTGAATCAGCTTCTTTTTTTTCTAGAGCTTTCAAGTGTGCTGTTAAGTCTCCAATGTGTGCTTTCTCCGTTTTCTTTAATTGGGCACTTAGTGCTATGAACTTTCCTCTTAGCACTGCTTTCATAGTGTTCCATAGGTTTGAGTATGTTGTGTCTTTATTTTCATTAAATTCAAGGAAGACTTTAATTTCTTTCTTAATTTCTTCCTTGACCCAGGGGTGATTCAGTAGTTGATTGTTCAACTTCCATGAATTTGTTGGCTTCCTGGGGGTAGCACTGTTGTTGAATTCTAACTTTAATCCATGGTGGTCTGACAAGACACAGGCGGTTACTAATACTTTTTTGTATCTGTGGAAGTTTGCTTTGTTACCGAGTATGTGGTCAATCTTCGAGAAGGTTCCATGAGCTGCAGAGAAGAAGGTATATTCTTTCCTATTTGGGTGGAACGTTCTATAGATGTCTGTTAAGTCCATTTGATTCAATACCTCCAATAATTCTCTTATTTCGCTGTTAGGTTTCTGTCTGATTGACCTGTCCATTGGTGAGAGAGGAGTGTTGAAGTCACCTACTATTAGTGTCTGTGGTTTGATGACTGCCTTGAGTTCTAGAAGTGTTTCTTTTACATAAGTAGGAGGCTTTATATTAGGGGCATAGATATTCAGGATTGAGACTTCCTCCTGATGAATTGTTCCTGTTATGAGTATAAAATGTCCATCTCCATCTCTTCTGATTGATTTTAGTTTGAAGTCAATTTTGTTGGCAATTAGAATGGCCACACCTGCTTATTTCTTAGGTTCGTTTGCTTGTAAAACCTTTTCCTAGCCCTTTACTCTGAGTAGATGTCTGTCTTTGTGGTTGAGGTGTGTTTCTTGTAAACAGCAGAATGTTGGATCCTGTTTTCATATCCAATCTCTTAGTCTGTGCCTTTTTATAGGTGAATTGAGTCCATTAATATTAAGTGATATTAATGACCAGTGGTTGTTGACTCCGGTTATTATTATTTTTTGTTTATTTGTTTAATAGAGTTTGTATGTGTCCCTTTTTTGAGTTAAGCTTGTGAAGGGTCGCTAGATGTCTGAGTTATTGTAGGCAGTGTTGGCAATGTTGGATTCCTTGGGTTGTGATTTTCCTTCTATTACTTTCAGTAAAGCTGGGTTTGTGGCTACGAATTGCTTAAATTTGTTCTTATCCTGGAATATTTTGTTTTCTCCATTGATAGTGAACGATAGCTTGGCTGGGTATAGTAGTCTGGGTTTGCATCCATGCTCTCTTAGTTTCTGCAGTACCTCTATCCAGGACCTTCTGGCTTTCATGGTTTCCATAGAGAAGTCCTGTGTAAGTCTGAGAGGTTTACCTTTATAAGTTACTTGCCCTTTTTCCTTTGTAGCTGTTAATATTCTTTCTTTAATCTGTATGTTTTGTGTTTTGATTATTATATTGCGAGAGGATTTTTTTTTTGATCAAGTCTATTCTGTGTTCTGTATGCTTCTTGAACATTCATAGGAATATCATTCTTTAGGTTGGGAAAGTTTTCTTCTATAATTTTGTTGAATATATTTTCTGGTCCTTTGATCTGCAGTTCTTCTCCTTCTTCAATCCCTATTATTCTTAGATTTGGTTTTTTTATTGTATCCCAGATTTCTTGAATGTTTTGTGATGAGAATTTATTGGATTTGCTGTTTTCTTTGATCAGAGCATTTATTTTCTCTATAGTATTTTCAGACTCTGAGATTCGTTCTTCCATCTCTTGTATCCTATTGGTTATGCTTGATTCTGTAGTCTCTGTTCGTTTACCTAGTTTTTCCATATCCAGCGGCCCTCGTTTTGTGTTTTCTTCATTGACTCCATTTCAGTTTTCAATTCTTGAACTGTTTCCATTACCTGTTTGATTGTTTTTCCTTGGTTTCCCAGTGTATCATTCATGGATTTACTCATTTCTTCGAACTTTTTGTTATATTTCTCATCCATTTCATTACTCATTTCTTCAATCTTTTTGTTGTACTTCTCATCCAGTTCTTTAAGGGAGTTATTCATATCCTGTTTAAGGGACTCTATTGCTTTCCTAATGGCATTTTTTTCTGCTTCTTCTGAATTAAGAGGTTCAAAACCTTCTATTGTAGGGTCATTGGGATCTGGTGTTTTCATGTTGGTTTTTAGATTGTTGGAGGAGTTCTTGCCTTGGCGTCTTCCCATCTCTTCCTTCAAATGCTCTCTATTGGATCTTTTGGTACCAGGTCAGGTTCCCTTGTTGGGCAGGGACTTCACTGACAGAAGGCCTACCTTTCCTCAGGCAGTCTATTGAAACACAGGCACTCCCTCCTGCTGGGTTGCACTCACAGCCCAGGCCCAGCATGCAAGGGAGTTGCTCTAGGGAGATCTTGTGACCCCAGAGGGGAGGGGGGAAGAAAGGAAGGTGTACCTGGATAAAGGCTAGGACAGGATTTGGGAGAGCTCTGCAGGGAGGAGCCGCCTCTGCCTGGTGACCAGAAAGTCGAGGGGGGCGGGGAAAGTCTGAATTCCTCCTATCCAAATCCCTCGGGCCAGTAGCAAACTCACCCCTCCTCCAATGGATGTCTGCTAGAAGATCACTCTCTCTTGCTGGCCAGGAGTGTGACTGAGCTGAGACAGCGCTTGCCTGTCCTCAGGCAGGCTCTCAAAGCAAAGGAACTGCCCCTGCCGGCCTGAGCCCACAGCCCAGGCCCAGCGTGCAAGGGAGCAGCTCTGGGGAGATCTTGTGGCCCCAGAGGGGAGGGGAGAAGAGAGGTTTCTCATTTTCAAAGTGAATCTTTATTAATTTTGATGGCATCCATAGTTATTTTTTTCTCATGTGGAAATAAGAATGAAACCCCTTTCCCAAAGAAGCACATCTCCTGGTTACCATTGTGAAGTCAACACATATTTGAAATATACTGGCTGATTCAACTCAGAAGATTTTTCCATTATCCAATGCTTATCTGCTGCTGCTGTTCCTTCTCATTAGCGTTAAAAAAATTCAAGGTTAATAAAGCATCATGCAATCTATTTATGGGGGTATTTTCCATTCCTTTCTGTTTGTTTATAAAATTCTTTATAGTATGATTTGATCTTTCTTTAACTGATGTACTGTAGGATTATTTGGTATACCTGTAATGTGCTTTGTATTATAATAGGCAAAAAACTGCTTCATTTTCTTAGATACATTTGCCGGACCACTGTCTGTCTTTATTTGTGCAGGAATTCTTATGATGGACATAACGTCTAATAAATGGAAGATAACTGAATGAGCCTTTTCCAAGCTCGAGGCCATTGATCATTGAAAACCTGAGTATGTGTCTATGGTGTGGTACACTTATTTTAATTTACCAAATTCTGCAGAGTGGAACACATCCATCTGTCATATCTTTTTCCTTTGAGTATCCTTTGGGTTACTGCCTGTAGATAATGGTGTTTGATTATAGAAAGAGCAAGTAGGGCATCTCTTTATAATCTATTTAACTTGTTGCCATGTAATAGAAAACTCCTTAAACCTTTACTATTGACATGATATATTGTATGAAATTCTGAGGTCTGCAACATGCTTCCAATCAATAATTGATCAACTTCTGCATTACCTTGTGCTGGAGGACCTGGCAGACTCATATGGGATTAAATGTGTGTTATGTATAAGGACCAAGCCTATTTCTGATTATGTCTTGCAACTGGATGAATAATGAAGTCAATTCCATATCATCTGCTATAAAATCAGCAGTTTCAATATGCAAGCCAACTATTTCTGCATATTGTGAATCAGTAACTATATTGAAAAGTTCTTTAAAATCCCTTAGTATAATAAAAATACCATATAATTCCACCTTCTGAACAGAATTATAAGGGCTTTGTTTCACCTTAACTTAACTCTTCTGATTTGTAACCTTTCTTCCCAGATTTATTTGCACTAGGATAAAATGTATGGGCTCCGGTTATTGGTGCTTCACATACAATTTGGGGAAGAATCCAAGAAGTT
Source organism: Myodes glareolus (assembly GCF_982192425.1). Lineage (NCBI taxonomy): Eukaryota > Metazoa > Chordata > Mammalia > Rodentia > Cricetidae > Myodes > Myodes glareolus. The sequence continues at coordinate 127,209,116 of NC_142026.1, forward strand.
CTCTTTATAAGGTTAAGTCTATTGCATTTGGGATAGCTGTTATTAATTTCTCCCAAAAATTAGCACAAGCTCTTTGCCACATTTCATTGTCTTCCCATAACTATTTTATTTCATCAGTAGTAAAAAGCACTGTAATCTCTGCTGATTGACAAAGTCTCAATTTACCTTTTATAATTAATTCAGTGACTTTTTCCACATAAGTTTTTAATTTTATACTTGGTTTATATGGTAAAAAGATTCATTCTAAGATGGTATCATCCCTCTGCATTACAATTCGTGTAGGAGAAACTCTGGAAGGCAATATGCTTAGAATACAATTAAGATTTAGATTCACCCTATCCACATATGCCTCTGGTAATTTTTCTTCAACAATCATCAATTCCTTTTCCACTTCAACTGTTAATTCTCTGGACTATTTAAGTCCTTATCACCATATAAAGTTTTATTCAAGTGAACTGTAGGTCGGTGTTATCCCAACAACTGGTTGTAGCCTGGAAACATCTCCCAATAATCTTTGAAAGCCATTAAGAGTCCATAACCAGTATCCCATAATTTTTGCCTTTTGTGTTCTAATTTTCTGTAAACCTATTCTGTAACCTAGGCAATTAACAGAATCTCTTCTCTGAATCTTTTCAGGAGCAATTTGTAATCCCAATTTAAGCAAAACTCTCTTTACTTCTTCAAAATCCTTTCAAAAGTATCTGTATTTGAATCAAATAAGAAAATGTCATCCATGTAATGGTACACTATAGACTTAGGAAATTGCTTACTATTATTTCCAATGGCTGGCTGACAAAGTATTGGCATAGGGTGGGGCTATTGTGCATTCCCTGTGGGAGGATGGTCCATTGATATCTACTAGTAGGCTGCGAATTGTTATAAATAGGCACTGTGAAGGCAAACTTATCTTTATCCTTTTCTTATACAGGTATAGTGAAGAAACGATTCCTTAAATCGATAACTGTAAGAGGCCATTCCTTTGGCAACAGAAAAGGTAGAGGAACTCCAGATTGTACAGGGCCCATATGTTGAATAACCTTGCTGATAGCTCTAAGATCTGTCACCATTCTCCATTTTCCAGATTTCTTTTTAACAACAAATACAGGAGAATTCCAAGGGCTGGTAGATTCTTCAATATGTTGAACATCTAGTTGCTTTTGTACCAGCTGTTTTAAAGCCTGCAGCTTTTCTTCAGCTAGAAGCCACTGTTTAACCCATATTGGTTTCTCAGTTTACCATTTAAAGGCAGGCCCACTAACACATCTAAAGATTTATTAATTGCTTTGTGTTCTTGTACAGCCTGAATGGCTAGTGACTGTCATCTATAATATTTTCTAATATTTCCCCCAGAAACATAAATTTTGGGGGGGCACTTCAGGAATGTTAATCTGGGTATTCCATCACTGAGGCAGGTCACAACCCCACAAATTCACTGCAATATTAGCTACATATGGCCTGAGTCTTCCTCTCTGTCCTTCTGGCCCTAGGCATTCAACCCATCTTGTGCTTTATTTTTCCTGAGATAGGATTCCAGTTCCTAGGAACTGAATATCTACCCTTTGAAGAGACCAACTCGGATGCCAAGATTCTGGAGTAATAATACTTATATCTGCACTTATGTCTAGTAAGCCTTAAATAAAAATCCCATTTATACAAAATCTTAGTTTTTATCTTTGATCATTTATATAAGTCTGCTAGAATATATGTTTCCTATGTCCTACTGGAGTTTTTGTCTCATCCTTCACATTTATTCCATCATTCAGACCAGTATTGTTTTTTAACAGTAGGCATTTTTAATTTTCCTGGATTTTTAATTTTCCTGGTGAGACACATTTTCCACAGTAACTGGGAATGACTGGTCTATATTCATCATGGCTGCCTGCAACCTTAATGGTATCAGTTTGCCTTGTTTATCCTTCATTGATCTACATTCATTGGTCCAATGTCAGCCTTTGTCATACTTCCTACATATACCTGAAGGCTGAGTTCTACTATTCCTGTCATTCCCAGAAGAGACATTATTCCTAGGAATACCTTATCTACAATACCTTTTCAGATATCACATTCTACCACAATTAAAACATTTGGTATTTTGATGTATTCTCTTACCATTGGAAATTGCTTCTCCTACCCACGCTTCAGTAACATAGTCAAGTGTCTTGACATTCGTTGTATACAAGACCCATTCCTCCATGAGTGCTGATCTGATCTTTAAAGGCCCAAGGAGCTTTTTGCGTTCAAGGTTGGCATTCTCATAAGCCAAAGATTCAATTATTATATATCTAGCTTCTAGGTCAGTTACCCCTCTTTGAACAGCCCTAGTTAGTTTTTGTAAAAAGTCACTCAAAGGTTCTCTCTGAACCTGTTTAATCATAAGATATGATTCAACTCTGTTTCCTAGTTCCTGAATTCTGTCCCAAGAATTTAAATCTGCTGTGCTACATAGGGACAAGGTGTGTTCATCATAAAGAGCTCTTTAGTGTACTGAAAGTACATCTGGACTGAGTAAAGTGTGAATCTGTGTCCTTCTGGTCACCCTGCTGTGAGGCAGCAGCACATCACAACTTCTAGGCATTTCTCCTGCTTCTTCTGTGACATTAACAGGCTCAAACTATGAAACCTATACCAGAGAAACAGACTTTAGAGGCTGAATTGTGGGAACGGGGATGATGTGGCACTCTTGAACTTCACTGAGGCTGAGAGTGACAAATGGGCTCTGGGAGAGGGGTGTGATCAACCAAGGAGGTCCTAATCTGAACTTGGAGTGGCCCTTTACATTTCTGTCTCTAAATAGATATACCTTACTTCATCCTTACTGTGAAAGAGTCTAGGGCATGCTAATTCATGTTCCACTTCATCTCATTCTTAAATATGGAAACTTAGAGGGAATCCCACACTAACTTAGAATTAAAAATAATAGATGGTTATTTATTTAGGGGTAGAATCCAAAACAAGAAACCTCTCCTGGAATGGAGAACAGAAACCACATCCCACAGCCAGAAAAGAGGCTGGTTTTATATCGGCTTTACATGCCTTACATCGGCATAAATAGTATAAGAGGCCACATCCCAGTTAGTGGGTAACTACTGGCTGTAGAATTTCCTACAGCACATTCTTGTGGTATTTGGGGAGTTAGCAGAGTTGACTGTGGTTTCTGCCCATTAGTGACAAACACAGAAAAAGTAGTGTGGTCACATAGATAATTAAATCCCACTCAACTGTCAATAATACATCCTCTTAAATAAAAATCACCACCACTACAATTACATCTAGCATGAAGGGATCTATGGGAGGCTGCACGTAGTGGGCAGCCCTAACTGACTGTGAGCAAATATTTCTCACAAACTATTCAAAATTGCTTAGTAAATACAAGGCAAGTGTCTCTCTCCAAGGAGCATGACAGGAGGTCACACATGTAAGGCTTTAGGAAGCTTGTTTAATTCAGTTGTTGGCTACTTTTGGTGTCTGAGCTGAAGTTATGCATTGGGCTACAGACAGACTATCAACAGACTTCAATTTGGGTACTGGAAATATGGCTCAGTTGGTAAGAGAACCTGCTATGCAGGCATGGGAACCTGATTTCAATTCCCAAAGTCCAGGCAAAAGCTGGTTGTGGATTGGAGTGCCTGTAATTTCAGGGATACAGGAGGTACAATCAGGAGGATCAATAGGCCCAGCTCCAGGTCAGTAAGAAACCTTGTCGCATGGGCAGTAGGGTAGATTTCTTTTGTCATCTCTATTGTGTATGTGGGGGCATACAAAATACACACATGCATATAACACACAAATACAATAAACCTAAAGTAGTCAGACTGCAATCAAAGATTGCTCTTACAATTTCTGTTTCTCCTGGTGTAGGGCATACACAGCAGGTAATAGATACCTTCTATGACATTAAGAAACATAATGTCATTCTCAGAAAGCAAAGAGATATTAAGCAGCATCTTGAGGGAACCTTTTCTTAGATTATGAGGAGGCAACACCCCATTCCAGTTTTCCTTGGGTCTTATTTGTATCCTTGTTTGCTGAATTCTGTGTCATTTCAGGGAAATGTTACCATTTTAAACCTCCTGTGATTACATACTTATGCTCACACTCCTGACCTCCTGTACTTCAACAATAGTCATCACCTACATTACTGTGGAGTGTGGGTTCAAGGACAAGAAGAGTCAATCATTATTCAAGTGGAGAAAGAGGTTTTGTGGTGTACAGTGGCTTGGGTGTGTCCATTTGATCCACTCTCCTACATCCTTACCAGACTAATACTACCAAGGACAGGAGTGATAGCCCAGGCTGTTCCTTACTTTCTTAGGTACCAACTTGGGTACCAAAGATCTCTATAATTATGCCAAAATAAACACTAGAAAATTGAATCCCACAATGATATGCAAGGCAATACATGGAGACTGGGTGGTAGAAGAAGAATGTGGGGTGGCAGATGGAAGTTGGGTAGTATTTAGGGTCTTTGATGTTGAGCCTATAAAAACATTAGGAAATGTGGGAATTACAGCTCTGAGTTACATTTCCCTGCCCCCATTTGAGATGATTATCTGCAAAGAAAACATAATAACTTCCCTCTGTTCCTGGAGTTGGAAAAGTAAGTTTGAGTGCATGTGATCATTCCTTGATCCCTGCTGGGGTCAGGTGACAGCCCCCTGCTCTTTTGGTGCCATGGTATAAAAGCTAGCCCCAGCAGAACAATAAAGAAGCTGTTCCTCCTCAACCTCGTGCTCTGTGAATTCATTCAACCTGGACAGCCTCCGCCGAGACTCTTGGTTCCCGCCCGCACTGGCGCGGTATTTGGAGGTCCCACCGAGATCAGAAAGAGAGGTTAGTGGACCAGGTCGTCCTATAGCTGGCCAGGATGCATTGGGGATTAAGAGATAATTAAGAGATAAGAGATAATTAAGATAATTAAGAGATAATTATAAAAGATAATTAAAAAGCAATGGGGTATATCCCAGGTAAATCAGAGTTAAAGTTTCAGTTATTGAGATTTTTGAAAGAGCAGGGAAAGTAAAAATTAAGACTTTAGAGGATTTTCTTAAAACTATAGAAATGTGGAGTCCCTGGTTCGTCACCAGTGGAGCCCTCAATATTTCTGAATGGGAACAGGTTCGCGGGGATCTTCAAAAAACTTTGAGAAAGGAGGGGCCTGAAGTCCTGCCAGTTGCCACATTCTCCCTTTGGAAACTGATCAGGGATGCTTTGCTTACAGAGAAAGTCCGGGGTTAAGCAGGCTTTGAAAGCAACAAAAGAGGTGTTACCTGAGATTCAAGATAGTGAGACTAAGGCTTCCCTTTGTTCTAATATTGCCTCCGACATGGAAGCCGAACTGCTTGTTCAGCCTAAGGGGGGCCCAGTAAGGTAGAGGAGAGGAAGCCTAAAAAGAAAAAACCTCCAGACATGGAGGAGAAAAATGAGTCACAGGACAGAGTTTCCTCTCAGAATTTAGGGGCTCATCCCAAGCTCACAATTTTCACCTACTAGTGTTTTTTGGCAAGGGGAACACATTTATTGGCTACATTTACCTGCTTCCCCTAAGAAGGTAGTGACCCCATATTATGAAATGGTGCTACAGCTCCTATGGAAGGCATATGATTTTAGTTTACAAGATTTTGATAGGATCCCAAATAAGTTTCTAATTCTTTATTATAAAGAGGAAATAAGGCTACAGAGGGTTCAAGATGGATGGACCTTGTTCATCGCAACCACTGGAGCAATTTTTGATAACCATTATCCTGATTCCCGTTTAATTTCATTTTTTAAGAATCATCCTGTTATCTTTCCAAGAATTATTAAAACTTCCCCCCTTAAGGGAGTGCACTCAGTGTTTACTGATGGTTCTTCCAAGGGCTATGCAGTGGTGGTGGTCTCTGATTCAATTAAAGAGAAGCAGCCCTTAGGTTCAATTTCTGCCCAAGCTGCAGAACTCACAGCCTGCCTTATGGCCTTTTCTCTTTTCAAGGATCTACCCTTCAATTTGTATACTGATAGTATATATGTGGCAAAGATTGTTGGGTCATTGGAAACCTCGCCATACATATTATCTACCTCTCAGGTTTTCCACCTTTTGGTTCAGCTGCAAAGTTTTATATGCCAAAGAGTGTTTCCTGACATTGTTGGCCACATTCGGGCCCATACTGATCTGCCAGGGCCCTTGGCAGAGGGAAATAAGCTTGCAGATTCCCTCACCCACCCAATGGCATTGTTCCTTTCTGAGGAACAATGAGCCCGTCATCTTCATGAAAAGTATCATTTAAATGCCTCTCCTCTAAAGTTTCACTCTGGCTGTTCTCTAGCCACAGCTACTCAAATCACGTCCCAATGTCCAGCTTGTGCTCCATTTCATAATGCCCCCAATGAAGGTGTTAATCCTCGAGCCCTCCATCCTAACCACCTTTGGCAGATGGATGTTACCCATTTGTCTCAAGCTGGCAGACTTAAATTTTTACATGTCTCTGTAGACACTTATTCCAAGGTAATTTATGCCTCCCTACATTTAGGAGAAAAGATTAAGGATGTTATTGCCCATTATCTACAAGCTTTTGCCTATATGGGCATCCCAGATTTTCTCAAAACAGACAACAGACCAGCTTATACCAGCCAAAGGTTTGCAAAATTTTGCCAAGAACATCAAATTACACATACCTTTGGAATTCCACATAATCCCACAGGACAGGCCATAGTGGAGTGCACGCATGCTACCCTTAAACAGTTTTTTTTAAATAAAGAAGGGGGAGTATATCACCTCCCCAAATACCCAGTTATCTACAATTTTATACATTTTAAGTTTTTTTAACAGTAGATGAACAAGGTCTATCAGCAATGGAAAGACATTGGCAGAAACCTTCCCAATCTCTGGGTTGGGTTAAATGGAAGGATAGTATCACGGGACAATGGCAATTACCCACACCCATGTTGGCTAGGGTGAGGGGAGCCATTTGTGTCTTCCCTCCAGGAACCAAAAAACCCATCTGGGTGCCGGAGCGAAATGTTCAGTCAGTGGAGCCCGGTCCTACTGGTCCTGATAATATGGATTCAAGTGAAGAACATCGAGGGAGGCCTGAGATGGGCACTGGTGAGGAATCCACCCATACTGATGCCAGTAAGTAAAATAAGCTCTGTTTTTCCATCCTTTTATTCCACCAATTATACCTTGGGAGTTCCTGCAGTAAATACAGCATTAGAAAGATCTTCATTGGGTAATTTAACATTTGATATATCCCATGCCCTCTGCTTCCGGAGGACTAGCAATATTTCAGAGATGCCTAGTATCTCTCTTTCTGGACCATGCGTGGTACTTAGTAATTATTCCCTGGGAGACTTTTCTTCTAATTCTTCTGGGCATCCCTGTTTTGGATTGAGAGATCTCTTTTACCCAATAAATTTTAAAAGAAATGTTTCTGGACTTCCAACCCCTCCGAGACCAGCTCCCTTATGTTGGAAGATGCCACAATCCTTCAGATTGTACTTACCATTACCTTGGGGAAATTGTGCTCCTAAGGAACCATGGAAATTGGAGGGAGATAAATATTTATGGTGGTTTGGTCACCAAATTACCTTTCAAATCTCCTTGAGAGGAGCCTTTGATTATGTCTATAGAAATCCAAATATGGCAGGATTATCACCTACGTTCGTGGGCATGTTTCTCTGTGGCATGTACAGATATTAGGCCTTTAGTCCTTCAAAGGGGCTTGGCCTTCAATGCTACAGCCAGATGGAACACATCAGACATGTTTGAAATATCCCTCCAGATTAATTATGCAACAGAAATGAATTACTCTATTGTCAGCCTAGCTTGTGTTCTGCCTCCCTTTATGTTTGTCTCCTTTAATGGGACGGTCGGGGAGGATGGTGTCCTTAATTGTTCTTCCAGCTCCTGCTTTTTGAGCAACTGCTGGTCCCCGACGGATGAGTCCATGCTGATGGTGAGAATTCCTGCTCTGGTTGCCCTGGTGGTAGAAGACCCACATGATGGATGGGAGCATATCTTGCATAGAGAAAGAAGAGGCTTTGGGATCACCACCGCAGACATAGCAGCTTTTGCCATATCAGCCACAGCCGCCACCGTTGCAGGAATCAACATGTCATAGAATGCAGCTACTGCAGAAACTGTTAACACTCTTGCTGCCCATGTTACTCAGGCCTTAGAGACTCAAAATACCATTGACTCACATATTCAATTGGGGATGTTAAATTTAAATGAGCAAACAGCCTTATTGCAGGAACAGATTAATGTTTGTGGATGGTGCAACAAGCCTCTTGTTCTCATTTTTATCATTCTGCCTGTGTGACCCTTATGGAAGTGAAAAATATGTTCTTTGAGGTGCAATGCCTTAATGCTTACCTTAGGGGGCCTTAGAATGATTCCTTTGTAAACTTTACCCACTCTTTGGTACATCAAATTATTGCAATTAATGACGCTTGTGTTAAACCTGTATCTGCTGAGGGATGGTGGAAAGGCCCAGATTGGGGGTTGGGCAGAGCGATGGGGAGGTGCCTTATCCCTGGGGATCATGGGACTAGTAGGGGTGGCAGTAGGCCTGCTCCTCTTAAAATGACTCCTAAACACCTTCACCACGACTGAGCTTGTCCATCGTCAGGTGTTATTCAGTCTGGCCCATGACTCTCCTGGAAGTCATGAGGTATGGCTGCAGATGCTGAAAAAATGAGGGTCTCCAAGGACGGGAAGCCTGTAAGGAGACCCCCCACCTAAGACAGGGCATCAGGGGCCCTATGACAGGTAAGGGAATGTACTTCCCTCGCAGGACCTAAGACAGGACCCCTCATTATAAAATAAAGTAGGGGGAATTGTGGGAATTGCAGCCCCGAATTACATTTCCCTGCCCCCATTTGAGGTGCTTATCTGCAAAGAAACATAATAACTTCCCTCTCCTCCTGGAATTGGAAAAGGAAGTTTGAGTGCACGTGATCATTCCGTAATCCCTGCTGGGGTCAGGTGACAGTCCCTTCGCAGCCCCCTCCTCTTTTGGTGCCATGGTATAAAAGCTAGCCCCAGCAGAATAATAAAGAAGCTGTTTCACCTCAATCTCGTGCTCTGTGAATTCACTCAACCTGAACACTCTCCCCTGAGACTCTTGGTTCCAGTCCGTACTTGCACGGTAAGGAAAAGTATGGATAAAGCTGAAAATGCACCGCTTTGAGTAACTTCTCTCTCTAGGCATCCCTAGAGACTCCTGTGTGATATCTATTTTACCAGAACTTACATAGAAAGAGGACTAGGATGTGTGTATAAGATGTCCTTTCAGAGTTTATTTCATTACCAAAGAAAACAAGTATCTATCAAACAATGTAACATATTTATTGTGGGTAGAACTTTCTGGATGTAAGGTCAGTTGGTGGTGTTTAGTTGTGCCAGGGAAAGATAGTGAAGCCTTGCAATTGATGTGGAGCTGGTGGAAGGACAGTTATAAGTGAGGAAGAAAGGGTTAACATTTATAGGGATGCCTACAGACTTAAGGATCATGAGCAGGCCATGTAGTGCCTGGCCATTGGTTAATAGAAATGACAAACATTGGCAGTTGAGATGGGGGAGAGACATCCCTGTGGTCATTACTGGCTCCCCAGGCAGGAAGACTATCAAGAAATCACTTAGTCTATCAAATCTTCCATTTTGCACACATGCTGATGTCTACTTAGGGAAGTCAATAAAATTATCAAGAGAATTGCAATGCCTTTCCCACTCTGTGGAGGTTTCCTTGTGATAATCCACCTAAGTTCTTACTTGGCATTTCCTTCCAGTGCTTTCAGAATTCCTTGAGGTAGTGTGGGGAATCTTGCATTGAGAGAGTTGGTAGATGTGCTAGTTTCTGTTACTATTCCATTTCTCCATGAAACCTCTGGCTTCATCATGCATCACTCCCCAAGTCTTGTTCTTTGGATTAAAGTAGAAGAAATACTGTTCATCCATGGTGAACTTCCAGAAGGAATCAGTGAGTTGTCCTTTTTTTATATTGGGATTCCATGGTGACCTGCAAGATGTGACAGCCTGGAAATGACACACAAAACCTTCATCTTCTACCCTTATAGACCCACCAAGGTCAAGTCTTTCTCCACACACTTAGGAACCTGGATTCTTTCCTCCCTGGCTTCCTATTTCTTACCCATAGGGTACTTGGTACTTCCACATTGTGTCAATATTCAGTTCTTTTATACAAATCCTCCATAGTCCAATTCCCACAAGTGCTCTGCCCTGTTTCATCTTTCCTTTCCTTTCTTTCATTTTTTATTTCTGTTTCTTCCTCTTCTTTCTTTCTCTTCCTTCTTTTCTTATTTTCTTCCTTTTTTTCTTTTTTTGGTTTTTTTGTTTTAATTTTTTAAGACAGAGTCTATGAGTGTAACCCTGCCTGTCCTACAACCTTCTGTGTAGACCAAGCTGGTCTGAATTTAAAGATTCTGCTTGTCTATGGCTCTGGAGTATTGGAATTAAGGGCATGTGCCGCCACCATCACCCAATATGTCCTTCTTGTTTCTTATTGATAACTTCTATCTTTACTTCCTGCCCCATTCTTACCCATGATCTTGTCTGTCTCTTGTTCTGTGTTAAGTATCTGCTTTCTCATCTCTTCTCCAATGTATTTCTGATGTTGGCTGAAATCTGTACCTGCTTTGGTGTTATATATCACCTTTCCATGGTCACCCAAAGGCGTGAATGTATTGTCATTATACTAAATGATAGGTTCTCCATTCACTGAGCACTGCCCTTCAAACCAAGGGGTGGAACAAGCCTTGATAGTGAGGTTGAAACAAATATAGTACGTATCTGTGAGAAAAAAACACAAGGTGGTAAGGTCCAAAGAGAGAGAGAGCACAGGATCACAAAACTCATCTTCTGTAAACCTAGACTCTTGCATGGGTACACTGGTTGGGAAAGATATCTCCTGAGTTATGGATAACCTTCACCTGCTTTAGCCTCACAAGATTATCTGGTGCTACCATGGATCCCTAGGATGCTCACGGTGTCACCAGGAAGATCTGCCTGACAAACCCTTGAAGTGTCTTTTTTCTAATAAATACCTAGGTAGAAAATAAATCTAGTATAGTATCTGTGCTGCTGGAGATTCAAATCTGGTGGATGAGAGAATGCCTTTTACAGAAAAAAAAGAGGTATCAAGGATGCATGATAAATTCATCTCAGGTCCTAAGTGTTCAGGAGAGGCTTCCTGGGGAAAGGATGCAAATAGCCTAGATGGAGAGAGCTTGCCATACTCACATTACCTAGTACCTATCTTATCTTAGTGCCCTTGATATGAATTTTTTGGGTCCTCTCTAGTTCAATCACAGCTTTAAGAGTTATTCATGTGGCTATAGTCTGTAGGAAGTCACAATTTCCTTGTCTTATCTAGCCAAATCTAAGAATAATAGGAATAGAGGAAGGAGAATCCCAACTCAAAGAATCAGAACATATTTCCAACAAAATTATAGAAGAAACCTTTCCTAACTTAAAGAAGGAGATGCCTATATAGGTACAAGAAGCATACAGAACACTAAATAGAGTGTGGTGGAGGAGGTTCTTCTGTTCATGTCTTGCTTTCATTGGTTAATGAATAAAGAAACTGCTTTGGGTCTGATAGGGCAGAACTTAGGTAGGTGGAGAAAACAGAAATGAATTCTGGGAGAAGAGCAGCGTGAGAGATGCCATGGATCTTCTGCCTGAGATGGATGTTCAGCCAAAGTGATTATATAAACATAGATATATAAACATAGATATAATTTTATGGAGCACCATATTTTTTATTTCCATTGCTCTGCTCAGCTCCACTCTTGTAATAGACATTATCCTGGAGCTGAATTTAAATCATCCATCTGGTTTTCCAGCCACTCCCTTTAGAATAGTCCAGCACTGACTCTGCTGTAGGCTCTGATGTCTCCAGTGTGGTAATTGAGGTCTTTGGTGGTTTTGATTTTACTCTTTCTGAGCGTTAGAATCTTGCCAGTAAGCCACAGTTATGTGGCGATACACAGATTAATTAAAATGGGTTAAATTAAGATATAAGAATTAGCCAATATGAAACTAGAACTAACGGGCCAAGCAGTGTTTTAATGAATACAGTTTCTGTGTGGTTATTTCGGGTGTTAAGTTAGTCGGGTGGCCAAGACAAACAAAGCCCCCCCGCCACCGGTCCACTCAAACACAAAGGAATAAAGCTTCTTCACTGCACCTCTTAAAATTTTTACCAAAATGGACCACGTACTCAGATACAAATCAAATCTCAACAGATGTAAAAAAATTGAAATAACTCCCTGCATCCTATCAGAACACCACAGATTAAAGCTAGTTATCATCAAAAACAGAAACAAGAAAAAACTTGGAAAGCCAGTTACAAAACCAAACTGCTCTCTACTAAATGAAAAATGGGCCAAGACAGAAATAAGAAAGAATTTAAGACTTCCTAGAATAGAATGAAAATGAATACACACCCAAATGTACAGGGCAAAATAAAAGCGGTGAGAAGAGAAAAGTTCATAGCACTAAAGGCCTACATAAAGAAACTGAGGAGATCCCAAAACAGCAACTTAATGGTACACTGGAAATCTCTAGAACAAAAAGAAGCAAACTCACCCAAGAAGAGTAGACTGCAAGAAACAGTCAAACTGGGGCTGAAACCAATAAAATAAAAACAAAGAGAACAATATAAAGAATCAATGAAAGAAAGAGTTGACTCATTGAGAAAATCAACAAGATAGACAAACCTTATACAACTAACAAAAAGTCAGAGAAGGAATTTCCAAATTAATAGAATTAGAAATTAAAAGGAGGACATAACAACAAACACCAAAGTAATTCAGAAAATCATAAGGCATACTTTAAAAATCTGTGCTCCACCAAGTTGGAAAATCTAAAAGAAGTGGGTAACCTTCTCCATAGGTACCACTTACCAAAGTTAAATCAAGATCACAAAAAGAATTTAAATAGATATACAACACCTCATGAAATAGAAATAGTCACTAAAAGTCTCCCAAACAAACAAAAAAAAATGTCCATGGCCATATTATTTTAGTTCAAAATTCTCCCAGACTTTTCAAGAAGGGTTAGAGCAATAATCTTCAAATTATTCCACAAAGTAGAAACAAAAGGAACATTGCCCAATTCATTTTATCCTGATACTCAAACCACATAAAGACCCAACAAAGAAAATCACAGACCAATGCCCCTTATGAACATAGATGCAAAAAACCCAATAAAATATTTGCAAAGTGAATTCAAGAACACAATAAAAATCATCCACCACAATCAAGTAGGCTTCATCCTAGAGATGCAGGAATGATTCAATATACAAAAAGAAACAAATGTAATCCACTGTATAAACAAAGTGAAAGAAAAATGTCACATGATTGATCATCTCATTAGATGTAGAAAAAGCCTTTGACAAAATCCAGCACCCCTTCATGATAAAAGTCCTGGACAGTTTAGAAATACAAGAGACTTAGCTAAACATAATAATAGCAATATATGGCATACCTATTGACAACATCAAATTAAATGAAGACAAACTCAAAACAATTTTCCTAAAATCAGGAACAAGATAAGGCTGTTCGCTCACTACATATCTATTTAATATAGTACTCGAAGTCTTATCTAGGACAACAAATTTCCGACATAAGTTAGATCCCAGCCAGATAAAGGTGAATCTTCGTGCCTCAGGAACCGAATTAAAGGAATGTATCTTCCTGTTTCAAAGGTCCTGACCAATGGTAGACTCACCCACCTGAAACCAAGCAAAACATCTCGTAGAGGTGTGGCCTCGATTTCTGAATATTTCATTCCAGATAGAGTCAAGTGGACAGCAAATAGACACCACACCACTCTGGACTTTTCTTTCTGTATATCCTTTAAAACACGTAACAGGTTTGTTCCCCCTCTGAAATCAGGGTTGTTGGCTCTCCTAACTGCATGCTGTGCTTTCCTAGTCAATTCTGTGACCCCCGTGGTCTTGCGTAGGAAAGCCTGAAGTCACTACTGGGTTTCCACAGGTCTTGAGGTACACCTAGCTTTTTGAGGCGGGGTCTCCCTCTGAAGTTGAGAAGTTACGGATTTGGCTGCACTGGCCAGCCTCCAAGACCAAGATCATCCTATGTCCAGGATTACAGGCACAAACCATCTCTTCTGGAGGTTCTGTGTTTGTTCTAGAGAGTGAAATTCAGGTCCTGCTGCTTACGTTGCTGGGATTTTGAATTTGAAAGCAAGTTCTTAGCTGCTCTTGGTGGCACACGCCTTTCATCCCAGCCTTGGGAAGCAGAGGCGGGCAGCAGATCTCTGTTGATTTAAAGACCAGGCAGAGTCACATGGTGAGAAACTTTCTTTAAAAATAAACAACAATAGAAAAGAACAATTTCATAGAAAACATTACCATTAGCAGGCAGAAATTGTGAAACTGCGGACACTTGGTACTTCTGCTTATTTTCCTGTGTGGGTGGTGAAGGCAGGGCTGGGTGCTCAGGGACAGAGGTAGTACCCACAAACTCTGTGCTTGTGTCTGTGCATGGGATGCCATAGAACTATCAAGACTCTAGTTCTCTAGCTGGTTTCCATCTTTTGTTTGCGGAGTTCACTGACTCAGGGATTGCCAAACAGGAAGGCTAGGCTGGCTCACCTGTGAGTCCCAAGAATCCACTTGTCTGTACCTCAGCACTTCTGAGATGGCCAGCATGCTCTACCACCCCTCCCTCTACAACTGGGTCCTAAGGCTCAAACTCTGGTTTTGATGCCTGCAGGACAAGCACTGTATGACTCAGCTATCTCTCCGCACTGCTGCATTCTTTTATTTTGCATTTGCTTTACTCTGTGAAATTCTGCTACTTTGCCCATCTAAAAATCCTGATTGGCCTCTAATAAAGAGCTTGCAGAATCCTGTCTTCCACCACCATAGACTACCTGAATTCCCAGTGTCCCTCTGCCTTACGTTCAGTATATCTCCCTTCTCAAAGGACTCCACAAGCTTTAGGGTAGGACTTTACAGACATGGCAGAGGGGTGGTTGTCAACATCCTACAAAAGAAGCTTCTGGTAGGTATAGCTGATGTCATTCTTGCCCACAACCTGCAGTGGAGTTCAAGAACACAGGATGTGAATCAGGAAGGGTGGGCTAACATCTCAGCTGTCCTTTGTGAGTGACTTCCCTATTTGTGTCTCAGGTTGCTCAGCTGGAACTTTCCTAACCCTTTCCTTTCCCTGCAGACTCCTATTTCTGCAGTTCCTTAGACTTTGCTCTTACTCAGGTCATTAGGAGTCTGGCTTCACCTGAAGGTCTTGACTGAAAGCAGGTCCAGTGGAGTCAGCAGTGAAAACTGGGAGTGCAAACCTGGACTCGGGGTCCAAGGCTGAACTGCACATGGCACATCCCAGTGCTCAGGAGTGTCATGTCCTTAGGGACCTCGCAGGTCCCTCCTAACACAGGCTGCTGCTACATCTAGCACAGCAGGACAGGGTGAGGATCCAGGCAGCCAACTAGAGACACTCAAATTGTTGTCTTCCAAGCTCGGTGCCTGCCCCTCAATCTGAGACAGTGAGTTTGGGGGCTCATGCCACCTCTAGAATGACAGCAAACACCTTTTCTGTATGTTGCTATTGCTGTTCTTATTGTTTGGTTCTTTGGGGTTTCTGCCATGCTGTGCCCAAATAAATCATAAGGAGACTTACTTTTACTTGTGAATTCCAACCTTAGCTTGGCCTATTTCTAGCATATTTATTTAACTTAAATGATCCCTCTACCTTTTGCCTCTGGGCTTTTACCTTTCTCAATTTCTGTGTACCCCTTTTCACTTTTTATTCCATGGCTTGCCGTGTAGCTGTGTGGCTAGAACCTTGAGTCCTTTTCTCCTCCTTTTCTTATTGTGTGATCTTTCTTCCCAGATTTCTCCTCACATTTTTTCCTCTCTGCCTGCCAACCCTTTCTATTTCTCTCTTTGCCAAATACAGCATGAATAATAAATATCCAGGGACAGATGCATGGTTCAGCCTGAAGATCAAAAAAAGCAAAACAGCCAGCCACTGGCTCTTACCTCTACCTTAGACTGAAATGTGTAAGATCCTGTCTCCATGAATCCTGAAGACTCTACCCACTCCACTCCACTGAGTCCCTGTCTCTTTCCCTTTATATTCCTCTCTCTGCCTATCTGTATTGCTCCTGCCTCCACCTTCCTAGTATGGGATTAAAGGCATATGATTTGAAGCTCTGGGATAACCTTTGTATGAGCTGTGTTCCTCTTTTAGACAGATTCAATCTTGTGCAGCCCAGGGCGGCCTTGAATATACAGAGATACCTCAACCTCTCTTTCCAGAATCCTGGGTTTAAAGATGTGTGCCATCATTCACTGACCTATATGTGTATGTATGGCTCACTAGTATGCCTGCTTTGCTCTCTGATCTTCAGGCAACCTTTATTTATTAAAACACAAATAACATGTCACTATGCACATATGTGTATATCTATATACATATTATATATAAGTATATATACATATATAGATATACACATGTGTGTTGTGTGTGTGAATGACATACATGTGTATGTATGTGTGTGCATATGCACACACTTGCATGTATGTGATGTATAGCTTATAGAATGACTGAAGAAGTTATATATATCATGTATGTGCATGCATGTGCTGTGTGTGTGTGTGTCCAAGTATGTGATATATGTGTGTAGGTCATGGAATAGCTGTAGAAGAATTAAGGAATCCACACACAGAGGCTTCACTCAGCACAGAGGTAGAGATTGGTTCAGATGCAGTTGTCCAGAGAAGATATTAAGGAGCCAGATAGAGAGCTGCAGACTAACAGGGCTTAGCCAGGTTAAAGGTTGAATGGAGCTGCAGAGGGTGATCAGGACCATGGGATGGGGAGGGCTGGGGAGGGACAGAGTCAGGATGACTGGACTACATGGGTAAGAACAGAAGCATGTGATAGCACTGAGCTGAAGCACAGGGGACAATCAGTTCTCTCCTTGTTTGTCTCTTAATACACGCATGGGAGTCTGTGGTGAGGTTGGTGGTAAGCATCAGCATTGTAGTGATGTTGTGGATATTATTTTAACTATATAAAGATGTGTTACATTTGTTTATGCTTCATTTGTTTAATTCTGTAAATATGTGTTGATGTTTTTCCTTGCCTGCCTAAGGTAAGGTCTAATAAATAGGTGAATGACAAAAGAGGAATAGGTGAGATGGAGGACGGAGAGAATATCTAGGAAGAGAAATTTAGGCTCAGAAAAGAGGAGAGAAGAGAAGCAGGGAGAATGAGAGGTACTCACCAGGGGTCAGAAGCCAGGAAGCTGCTAGCTAGTCAGTCATGGAGACAACCAGAAAGTAAGATGTACAGGAAGAAAGAAAGGCAAAAAGTTCCCAAGACAAGACATAGATGAAGAGAAACAAGCTAATTTAATTTATAAGAGCTAGCAAGAAACAACCAGAAGATATGATCAAGTATTCATAACTAACAATAAGGTCTCCATGTCATAATTTGGGAGGTCGTTGGTATCTACCCCTCCCCCCCACACACAAAAAGTCTGTTACAGGTGTGCTCTGCTTGTGAGGCAAGACAAAGCTGTTGTTCCTCCTTTAGTTTAAGATATTTAAAAATATGTCAGGTCTGATTTTTTTAGATGTCTTTTTTTAAGATTTATTTATTTATTTATTATGTATACAGTGTCCGGCCTGCATGTATGCCTGCAGACCAGAAGAGGGCACGAGATCTCATTATAGATGGTTGTGAGCCACCATGTGGTTGCTGTGAATTGAATTCAGGACCCCTGAAAGAGCAGCCAGTGCCCTTAACCTCTGAGCCATCTCTCCAGCCATTATATTTATCTTATTTAGATTTTCCGTCTCTGGGATAAAACACCATGTCAAAAAGCATGTTGGGGAGGAAAGAATTTATTTGGTTTGCACTTTTACATTGTAATTCATCAGAGAAAGAAACTAAAACAGAAACTCAAAGAGGGCAGGAACCTGGATGCAGGGCTGACATAGAGGCCATTGAAGAACACAGCTTTCTGACTTGCTCCCCATGACTTGCTCTGTTGCTTTCTTATAGAGCCCAGGACCACCAGCCCAGGGATGGCTCCACCCACAATGGGATGGGATGGACCCTCTGCTATCAACCACTGATTAAGAAAATGCCCTACAGCCAGATCAGATAGAAACATTATCTCAACTAAGCTTCTCTCTTTTTATATAACTCTAGTGTGTGTCAAGTTGACATAGAAGTATCCAGCACAGATATGGTTTTGATATGTTCTCATTTTAATGTGTCTAATTGATGTTGACAAAACTTTAAGTGATGTTGTTTCACTTTAGGAATAAGGCATTTTTCTGGCGTTGCCTTTGGGTGGTGCTGGACAGAAGGCATGTCTATGTTATAGGAGATGCCCAGGAATCAACTTGTTGCTTATAAAATGGAGACACCTTGGGCAAGACCCAGTCTGAAAACCATCATTTTACACATAAGGAGTAACCAAAAGCAGGATACAGCCTGGTCTCCCCAAGGTCATAGTCTAAGAATGGGAAAGGGAACAGGAACCAAGCAAGATGGGGTCGCTGCTGACAATGCCTGTTCCCTGATGAAGTGATAGAGAAGCCATGGAGGCAGTCAACTTTAGTATTTCACATAATGTTTAGTCAGAAGTGAAATGGCAGATTAACAACACTGTCAGAAGGTTTTATTTTCTGTCTGTGATGTAGAGATGGGGATTGCTCCAGAGAAGTACCAGAGGCAGCTGTTGACAAGGACTGCAGATCAGATTACAGAGGATCCTGAGGAACAGCATCGAGAATCACCTAGTGATGAAAAGAGGGTGTCAGTTACAGTGGGCTCCTGCACATCTGCATCCTACTCTACTTCATCTCACAAGGACACTTCTCACTTCACAGACTGGGCAGCTCAGCTTCCCAGGGACCTTTTCCCCCTCTTTTGATGCATTTATTTCAAACTTACCATTTTCTCCTTCAAATGAAAATGAGTGTTTGAAATATATTTAAAGAGACCGAATAAAACCAATGCAGGTGAAAAGCCAACCAAATAGCTATGTT
This sequence comes from Myodes glareolus, assembly GCF_982192425.1. Classification (NCBI taxonomy): domain Eukaryota; kingdom Metazoa; phylum Chordata; class Mammalia; order Rodentia; family Cricetidae; genus Myodes; species Myodes glareolus. Next base: position 127,228,168 of record NC_142026.1, read on the forward strand.
TCTGGTTCTGTTGGCCTTTTACTTTACTTTTAATGTGTTTTTATGGTTCTTTTGAGAAAGGTTTTACTTTGTGACCCGAGCTTGCTTGGAACTTCCTGTGTACCCCAGGCTTTAACCTCAGCTTTTCAAGTCCTGTGATTACAAGTGTGTGCACTAGAGTCCATAGCGTTATAAAAGTATTATCTTGAAATAATTACACCTACTCAAAAGTAAAACAGCTAAATGAAGCACAGAGCTTTGTATTAACTGATATTAAATGTAAATCTTTTTACTAAGCTTATAGGAAATTTTTTGAAATAATAAATGAAAATCGGAGTCTTGCCCATCTTCACCACATTTCTCTGTGCTCGCTCAAGACTGCATATGGCAAAAGGTAATCATGACAGTGTTGAGAATGAGCTTCGTTTTCCTTTGGTAAACAGGTCATTTCAGTTCCAAAGAACAAAAATATTAGCATCGTAGTTCTGTGTGCAATGAAGTCTAACAAAGTACATTGATTAAATGAGACTAGGTTCTTTTTGTTTGGATTGATTGACTGTTTACTTTGTCAGGATCTCACCATGCAGTCCAGGCTGGCCTTGAACTTGATGATTCTTTTGCCTCAGTCTCTTAGTGCTTTAATTCTAGGTATGTACTGCTGTGCCACCTCTTAAATAATATTTGTCTATTCTGTTCATCTTAAGGACTATCATAAACCTATAGCTACTAATGCACAGAGTATGACACACACACAATATTTGTTGCTTTTCTCTAATAAGCATTTTATCTGGACATAAGTCCATGCAATAACAATGATGATGATAATAGTGATGCTAATAATAATTCCCAATCTTCCTCTTCCTTACTCTGAGATCAGTTCTCTTCTAGTAGATTGAACTGGCTTCAAACTCACTACACAATCAAAGATGGTCTTTTATTCCTGATCCTTCTGCCTCCACCTCCCAAGTGCTGGGATTCTAGCTATATGCCCCTATGTCCATCAGACACTATACCAGAAATTTAATATAAATTGCACTAATAGTGTTTTGGATAAACCATATGGTGTTACAATGGAAACACTAGAGCAAGGAACAGAGTCTTGTAGGTCCTTTAATGGCTATCATCAGATGTAAATTCTAAATTCCAAATAGTTTACATTCTGGAAAGCTTTTATATATTTCCTCCTCTACTTTCTTCCTCACTCCTGCTACTTATACAACCATGTTCTTAGGTAAAGAAAACTGAACTTTAAATGCTTAAGGACAGAACAGGTAAATTGAGTTGAGAAATAGCTTTATTAAGTATCTCTTGGGCATCTTAATACTGAACAGAACTGTCGAGCAGTGTCCCTGTGGTCACTGTGCTGTGCCATAGCTCACCACAACTTGTGGCTACTCCTTGTCCTGGGGTCAGTGAGATGGCTTCGTGGCTAAAGAGCTGATGGTACAAACATGGTAGCCTGAGCTGACTCTCTGGAACAACAAGTAAAGATGAAAGAACTGACTCCCCAAGTTCTTGTTCTTATGCTGTGAAATGAATAGATTCAAAACACGAGAACTTTACTAGAGCAAATGCAATGCCCAGGACGCATACTGGGAGAGGATTTCATGCATCTATGTGGGCCACTTATTGGCTCTAAGTTCAATGGACCTTACCAGGTGCCAATGGCCTGCCTGTTCCTCATCCCCTGTAGTGTTTAACTTCTTCTCAGTCATGGAGACACCATAATGACTGGGTCAGTGACACTTCAGATGATAAATCTTTCCTTATATGGAAACTGAGTGGTATCTGGAAACTGTATAACCTCTTGGGGTTGTGATTCTGACCTTGGGGCAGTACTTTCCATTTCTGTTTACAGTTATATTTCATTGCATCCTTTCTGGTGGGCAGGTCCCTGGCATATACTACTCTCCATGTTAATCCACATGTTTCTTCCAGATATTCTTGTATCGTGGTATTTAGTGAGTCACCACAGTCAGCTTATGGTTCCTGCCTCTCAGGATCAATGAAAAGGTTTGATCACAGAGTCAAATCCCACTAAACCACTATAAAAATGTTCCTAACTCACTTTCTCTTTAAATAAAAATGTCAGCAGCCATGCATGGGGGGGAAAATAAGACAGAAAGAATAACATTGAGAGTCCTAATTAATTGTGTGAAAATAACCTTGTAAATGTTTCTGGAATGAGTACATGGAAAGTGTCATGGTGGTGGCACATGCAAGTGAGGCATTTGGGAGCTTGTTTCATTTAGTATACTTAGTGTCTGAGCAGAACACTAAGTATATGGAACTGTCAGCTACACTAGTCAAAATGTCACTGTTGGGGGAAGGTAAGATTGCTCAATGGGTAAGACCCTGTTATGGAAGCATGAAGACTGGAATTCACATCCCCGATACCCATTGGAACACCTGTTCCAAGTCTTCAGCAGACTAACCCTACCAAGAACCAGAGTGAGACCCCAACCTGTTTCTTACCTTCTTGGGTACAATATTTCTTCACAAGTATTGCAACAAGTATTGGAACAACAAAAAATAATAATAAGATGGCAGCGTCTGCCCTGAAGATAAATATTGAATTCTCATATTCAATATTGTTGGAATCCATGGTAGGTGTAAAGTGGATGTCAGATGGAAGCTGGGTGATATCTGGGGCCCTTGATGTTGATCCTTTAAAAAAAAATAGGAAAATTCTGTATTAAGATAAAAACACACCTACATCAGCATGTTCTCTCCCCAGGCAGCCCAAGGGCCTCATGTGTAATAATTTTATAACTCTTGAGTAGAGAGAGTGGTAGAGCTGTGTGGATGATGTCCTTGCAGGGTTTATTTTATTACAAAAGAATGAAAATGTCCATTAATTCATCAAACAATATGGCATATTTACTGTATGTAGAACTTTCTAGATGTTAGGGCAATTGATGGAGTTTATTGTGCCGGAGAAAGATAGTGAAGCCTTCCAAAGTGATGTGGAGCAGCTATAAGTGAGGCAGAAAAGACTGGGAGTTTATGCAGTCATACAGTGATACATAAGGACTTGGGGCCCATTAGCAGGCCATGTAGTGCCTGGATCATTGGTTAAGAGTGAATGAGAAACATTGGGAGGTCAGATGGAAAGAGAGATCCTTCTGCTAATCAATGGCTTTCTAGGAAGGAAGACCACCAAGAAATCACTCACTCAGTCTATCAAATCTTCTATTATGCACATATGCTGGCATCCACATAGTGAAGTCATTAGACTTTTCAAGAGAACTGCCGTGCCTTTCCTGCCCTGTAGAGGTTTCCTTGTGACAATTCACCTAACTACTTACTTGGCATTTCCGCCCAGTGCTCCAAGAATTCCTTGAGGCAGTGAGGGAAATCTCCCATGGCGAGTGTTTTTAGACCTTGTGCAAGTTCTGTGTTTTTCGCCCAATTCTCTATGATGCCTGTGGAATTAACGTGAATCATTTCCCATATCTTGATCTTTGAACTAAAGTGATTATGGCGGAAGTAGGTCTGTCCATCAATGGTAAGCTTCCAGGAGGTATCAATGTGTTGTCCTTGTTTATATTGAGATTCCATGGTGACCCGCAAGGTGTGACAGCCTGGAAATGACACACACAACCATCATCTCCCTATTTATAGAGCCACCATCCCTTCCAAGGTCAAGTCTTTCTCTACATGATTCAGATAACTGTATTCTTTCCTGCCTGGCTTGTCATTTCTTACCCATTGGGTGCCAAGTATTTCAAGCCTGGAACAGTATTCAGTTCTTTCATGCAAATACAACTGTAACCCCCTCCCTGCATGGGCTCTAGCCTTCCTGTTTCTTAATGATACCCCCGGTCTTTGCAAACTGTCTTATACTTACCCCTGGTCAGGATTGCCTCATGTTCCATAGTAAGTAGTTGTTTCCTCAACTCTTCTCCGGTGTCTTTTAGTTTTTGGGACAAATCTGCACATTTCTTAGGAGCATTTACCTCCTTTTCTAGATAACTCAAATCCATGACTTTGTTGTCATTATACTGATAAAAAGGCACTCCATCCACTGAGCACTGTACTTGACACCAGTGTTCTCCATCTTTGGTCTGAGACTTGATAGTGAAGTTACAATTAAGAATGTGTGCATCTGTGAAAGAAACACGCAAGTGAAGTACAAAGTGGGGGCAGAAAGTCATAGGAACCATTGTTCTATGACACCCAGGATCCCTCTAACAGGCAAAAGGGCTGGAAAGAAGTATCTAGTAAAGATGTCCACCAGCTTCTGAATCCTTATTTCTGGGCCATCTTTGACTGTCTGAGCGTGGTAGGGTCCCTCAGATATATACCCTATCACCAGAGGAATTTATCTCACAAATACTTTTAGTGACTTTAAACAAATGTTGAGGAATAAAATCTGTCAGATAGTATCTGTTCCTGGACTGAAAATCTACTGAACACACAGGGAAAGGAGGCATCATAGAACACGTGGTAAATTCAGTATGGAGCCTGAGAATTCAGGAAAAGCCTCCTGGAGCTTTGCTGTGAATTGGCATGGGAAGGGGAGCTGTCACCTGTGAGTACAGTACTCGTGCGTGTACCTACTAGGCTGTAGTGAGGAGCTGCGGGCAGGCCTGCTTTTCATCCCGCCCGGCTCCTGCATGGCTAGCTTAGTCCCAGAAATAACAACACACAAATTGTATTCATTTAAGCACTGCCTGGCCCATTATCTCTAGAGAGTTAGTTACTGACTAACTCTCATATCTTGATATTAACCCATTTCTAATAATCTGTAGCACCACGAGGTGGTGGCTTACCGGAAAACTGTGGTTATGGGCATAGGCACACTTCCACAGTTATTACTGAGGGTGACGAGCAGTTTTTCAGTGCTGTAGTTCATGATGTCTGTTTATCCCCTTCCACATTCCTTTCTCATGGAGAATCAGACTCTATATTTCCACCTGCGCCATTTCTTGGTTTTACCAAACATTTAATTTTGGAACGACAAGGAATGAGAAAAATAGATGCCAGAGCCAGAATTAAAAAAAAAAAAAAAAGAGGGATAATTGGATTATGGGATAATAGCTTTGTACTTGTGAGTTATTGTTTTTAGACAAATATATTGGTATTGATTCTTATATATTGATACAAACTTAAATTATGTTAACTATTTTATGCATGCATGCTTCTACCTCTGTTTAAAACATTTTTATGTATTGACATATATATATATTGTATTGATATATGTATATTTTACCATATTGCATTGTACACTTCTACCTCTGATTAAGATACTTATATATTGCTTATGTATTGATATATATATTTACCATATTGCAATGTATACTTGCACATTGTTTATATTTGGAGGTCATATTGTCCCCATTTATTGCACAGCTGTTTACTATTTCAGTCTTTAAGTTAGATAGATATTGAGAATAATATAGATCAATAGTCATCTAAGTTTGTCATTTATAATTAGACTAATCAGGTTCTTTAGATACATAGAGATTATATTCAGTATAGATAGATAATCTTCAACCTCTTCAAAGAGCTGTAGAAAATGGCCTTTAATCTAACTCAGAGTTCTGTGGTAGGGAGACACAATCGCTCCTGGCAACACTGATCTATTCCTGAGAGAATGTTGAGCACCAAAGACACTCCACCTGGAGCCTTTCTTCTTGGCAGAACTGGCCTTTGGGTAAAGAAATGCCCATACCTCAACTACTGACAGAGTTACAGAGTATCCGTAAATGGATAAAACAGGACTGTCATATCCTGCCAAGACAGGATAAGATAGTTTTGAAAAGTTCCTTGCCTTTGAAAATGGTATGTCAGTTACGTTAGGCCTTAGCCAAAGTTGGTTGCTTCAACGCTGCAAACGTGATTTTGGGTGTTTGCCCAGGTAGCCAGTTGTCTATGTGATTTGTTACATGTTCTGGAAGTTTGATTGCACTTCCTAATTACTCAGGTAACATTATTTCCTTTCTCAGATCTTTGATGGGATTGAAGATTATATAAACGTAGTTACTTTCTTTTCATGACGTGGCCAAGTTATTTCTTATACAAGACTTAAGCTAGTTAGAATAGGATATTTGTATTTATTGTATATAATTGTGTAGGTTTGTACTTACTGTATATAATTTCGTAGTAGGCTTAGAACTCTCTTACTTAAACAAAAGGGGGAGGTGTTGTGGGAGTAACTTCCGCTGCCTCAACCAATAGTCGCTGAAATACGAGCCCACAGTGCAGCGGGGAGCGACTTCCGCTCCGTCAGCCAATAGCTGCTGAAATACCAGCCCACTGGGGTGTGGTATATTTCTCTTTTCAAAAGAGAAGCAGATCCGGATCAGGCCCTCTTGGTTCCGGCTCTTGGTTCCGGTGCTTGCTCCTGGCCCCTGCTCCCGGCTCCTGCGACTAGGCTCCCTTCCTGACGGTTTATGGTGTATGTAAGTTTTACCCCCCAAAATAAATAACCCCTTAAAACATAACTGGTGTGGGATTGATTCGCCGATACTAGGCCCCTTCACACAATGATGTTGGGCATCAGATGCCAGAATCTCCCATGTAAAACTACATTCTTAACTCATTTTCAAGAAGAGATCTCTTTTTGTGACCTGCTCGAAGCCCCAATCTCTTTCCCCTTCCTCAGGCAGTAGTTTCCTGCCTAACCTTATCCTGTCCAGCTATTGGCCAGTTAGCTCATTTATTAAACAAATCACAGTGTAATTTACACAGTGTAAAGTTTCCCAGCACACTTATGGCCCACTTATGGTCTCCTTGACTTCCACTAACAGCAACAGAAGACACAGTGTCCTATAGCTGTTCTGTTCAGAAGACTGGTGTGAGAAGTCCTTCTGTATATGTGCTGTTTTTATTGGTTAATGAATAAAGAAACTGGCTTGGCTTGATAGGGCAGAGGAGATCTAGGTGGGGTAAACTAAATTGAATGCTGAGAGAAAGAAGGTGCAGTCAAGGAGACACCATGCAGTTGCTGCTGGGGACAGATGCAGCAGAATCTTGCTGGTAGGCCACAGGCCTCTTGGTAAAATATAAAATAATGGAAATGAGTTAATTCTAGATATAAGAGTTAGCTAGATATACACTTAAGTGATTGGCCAAGCAGTGATTTAATTAACACAGTTTCTGAGTGATAATTTCAGGTCTGGGAAGCTGGAAACAAGCAAGCAGCCTCTTACAACAAAAGACTATGTAAACAAATAGGCAAGACCGAGTGAGGATATACATATATACTCTCTCTCTTGTGTGTGTGTGTGTGTGTGTGTGTGTGTGTGTGTGTGTGCACTGAAGTCTAAATTTAAAAATTATTAAGGGAATTTATAGAAATATGTAATATAATTACACTAAGAAATGAAAAGGATGATGTTAAAAAAAATCTCTCATAGGGTAGTGGTAGTCAAATGCCTCTAATCCTAGTCCCCAGGAGGCAGATGACAGCAGATCTTTGTGAGAATATTTCAGTCTGTGGAATATTCCTTTATACTGTGTAAATTATGCTGTGGTTGGTTTAAAAAAGGAACTCACTGGCCAATAGTGGGACAGGCTAAGGTTAGGTGGGAATACAAGACTAAGGACACTGGGAAAAAGGGCAGTGTCAGAGAGTCACCAACTAGATACAGAGAAAGAAGATAAATATGCCAGGCTAATAAATGTACTTCCATGTAGTAGAGCATAGATAGGAAATATAGGTTAATTTCAAATGTATTATCAAGTTAATAAGCCTGAGCTATTGGCCTAGCATTTATAATTAATAATAAGACTCTCTGTGGTTATTTAGGAACTGACTGCTAGACAGAGGAGCTCTACCTACAAATGGCATTCCAATGTGGTACACTTACATCCACATAAGAACTGAGAAAGCTTAAAAAAGTTCTAAATACACAAAAATGGACAAACTCGGCTTCCTAATCTCATGTCCCTCATGATGGCTACAGTATAGAGACCCATCTTCTGGCAGCTGCCATCATGGCATGAACTAAGTCACATGGTAGGGTCCCACTGTCTCTTACACTGGCCATGGTTCAGAGAGTTATCTCCCAGCTGCTGCCTGCAGGCTTGAACAACCAATGTGAGACCTGCCAGAGACTTAGTGCTGTGGTGAGTTTGGGGGTTTTCTCATGAACCCCCCCAAAAAGGGCTTTAGATACTCTGTAAAGACCAATGCAGATGGAAAAAACCCTCTAAATGTGTTACAGTGTGTTTAAAAATATACAAAGACTTAGCAGAAAAAAGAAAAGGGGCATAGAAGTCATATATATACATATATATGATTGCATATATGTGCCTGTATATATATGTATGTGTATACATATTTTTTAAAAAATAAAGTCCTTTAAAGAGGAATAAAGTAATATATAAAAGAAACACATAAAGAGTAAAATAATATTTTAAAAATGCACATGAAGATGGAAAATACACAGAAAGTCTGGATCCTGTATGCTATTGTGTTGTCTTTAACCTTTTTGACTGCTAATAAATGAGCAATAACTGCTAAGAGACATTGGATTAAGGAAACTGCTAGATTAAATCAGCTTATATATTTTAAAAATATCTTGACTTCTAAATTTAAATCAAAAAGTATGCTGCTTTGAGGAAGAGGTTATGCTTTTATTTTCACAGAAAATGAGAAGCTGTAGATTAATTCTGGGGTGAAGACACTCAGCTTTGATTGGAAAAGTTCCCCCCTTTAAATTCTGGCTAAAGACATAAAAAAAATAAACTTAGAAGTGGAGGGCTGCAACCACATTCTCCATTGCTTCAAGGGACAAAGGTAGAGATTGACCTCTGTGACCTCAAGGTGTGGTGGTACACGCCTTTAGTCCCAATGCCTGGGAGGCAGAGGCAGATTGACCTCTGTGACCTCAAGGTGTGGTAGTACACGCCTTTCGTCCCAATGCCTGGGAGGCAGAGACAGGCTGATCTCTGTGAGTTCAAGGTGTTGTAGCCTTTAATTCCAGCGCACGTGCTTGGTAACTCTCTACTGCTGTGTCCCTGCCTACTCCCGAGGCGTCATCTGGGTTGATGGGCAGCGGACCAATCCAAGAGTGACACGTCAGAAGCGAGGACTGTTTCCTTTATAAGGGCTGGGTTCCCCTCATTCTGGGTCTCCCCCATATAAGCTTATGCTCTCCTTCTCAAGACGCATTAAAGCTTTGCTGCAGAAGGATCCTAAGTGTGCCGCATCGTTCTTGCTGGCGAGACGGTAGCGCGGGACATAGAAGAATTACTAGGCACATAATATATTTTACCTGCTCAAACATAAAAAAAAATCTTTGACTAACTAGTGTATAACACACAGTCTATATTTGTATTAATACAATATGTACATGATCTTTAGAAATTTATGTCTTTTCACAACAAGGAGACCAGACACAAATGACAATGAATGGCCCAGATGATCCAAAATCTCAGAACACCTCTGTTACAGTCTTCTCAGAATTTTGCATCTAAAGCATCTTCAAGGCTTCTGGTTGAGATAATCCATCACCACAGACTACTCAAGCCAAGACTTAACCAAGATTATCCTAATTTTCTCATGGTTACCCCCAAAATACCAGCACCCACAAAGCACAGGAAATAGCCTAGGCAATGATGCCCCCATTCCAAAAATACTGGCTATGGATGTTTGTTATCATTTAAGAGGCCCTTGATGCAAATTGTTATTGGCCATAGTCAAAAACAAAAAAGATAAGAAATGGAGTTAAATTCAAAGATCTTTTCTGAAAGAAAAAAGGATATAATATAGAAATGATGGGATAATAGGGTAGATTATTGAGTCTACTTTAATCTAAGAAACAACTATTAATCTCAAATATTTTATATTGGTATAGATTTCAGTGTTTAGATACAAAAGTAAAGTTATTTCTAATATAGTGTATGTATTTTTCTACTTTTGTTTGGGGAATTGTACTTATGCAGCTCATTTGAAAATATAATGTATAGTTAAGAAATAAAGGTTATAAGTCATCTATAATAAACAAACTTATAGTCATATTAGGTATGCTTATGAGGTTAAACAAATATATTTAGATAGATGGATGGTCTTCAAACACGTCAAAGACCTACAGAATATGGTATTTAAAATATTTTAGTAACATAAGGCTTTTCTTAACAGTGAGACTTGTCTGCTCCTGACAGCACCCATTTACTTCAAAAGAAAATGATGTGCATTGAAAAACTCCATATGGAGTTTGTTTTCTTTATGGCAAAAGCTAAACATTTGGGAAAAAAACTGCCCTTGCCTCAATTATTGACAGTATACTGTCCAAACTGAACCAGAAAAACATAACTAATGCAACTGCCATTCTTTGCAAAAAAAAAAGTTTGTCAGGTAAGTATGCTAGACCTGTAGGCTAAAGATGAATGCCCCAATGTTATAAAAGAACTTAGGGGACTGTACAGATAGCCAGATGTCCCTGTTATTAGATAACTTTTCATTCTTCTGGGGTCTTTGAGAGAGTTAATTAGACTTAAATTTTCCTTAGTTATGATAAAAAATAAATTAAGTATAAAACTTTAGACTCACAAAGGTAAGATAGATAATAGAATATTTTCTCTAATTTTGTCAAATACAAATGGACTAGATATTATAACTTTAATTCTTACTTAAAAACTGTCTTGTTCAATATAATTTTACTATGATAAAATTAAAACTTTCCCTTTTAATTAAACAAGAAGAAGGAGATGAGGAATATTCTTTTACACTGTGGAAACTATTCTATGACTGGCCAATAGCTGGACAAGGTAAGGTTAGATGGGAAAACCAGACTAAGGATACTGGGAAAAAGAAGGGTAGAGTCAGAGAGTCACAAGTCAGATACAGAGGGGGCAGGAGATGAATACGCCATGCTAATAAAGGGACTGCCACATGACAGAGCACAGATAAGAAATATGGGTTAACTTAAAATGTAAGAGTTAGTCAGTAATAAGGCTGAGCTATTGGGCTAGCATGTACAATTAATAATAAGACTTTCTGTGGTTATTTGGGGACTGACTTATGGGACAGCAAAGCTCTTTCTATACTAGTCTGGTCTACAGAGTGTGTTCCAGGACAGTCAAGGCCACATAAAAAAATCCATTCTAGAAAAAATAAACAAAACAAGCATATAAAAAAACTCTATCATTAAGTCTCCCCAAACATTTTACTATGAGGTTGACTTCTGAAGGGTGGGGAACCTGCTTTGGATTCTGTGGGTGAGAGGGCACAGGCTTTCTATAACATGGCCTCTGGGTCCAGGAAGGAAGAGTTGAAGCCCTTTTAGGGGAGAAATGTTGTAGAAGTTTTTAAAGAGCATAGTCTGGAAGTGAGCTGTAATTTTTTCCATAAATCAAGTTAGAAATGAAACTTGATTTGATGAGAAGCCTGCCCTTAAGGAGGTTGAATAAGGGGACTGCTGAAAATTGAAGCCAGTTTGAGGTACAGAATGTGATCCTGCTACATAATAGATATACGATAGACATAGATAGATAGATAGATAGATAGATAGATAGATAGATAGATAGATAGAAGATAGATAGATAATAGATAGATAGATAGATAGATAGATAGATAGATGATAGATAGATAGATAGATAGATAGATAGATAGATAGATAGATAGATAGACAGACAGACAGATATTGTGTGATAGATCCTTTTGTCTATGTGTTGCTTTTATTGGTTAATGAATAAAGAAACTGACTTGGCCTGTTGATAGGGCAGAACTTAGGTAGGTGGGGAAAACTAAACTGAATGTTGGAAGAGAGAAGGCAGATTCAGGGAGAAGTCATGGAGTGCCGCTGGAGACAGACACACTGAAACTTTGCTGGTAGGCCATAACCTCGTGGTGATACATAGATTAATGGAGATAGGTTAAATTAAGATATAAGAGTTAGCCAAAAGAAGCTAGAGTTGATGAGCCAATCAGTAATTTAATTAATACAGTTTCTATGTGGTTATTTCAGGAGTCTAGATGGCTGACAAATGAACAAGCAGTCTCCCTCCAACAAATTGGTACCCAATGTGGGGTCAACTAAAATACACATAAAACATGAGCTAAACACAGAAAAACAAAGTTTAGCTGCATTTTGTTTTCAGCTGGCAGGATGCAGCAGCTCCTTTAAGAGAGGTTTTCCTGATTCAGAGGTAGCAGGGAAAAAGCCAGCTTTTTAAAATGCCAGCTTTCTGGGGGTGCTGCCAGCATGACCTCTGGTTCTTTCAGAAGGCTGAGCATTTAAATGGGGCCTGTGAGCAAGAATGCTACAACTGCTTAATGGCTTGACATAGACCCACTACATAGTTTGAACTGAGACAATGTGCACGGCTTACAGAGGTGGTAAACGGACTTCCACCATCTTGGACTGTGCAGAGCAAGCAGGCAGGGCCATATGTACCCTAGTAATGCCGCAGCTTAAGTTTTTAAAAAAATGTTTAACATTTTAAGTACGCTCCTGGACAATAAAGAATTACAGATACACAATAGGACAGATTCAGACATAAAAGATCTCTAAATGGGTCACGGTGTGTTTAAAAAATGTACATAGACATGGGAGAGAGAAGATAAAGAGTGTAGAGCATTATAAAAGGAAGTAAAGGGTTTATAAAAATATAAAACAAAGTGTTTAAAGAAATAGGATACAGTCATGGATTAAAAGGAGTAAATAAAAATAAACCACATAAAGATAAAATATATACAGAGAGTCTGGATTATGTAAATTATTGTGATTTCTTTGAATTTTTTTGACTGTGAAGGAGCTAAGTAATCAATGTATATACTTTAAAGGTATCTTAAATTCAAAATATGGGTCTAAGGATATTCTGCTTTGGAAAAGAGGTTCTTCTTTTGTTTCCACAAAAGATGAGAACCCGTGGATTAATTCCAGACTAATGTTGATTGATGAACCAAGACATCCTCAAAGGACACCTTAAAGACCCCCCCAAAATTACTTCACCCAACTACTGACTGAGATAAACCTAGCACACAGGATACACCATAAAAAACCTGATTAACAGCATCCCCAGTCAGTGGAAAGTAGTCTAGAAAAACTATGCCCATATTTCCTAATATTGTTTATAAATGTTTCTTTACATTTAAAGGGGGTATGCTATAGAGATTTGCATAGGTATGGACTTTGGTTTATTGATACAAATTTAAGGTAAATTTTGTTATGCTGTATATATGTATATTTCTGCTCTTGATTAAGGTATTGTGTTTGTGCAGCTCATTTGAAAATGTAATGTATAATTAAGAAATATAGGTTAATAGATAATCACCTATAATAGTCAAACTTCTAGTCATAATATTTAGGTTTTCTAGATGTACGGAGATAAATTTCAGATGGATAGGGATTCTTTAAATATTTTCAAGACCTTCAGAATATGGCATTTAAAATGTTATAAGAATTTAGGACTTTTTATGACAATGAGACATATGTGCTTCTAGCAACACCAATCTACTTCAAGAGGAAGATGAGCATAAAAGAGTTTGCTAGCCATTTGGGCAAGAGACTGCTCTTGCCTGGACTGCTTGATGAACTGGACATGCAGGACCTGCAGAGAAATGACTGCTGAACCTGCCTAAAAATGAGATCATCCTTTGGGGTTCCTGCTTCAGCAAAAAGTTGCCAGACATTCTAAAGGACACAAAAAAATGTGACAGACAAACTGCCTATATAGGTGGAACTCTCTTTGAAATTTCCTGCTTCATAGAAAAGTCTTCTGGACACTATGGGCCTGTAGACTAAAGACTGAAGGCCCCAACGGTACAGAAGAACTTTGGGTGATTGTCCAGGCAGCAAGAAGTCTTTGTCAATTCTAGAGTTTTGGAAGTTACTTACAATGTACTTCCTTCTTACTTAGGTAATAGTATATCCTTCTGGAGTCTTTAATGGAATTTAAGAATGGATAAAAATTAGATATAAATATTGCAACTATAATCCTTGCTTGATACCTGTTTTATTATATGTAACTTTACTATGTTAAAGGTAAAACCTTCCTTTTCATTTAAAAAGAAAAGGGGAGGTCCTTCTGCCTATGTGTTGCTTTTATTGGTTAATGAATAAAGAAACTGGCTTGGCCTCATAGGGTAGAACTTAGGTAGGTGGGGAAAAAGAAACCAAATGTTGGAAGAGAGAAGGCAAAGTCAGGGAGAAGCCATGGAGTGCCACTGAAGACAGATGTACTGAAACTTTGCTGGTAGGCCACGACCTTGTGGTGATACACAAATTAATGGAGCTGGGTTAAATTAAGATGTAAGAGTTATGGCCAAGATCAAAAACACTGTTGACAACTTATGCTGGAGAGGTTGTGGGGAAAGGGGAACACTTCTGCATAGCTAGTGAGAATACAAGCTGGTACAACCCCTTTGGATGTCAGTGTGGTGATTTCTCAAAAAATTAGGAAGCAACCTTCCTCAAGATCCAGTAATACCACTTTTGGGTATATATCCAAAGGATGTTCAATTGTGCTACAAGGACATATGCTCAACTATGTTCATAGCAGCTTTGTTTGTCATAGCTAGAACCTGGAAACAACCTAAATGCCCCTCAACGAAAGAATGGATAAGGAAAATGTGGTACATTTACACAATGGAGTACTACACAGCAGAAAAGTAACGACATCTTGAATTTTGCAGGAAAATGGATGGAGCTAAAAAATCATTATTTTGAGTGAAGTAACCCAGACACAGAAAGACAATTATCAAATGTACTCACTCACAGGTGGTTTTTACACATAAAGCAAAGAAAATCAGCCTACAAACCACAATCCCAGAGAACTTAGACAACAATGAAGACACTAAGAAAGACTTACATAAATCTAATCCACATGGGAAGTAGAAAAAGACAAGATATCCTGAGTAAACTGGGAGCATGGGGACCTTGGGGGAGGGTTTAAGAGGAAAGGGGAGAGGCAGGAAGGGGAGCAGAGAAAAAATGTAGAGCAGAATAAAAATCAATTTAAAAAAAAGATGTAGGAGTTGACCAATAAGAAGCTAGAGCTAATGGGCAAGTCAGTGATTTAATTAATACGGTTTCTGTGTAATTATTTCAGGAGTCTGAGTGGCTGAGAAATGAACAAGTGGCCACTCTCCAACACAGATAGACAGATAGATAGATAGATAGATAGATAGATAGATAGATAGATAGATAGATAGATGATATAAAAAAACGTTTTTTAAAAGCCAGCATGAGTACTAGTGTGTGTGTTGTGATCTGCTGAAAGATGGGAAGAGAACTTAAAGGCTGAATGAATATGTCTGGTTAGAAGTGAGATGGCACAGATTACCAACATCATCAGAAATTTTTTTCTTTTTTTTTCCTGACTTTGGTGTAGAAGAGATGGGTCTTGTCAGAGCATGGGCTGTACATGAAGGTGAGTGAGTTCTAAGAGCTTGTGAGAAAACTCAAAGAGAAAAAAGACAAGAGTCTTGTAACCTCAATTTATCCTAAAGGTAGGTTTGTTCTTGGAATGTGCTTTTGTGCCCTTCCCTGGTGTAGTAAATAGGTTCGCTTCAGATTACATATTGCTGCTGATTTTTGTTAGCAAGAAATGTTTCCAAGTACGGGTGTCCTAGTGACTGTGTACAGCCTAAACTCTTGTGAAGACACTTTGCCCTTCTGTATGCAGCCTAAACTCATGTGGAATTTGCTCATATGACCTTGCTTAATCCTCAGAGTATGAATGTTTGCTGCCCTGAATAGTAAAGTTAGCTATTGTATGAGACTTAGCCTCATTTTAAGGTTCTGCTCTCCCAGGTTAATGCCACCATCTAGAGAGGTAACAAGTTGCTCCCCAATGGGGACCTAAAATCTGATTAAAGAAAAAGGAGTGGGGACCCTCAGAGATGGAGGTGAGAATAATAGAATAGAAACCAGGGAAGACTTCAGCTTGTGCATCATTTCTTAAAGAAAGAAGGAACACAATTATCAAATTTGTAACTATTAGATGCCTGCAAGTTGTTTGTGACTATACTCCCTGGTTTCAGAAAGAAGGAATCTTAGATGAAAAAGCATGGGGGAGAGTTAGAAAGAATATTGAAAAGACACAATAAACAAGGTAAAAGGTTCCTGTCCAGTTTTGATTACTTGGAAATACCCAAGAAAGGAGATTATTAATCATGTAGCCGAGATGGCTAATTGCCTAAAAAATTATACAAGATCCTTCTGAGTCTTATGCCAGTGCCATGGGGAACTTGCAGATGCCACTGAAAAACAAATAAAAGTGGAACAAATTCAAAATATAATATTAAAACAGTTGTCTTTTGATAATGGCAATGAAAATTGCCAAAGATTACTCAATCAGCCTTCGGACATAAAAAAAGTTATGCACTTTCTAAAGTTATGACGAATTGTGGGAACCTATAAACACAGAGCAAAATTAGCTGATTTAGATATCTATGGTGTTCAAAGACAGATGTGAATGAAGTAATTCAATTGCGGCAGACAGGACCCCTTCAAAAAACTATGTAAACTGCCTTTACAACAAATGAATGCACAAAATTAGGGGATTTAAATCTCAAAACAATAACATTTGGACCAGGTTCAGATTGTAATTAATCAATTCTTTTGCTACAAATTGCTACTCAAGGAAATGCTGTTATTGATACTCTTTGCCTCAAAGACATTGCCATTTCATTTCTTCATTCTTTTTCTTTCCTTCTTTCTTTCCTTCTTTCTTTCTTTCTCTTTTCTTGCTTTTTTCTTTATTTTTTTTGGTTTTTTGAGACAGGGTTTTTCTGTGGCTTTGGAACCTGTCCTGGAACTAGCTCTGTAGACCAGACTGGCCTTGAACTCACAGAGATCTGCCTGCCTCTGCCTCCCAAGTGCTGGGATTAAAGGCGAGAGCCACCACTGACTAGCTTTCTTCATTATTCTTTTAAGTTATACACAGATTGGGGATCTATATTTCCTGGAAAGTTTGGACTTCTTTGGATCTCAATAGTTTATCCATGATAGCCATCATAGTTCAAACAGGAGTCATAGATGATTATACAGGGGAAATTGCAGTCATGATCAGAGTGTTTAGTGATTGGTAATTTAAAACAGGATAAAAAACATGTTCACAGTGATTATTATTGCCTTATGTAGTCTCTTTGTGGAAAAATGAGCTTCATGTGGGAGGAATGGTAGCATAAATAAAACTGTAGCTTTAAGCACCTTATTTATTTATTTATTTATTTATCTTATGTACATTTGAGGTTTTTTCTGAACACATGTCTATATTAGGCCATCAAATTCCCTGAAATTTGGATTACAGACAACCTTGAGCTGCCATGTGGGTGCTGGAAATTGAACCCAGGTCCTCTGGAAGAGCAATAAGTGCTCTTACACACTTAGCCAACTCTCCAGCCCCTTAAGCACCTTCTTGAAGGAAAAATTTTGTATTTAAAATATTGGATTTAAAAATAAGTGGGAAAATGTACAGGATTGATTAGTTCTGGAAATGATGACTCTATTACAACTATTAATGACTTGTTAAGGAGGTAAATCCAAACCTGATAGGACTGGGAACTATGAACTTTAATGAGATTAAATGAAGTGCTACAAAATACAATGCTTAGGTCTAGAGGGCATAATGGCAGACCCACAGCTTCATGTTACTCGTGCTCCAATTCATCTTTGGGGAAGAGATGTTTATTTATTTATTATGTATACAATATTCTGTCTGTGTGTATGCCTGCAGGCCAGAAGAGGGCACCAGACCTCATTACAGATGGTTGTGAGCCATGATGTGCTTGCTGGGAATTGAACCCAGGACCTTTGGAAGAGCAGGAAATGCTCTTAACCACTGAGTCATCTCTCCAGCCCCGGGAAGAGACTTTCTATAACAAAATAATGCTGAGATCTATATTTCTGCCTCTAATGCTACCTATTCTTCACACGCACAGTGGCTTTTGAAAAAGATTTCTGGAATCCTGTACAGATATATGACACCCTTGCCCCATCCTCAAAATCAGGAATCTGTTTATAAACTACAGGAAACTCAGCCTCTCTTTCTCTTCAGTTATATCTTGCATCCCAGCACAGGTAGAAACATGGACTTCCAGGTTTTTACTACCAACAAAAGAAAATATGTAGTGTTATACACAGGAGCACTATGTAGATTTTGCAAAAAAAGGGGATAGCAGTGGTGACACACACGCATTTATATATATATATATGTGTGTGTGTGTGTGTGTGTGTGTGTGTGTGTGTGTGTGTATTCCCAAGAGTGGAATTGCTGGGTCCTGAGGTAGGTTGACTCCCAGTTTCCTGAGAAACCACCATACTGATTTCCAAAGTGGCTGCACAAGTTTGCATTCCCACCAACAATGGATGAGTGTTCCCCTTACTCCACATCCTCTCCAGCATAGGCTATCATTGGTGTTTTTGAGTTTAGCTATTCTGACAGGTGTAAGATGGTATCTCAAAGTTGTTTTGATTTGCATTTCCCTGATCACTAAGGAGGTTGAGCATGACCCCAAAAGAGGAATATGAACCTTCATCTGGCGATGGATGGAGATAGAGACAGAGACCCACATTGGAGTACTGCACTTAACTCCCAAGGTCCAAATGAGGAGCAGAAGGAGGGAGAACATGAGCAAGGAAGTCAGGACCACGAGGGGTGCATCTACCCACTGAGATGGTGGAACTGATATAATGCGAGCTCACCAAGGTCAGCTGGACTGGGACTGATGGAGCATGTGATCAAACTGAACTCTCTGATTGTGGCTGGCAATGAAGGCTGACTGAGAAGCCAAGGACAATGGCACTGGGTTTTGATTCTACTGCATGGACTGACTTTGTGGTTTGTTTGGATGCTCACCTTTATAGACCTGAATGGAGTAGGGAGGACCTTGGACTTTCCACGGGGCAGGAAACCCTGAGTGCTCTTAGGACTAGAAAGGGAGGGGGTGGTGGGGAGGGGGAGGTGGGGAAAGGGAGGGGGGAGGGGGAGGGGAGGGAAAAGGGAGGAGAGGAGGATGTGGAAATTTTTAATAAAAAAAACAAAAACAAAAACAGGTTCGCTCTGCCTCTTCAGGTACCTCTATGGTGTGAACAGGATTTCTGGGAAATCTGCTCCTTTTTTGACCAGCTTCCTCAATCTTTTTCCTACCTGCCTCTTCAACAGTCTACCACTTTAATTTCGTTCATTCCCCCCCCACATCTACTTTTCATTGTTCTATATCCTCAATATTTTTCTACTCATTCATCTCAAAAATGACATAGATTCTTTTTCACTTCAATAAAAGATTTGATAGGCAAGAGCACAAACCTTCTACAGCCCCAGAACTGTTGTTCTGGTTATGACCAAAAGTTCAACAAAGCCTAAATATTAAAGTAGATAATTACAAAAAGGGCAACAGTTATCTCCAAGAAAAATCCATTAGGAACTGAGTTAATGATGGATTGTACATTGATGAAGCAGGCTCAAGGAATTCTGAAGGAGGACCAATGAAATTAACACTGGAAGTTTTGGAGTACCTGTACTTAGGGGAAATTGGGACCAGAGCACCACGAATGGGTGAAACTCTCCAGTACACCTGGCAAGAGGTCTGTCCCTGGAAGTGACAGCAGGTTCCACCAAAAAGAGAAACTCAGGACTGTGGATGACCATGAAGGAGATAAAGAAACATAGCTCCAAAGAGGACATCTACAGGAGACACTGCAACCCAGAAGGCATAGAACTGATATCAGCATAGGAAAAACTCAAATACATCAACATCAAGATCATAGACTAAAGAATTATTAAAGAAGGAACAAAACCTGCTAAAAGATCAACTTTTCAGAAACTCTTAAAACAAAATGAAAGCAAATTGAGGAAACAGTGGTTGTATTCTCAAAGTGGTAGCCAGTTTTATAGGTTAAGCATATACAGAATTTCTCCCAGATAATCATCTGGGAAGCTATTCAAGATCTCTGACCTGGAGGAATCTCTCTCTCTCTCTCTCTCTCTCTCTCTCTCTCTCTCTCTCTCTCTTTCTCTCTCTCTCTCTCTCTTCCCCCCTTAACATCAGTTCAGTTCTGTTAATACTACCTGGCTATCCCTTTAAAATTCAGTGAGAAATTTCTCTACTGTGTTTGACAAATGCTGTTCACATTGTCTTTGTCAAGAATATTGTCCAAAATACTCTCTTATCTTTCTAAAATTAGAAGAAAAATACATTTATTCACAGTCATTATTAGACTTCTACCTGTATCAGACAGCTCAGAATGGCTCCTTGGACTTCTGGGGATGTCTCTAAGTTCAGTTTTGCAGTGGCTGGGCTTTTTCATGGATGTGACAGCTGTGAGGAGTGAACCCTTGTTGGTGTTTTCTTGGTGGTATCCACACGCTAATAAGAGTAAGTGAACGAGAACATCGTCTTGCTTAGCTTTAAAAGCTGGGACTCTGCTTGAGTGTGAGTATGTACAAAATGTTTGGGTAGGATGGAGTTTGTGGTCAGACAGGGAAGCCTTCTCCCTAGACAGTCAGGTATAGGTCAGAAAGAAAAAGAGTGACAAGCTCTATCTGTCTTGCTCTCTGAGGCAGGACACCAACAAGGGTGTTTCCCTTAGCATTTGGAGGCATAGAGTCCCTGAAGGAGCCCAAGAAGACACACTTGTAACACGTGCCCCAGGTGGCTCTCTATCTATTAAAGAACCTTAGTTTGGAAGCATGTTCACCCCTTGACCTGAAGGAAGGGTCTTAGGCTACTACCATGAGAACATGTGAGGAGGACAGGAGCAGGTCTGAGTGACATTCAGCCAATGACTAATTCTCACCCATAAAGTCATAAATCCTTCAAGAGGATTTATCCAACAGTCATGACCCAATTTTTGGGTCCCACGTTGAACATTGTTCCCTTGGGGAATAAGCTTTTAGGATTAGACGATCCAGGTGATATTTTTACATTTAAACCATCATGATGTGCCAACCAAAGTGCAAAGCACTGGGGCCAGCTGATCATGGACAGAAGCATCTAAGACAACAAATAAGCCATTTCTTTTAGGAATGTAAGTTTCTCAGGTTTATGTCATAGAGATGAAATGCTATTAGCCCGTTTGGTGGGGCTTTAGTGGATGACAGAATCTTTAAGAGGTACGAAGTCTTTACATGGCTTCACATATCTTTAAAAAGGATTCGGGTACCATTTTTCCTTCTTGTATTCTCTTTCCATTCCAGCCACTGTGAGAGTGTCGTTTTCCCTGCCACATTTCCACCACAATGTCTCATCATAAACCCTAAGCAATGGTGCCAAATGATGATGGGTCAGGACCTCCAACTCCACAAATGAAGCTAATTTCTCCATAAGATATTTAGTTTTGGTATTTGTTTAGAGACAGGTACCTGACTAATGGGATTTCTAACTCTTTCTGCATCCATTTCCTTTGACACTATATTCAAGTGTAAATTAATTACACTATGTATGCATAGTCTTTTCAAAAGATTTATTTTTACTTCTAATTATCAGTGTATATGTGTGAGTATAGGTTTGTGTAGAGTCCAGATGAGTGATGGATTCCCTAAAGTCACAGGCAGTTGTGAGTTGTCCAAAATGGGTGTGGGAAATGAATGTGGGTTTTTGGAAGATTGGCAAGTGCTCTTAACTGCTAAGCTACCTCTTCAGTCTCAATATGTATATTCTTCAATTTATATTTTATTATTTTAGGCTCTTGATAAATATCAACAATTAACCTTTAGAAAAGCAGTAGTTTCTTTTCTACTACTGGTAAAACTTTTGTCCTCTTACGCCAAAGCTAAGTCTTTATGAAAAGCATGTAGCTAATTCTGTAATTAGGTAAAATGATATTATAACATGTATTGTTTTTCACAGCAGATCTGTATATAGGGGGCTATCTTTACAAAAAGTTTATGGAAAAGTACACTGATATTTTTTTAAATATGGTCATTACAACATTGTGACTTTTTGTAGACAAGGTACATATGAGAGAGAACCTACACAATGCTATCTTGTTTTTTTTTAAATTAGGTGTTCATATAATAACATCTAAATCTTATTGAAAAACATAATTTTCATAATCTACTTTAATTTTTAATCCCCTTATAAGAAAAATTAGCACTGGTATTAATTAGTCACAAAACATCCCTAATATTAGTCTATGTTGCAAGTGACTAGACTGAGTGTCAATAGTAATAATGTCAGTGAAAAGAATTTAAGATATAATCAAATTATAACTATTTACCTGTTGTGACTATTATATTAAGATACAATCAAATTATAACTATTACCAAATTATGAAAATTGGCCTTATACCTATTTTCAGACTGTGTGGTTATATGGAAAATTGATATGTAAAGAGGTTTGTGGGTTTGATTTCTCTTCTAGGATCACTTTGGTAAAACTAAATCTTGTTTCATAGTTACAGAGTTTACTCTCAATGTAAATGTATAAAGGGTATTTTCATATCCTAACTCACTACCTTTCTAGACAATAAAGAGTACTAAGAGATTTCATGGAGAACTTTCTCAAGGAGTCAGCATCCTCCATTGCACATCTTCCTGACTTACTTTTGCTAGGTCTGTTCTCGGTCTCTTTGTCTCTGTCTCTGTCTCTTTCTCTCCTCTCCCTCTCCAGGCTGATACTCCCCTCAGGAGTCCATGGCCCACTCTCCTTTGTATGCTTGCTCCCTTCACAACAGTATGTGGTATAGAGTGAGTTCTGCTTTTCTCCTCTTTTCTCTTTCTAAATTATCTTCACTCAGTCTAGCAATATTTCTTCAGACCAAGGTCTGTTCATCTTTTGCCAATCTCTCCATAATTGTATAGACTTCCTCTCTACTGTGTCCTGAAAGGTCTGGCTGTAGAAGAATACCTCTCCAAAAACATCCAAGTTTGGTCTGTCTGGTTTTTCCTTGAAAGAGAAATCTTAAGACCTAGCCTAGACTCTGGCTGCCTCCTCCAGAAGACCAGGATTCTAATCTCAGCACCTACATGGTAGTTCACAATTAGTCTCTACCAGCACCAGATATGCCCGTGGTGCAAAGACAGATACACATGCAGTCAAACCACCCACACACATAAAATTAAAAATAACTTAGCCTTGGAAGTAGTACTTCAGCATCTCTGTTGTATCTAAAGTCTACTACACATGCCATCCTAGTTCAGTATAGTTAAAGACCATACAAGGACATGAGCCCAAGGAAGAAAGAGTCACTGTCATCCTTGCTTAGGGTTAGAAAGTGGAATCAGCCTCTGAACAAACAGACAAACAAAGGGGCAGAGTGTGGATATGGACAGTGAGACCTTAGGTGTTCTGATCTGTTGTTAATGCTCAAGGGCAAAGAGCCCAGGGAATGCCTGAGGGATTGTAAGGAATAGAGAAGATAGTTCGTAGAGTACCCAATGCCTGGGTGCAGGAGACTGTCCTTGCTAACTTCCTAGAGGGATCACGAGGTGTGCCCATCACAGCCAGTCACAGAACTCTGTTTAGTCATTTCTATCTGCCTTCTTGACCTCCCATTTCCTCTAGCCCCCGTGTCCCACTCTGCAGTAACTGATTTCTGTAACTCGTGGGCTCCTCCACATATCTTAGACTGACCGAAGAGGACCAGGAGCAGTACCACAGGGAAGACTAGCATTCCTTGCCGACACCCTAACACCCAGTTAGGACAGTGTCCTGTCCCCCAGTCAAATCCCAGGAACTCACTTGAGGGAAGAGGTTTGCCTTGACAGTCCAGCAGGAGGAAGAGGAGCAGACACAAAGTCAGAGCACAATGACTGTGATTGTTTACTGCAATCCAGGCCATGGATCCTTATTCCATTCCAGGCTGACAGCAGTCATGGTTTGAGCTTTGGAGAGAGAGGCGAGGAAGCATAAGTAATTTGTACAGGTGTCGGCAGATTACTCCGGAAACCTGGGCTGTAAATTCAAGCCTTACCTCTTTGTCATGCCTGCTGTATCAGTGCCTAGCCCCACCCTTTCCTAGAACTCTTGTGTGTGGCGGGGGCGCTCCAGGGTCCCTGGTGTTCTGCCTGCTTCATTGTGGAACTCGGTGATTCTAATCTATCTAATACCATCAGTAAACAGAGGTTGCAACGATGAACTGACTGGTAGAGGTCTCCTGTGTCCCCAGGTCTTCCCAGGCCCCGAGAGATCCCTTCCCAGAACTTACCAGGACCTGCTCCGGGATCGTTACCAGCAGGAGCAGGAGTGGAAGACTAAAGCTGGTGCTGTGGCTGGAGTTATTTATAGCCTGAGAATCAGGCTCCCGCCCAGTCTGAGGAATGCAGAACTTTTGTTTCCTCCTTGGTTACCTAGACAGCTTTTCCAAGCTCCTCCCCCAACCTGCCTGTTTCACCAGCCTCAGGCTCAGACTGCCAAGTCCTCTCTGGGTGGAAACACTGCTTCTTACTGATGTCACCGTCGTCAAGAGTTCCTCAGAGCTCTGCTGAGGTGAAGCCAGAGTCTTGACTTCACCACAGAAAAGAATTGCAGGATGAACGAGTCTGATTTGATTAAATCAGAGTCAGAGTTGATTAAAAGAGATTCAGAACCCGAGAGTGAGCAGAAAGAGGCTCCTGGGAGGGAAGCCAAGATCTGAAAATACGGGTGTGGTCTTCTGAAGACAAAGTCAGTAGTAGGTGCCAGGGTTGCCAAGTTTACACTTCACAGGTGACTAAGGGATTATTTTTTTCAAACGTGTTCAAGATGTCATGGGTTCATTGATGGAAACCAAGCTGGTGAGTAAAATCTAGGTCAAAGGAAGGGCAGGACAAGAGCTTTTCTAAAAATGTAAGTAGAGTTTTAGTCTTGCTTGTGAGAGTCCCAGAAACACCAGGAAAGGAATCAGGCCATATTGAAAGGTCACATGAGCTTGGGCTCTCAGCTTGGTTCACTGCCAGCCTAACATTTTAATTTGAAAGTATCTCTGTATGAAAGAAATATTGTCTCTATGTCAGCAGCCTTCACAGGAAGTTGGGATTGTGCTGGGTTCCGAACTTAACTGGAGAGAAGCTCCCCAGGCATTTTTCCTCCTTCCAGAAACTTTTTAGGGTTTTTTTTTTCCTCTTTCTCTCTATACTGTGTCCTCCGGAGCTGTCCCTACTCAGGGATGAACCCAAGGCCATGTCCACAGTCTTATGGATAGGGACGTTTTCCCCACAGAAAGATCACCAGGCAGCCTTTAGCCCTGATCACCTCACATTTGAGGCTTGGGGGCCATGAGTTTTCTCCTGTTCTCCATCCCAGCCTCCAGATGACCCTCCTGGATCAAGATCCATGCAGAACTGTCTGGGCTTGGATCTAAGGAGTTCAGGGTGCAGCTGTTCTGGGTCCCTGAGTAGAGCAGGGCCCAGGGCTCACAGTTCAGGCCTCCTCACTTTTCCAGAGCCTGAGGACTGGGAACTTGAGATTGGTGGCTGCTGATCCTCCCTTTGTCTGTGAGGAGAGGATGTGGGCGCTTTGAGAGGCTGGGCAGGGTGGGGAGTCTAGTCTGTTTTTTTCAACTAAAGGGGAAATAGGGTTCAAAGAATGGGCACACAGTAGGTCTGGGGCCCTTCCTAGTCCTTATCTCAGGCTAAGATCTCCCTGGAATCCAGAGACCTGAGCCCTCTACTCCTGATATTTCTCCCGCTTGTTGTGTGGTAGCTGACACAGGACATACTTGTCATCCTTTGGAGAATGACAGCAGTGACCACAGTTGGGAACTGAATGGTTCTGTATCTTAGCTATCGTGAATATTGCAGCAGTAAACATGGTGTGCAAACATCTGTGCAGGACTTAGAGAATATGTATATATATGCTCAGGAGTGGTACATCTGGGCTATAGTTTCAGTTGCTTGAGAATCTTACATCCTGATTTCCATAGTGGCCGAGTCCATTATCATCCAACAGCACCTAACAGGGCTCCTCTTTCCTCACAGCCTGCTAGGGCTGGTTATTGTTCATTTTCTCAATGACAACTGATTTGACCAGAATGAGTGATACTGTCTTTTTTCTTTTAAAAATATTGATGATATGATGGTACGGGCGGCCTGCAAGCCAGGCAGAAGCTGCCGCGGGAGCAGTACAGGGTCCCTGGGCGAGCGGCAGAGTCAGGCGGCTGGATATGGTGAACGGCAAAGTAAATGGACATAAGGCTATATATAAAGCTAGACATTTATTACTTAAAAAAGGGAGATATAGACAAACATAAAACAAAGACATACACACACACACACACACCAGAGAGAGAGAGGAAGATGGCGGCGAGGGGAGGGGTCAAAAGTGGCTGGGATGGGCGTGGTTAGTTCTTAAAGTGATAGCAAAGAATAACATTCCCGGATCCTTTTTATAATAAAAGTAGAAGGTTAGACATTACAGGTTGAAGGAATTGGGGCAGCGAATTCTCAAGACTGCTTCCAGCTGATTTGTGGGCGTCATCTTTGGGGGGGTGTGGGGGTGAGGGAGATCCGAGAGAAGCTGGGTGTTGGTCACATTTTGGCATAGCTGGTCTCTGCTCCCGACAGGACAGGTGTCTGTGGCATTGAAATGTCTGGTGTCTCTTGTACCTGGTTAGGGTGTTGGCAGAACAGAGAACAAAGTTAAATTGAGGAAAAATTTTTTAGGACCAGGGAATTGAGGGGTTTGTATCTGACCTGTTTACGGTGGGTTTTTTAATTTGGCTCCCTGGAACTTATAAGAAAAACAGAAGCTTTAGACATATATTTTGTATTAAGAACTCCTTGGGTTTGTAAAAACAGAAATTATAATGAAAAGTATTTTTTATTTGGTGAGACAACCTGGCAAAACCTCTCAGCTATCAGACTGTCAGAGATCTTTGAGAAGGATAAGATTTTACTTGAGTTACTGATTAAAAAATGACAGAGAACTTACTTGGTTGGCACCGAGAGCTACTCTTTGGTCCTCCCTGGTCGCTGAAGGTTGCATTTGACCTTTGTTGTTTAATGTAGAGCTGCCAGGCTTTTGAAGACTCTGTGGATCAAGAAATCTTTAGGAAGACAGGTCTACCTTACCTGCGCAGTTAGACTGTCGATTCCAGTGATCCTGTCCACGTTTGGAGGTCTCCAGTTTAGGTGATAGGCAGTTTTTACCCAATGGTCAGCACTTGGCAGTTGAAGCAAAGTGCAGATGGACGGTGGTCAGTGACATGACCGTCTGTCTTTTGTCTTCTTGGAGGAAACAGAGTGCTTGCTAGGAGCCAACCTGTCTCTTTTGGTTATGAAAAGTTTTTTAAATAATTAAACATTTAAATATTGCATTTCCCAGATCTTTGAGCAGTTGAGGGCTGATTATTAGGTGTAGCTGCAGTATAGAATCTATCTGGAAGATTGGGTTTGAGTTTGACTGTAATAGGTAAAATCCACATTTGTAAAAAGACAGACAGAAAAAAAAACTGTTTGTAACATTAAGATTAAAAGTACATACCAGTTATGATTTTGTAGTCTGAAACGAGATGAAATGAATAATCATTATACACAGAGAACAGGAATTAGGCAAAGTGTATGTTTCTGATGGGTCCTATCAGAAAGCATGTCACTATGCAAAACACCTGTAATTACAGCTAAGGAGAGATTTTAGTGAACACTGAGGAGGGGGAGGGGAAAGCGGGACATACATAACAGTGGGAGGGCCTGGTTGCGTGATCTGGCTCTCAGTGAATCTAGTGATAAAGTCACCTGACCCCAATGAACATGGCGGCGGCCACGTGTTGCAAGGGAAAAGTTACAGTTTGTTGTTGAGCTGCCATGCCAAACCATAAGCCACAGAGGGGAGCAAAAGTCTGGAACCGAAAAAAAAAACTGCACCAGGTCACGGCTGGGATGGAAAAGCCCGCGACTGTCTGCCATGGACGATTGTTATCCAGAGTCTGAATCGTGAAAACCCGCACAACGAACGCGCCCAAGACCACGTGAACAAGCGTCCTTGATTCACGGGTGGGGAGCTATGGGCCTAGCTGGATAAACCAGAGGCCGGGGCTGCTCCTGGAGCGCCGGTACGACGAGAGGAGAGAAAAAGTAAAGAAAAGAAGTGAAAATGAAAAAGGATAAAGAAACTGAGGACCCGGTCCCCAGATGAATGTCGAATGCACAGCACGGGAATGCAGTGCTAACGCAGGTGGACCAACCCCCGGGGTTGTCCAAACACGATTTCAGCAAAGGAAAGTAACCTTCTGTAGCAGAACGAGGAGCGACTCACCAAGTGAAGACAGTGTTGGTTGTAACAGGTGGGTCGGTGTTGAGACCTCGGTTCCGATTCAGTCTCGGAAGTTGGTGCTCAAAGTCCCGGAGGATATGTGAAGCCGGGACTGGCCCTTGGTGGGTGAATCTCTCGAGTCCACAGCACCAATTTTGTTCTTTTAAAAATATTGATGATATGATGGTACGGGCGGCCTGCAAGCCAGGCAGAAGCTGCCGCCGGAGCAGTACAGGGTCCCTGGGCGAGCGGCAGAGTCAGGTGGCTGGATATGGTGAACGGCAAAGTAAATGGACATAAGGCTATATATAAAGCTAGACACTTATTACTTAAAAAGGGGAGATATAGACAAACATAAAACAAAGACATACACGCATACACACACACACACACACATATACACACACACACACACACACACGCACACCAGAGAGAGAGAGAGGAAGATGGCGGCGAGGGGAGGGGTCAAAAGTGGCTGGGATGGGCGTGGTTAGTTCTTAAAGTGATAGCAAAGAATAACATTGTCAAGTAATTAATTTGCATTTCCGTGAAGGCTGAGGATGCTGAATGCCTTTTCAGATGTTTATTGCTCTATTGTGGTTTTTCTTTTTGGATCTGTCTGTTAAGACCATTGTTCATTTATTGAGTAGAAGGTGTGTGTGTGTGTGTGTGTTTGTGTGTGTGTGTGCGTGTGTGTGGTTTCCATAGTCTGTACACATTCAGACTTCAGCCCCTTGTCTGTGGTGTAGCTGGCAAGAAGCCCTGTTCTGTGACTTTCTCTACATCTGCTGGTTGTTTCCTTTGGTGGGGGAAGCTGTACATGGTACACCCTAGGGGACAGTCCTTATTTCCTGTGGTATATGGGGAATACACCTTAGGGAACAGTCCTTATTTCCTGTGGTATATGAGACCTTTCTCATTAGCTCCTTGTCTATACCTGTATCTTGTTGGACCTAAGTTTTTCCTCTGGCAATTTCTAAGTTTCAGGAGATATCATAAGGTCTTTGGTCCATTTCTAATTGATTTCTATGCAGTGTGAGAGATTCTGTCCTTTGTCTTAATGTATAGAGTCCCTTTGTCAACCCATGTGTGGCATACAACAGGGTTAAGCACATCTTCTCTTCAAGAGGAAGCCCTGCTGGCGCCATATACCCAAGGAATCTGGGATGATTTGGTGGAAGCTGCTCCTCTCTCTGCCGAGACCCTGCCCCCTCAGGAAGCCCTCCAAGGAGCTGCCCCTCCCCTCAGAAAGCCCGCCAAATGTCAGTCTCTCCCAGCGGCTGCTCAAGACCATGCTATACAGGCTACTTAAGAGGTGGCAAGGTACCTGCAGCATGCTCTCAAGTCCTCTCCCCTGCCTTCTGGAGAGACACCCTGGAGATGCTTTGCTCCGCTCAGATTAAACCTGGATTCATTCATTTGACTTGATTGGCTTATTACATTGGTGGCGGAGGATTCCCCATAACCAGGAATCTAAAACTTATCACCTTCTTAAAAATAAGTTTTAAAAACTGTTAATATATAAAGGCATTTTTCTATTTTATTTATTTGTAAGCAGCAAATGTAAGCCTTTATTAAAGTTTTTCCCAAAGTTTTGTGTGTATGTGGGGAGGCAACCCTATGTAAAAACATATTACAAATTTCTCATTGTATGTGGGTTCCATCCGAATCTGTGCTTCCCTCCTCCCGGCACGGATTGTGCGCCTTCCGTACCTCGCCATGAGCTTGGGTCAAGTGTCTAGGGGTTAAACAGAGACACACACAAACAGAGAGATCTGGGTCATTTGTCAAAAGGTAAATGCCAAATTTATTTAGTTTCTGCCAGGTTAAGTACTCTTTTCCCCAGAAGAGCAAACTCCCTCCCAGCCAGGTGTGAGAAAACAGCATGACCAGCCTGGCGCCCCTGAGGAATTCCTCTGCAGGCAGGGGGTGCTAGCAGGAGCCCGGTGACAAACAGCTAGGATAGGTTTAGGTGCCCTGGGAACCCTTCTTTGCAGGTGGGAAATTACCATATCAAAGATAAAACAAGGCTCAGGGTTAAATCAACCGGGCTAGTAGAACAGGCACAGGAACTAGCAGGAAGCTTGGCTGGTAAGCGAAAACAGACAGTCCTTGCATGCGTTTTGTGCCTCAGGGATCAGGGGAAAAGCCTGGGATCCAACAATAGTAACCGTTTATAAGCATACAGTAACCATTATTTGGAATTTATATCTGCAGTAAAACAGCTTGCCCTGGTTGATATATCGCACACTAGTTACCCTTCTAGTTGCTGTAACAAACTACCAGTCAAAAGCAACTTATGGAGGTGGGGTTGATTTTGCCTCCCACATCCAGGGTACATTCATCAGCCTGGGTAGTCATGGGGGCAAGAACCAGAGGTGGCTGCTGACATCACACACACACACACATACACACACACACACACACACACACACACACACAGCCAGGAAGTGAAGAGAGAGATAAACACCAGTGCTTACCTCTCTTTCTAGTTTTTATCCAGTTTGGGGGCCCCAGCCCAGGAGATGGTGCTTCAGACATTTAGGGTGGATCTTCTCATCTAATCTGCTCCAGAGATGACTTGCCTAGAAAGTCCTTTAGAGGATTCTTCAACTTGCCTGCAAAGATGAGCATACTAAGTATCTCCTTAAGTATGAACCTATTTGCTTTCATGTTAAGAGTGGCTTAAAAACTATGTTTTGTCAGATTAGTGTTTTAAAGGTTCACCCTAGGAGTTTAAATTATTTAACTGATGAATTTCATAATTTACATCTATGGTAATCACTAAAATACTCATCCCCAACTCCATAATGTCTCCTTATTGCGCATTTGGGGTTTTATCTCCATATCTCTGGGCTCTGCTTTTATGCTGAATTTTCTTCTTCTTGAAATGTTATATTCTGTTTTCCTTCTCATGTTGGTTGTGGCTGACCTATGACCCATACCAATGTTGGTTCACGTTTATTATTATTTTTGTTTTACATTTAATAAAAAAGTATAAAGCATATTTTCATATTTTTTGTGTGCTGTCTCCAGACCCAGTTTTCTGAAGGGTTTTGAATTCTATAACTTAGTT
This sequence comes from Myodes glareolus, assembly GCF_982192425.1. Lineage (NCBI taxonomy): Eukaryota > Metazoa > Chordata > Mammalia > Rodentia > Cricetidae > Myodes > Myodes glareolus. The sequence continues at coordinate 127,259,295 of NC_142026.1, forward strand.
AACTGTGGTCTTCTTTTCTGTTGTTTAGTGTCATCCTCCTCTCATTTTGCTGCACAATTAAAACTCTGAATATTTGCTCGGCTCTTGCCACATCTTTTGTTTTGTATTAGAGTACTTTCTACAGAACAGTATTTTCAACTGCAATCTATTCGGGGCAAATATTTTAAGCATTCAAGGTTATATATTTGTTTATATATCATAAAAGATATATTTTTTATATTTGCATTGTCCTTTTGAGACAAAACACAAACACCTGCCTTGGCCTTACAAGTTCTGGGATTACAAAAGTGTGCCTCTGCATTAGTTAGGGTTCCTATCGCTGTGAAGAGACACCATGGCCATAGCAACTCTTATGAAGGAAAACATTTAATTGGGTGGCTTACACGTTTAGAGGTTTTAGTCCGTTATGGTGCAGGCAGACATGGTGCTGAAGACGTAGCTGCAAGTCCTACATCTTGATCCGCAGGCAATAAAAAGTGGTCTGAACACTAGGCATGACTTGAGCATTTATGAGACCTCAAAGCCCACCTCCACTGTGACCCACTTCCTCCAACAAGGCCACACCTACTTCAACAAAGTAGCACCTCTTCGTAGTGCCACACTCTTTGGGGGGTGGCTTCTCTTTCAAACCACCACAGCCACCATACCCAACATCAAAATATTTTAAATTCATTTTAGCAGGTAAATTCTAAAGCTGTTCTCTCAAGTGCCTGTCCGTTGGTTATTTAATTAAACTAAGGTACTTTTCAAGAGGCACTTCATGGTTATCATCATAGAATAAGGCAGTTAATCACAAAATAGAAAGGTTTTCCAGGTTATCTGAGCAGGCCCAATAATGCTCTATTAAAAATCAGAGAAGTTTCTCTGGTTGGGAGTAAGATGACTGAGCAGAAGTTAGAATGGCTGTAGACGTGAGAAGGATTTCTTGTTCTGTGACTGCTCCTGCGGTGTAGGGACAGGAGAGAGACCTGGAGAAGTTAAAGGTACCCAGCTGCCAGCCAGCAGGGCATTAGGGACCTCAGTTCTGAAAGTCCCAGGACCAGGATCTTCTTGATAATCCAGATGCGTAGGAGACATACACACATACTTTCTTATGTGTCCAAGTAACAGCCCAGCTGCTATTGATTTTTGGCCTTGTGAGACCTACATTGGCATCATCATCTGAGCCAACAGATTTCTGACTTACTGTGATGTGATTGTTAAACTGTCAATAGAATCATCTGGGAAGAGTCTCAGTGAGGGAGTGTCTAGATGCAATTGACTTTTGCTCTTGTCTATGGGAGATTTTCTTGCTTGGGTTAATTGACGTGGGAAGATCAGCTTGCTGTGGGTCACACCCTGCCCTGGGCTTGGGTTCTGGACTCTGTAAGTATAGAGTGTGGACTGAGTACAAGTGGACACACACGCATGCATGCATTCTCTCTCTACTTTTGCCTGTGCATGTGACCATCTGCATCAAGTTCCTGCCTTGACATCCCTGAAATAATAGAATCATGGACCATAATCTGGTTTGGGAGCTAAAATAAACCCTTCCTTCCTATAGTTGATTTTGTGTGTCAACTTGACACGAGCTGGAGTCAGCAGAGGAAGAAGCCTCAGTTGAGGGAATGCCTCCGTGAGATCAGCTGGGAGGCATTTTCTCATTTAGTCATCAAGAGGGAAAAACCCAGCCCATCCCCGGACTGATGGTCCTGAGTTCTATAAGTGAAGGACCCCAACTCATTTTAGTCACAGTTATGTCATTTTGCAAAGAAGCTCAGTTCAGAGAAGGGCCCCCGAATGCTGAGCAAAGCAGGATACCTGAGGTCAGAACGAGGACAGCCTTATTAGGCTGCAGTACAGAGGATTTATGGTCAGACATCTGGTGAGATACCCAGGACAGCCTTATCAGGCTGCAGGACAGGGAATTTATGGTCAAGACATCTGGCCTAGGGGGAAACAAAGACTTCAAAGGACTGACCATATATGCTTGAGATAGGGACAGGTCAGTTATCTGGTTTCTTTGATCCTGGCCAAGGACCACGAGGCCTGCCCTCAAATTCACCCCTCGCCTCATTCAAACTGGCCAATGGGACCCCTGTAACCGCGCTTTTGCTTCTGTAACATTGCTTCTGCCTATATAAAGATACCCCAAGACATAGCTCGGGGTGCGCAGTTCTCCATGTGACTGCAGCACCCACAGGCCTGTGAACATTAAAGTTTGCCTCTTGTTCTTGCATCCAGTGGCTCTCGGACCTGGTTCTTGGGCACGGGTCTCCACGCGTGTGAGACACCCTCCGGGTGCTCTTTCATTTGGTGTCAGAAGTGGGATTGTGGAAGATCTCTGCCCAACCCATCCGACAACCCACTGGGAGGTAAGCTGGCTAGCCACTATTTGTCCTTGTCTGTTTGCTGTCTTGATGTATTAATTTGATGTAATGCGCAAGCGTTTGTATTCCGTAGACCTGGATCCACGGTCATCTGTATTCTGGGCGGCTTTGAGGAGGAGCTGACGGGCTCTGAACTTCTCACCAGCTACCCTGGGGGACGCCCCAGGGATCTGGAGAGCCCGAGGGGCTCAGCACGAATCCTAGAAATTCGTGCTTCTGTAGGGTGAAGTTTTCACTTCCCCATCTGAATTTGTACTTTCGGTTTGCTGCAGCCATCTGAATTTGTACTTTCGGTTTGTCACCGAAGTTGCGCTTTGCGTCGCCGGCTGTCTGTTCTGTCTTTGTCATGTCTTTGTTTTTGTATTTTGTTTCGTTTCTGTTTGTACTCGAGTCTAAACCTGGTACCATGGGACAGTAAACAGTAAGTATCCACCGCTGACCTTTGCTCTAACTTTAGAGAGAAGTTGCAGACCAAGCCGTGGAAATCCGAGAGACGGCAAGCAGTCTGCTTCCTGGAATGGCCACCAGGAGAATTTATCCAGGGAACTCCCCTACTCTGGGTAAAACCATTTTTATTACAGAGCATGGTGCAGATGATAGCGGCAGTCTGCCCCTCCCCTGTCTCTTTTCCCATGCAGGAGCGGGAAAAAAAAAAAAAACCCAGAAAACTCTGCTTTCCTGATACCCAGCCCGACCTCCCGCTTGCTGTTGTTGCTGTTGCGATTGCCAAGCCCTACCCCGAATGTGCGCTGCGTTGCGCTTGGCTAGTTCTGGTTAGTTCTCGGTGGCGAAGGGCACCGCGCTGATGAGAGCAATGGCTGGACTTGCCAACCGGCACCTTGGGGGCGGCCGCCGCTGGTGGGCCGCAGATGAGGAAGAGCGCAGGCAGCCACGGGACCCTGCCAAATGGGCCAGGGCCGTGACAGACCGGCCGAGAAGGGGGGGGGGGGGGGAGAAAAACAGCAGTGCGGCCAGAACACATAGGCCCGGATACAAACTCGTCGGGGAGCTGCGGGCCGTGCTGCCCAGACGTGGGGAGGGAGCAGCGTCGGCTCCTGCCGGAAACACAGGGGGCGGGGCCGCTTGTGTTGGCTCCCACGTCCTACGGAGCGGAGCGGAGGCGGAGGCGGAGGCGGCTGCAAGCGGCAGTCCGCCTGCGCTCGCCGATAGGATTTGCTAAAGGATACAAAAGAGCCATAGAGAGAGAGAGAGAGTTACAAACGGGACCAGGCGAACTGCCAGGTGGCACAAAAAGGAACGCTAGGTGCGTGCCCCGAAAGGAGGGCGGAGGGCGGAGAGACGTGGGCGCACAGCCCACAAGGAGCCTATGTCCCGCCCGCAGCTTAAAGTTAGGGACTATAATAGATTCAAAGGTTCCTACAGACCCAATAGAGACATAACCAAGTCTTGGGATGATTTGTTGACTAATTTTCTGAGATTTCAATATATTAGGATCCAAAGTGGCTGTGTCAGTTTACATTTCCACCAATGGTAAAGGAGTTTCTCTTTTACATAGGTTATGAGCAGTATTTGATCTTGATCATGTTATAGGGATAAGATAGAGTCTCAAGAGTTATTTTGATTCACATTTCTCCAATGATTAAAGATGTTATATTTGAGAATCTTTTAAATATCTTTCAGTCATTTTAAGTTCATCTGTTGAGAGTTTACAGATTAGGTCTGTAACATAATTTTTTTTTGGATTATTTGTTCTTATGAGGACTAAGTTCCTAATTTTCTTATAAAAATATCTTCCCATTCTACAGGCTGATGTTATGTTCTGTTGATTATATCCTTTGCTATACAGAAAGCTTCTCAGTTCTGGAGATCTCATTTATTGATTGATTGTTTCTCTCAATGTCTATGCCACTGAGGCTATGTTTAAAAATGTATTTAAAACCCTTTTTCTTCTATGCGGTTCAATATTGTTGGTTTTATGTTAAGCTCTTTGATTTGTTTGGATTTTAGTTTTGTGCATAGAGAAATATGGATCCACTTTCATTCTTTTACATGATGGAGTCCAATTAATTCTTAAAGGGAAAAACTGACAGTCAAAATGCTGGGCTCATGGCAATTCTCAGGGGGGCTACAAGGCAGGCACCCCACTAATTCGGCCAAGGAAAGAGAGGTTCTCCAGGGGCCAGTTAGAATCTATGTTCCTTAAATGTTTAATGAAGATTTACAGGCATCTTACCCAACCTCTAAAGTCAACAGGCAGCGATAGCCATGGCTTTCATAGGGCAGTCAACATCAGATATAAGGAAGAAGTTACAGCAGATAGATAGACTGCAAGATTATACCTTGCAGAATTTGGGGAGACAGAGAAAATGTTAAACGAGAGACAGAAAAAATGAAGCAAAAGAGAGAAAAGCGGAAGGCAGAGAAAAGAGAAAACCGGAGGGATCATAGACAGGAAATTTGGACTCAGACAGATAGGGAGCCTGGGCAACAGAAGAGGACCAAAGACAAATAAATATAAACAGAGGCACCCCTTGGACAAAGGCTATTGTGCTTATTGCAAGAAAAAGGACATTAGATACCTCTATAGATTTTTTAAGGACACATAAATGACTCATTCCTCCCTGGTCATCCCTGAATGTATGACCAAAGGCTTTTGCTGACCAAACGAGGGACTTTTACTTTTCCTGCTGTTTTCAGTTCTGCAGAAGATGCAGGCTGCTTGCCTGCCTCTGCCTTCACCACACCCTCCTCACCAGGATGACCACCGCCCCATGCCATCACCACCTGAGAAATCCTTGCCTCCTAGCAACTGTCCTGGTGCCACACTTGTCTTAAAGCCTGCAGGAGCCCTGGCTGCTCACCCTGCAGTCTGCTCCCGTCACCCGTGTCAGACTGCAATAGAGCACTCACAATGCTACCACAGGTGCCCTCCTGCACCAGGCTGCTGCTCCTGTGCCCTGCTCACGTCGATGGACTATGGATCATATCAGCATCTGCAGAAAGGACAGGCAGCTGGCAGAATGGCAGGCTGAGCAGTGTCAGGCAGAGCCGGAAATAATGGCGAAGCTTGCCTGGGGCACAAGGCTGGGAGTCGGAGCCAAGCAGGTATACAAGACTGAAGGTAAGCGAAAGGTGGGGGCAGGAATGATGAACAGGAAGCGAATGATTTGGATGAATAGCTTCCCTTCAGGGATATTGGCCCACCCAGAAGGCTGAACTTGTGACATTGACACAAATTCTATGGATGGCAGAGGAAACATCTACACTGACAACAGGTATGCTTTTGCCACCACCCATATACACGGAGCAATATACAGACAAAGAGGACTGCTGACACTTGCGGAAATCTTGAGCCTCCTCACGGCCACACGTTTGCCAAAGAAGATAGCCAACATACATTGGTCAGGACTGAGACAGCCAATGTAATGGCTAAGAAGATCATAAAAAATCTTCCCGAGGTTTGGGATGCCCAAGGTAATCATGTCCGATAATAGACCTGCCTTTGTTGCCCAGGTAAGTTAGGGCATGACCAAAGACACTGGGGATCAATTATGCTTACCAACCCCAAAGCTCAGGTCAGATAGATAGGATATAAACTGACAAAATTGGCCCTAGAGACCAGCAAAATGACTGGCCAGAGCTCCCTCTGTCCTGTTCTGGGTTTAAAACGCTACAGCAGTCGCTGCCACTAGTTCTGTTACCTGGCTAGTTAGCTGCTACTCATGCATCTGCTGACTAAGGCTGACCCTGGTGATGGATATCCTGAGCTCAGGGCCTGCACAGGACAGGCACATCTGCTGTAAGATGGGTTTACATCGCCTTTAAGGCTCTTCTTTCCTGAAGTCAGAAGCCCACAGGGCTCTGCTCATTTTTTTAAGAGTTAATGTCTTTTAAACACGGTAACAGATAACAGAAGCGAAGAGTAATTCTGTTCTGTTCCTCCCCTATGTGTCTGGGACCTATTGACAGAAATTATTTTATACGATCTGAGATTTTTCCAGATTAGACCGTTTTGGCAGAGAAAAGCAAGCACACCTGAATCTTTCTCACCTCTTGACTGGTTTTGCTTTTCTACAGGAAAATTTTGCTTTAGATTATGAAATGGCCTAATTTTCAAAAGATAAACAAATATGGTTTTATTTACGATCACCATTCCAGTCCCTCTTAGTGCTGAGGCTGGAGAACCACTGTCTGGGTTCTCAAGATGCTGCTGAGCCTTTTCTTCTATTTCTGTTTTAGTTCTGAACATAAATCCTAATACACCATCTCCCTTTTACACCCCCATGGATTTTATTTCTGAATGTTGTCCCTAGGTCCAAGCTGGCCTAATGTTTTTATGACATGTTGCGCTTTTAGGACTTACTGGGTTAATTATATTTATTTTTCTGTACCTCTTACGAACTAAACCTAATTCTTGATTTCTGCTTCCACATTGACTGTCCTCTGGCTTTGGGGCTCATTGTTTTGTCTTAAACATTTGTCATTCTGTATTGCATTTTCTTTCATTGCTTGTTGAAGTTCTCACAATAGGCACAACCCTTGTACATTTGGATGAAGATGAAGCTGATGCTATAGAACATAATGGAAGCCGGTGAATGTCATATGGTGCCAGCTGGGCTGAAGCTAACCTCTCAGGCGCATTCTCTGGAATTGAGGATCAACACACCCAGTGTCTACAGCAAAGGAGATTTGTCTTCATAATACTGAACTTGCCTTTTAAGGGAAACATTGTTTTACAATGATAAGGCATCCATATGTTTCTTAGGACTGAGAAAGTCAATAGACTATTGCCACAATGATGGGTGCTAATCCCAGGTCTGCAATGGTTCACAATGTCTACCATGTAGTTACTTTCAAGCTTCATTCATCAGATAATTTTGCTAAGAGCCATTCTGAAGTAATGCTAGTTCTCATGTGGTTATTGTCTGAGCAAGCCTTTTGATTTTGTTTTCAATATATAGCTGGGCCCCTACTTATTCTGCTTCTTATCATTACAGTCGGCCCCTGCATTTTAAATCACCTGGTGCAACCTATGAAAGACAGGCTTTTAGTTATCCAGACTCTGGTCCTGACCCACCAATATCAGCAACTGAGACAATAGGAGACAGAAATATCACGATCAGTTTGAGTTAAAGAATTAACTCAAGTTATAAGAGAAAAATGGGGGAATGAAGGACCCCAACTCATTTTAGTCACAGTTATGTCATTTTGCAAAGAAGCTCAGTTCAGAGAAGGGCCCCCGAATGCTGAGCAAAGCAGGATACCTGAGGTCAGAACGAGGACAGCCTTATTAGGCTGCAGTACAGAGGATTTATGGTCAGACATCTGGTGAGATACCCAGGACAGCCATATCAGGCTGCAGGACAGGGAATTTATGGTCAAGACATCTGGCCTAGGGGGAAACAAAGACTTCAAAGGACTGACCATATATGCTTGAGATAGGGACAGGTCAGTTATCTGGTTTCTTTGATCCTGGCCAAGGACCACGAGGCCTGCCCTCAAATTCACCCCTCGCCTCATTCAAACTGGCCAATGGGACCCCTGTAACCGCGCTTTTGCTTCTGTAACATTGCTTCTGCCTATATAAAGATACCCCAAGACATAGCTCGGGGTGCGCAGTTCTCCATGTGACTGCAGCACCCACAGGCCTGTGAACATTAAAGTTTGCCTCTTGTTCTTGCATCCAGTGGCTCTCGGACCTGGTTCTTGGGCACGGGTCTCCACGCGTGTGAGACACCCTCCGGGTGCTCTTTCATAAGAAGGTGGGTTGAGTAAGTCATGGGAAGCAAGCCAGTAAGCAGTTCCCTTCCATGGCCTCCGCATCAGCTCCTGCTCCCAGGATCCTGCTCTGTTTGAGTTCCAATCCTGACTTCCTTCAGTGATGAACAGCAATGCTGAAGTGTAAGCCTAATAAACCCTCTCCTTCTCAACTTGCTTTTAGGTCTTGGTGTTTCATCACAGCAACAGAAACCCTAACTAAGACCCTCCCTAAGTTTTTGTTTGTTTTTCTTTCTTTCTTTTTTCCAAAGTGTTTTATTACAGTGACAGAAAGGAAGGCAGGACATGCAAGACAATAAACACACATTGATTTAGGCAGCATGCCAGTCAGATTCCCATTGCTGTGATAAAACACCGTGACAGCTTGGGGAGGAAAGGGTTTATTTTGTCTTGTAGATCACAGCCCATCATGAAGGGAAGTCAGGACAGAAACTCAAGGCAGAACCTGGAAGCAAGAACTGAAGCAGAAGCCATGGAAGAATCCCGCTCCCTAGCATGCTCCCTGTGACTTGCTCGGTCTGCTTTCTTATACCACTCAGGACTACCTGCCAAGGGTTGGCACTACCACAGCGGGATGCTTCCCCGCTTACCAGTTGCTAATCAAGAAAATGCCCTATAGATTGTCTGCAGGTCAATCTGATGGATGCAATTTTTTCAGCTGAAGTTCCTCTTCTCAGACAACTCAATCTGCGTCAAGTTGACAAACACCTAACCAGGACAGGCTTACTGTAATCACAGGTCTACTGTAATTTGCCATGACCATTTATAAGAACTAATACAGCTTCTTATTCAAGGAAGGACTTGATCAACTAATAAATTATTTTCATTGTAGTAAGACTACTCCGTTGTACTCTTGCTGTTGGAGAATCTGGCTTTAGGCTTTAAAAATAGTTGGACTGAGGCTATAATTCAATGGGAGAGCCTTGTTTAGCATCCACAAGTCCTTGAGTTCAATCCTTGGTTCCATAAACACAAACCAACAACTTGGGGCTGCAATCCAGAAAGTTGTGGTGTGGTGGTTTGAATAAGAATGCCCACTGCTAGGTCACAGATTTGAATGCTTGGTCACCAGGGAGTGACACTATTCAAAAGGATTTGGAAGAAGTGTGTCACCAAAGGAGGGGTTTGAGGTTTAAGAAGCCCAAGTCATGCCCAGTAGAATTCTCTTCTTGCCTGCAGATTCAGATGTAGAACCTACAGCTTCTTCTCTAGGACCTTGTCTGCCTGTGTGCCACCATGCTTCCCACTATGAGGACAAGAGACTAAATCTCTGAACTGTAAGCCAGTCCAAGTCAAATGCTTTCCTTTATAAAAGTTTCTGTGGTCATGGTCTCTTCACAGCAATAGAACAATGACTAAGATGTGTGGTTACATCTCTGTTCATTGATTTTTACTCTTCTTAACTGTCAGTCATGGTCTCAGAGAGGTAGAGAAAGGTTTAACCACATTCCCCCATTTTTCATAGCTGGCACTTGTAGGTGTGGCTGATTTTTTTCTTTAATTCAGCTGCTACTCACCTCTTGTTGCCCTATGTTTTATAAAACTTGAACTTACTGAGATTACAATGTGCAGACGACACTTTAAAGGTATTTTATTTGAGGGAACATCATTAGAAACATGGAGCTAGGTGTGGTGGCATACTTCTTTAATCCGAGCCCTGGATGGGGTAGCTAAGACGGAAAGATTCTGAGTTCAAAACCAGCCTGGGCTACATGGTGAGATCCTGTCATATTCTAATAAAATAATAAATAAAATAATGTTTAAAATGATAAATGGCAGCAGGGCATGGTGGTGCATGCTTTTAATCCTAGCACTGGAGAGGCAGAGGCAAGTGGATCTCAGTGAGTTCAAGGCCAGCCTGGTCTACATCATGAGTTTCAGGAAATTCAGGGCTATATAGAGAGATCCTGTCTCAAAAAACAAAATCAATAAATGAACAATATGGAAGTCAAAGCAGATGAATGGCATTCTGCCATAAGTTACCTACCAACCCATGAATTCTGTAGAGAATCCTATTTCCAAATTGTACTATCTTGCGGTATGTAACAGGAAAACTATTTTTGGTGGACACGCTTTAGCTCTTAGACAAAATGAATGCTATAACTGCACCAAGGTCCTGTGCACTCTTTATCCTTTCTGTAGTTTACAGATTTCATGAAGTCAGCTCCTGTAATCCTGCATTGTAATTATGGGAGATAAACAAACCATCCAGTCCCTTTCATACATTGGACAGACATATTAGTTTTAGGCTTTTAAACAATCGAGCTGAGGCTGTGGTTCAGTGGTGGAGAGCACTTCTGGAGCACACGCAGGTCCCTGGGTTCAATCGCTTGCCCCATAAACACAAGCAAACAAACAAAGACAATCATCATTTTTGCAGAACAGCCCCCTTTCAAAACTGCTCTCAGCTGAACTGATCAGAAGTTATGAGACTTTTTTATGATTCTAGCAGAAGCTTAATGAATAATTTTAAATAGATTTGAATACCTAATATGCCCAATCCGTGTGAATTATAGTAACACTTTGCCTTTCAGGGGAAGTCACTGATTTTTGACGCTAATATGCAGAACAACACATTAGGAACACATGCAAAAAGTCAGGAGAATTGTGCCTTTAAAAGCACAAATGAGCAGAGAAAACCTTTCTAACCAGAGACACCTCACGGAATGGCTGGCTGTTTACTTGTCATGGGAGAATTTTTCTGCTTAGAAACGGCATAATGGACTGTTCAGCTCTTGCTGGCAGATGCCACATGACATAGCAACAGTGGAGAAAGAAAGCCAGGGGAGATTTCTGCTAGAAATAAACTTACTTCAAATCTTTTTTTCCTAGAACATTTCAATGAAGACGTCCCTTCCTCCTGGCAAACTAACACTTGAATAACAATGACAAACAGCATCTACTTCTCTTTCCATATCAACCAGTGTGGACTGGATGATAATTTTACATAGAGTGGATTCCTGTTCACCCGAGAGGGTATGAACATAAGACTAAGAGCTAACAATGTACTTTTGAATGCAGTTACTCTGCCTGAGTAGCAGGCATGAGGTAATTGTTTAATTTGACCTGTATTTAACTAAGTAGTTGATGATTTTTATTGTTCTCTTTTAAATATTTTTGTGTACTATGAAGTATTTTTTTAAATTTTTTTCTCTCTCACAATGGTGAATGCTTTAAAATGGCTTTTCTAGAAAGTGCTACCCATTCTCATCATTGTCAAGCTATTTCATATTTCTTTGTGTTGGTAATCCTTTTCTCAAAGGAGTACTCTTGCCTTCTGTTCAATTTTGGCTTGCAGAACATTCTTATCTCACACTACTTGAATTCTCTCTCTCATTTCCACCCCAGTCCCTGCCGCCACGACCAGAGAATGCTGTCTGCAGTGACAGTCACTATTAGGGGGTTTGTCTGCTATGAAAACACTGAGCAACAGAAAAGGCCTCTTCTTGTTCTGGCTTCATCCCGGTTATTGTGATAAAATATCCTGACAAAAAGCAACTTAAGGGAGAAGGGAGTTTAATTCAGCTCTAATTGCAGGTTATGATCCATCACAGGGAAATCAAAGTGTCAGAAACTTAGAACAGCTAGTGACATCACGCCTACAGACTCTGGCTAGGGAATGTTGCTGCCCGTGTGGTGGTGGGCTTTCCAACACCAATTAACAATCAGAATAACCCTTCACAAACATGCCCACATGTAGATGGAGTTTTCTCTCCCTCCCTCCAATTCCCAAATAACTGCTTGGAGGTCAAACTTGTTAGTAGCTAACTCTTACACTTAAATTAATGGTACAGGAGAATTGTCTGTATTTTGTCAATCATGTATTTTAATAAAACACTGATTGACCAGGCAGGAAGTATAGGCGGGTCAACCACAAAGAAAGTAGAGGCGGGGCAATGAGAATAGAAGAAGGCTAGGGAGGAGGAAGCTCCCTCTGCCATTCCTGCGCAGACCACTGAAACAGCAACATGTGAGTTGACAACTGAAAAAGGTACCAAGCCATATAGCTAACATAAACAAGAATTATGGGTTACTGTAATATGTAAGAATTAATTAATAAGAAGACTGAGCTAATGGGCCAATCAGTTTATAACCTAATGTAGACTCTGTGATTTCTTTGGGACTTGCTGGCTGTGGGGTACCTGGTGGGACAGATACCCCATCAAGCCAGCCCCTCATGTTACAAATTAACACATAAATATTTCTTATTTACTCTCTGTCACATGGCTCATGGCTTGTTTCCTCATTTCTACATATCCTGTTTCTAAATTATTACTTTCTTCTTAGGTATGGCAGTCAACACGTTTAATCCCAGCACATGGGAGGCAGAGACAAGCCTCTGTGAGTTTGAGGCCAGTCTGATCTCCATAGCAAGTTTTGGGAACAACTGAATGATAGAAAGCAAAAGAAGACTTGCTTCCTCAGCATTCAGTCCTGTATGTAAAAGTACATTAATCACTGTTTATGAGTGACAAGGAAAATTATAGTGATCACTATCGGGTGAAGGGAGACAGGAGGGAATTTTGGCTAAAGATAGACCAAGATGAAAAAGATAAAGATAAACAATCAGTTACCTACAGTGTCCCATCTCTGAAGAGTCTAATACAGAGAGCTGGAAAACCAGGCCAGTGTCTCTCTTCTTCTTCTTCCTCCTCCTCCTCCTTTTTTGAAAGAGGGAAATGAAAAAGCAAAGGGCATGAAAGGAGAGCAAAAAGTGATAAAGGGGGAAGGGGGCTGGAAAGATGGCTCAGTGGTTAAGAGCACGGACTGTTCTTTCAGAGGATCCTATTCCCAGTACTCACATGACAGCTCAGAATGGTCTGTAATTCTAGTTCTAGGAAACCCAACACCTTGGTTAACACCAATGCACATAATTCTAAAAATGTGGTGTAGGATGAGAACAAAACAGGGCCTACCAAACTGACATTGGGTATTAAATAGGGAAAAAAACAGATTTGAAGGGGGAGGAGGACTGGTGGACCTGTTTATTGGACCCAATCTCGGGTCTCTTGATGTTCCTTGCCTGGCTTCTAGAAGTTTCTCTAGTGCCTGAGAATTCCTCAACAATGGACAACTATTTTCTCCCCTAGGTTTATTTTGGGAGTCTGGTCAAGCGCATGGGTGGTGCCACACCAGTGGAGTCTTAGAGGCTGATCATATCTCTGGTTATCTCTGGAAATGCTCATCCTGCCCATGGGAAGGTCCTTCCCACTGTCTAGAGGAGAGCTGGGCACCAGCATGGGGGGAAGAAAAGTCCCTCTGTAGAAACTGGTTTCAACCAGATGTTCAAGTTCCTGAGAGCGTCATGGTCCTGATTCTGAGGACCATAATTTCTTCTTTCCCATAATTCAGCAATATTCAGGTGACCAATTCCAGTGTGTGTGTGGTCTGTCCTGTGATTCCTGCTTTCAGTTTCCCAAGAGAGGTGGTCACAGAGGGTCTTGGGCTGCTGAGCCAATGATGCAGTGGAACCTTTTAGTAATGGCATCTGGCTTCCACGGAGTGAAGTACTAAATACACAGCACCAAGGAGAGAGGATTTCCCTAGCATCTGTCTTCCTCTTTGCGTGCTACTACTGTCTAGGGTCCAGCACTTTCCCCCAGGCCTTTAAAATGTCTGCTATTGAAAGCAAAGTGCAGGCTTTCTAAGCCTCTGCCTTTTGCAGTTTGTGGTAAGAGTTCCATCTTAGTGGGAACAGGGGGCTACCTCAAATGAACCAGTCTCTTGGAGCCCAGCTCTGAATTTTTTTCCTGTTTTTGTCCATTCTTCTCTCTCTCTCTCTCTCTCTCTCTCTCTCTCTCTCTCTCTCTCTCTCTCTCTCTCCTTCCCTTTCTTCCTTCCTTTCTTTGTTTGGTTTATTTGTTTTTTTGTTTATTTGTTATGTTTTTGAGACATTGTTTCTCTGTTTAGCCTTGGCTGTCCTGGAACTTGCTCTGTAGACCAGGCTGACCTCTACCTCACAGACATCCCCCTGTCTCTGCCCCCGAAGCACTGGTATTAAAGGCATACACCACCACCACCCAGTCCCACTTTTCTAATTAAAGTAGAGAGGGCACCATTCTATTTTCTGGTAACTGTTTTTCCATGGATAATTTCCCAGCAACTCTACAAATTGTACCAGGATGTCTTCTGCATTTTATCGTCTGCCCTCCCTAACACTTCTGCATAGTTATAGGAAACCAGCCAGAAGATTAGGAAACCACTATGATTAAGGAGTCACCACAGTCAGAAGCCACAGCTGCTGCTGCTGGTCTGGACTCGTTGTACCTATGAAAGAATATTAAAGGACTCTGCCCTTAAAGGATACTGGTGCCCTCAAAGCTGTGGTCACAGCCCGGCATGACTGTGTTTCCTGTGGGAAAAGCACATGTCTCTATAACCAGGCATGCCAGCCCGGGCAGCAGATGCCTGGTCTTGCTCCAATTCTGCCACATTTGATTGATTGATGGAATCTGAATCTTACCCAGGAGTTTGATGGCAAAGGAGTCAGGAAAATACAGTTTTAGTTTCACTGTTTTTATAATACAGGGAGAGACAGCAGAAATGAGATAACATGGATGCTACACACCTATTTGCCTCACCTTCCCTCAGTGTATGCAATTAGAACACCATTGGTTATAACCTCAAAAGTGTGTAACTAATACTGTATCTCATTTATTGACTTATCATATGTACATGCATGGCCACATATCTGCAGCTGCCTACCTGTATACATGATCTCTGCAAAGGCAGCAAGATTAATAGTGATTTCCAGCACGGCCTCTAGAGTCTGGTTGTGGTCAAAATCTCTGTTCATGTGAAATGGGCAGGCATTTCCTCAACATCTGTCTCAAAAACTAGTCCTCCCCCCCTAAAGTGGATGTCACAACAACACCTACCCCAGGACACTCTTGTGAAGCCCACGTAAGATGGTGCATGAAACAGAATCACCATGGTGCTTGGCTCATCATAGCTACTTAGTGGATCGTAGATCTTTTTGTTTTGTGGCCTCCAAAGATCTAGGAGGTAGCTCTGGTGTATTATACTATCTTTTAAGTCACACTGTTTTACTGGTCTTGGTGTAGTATGATGAATAAAAACTCAGAGACAGATATTGGGGTCCAACCTGAAGACCAGAAAAGCAAAGCAGTCAGCTCCTGGCTCTTATCTTGATCTCAGTCCAAAATATAGTGGTCCTGCCTCCAGAAAACCTCAGAATAAGACTGAGGCTGAGAGCTGTCTCCTCCCGTTTTATAATCCTCTCTAGTTCTGGGATTAGCACCACTACCATCTGGTTTCTATTGCAAACTAGTGTGACTACTAGAATTAAAAGTGTGTGTCTCTGCTGCCTGGTCTGTAAGACTGGCCAGTGTGGCTGCTTTACTTTTCTGATCCTCGGGCAAGCTTTATTTATTAAAATACAAATGAAATGACACCACAGTCTTGGTTTCTTTTGTTTTCTTTCTCCAGATAAGTTTCTAATCTGTAAAATGGATTCCTAAGCTTATAAAATCCAAGTACTTCCCTGAAGAAAACAAAGCACTAGAGTTGTTTACTTAGATGTATATGTGTGTGTATGTGTGTGTATGTGTGTGTGTATGTGTGTGTATGTGTGTGTGTGCATATATATATGTCTCTCTCTATATATGTGTGTGTGTGCATATGTGCATATATATATATATATATATATATATATATATATGCAAGTTTGCATGCATGTATGTGTTCATGGAGGACAAAGGTTAATTTGGGGTGTTATTCCTAAAATGCTATTCAATTTTTCAATTTATTTTAATTTGTGTGTATGTGTATACATGTCACAGATGTGTGGAGGCCAGAAGAAGGCATCCATCTATCCTCCAGCGTTAGCTGGAAAAAAAGGCAGTACTAAGCTACCCCATATGGGTGTTGGGAACTGAACCGAAACAAGAATAAGTGCTCTTAACTTCTGAGCCATTTCTTCAGTCCCTTAACCACCAGTTTTGTGACAGGGTCTCCCACTGGCCTGGGGCTCACCAGTTAGGTTAGACTGGCTGGCCACTGAGCTCCAGGAATCTGCCTGTCTCTGAGTCCCTGGCACTGACATTCCAAGTACTACTACCATACTGAAACTTGGGTTTAGGGATTAAACTCGGGTTCTCATAATTACAAGGCAAATACTTTGTAGATTTAACTATCTCATAGCTCATTAGTTAACATTTTGTGATAAGCATAAATAATGGTCTCCAGGCATTTAGAAGGGAAATGAAGCAACCCTTATATAAAATTACAAAGCCTAAATCTTCTAAGATCAATGTAAGTACTGACATTATGTCACAGGTGGAAAACTCTATAGGGTTTAGCCAATATTAAGACATACCAAAATTAATACATTAGTTGATTAAAACATTCAAATGTATTAATTTAATTCGTGTGTGCGTGCCTGAATACACACACATGTACACTTGCTTGTGCCACTGTACAATGTGCGGCAGTCAGAAGACAAATTGGGAGAATCATTTTTCTCCTTCTACCATGTGAGTCCTGGGGAGTAATGATCTCCTGAGTTATGTTACCAGCACCAGGAGTCAGTTCTACCAGTGGCAGAAGGGATAAAATGGGTACCTGAGGAGTCTATCAGCATAACAAAGCACAGGCTGGTCTCCAGGCTCCCTTAGCATCACAAGTAGCTGTTAGACATTTAGAAGTCCATCTTAGCATCCTAAGTCTCTCATTTCCTCCCCTACCTAAGCCTCTCTATGTCATGAACTTTCCTACCCCAGCTACTCATTTCTCCTTATAACCCTGTTATTTTCAACAGGCTGGCTCTCTCTTCCTCCCTCCTCTCCCTTTCTCTCTCTCTCTCTCTCTCTCTCTCTCTCTCTCTCTCTCTCTCTCTCTCTCTCCATCGCTCTACTCCACCCCAGATCTCCCATCTCCACTCTGCTCCTGCTTCTCTCATGGCCAGATACAGCCTGTTGTCTATGTTCTTTCCCCCTCTGTTCTAGACTCCTCCAGATCCCCCTGGCTGTTCTCTCTCCCATATCTACCATAAAAAACTTCCCCTTAACCATAACCTGGACCATCATATCATCTGTTTATATAGTGATATAATTCCCTACCAGACGCAATTTAGAGAACAAAAGATTTATTGTGACCCAGAGTTTGAGGCAGACAAGGTATGGTGACAGGGATTCCTGTGTGGGCAGATGTGCGCAGGTGGGGTTTCCCGTCACGCCTAGGAAGAGAAAGCCAAAAATAAAGCTGGGCTATGAACCTCAAGACCTGCCTGCTCCCACCAGCAAGGCTCCAGTTCCCAAGGGCTCTACTACCTCTCCAAACAGCAGTGACAGTTGGGGATCACATGAGCAGGTGGCTTGCATACCAAAGCAAACTGTACCCCTGAAACATTATATATCCAAGTTTGTCAGACAAGAGCTAGGAAACCTATATTAATAGTAGATTTTCTTAAGCCTTACACTCTGCCTATGGATAGGATAAAGCTAGTTCTGTGATTCATATCAAGCAGGACACAGAGGGCACCAGAGGACACTTGAGGTAAAGACTGAAGAGGAGGGGAAGTTACTGTGGTCTGTCTTCTCAGGGTAAAAACAAGGCTGAGCCCACGGCACAAAATAGTAGGATATTAGTCTTCCATGAAAGCAAGTGTAAAGGTTGTTGAATTCAGTCTTCAAGCACCCACATGTGCATGCCTTGGGAGAGTGATTATGTGTGGTTTTATTACCATCCTCTGGATTTCCATCATAAAGGGGTCACATTAATGAAGCAAAAACACATAACAAAGATTAACGACATTTATGGATTCTTATGCAGTAGAAAGTGGTATTACTTTCAATTGTGTGAGGTCAAGAAGAAAAAATATCCATGTTTGTTTGCTATCAGGATTATAAACTTTCACAGCGCTTAGGGGAAGGTGCACTCGGTAAATAAATGAACCATGAAATTACAGCCATAGCCATAGCCACAGACACATGTAACTTCAGCTTCAAGGAAAAACTGCTCAAATGCTCAAAGGCAGGTATCAGGACAATAACAAACGTTAGTGATAGATAAAAGATAAATGAGTGATTGTTGAGAGATGGCTTAAGTTACAATTACTATACTCAATTGAACCATTTTATCTTTCCAATCTATTTTATTGAATATGGATTTTTTCATACAATATATTCTGATCACAGTTTCTCTTTCCCAACTCCTCCCAGTTCTTCCGTATCACCGAACTCATCCCAACTGACACCCTTCCCTCTCCCTCTAATTAGAAAATAAGCAGGCAGCTAAGAATAATAAGGAGCATAGATAAAAACGAACAAATTTGAACAGGACAAAACAAACAGAAAAAAGAAAGCAAAAAAAAAGCCCAAGAAACATATACAGATGCACGTGCATGTGCACACACACACACACACACACAGAGAGAGAGAGAGAGAGAGAGAGAGAGAGAGAGAGAGAGAGAGGAGGGCGGGGGGGAGGGAGAGAGAGAAAAAAAAACCCACAGGAATAAAATCAGAAACCATAATGAATAAGCAAAAAATCTGTAATTTTTTTAAAGACAAACTCAGAAAACCTTCAAAAACACCACTGAGTTCATTTTGTCTTGGACATCTGCTGGGCATGGGGCCTGCCCTTAAGTGTGGTTTGTGTACCCTGAGAGACTCCATTAGAGAGTCTTTTCCCTTTTGGTGGTTCTCAATTGGAGTTAGCTTCTGGGTTAGGGGTGGGGCCTTGTGTCTGCTTCCCCTCTCAGCACCAGGAACCTGTATGGTTTAGCCATGTGCAGGCCCTGTGCATGCTGCCTCCGTCTCTGTGAGTGCATGTGTGTGTGTCAGTCTGTCATGTGTAGAAGCCTTGTTTCCTTGTGTTCTCAATTCCCACTGGTTCTTACAATCTTTCTGTTCCCTCTTCTGCTGAGTTCTTTGAGCCGAGGGGAGGGGTTTGATGGAGACATCCTATTCAGGACTGAGTGTTCCAGGGTCTTTCACTCTCTGCACATTGTCCATTTGTGGGTCTCTGTATTTGTTCCTCTCTGCTGCCCGAGGAAGCTTCTCTGATGCTGGCTGAGCAAGGCACTGATCTCCCAGTACAGTCGAGTGCTTTCAGAGTCATTATGCTGATAATTTCTCTTAGGAGACAGTAGTATATGGTTTCCACCTAGGTCTATTACCTACCTAGCCTCTGGTGCTGGACCAGTGAGCAGTGTTGGGCATGGGTTCCCCGTCACAGAGTGGGAGGTGTGGGCCTTAATTCCAGTCAGATTGTTGTTGGTCAACCCCACAGCTCTGGTGCCACTGCTGCCCAGCTGTACCTGGCATTCACATCCCCACTATACGTCGAAGGGTAATTGAACCATTTTTAACTGTTAGCGATGATACTGTTTGCAAAGCAAAACGATAAGCAGCTTTCATAGAAGAAAGGACCTCATGAACCTGAAATGAGGTCTGTGACTCTTAGCCTATCTCTTGGTGTCTGTTTATAGGATAATGACTTTTATGTTGGTAGATGCTCTGTTTTTCAGTTGAAATTACAAAGAGGGAACAAATAAAGAGTTTTGTGGTGATGACCTTTTATAAGAGGATAAATTGCTTAATGTTTCAAAAGTAAAGAAAATAAATGCAAATGAAGCCTTTCATGGACAACAGACATTTCCATCAACCACCCTCCCAGTCATTTAAAAATTACTTGTTTTGTGTGTGTGTGTGTGTGTGTGTGTGTGTGTGTGTGTGTGTGTGTGTGCATGCGTGCATGTGCACACACACATGCAGGGCACATGTGTGTGCAGGCGAGAGGACAATGCTCAGGAGTCTGTTCTCTTCTTCTCCCATATGGGTCCCAGGGATTGAACTCAGGTCATGAGTCCTGGTGGCACCTTTACCTGCTGAGCCATCTGTTGGGCACAATTGCCCCTAGGTTGAAATTCATCCTGAGCGTTTAGAAAATTAGAGAGTCTTATTAGCTACAGCCAGCTAACATAAGGATAAAGAGAAACTGGGATTAACTCAGACACGGGGGGAAAAAAAATCCCAAACCTGAGTAGATGCAACAGTTAAAAGCAGCAAGGATGCTTTTTACAAATCAGGAATGGACTTGTGCCGTGGTCGCTACATGATGAGATGTGTTTCCGGCATAAAGTGAGTTCCTGGTCCTTTCGTGCTGTTTGGGAAACCCACGCACTACGCCTTTGGAAAGCACAGAGAAGATGCATTCCTTCTTGTTGGCTAACACGGCTTTGTTTGGCACCTGTCTGATCTTCTTTCGGGAAACTGCTGGGTCTGACGCTAGCTATCAAGGGTGGAAGGCCTGTCCCTGAGGAAACTTGCACAACGTAACAATCATTATATTGTTGCTGGGTGTGGTAACTTGCGTGGTAACCAACCCTCTGGGAGGTGGAAGCAGGAGGATCAGGAATTCCAGGACAGTTTCAGTTTATTAATGAATTCAAGGTGAGCCTGGGGTATGTGAAGCCCTTTCTCAAAAACAAACAAACAAACACACACACACACACAAAAAAAAACCAAAAAACAAAAACCAGAACAACACAGCAAAAGTTAATGCTTTCAATCTCTCTGTCCTTGGTAGGCATTACCAAAGCTCAGTGTGGCTTCAGGTCTTTCTCTCTGATACCCATGTGTCAGTCCATGTGTGGACAGAGATGTAAGTGAGGCGTAAGTGTGAATTTCATGCTGCCTGTCTTTTCATTTTTTGCTGAGTGGCAAGCATGTAGGGCTAGTGCGTTGGCACAGGGAGCAAATTTTAGTAAAAAAAAAAGTATGGATAAATTAACTAATTCATGTTTATATGGAAACTAATCTAGCTGTGCTGTGGAGTAAAATGACTATTCAGACAAGAACTAAAGACATCAAAGGAATTTCTTGCAGAGGGCTCCTTTGAGGTGAGCTTCTTGATTTATTTATTATTTTTTAGAGCAGAAACTATGCTCAGTCATGCATTCCATCGGTCTTCACACACCAGAGAAAGAGAGACTGTGTCCCTGTTTACCAGACTCCTTTGAAATCCAAAGGGGGAAAAAAAAAGCACAGACAGAAAACTTGATTTCTATCTGGTGTTGGTTCATGTGCCTTCTTCAGTTTAATTTTAGATGCTTCTTAACCAATTAGAAAATTCAGAGAAGTTGGCCTCGGTGGCACAACGAAGACCCTAGGATGACCTATGACCCTAGACTCTTCTGTATAACCAATTAACCCACGACCCAGGCAAGACAGTTTCTGTCCCTCAGCGGCACAGAGATGTATTTTCAGTATTAGTTATTTATTATTATATGTGTGTATGTTGTGTTGTGGTGTGGGGCGTGTATGTGTGTAGGTATGTGCATGTGTGTGTGTGTATGTGTGTGTGCATATGCATGCCATATGCAAGTGTACAGAGTTCAAGAACAACCCCATAGAGTCAGTTCTTTCTACCTTTATGTAGGTCCCAGGGATCGAACTTACTTGTCAGACTTTGTACAGCAGATGTTTTACCTACTGAGCAATCTTGTCAGCCCAGACAAATGTATTAAAAAGAAGTAACTATGAATAGCCATCATATTTGCCTCACGAGTTATTAGGGAGACCAAAGAAGATAAGAATTGTGAAGCGAGTCTCGATGGGGATGGTTAGGAGGGTAGAGACAGAGACTGGGATCTAACAGCTGAAAGCCCTTGAATGACTGCGAGGCTGGCATATGATGAACAAATTTACTTTCAAGCATGTGGGTTTTTCACTTTAGCAACCTGGCCTGTGGTTAGAGCTTTATCCGAAGGCTTCAACGGCTGAGCTTTGCTTTCCTCCCTGGCTGCTGGCTCCCTCCTAATTCTGGCTGTTGGATGCTAGAGAAACACATTCTCCTGCTTACCAGGGGGATGGGCAAGAACAGGAAGGAATCTTCTGGAATGTATCTGACACCGTCTGGAAACTTGGGCCTGCCATTGTGAGCGACCCGAGTGAGACACAAGTGTTAGTGCTGTCCAGCCATTTTCCCCCTAAGGCTCTCAGGAACCTAAGTCATTGAGATGACATGGGGAATGGTGGGCCAGGTTTTTGATGACCGAACCGAAGCTTAGAGAAGCTAACACTTTCTCCTGTGTGGTCTGTCTGAGCAGTGTTTTTCCTCCAACCCCCACATATGAATTAATTTTTGGTCATTGTGCTGGCTAGTTTCTGTTGACTTGAAATAATCATAGACTTATATGTGAAGAGGGAATATCAATTAAGGAATTGCTTCTATCAGATTGTGGGCATGTCTGTGAGGTGTTATCTTGATTATTGATTGATATGAGAGGGCCCAGCTTATTGTGGGTAATGCTACCCGGGGTCAGATGATCCAAGGTTGTATAAGAAAGCAAACTGAGCAGGGGATGGGGAGCAAATCAGTAAGCAGACTCCTCCATGGTGCCTGCCTCTGTTTCTGCTTCAGTTGCTGACCTGATGTCCCTTGTGGACTCTGATCAGGATGTGTCAAATAATCCTTTTCTGGCCACACTTTGGTCATGGGCACACAGCAAAAGAAAGCAAACTGTGACAGTCACCTCTCTCAAGAGGTCTCCAGTGCAGGGACCCTCCCTTCTGAGTGGTTCTGAGGACTACACGAGGATCTTCACCTCCAGAGCCGGCGCTACTGATGACGGCATCCTTTGATAGACTGAAAAGACCGTGCGGGAAGGGGCTATTAGTTTTACCCTTGTGTGGTCAGACATTTGGAATGTCATGGAATTTTTTGAATAGCAGAATGAGTAAATATTTGAGCGAAATGGGCAATAACACTTAAAAATAGCAAGTCCTCAGATGCCAGTGAGTCACCTTGCTATTAAGTCACTAAGCTCTCAAGAGTCTCTTTCTCCTCCCAGCTAGGTAGGCAAGCGTCAAATATCACTGAGACAAGGGGCATTTAAAAGGGAATTTCTCCAGATCCTGCGGTTCTTGCCCGGTCAACCCCATTGAAGTCATAATTGACCCTCAGTCTAGGAAACTCTGGACCAGTGTCTTGTGAAGACAGCACAATCTGGGTAGGAACCAATGAGTTAAAGCCAGCTCATCTCTTGGTAATTGTTTCAGTTCTTGCACAGCCAATTTCATACTAATGAATCCTGCGTATCCTTTACAAAGTCAGTGAAGGCTCTGCAAGCTGTGTGACCTTTGAGAAGATTTTAATAAACCCTGCCATTGTCTCCTCTGGGGTGGTCTCCCCTTGGAAGGCTCATAAGTGCTCTCCTGCTGAGATTTGGTTTTCCAGGTCAATTGGGGTGGTTTGTTTCTCACTCACTATCACAGACCAGGCGAGAACAGCATTTAACTGGCTCTGTGTCCTTAGCTGATGACAGAAAAGCCTGTTCTAGGGCGGTGGTTCTCAGCCTCTCCAATGCTGTGACCCTGTAATACAGTTCCTCATGTTGTGGGGTCCCCCAACCGTAAAATTATTTTTGTTTCTGTCTCATAGCTGTAATTCTGCTACTGTTATAAATTGTAATATATATAATTTTGGAGACAGAGGTTTGCCTAAGGGCTCCCGAGTCACAAGCTGAGAACCGCTGTGCTAGGGTGAGTCACTATAAAGTTTTTAAGTTGTGGGCTTCTTTTCAGTGCAAACTTGGGATATACCAGAGGTCATATACACACATCCATCGTCCCACAATATCTAAGTAAATAAATAAATCTGGTTGTCGTGGTGCATACCTTTAATTCCAGGTAGGGAGGCAAAGGCAGGCAGATCTCTGTGAGCTCCAGGCCAGTTGGGGCTACATAGTGAGATACTGTCTCAAAGGAAAACCAGCTTAACTCATTTCCAACTATTCCCTTATGGAGGCACAAAATGAAGTTAAGTTACCAGCATGGGAGGCCACCATCCCTTTGGCGAGCACCTCTTGTTTCACCTTCCTCCTTTCTACTTGGAATGACTCTATTGGCCACAGTGTTGACCACTTGTAGGCTAAGTCAGGACTCTCAGCTCATGATCTACCCCTAACCTGAGCCACACCTTCTGGTAGCAGCCTACATAAAGGACATGGAAGAAGGAAGCTTTGGCCCTTTGCTTGCTTGCCCGCACTCTCTAGCAAGTCCAACCCATCAATGGAATTAAAACCTACTTCTTTGGAATTCTGGTGTCTACTGAAAACCAGCTGAGATATCCAGCCTCATGGACGGAACAACTACTAGGCTCATTGCCATTGTTAGACAGTCATTGTTGGACTAGCTGGGCCATAGCTTGTAAGCTGCTCTAATCAAATCTCCTCTCTTTAACTCTCTCATTATATACTCAGTCTATCAGTCTGTTCTTCTAGAGAACGCTGAGCATCTGCAACACTGAAGATACAGCATGGGAGATGCTTCCGAAAGAACAGGCTGTGTAAGGTGGAGGCCTTCTTCCAGAAGCTTATTTACAGTAAATAAGAACATTAGTAACAGAAACCACTTGAGTGCTGGGGAACACTTGTACCTGCATAAATCACCTCCTGCCTCAGAGGAAGAAAACCTGCAGTAGGAGGGAGTCAGTGGGAAGGCTGGTGTGGAGATACGGCAGGGATGCTCTGGCGTTGGGGCACTCCTGGGAGCACAGCCTGTTCGGTGGAGGGTCAGTATTCACATAGTGTAGGAAGGTGAAGCGGGAAGGGGAGGTTGGCACTGAGCCATGCACAAATTAAACACCAGATTTAAGTGTCTCCATGATGACAGGGGAGAAGGTAGCAAAGTGGGATTTAACCTTATGCTTCATCTGACCCCGAAGACCCGATTTATCTCCTTGGAGGTCCATGTAAACGGTTCAATGAAATACTCCATAATTGGGGGGCACGTGGCAGACTTTTAGGAAACCTTTATTGTCAGTTCAGTTTGTAATTCACAACTTCCTTGAATTTCTAATGCAAAAGGCCCACAGCCAATTGGTTTGTGCAAGAGATGCCTGCGGGGGAGGCTTTGCTCACCAGGCAGCAGGAGATTTCCATGGGTAGAAAAGTTGGCACGCAATCCTTGCAAAATAACTCTTCATTAATCAGTGAGCTTAAGCTTCAGGGTTGGTTTCTGTTCTTTTTTTTTTTTAAGGGTATGCATGCATGTGCATGTGTATGTAAGTTTGATGTGTGTGTGCATGTGTGCATGTTTGTGTGTGTATATGTGTGTGTGTGTGTGTGTGTGTGTGTGTGTGTAAACTGAGGAATGAGAAAGCCCAAAACCCTACTGTTCCCCATAGGAATCAGGATGAAACAGCAAGAGGGGAGCCTCAGATTCCAGGGTCCTAAGTGTGTGGCACTCAGGGTACATGACTTTGGGGGACTCTTGGATTATTATATACTCCCAGGAAGAACTAGCCAGAACCCCACTCCCCATTTTTAGGATCCTTTCCGATGGCAGGTAGCTTCTAGCTTCTGAAAATGTTTTGTCAATGAACTTTAGAACGAAACCTGTTGGTGGCTGCAATAATAATGATGGTGATAACAATGATTTCAAGTTCAAAATAAAGAAAAATGTTGAGTTTTTGGTACTTAAAAATTAAGAAGTGGACAATGCAGAATCCTCAGCCTGATTGGATGAGCAAATATTTTTGTGTCTTGCTTTCGAGAAATTAAACTTTTATTAGATGATGCCACTCCTTCCAGTGTCGTGCTTTTCACATGTTCCATCCTCCTCACAGCAAATTTGGGGATCAGTGAATCTTTTTTTTTTTTTTTTTTTTTTTAAACAGAGTCTCACTAAACAGCTCTGGCTGTCCTGAAACTCACTATGTGGATCAAGCAGGCCTCGAACTCACAGTGATCCTCATGCCTCTGCCTCCCAAGGAGTCTGTCATAAATCAAGAACCCTCCCAGTTGATACAGAACTGTGCCATGTTTGCCCAGGGTTGGGTTAGTCATATTCTCTTTTGGCTCCTGACACTTGGGTAGGTGAGCAAGCCACACAAGGCCTGAAGTTGTAAGCATTCAAACCAGACTCCAGCGATGTCTTTCCCAGACACTGGCAGCAAGAAAGGTTTTGAAGAGCCATCTGGCCAGTTAGAGAATGATAGCTTTGAAGGATGCAACTGGATCCATTCAATCAACAAACTAACAAATCCATATGTGGTGGGGCATGCCTGTAATCCCAGCCCTAGGGAAACAGAGGCAGGAAGATTAAGAGTTCAAAGTTATTTTGGGTTGCATAGCAACAGGAAGCTAGCCTGAGGCCCTATATCAACAAACTAAAAAGTAAAATAAAGTATAAACCAAAGAGTAATTCATTAGTGAATCCTTCGTAATCATCTCTATTACATTGGGTAGCACGTGTGAAAAGTTTTTGTCTCCTAGACCTATATGGGTACTGGTAAAATGTTAGTTTCCTTCCTTATACAATCTCTTCCCATGGCTTTTACACCGTTTTCATCTGAACTGGCTTTAAAAACTTCCTCAGTGATCCTGAGATGTGTTACATGTGATTGACTTTACAAAGAGACTCGGGACAGAGCTGGGAATCTGGAATTTGCACAGAGGGTTCCTAGGCTGTGCTGTCCGGAAAAGGAGGGGCAGGGGCATCAGACCCAAGTCTCACCCCAGTCTTGCATCTACCCCTTCCCTCCTCATTCATGACTCACCTTCCCCACACTCCAAGCTGGATTGGCCCCTGGGTCCCATGTTCTTGTCACACATGGTTCCTTGTCTAGCAGGGCTCCTCTTTGCCATCAGGTCTGAGACAGCATCATTTGTTTTTTTCCTGGTTCTAACTAATGATCTATTCATATCTCAAGTCCAGAGGATGAATAGCAATATTCAGGTTTCTAATTTATTTTGGAGGTGGCCCAATTCTGGGTTTCCATTTCAGCCAACTCACACATTTTGTGGTGAACCTAATGAAATAATGTGGAAAGTAAAGCCATATCTCACAGCCCACTTGGAGGTCATTTCGGATGTCTGGAGCCCCTGACGTCACTCTGTCTAGGGAACAAGGAGCCCCATGAACAACATCATTGCTGGGACACGGCACCTCCTTTTAAAGTTTAGTTAGGGTTCAAAAAACAAAGCAAAGTTTACTTATTGTTTAGGTTGCCAAGAGACATAGTTTCTTTATCTGAACATCTCAGGGCAGGGAGTGTTTTTACCCCTTTACAGTCTGGTGTATGGCAGGTGTTTCCATGCAGCACCTGGTTGGGAATGTGGCTATATCACTATGGGGCACCTGGTTGGGAATGTGACTATATTATTGTATATATTTTAAGCGTGAGGATACCATGTCGCGAGGAATGGCCTAGAGAGTTATTGTGATCTGAATGTGTGATGTCCCCTACTGGCTCATGTGTTTGAACTCGGTTCCCTATTGGTGGTGCTGTTTGGGGAAGTTTGGGGACCTTTAGGAGGGAGAACCTTGCTGGAGGAAGTGGGTGACTCAGGCAGGCCTTGAAGTTTCCTAGCTCAGCTTCACTCTCTGCCTTCACTCTGCTTCCTGACTATGGGTGCTATGTGAGCACCCCATTGCAGTTCAGATACTAGGACTCCTCCATGGGAGACTCTACCTCCTAGTACCGTAAGTGGAAATAAACCCGTCTCCTCTTGAATTGCTTCCTGTCATGTGTTTGGTCACAGTCATAAGAAAAGTAACTAACACAATCCCTGACCACAACTTGCTCTTGTCACCTAGCAACATAATTAGTCCCAAGCAGTCTAACTGTAGAACACACGGCCTAAGACGTCTGTGAGCTGCATATGACCAAACATGACTTCTTCCTTCCTTTCTTTCTTAAATTAAGTTTTTTATTCTTTGAAAGTTTTATATATTTATACAATGTATATTCATTTTACCTACCTTCCTCCAACTTCCTCCTCCCTTGTGTCCCTAAACTCACCCCCTTCAAGCCTAGTCTAATCAGTGGACATGTGGCCGCTCACTGGGGCATGAACAACCTACTAGTGCCCACATCACCGAAAGGGAATGAGTATCCGTCCTTCACCAGCCATCAACATCTGCCAGTGGCTCCTCAGTCGGGGGTGGGACCTTGTGGGACCCTCCCCATCCATGCTGGAATTTGAACTGGCTTAATTGCATGCTGGCTTGTGCAGGTAACAGGGCTGCTGAGAGTTGATGCATGCAACAGCCACGTCATGTCCAGAAGTCAATGTTCTCCAGCTGTCTCCCCACCCCCCAGCTCTTACTTGCTTTCCACCCTGCCCTCTGTGAAGATCCCTGAGCCTTGGGTGGTGGAGGTTGATAAGATGATTCATTCATAGCTCAGCATCCAGGGTAATTTACACTCAAGCACTTGGACCAGTTTTAGTCTCTGTTTTATCTATTACTCACTGCAAAAAGAAACTTCTCCGTAAAGTAGAGGGCGGCACAAACCTACAGGGTATAAACAGACATATTCAGAATTCATGGCCATTTAGCCAAAATAGCAACAGTAGGTTCCCCCTTAAGGCTTAACATCTCCCCAGTCATGAGTGTGTGAGCAGAGTTTATAGTACAAGGCTCAAAAACTCTCCTGTGGAGCAGGCCTCCTATCCAATCAGAAAGCATTTGGTTACCCCATAACTGTTGGGTCACTAATGCACCACCTCTCAGAGCACATATTGCAAGCAGGTCAGTGTTGTAGTATGCAAGGACCTCTGCTGGGTAAGATCATGGATGCTTTATCCCTCCAGTCAGCCTGCACAGCGCCTTCTGGTACTACATCAGCTGAAAGCATGTCCTCTTTAAGATTTCTTAGTTAATGAACACTTATGTATTTAATCTAGGGACAAATATAAATCCTGCCCTCCTCTCCCTACCCAAGAGGTAGGACTTCCTCAGAGCATCACACAGATGCCAGGATGCTTGGAACGAGCCTGCTGCTGCTGTGGACTGCAGTTGTGTACTGCTGTCTTGCAAACCGCCAAACTCTTAGCTGAATTTCTGTCATAACAGAATGGTGGATGCAGCTTTGTTCTTTTGTTTTTTAAGTTAAAAATTTCTTACTTTTCAAATTCCTAGCACAAGTAACACAATTTAAATGGCAAAATATTTGATGTAATGGGAAGGGAAAAAAAGGACAAAGCTGCAACAGAGAAAAAGACTTCAGGAATCCACATCTAACTGACACTACCGTGCATGAATCAGAAGCTGTAAACCATGTGTATTACAGTCCCAAGATAAGAAGGCTGTTTACACTGCAGACAAGAGGGCTGTTTACACTGCAGACAAGAGGGCTGTTTACACTGCAGACAAGAAGGCTGTTTACACTGCAGACAAGAGGGCTGTTTACACTGCAGACAAAAAGGGTGTTTACACTGCAGTGATCACTTCCTCTGCGGCAGATTTTTCCAGTTTTTCCAATGCACTTGGTAGCACTGTTTCAGAACAACCTGCAGCTTTCCTGTAGCCCTAAAGCACTATTTTAAAAACTTTTGCTACTGTATCTACCACTTCCACCACCAGAGCCATGGCCACCAGACAGGGACTGCTCCAGCTTCTTCAGCCCAAACTACACCCCCTTCATGGGTCCATAATTTGGCTGTTTGTTGTCCTCTATAATTTTCAAAATCATTACAGTCCCCACCACCACCATCATCATTACCTTGACCAAAATTTCTTCCTTTGTTATAACCACCACATGTGCTTCCTTTACCACTAAATTCACCACCTTCATTTCCTTATCCTAGTCCACCACCACTGTGATGGTCTGAATAAAAATGGCCCCCATAGGACCATAGGAAGTGGTGCTATTAGGAAGTGTGGCCTTATTAGTAGGTATGGCCTTGTTAGAGGAAGTGTGTCACTGTGGGGTTGGGCTTTGAGGTCTCAGAGGCTCCAGTTAGGCCTTGTGTGGCATTCACTTCTGCTGTCTGCATTCTGTATCTTCTTTAATACCACAAACAAACATTTTCTTAAATGGGCAGCGGGCTTCCCAGTCTCCTTTCGAGCAATGTCTCTTTTTGGTTCCACCACACTCTCATTAGCCTTCTGTGGCCCAGCATATTGCTACATCTATCTTTCAACACAAGAATAAGTCACAAACCAAAGACTCTGGAACATTTCGTTTGGGGGTCACTCATTACTATATAGCCTGTAAGTGTGCCCCGTTTCTCAGAATGTTCTTTTAAACTATCAAAGCTCAGACCACCAACAAACAGCTTCCCCAAGTGTTCTGGTTCCTTTGGATCATGAACCTCCATTCTGAGATCAGACTTACCTCTTCAAACTCAAGTTTGATATGGATCTATAGTTTCATTGTTAATTATGACCACATTCATATATACAGAGGTTAAAAACTTGAACAAGGAAGTTTATAGTGCACAATCAACAAGACTGTTGGATCCCAAGGTCTGCTTGGTCTTGATTACAATAAAGAAGCCACCTTTTTTCCTTTGTTGTTTGCTTTGAGGCAGGGTCTCTCTATGTAGTCCAGGTTATCCTTAACCTCAAGGCTATCCTCTTGCCTCAAGCTCTCTGGTGCTAGGGTTATAGGCATGTGCAATCACCTCCAGCACATTCTCCCCTCTGGAAAATAATTCATTTTTTTATGTAGTAGTATCTAATTATCTTAAGTGACATGCAAGTGTTTGTTCATGAGGGAACAAACAGGCTGTCTGGGAACAAGTCTCCTCTCCCCTTTCAACCAGGCCGAGATGAATTTTGAATCTACATTTCAGTGGTGGTGAAGTTTCTATCATTCTTGGAAACCTTCCATGGACAGTAGTTTCCTTGGTAGCACACAGCTGGTGTGTGGGGGCGGGTGATTCTACTGCAGGCTGCTCTGCCTGCAGACTCATGGATTTGTGTCACAATTCCTCAAAGATGTTCCTATTTGATATAGCTTGTGACATATTAGTGGTGAAGAAAACACTTTCTTGTGTTAGAAGTAATGAATAGTCAAACAAGCAGCAAGCAAGAACACAGAGGCAGTGTCTGTGAGGCATGTGTAGATTCTGGCCCATTTATTTCCCTGGCTTTGAGCACACATGCCTAATTATCCCAGACAGATGAAATTCTACTCATTTAAAGAGCTTCCTAGACAAGGGACTGTTAACTGTTCTCTGTCACCACTGTGGAAAAGTTAGGTAACCATTTCTATAATCTTGAGCTCAGATGTCATTGACTCACCTTAGGTAGAAACAAAACAAGGGTTAGCCACTTAACTGAGAGTCAAATTGTCTGCCAGAGCAGGGAGATGACAGTGTACAAAGGGACTCATCACCTCCCCAGAAGAGCTGAGGTTGAGAGACAGTTGCACAGAGTTCAGGGTAAGTGGAAGGCCAAGTCTACAAAGTCTTTCCTAAACTCTCACTGTTAGATTTTCTGGGGTCTCTCTCTATGAATGTGGTGTGTTTGTTTAGCTTGTATCTGTTTATTTTGTGAAATACTTATAAAGAAAAAGTTCAAGGTCTGGGGATGTACAGCTCAAAAAAGGATGGGGTTGTTTGGATTATGTGGAGTCTCAGAAAGGATGCTGACATGGAGCCCCCAAATAGCAGGAAGAAGTTTGGACAAAACTGTACCCATATTCCCAAATATTGTTTGTAAATATTTCTTTACATTTAAAGGGAGATATGTTATAGAGATGGATACTTTGCATTGGTATGGATCTTGGTTTATTGATACAAATTTAAGGTCAATTTTGTTATATGTATATATATTTATGATCTTGATTAAGGTATTGTGTTTGTGTAGCTCATTTAAAAATGTAATGTATAATTAAGAAATGTAAGTTAATAGATATTCATCTATAATAGTCAAACTTATAGTCATGTTAGTTAGATTTTCTACATGTATATAGATATATTTCAGTTAACTAGAGATTCTTTAAATCTTTCAGAGACCTCCAGAATATGGAATTTAAAATGTTTTAATAACTTAGGATTTCTCATGACAGTGAGATACATCTGCACTTGGCATCACCAATATACTTCAAGAGGGAGATAGGAATTGAAGAGGCTCCTTATGGAGTTTTCTAGCCAGTTGGGCAGGAAACTGCTTTTGCCTGGACTACTTAACTGAACATGCAAGACCCACAGAGAAATGACTTCTGAACTCGCCTAAAGGTGAGATGGTTCTTTGAGGTTCTTGCTACACAAAAGAATCTGCTAGATATTCTGCAAGACATAGAATAAAGTTACTGACAAACTGCCAGTATTGGTGGAAATGTCTTTGAAGTTTCCTCCTTCGTAGACAAGTCTGCTGGATACTATGGTCCTTTAGGCTCAAGATGGATGCCCCAACTGTACAAAAAACCTTTGGGTGACTGTACAGGCAGCGAGATGTCTCTGTCAATTCTAGAGTTTTAAAAGTTGGTTACAATGAACTTCCTGTTTACGTAGGTAATATTATATCCTTCTGGAGTCTTTGATAGAGTTGAAGAATTTATAGTTATAGTTACAGTTTTTCTTAGTTATGATAAAAGATAAAGTATATATATATATATACATATATATAGTAACTGCAATTCTTGTTTGATAACTTTTGTTATATGTAATCTTACTGTGTTAAAGTTAAAGACTTCCCTTTTTGTTTAAACAGAAAAGGGGAAATGGTGTGGGAAGTCCTTTTGCCTATGTGTTGCTTTCATTGGTTAATGAATATAAAAAACTGGCTTGACCTGATAGGGTAGAACAGAACTTAGGTAGGTGAGGAAAACTAAAAAGCATGCTGGGAGAAAGGAGGCAGAGTCAGAGAGATACCATGGAGCTGCCAGAGTCAAACATGCCAAATCTTCGCTGGTAAACCATTGCCTTGTGACACTATGCAAATTAATAGAAATGGGTTAACTTAATATAAGAGTTAGCCAATACAAAGTTAGAGCTAATGGGTCAAGCAATGTTTTAATTAATACAATTTCTGTGTGATTATTTCAGTTCTGGGCAGCCAGGATGAACAAGCAGCCTCCTGCAACAACATTCCTTTTATTTTTTTTTATTCTTGTGTGTGTGTGTGTGTGTGTGTGTGTGTGTGTGCACCTGCACATGCATGCACTAAAGCCCATGCATGCATGCATATGCTGATATATGTGGATATGCATGATGAGGCTGGAGGTCATCTTCAGGTGCCTCCCTCAGCCATTATTTCTTAGGCTAGCCTAAGACAGAGGCACCAAAATGGATAACCACTGTGGGACCTGCCCCTTCAAGGAAATGGAAACCGAATGTTCTGCTCTTCTCAGAAGTTAGCTGATCCTCATCTCAGGGGAACAGCTTGACCACAACATCCTGCTGTTCTTAACAACAGGAAGTGTTGCAGCTTGCTACAGTTGCTTTTGTTTGCACCACTTCCTCTTCCTGCCCCTCCCTTCCTCTTTCCTGCTCCTCCCTTCCTCTTTCCTGCTCCTCCCTTCCTCTTTCCTGCCCCTCCCTTCCTCTTTCCTGCTCCTCCCTTCCTCTTTCCTGCTCCTCCCTTCCTCTTTCCTGCTCCTCCCTTCCTCTTTCCTGCTCCTCCCTTCCTCTTTCCTGATCCTCCCTTCTTCTTTCCTGCTCCTCCCTTCCTCTTCTTTTCCCTCCCCACCACTCTCCGGCCCAAATAAAATCACCCTAAGAAATTTCCAGCTTCCCTTTTGTCATAGATACTGTCCCTTTATTTGAAGACAACCTGGCAATTCATGGCTAAACTAAGGCTTCACGTTTGGCTTTGGCATGACTCTGGTGGGTTTCTTTTCTTAAGCCTTAGATCTGGTGCCATGAATCGGATAGAGAGTGAGCATGGTTGTTTCTTTGGTCGCTGTTCCTCCCCGAAGTTCTCTCAGCTTTGACTACCGAACCACCGCTGGGGCCTGTACACACTTCAGACCTTCTGTGATGGCTGCCTTTAGCCCTCACCACTGATTCAGACGTCTCCTGCCGGCTTCCTTGTGTCTCTGCTCTGATCTCCTTCTTGGTTAGAGTCCTTTCTGGGATAGCCACTTCTTGGTTTGTTACCTTTCAGGCTGGCCTCTATTGTGGGATAATTGATCATACTATGAAGCCCAAGCTAGTATTGATTAAATAAAATCAACCTTGGGTCAGGAAGCCAAATTACCAACTAGTTGACAGAGAGTAATTGTAGAGAGTTAGAGGATGTCTGGAAGAGATGGAGAGATGCACAGGAAGTAATAGGGAGCGAGTTTCTGTGGCATTTTTTTTTTTGACAGAGTGTAAGGATGCTCTCTTTCAGAGATGCTGGCAAAAGGGGAAGGTCAACTAATTGCTACTCAACCTCTCTGAACTAGCAGGTTTTCACCCCAGCCTCTGATTCCCGAGTCTTATTGGTAGAGAGAATGATAGAGATTTAATTAAAAGTTTATATTTGGTGGCATCGGCAGAGCCAGGGCCTGTGGCAACAGAATTCTCACCAGGCCATAGCCTGAGTGGCTGGACGACTGCCAGAGAAGCAAACCAGTAACTGTGGAGCCACAATTGCTGGCTGAAAAGGCAGTAGATTAAATGCTTCTGTGTGATAGAAAAATAACAAGCCTGTTCTTGGTGTGTGTATCTTTCTAGCTAACCTGGGTTTAGGGCGTTGCCTTCAGCCGTAAGTCATGACTGAATCCCAGGTGAAGCTTCTCACCTTTAGGGCCACTTGTTTCAGTTAGGAATGTCTGCCCAATCAGTGCCCTTCATCTCAACCACTGCAAAATCTTTGCCTACAGTGTGAAGGACACTGGAAGATCAACTCTCCATCCTTACCACTACAAGGTAAGCCAGCCCCTTTCAAAAACCTATCACAGGATGCTTTGGGAGATCTTCTGGGCCTGGTGACTGAGGACTGATGGTGTCCTATGACTTGGCCACCAACAATGTTCTTCCCATCACAAAGGAGGAGCCCAGGTGGCAGGCTAACAGTCCAGGTGGCAGGTAAGCCTGTTTCATTTGTCTTAGATACTGAGCCACATGGTCAGTACTGACTTATTACTCTGATAAAACCCATCCTTCATAGGTCTCTGAAGTGGGGATTAATGGCCAACCCACATCCCCAGGACCATAGCTCCCTTACCTTGTATGATCAACAACACTTCCCTTACCTACTCCTTTCTAGTCGTGTCTCCCAGTCTTCCTCCCCTATTTGGCCAAGATCTAAGGCCAAAACTTTCACCTTGCCCATAGTCAGACACCCTTTGTCTTTTCTGGTTTCCCCCAGCTCCACAACCCACACCCCATTCCCCCTTCACTAGAGAACCTCTCATTGTGGGACATCTCTCATTCCCTCTTTCTTACCTCAAGGGCCACACAGCATTTCCTTGCTACTCACAATACCATCTCTCCTAAACATCAACTAAGATTAAGGTTCATCCCCACCCACTCATTCAAGGCAGGTTACCTTATCCCGAGTCATTTTTTCTATCATACCCCAGTCCCTTGAGCAGCCAAACTGGATGGCTCCTATAGCCTGGTCCAGGGTTTTTGCCTCACTAATACAGCAGTTCTCCCTATTCACCCTGTGGTCCCCAACCCATACATGATTCTCTCTCACACTCCCTCACCCTCTACCCACTTCTCAGTCCTAGACCTAAAGGATGCTTCCTTTTTCATCCTGTTCTTCCCTCCGTGATCTCTTTGTCTTCACCTGGGAGGACCCCACCACTCAAACTACCCCACATTTCCCCTGGAGTGTCCTCCCACGGAGGTTCGAGGCAGTCCCCATCTCTTTGGCCAAGCTCTGGTGACTGAACTCCTAACCTTAAACCTCCTACCTACCACGCCCCTACAGTGTGTACACAACCTCCTTCTCTGTCCCCTGCCTCTTTCTTATACCTCCTCAGGTCTAGAAGCTATAAGGTCTCCTCCACAAGGCTCAGTGTTCCCTGAATCATGTCGCCTTCCTTGGCTTTTGTCTTAGACCCACTGCTTGTCAGCCCATCTTTGATTTCAAAAAACAAACCATACCCCCAGAAAAACCACCTTCTTTGCTTTCTTCCTCCCACCCTCCCCACTATTATCTTTCTTTGGTTTTGTGGGTTTTCTCCAGATAGTGGAGGCTCGTCACCTTCTGGGTCATAGATTATCGTTGGCAGTATCTGACCTTGGCTTCTGCCTCTTCTGGGACCCCTAACCAGGATCTCCCTTCTCCTTCTAACCTCCTGCATTTTCGAATGTGTTCAAAACCAGGAAAACCAAATCACCCAGAACAGCTTTAGTATGCTCCTCCTTGTCTCTCTCCCTCCCCATATCAGCCTTCATGCTCTCCTGAAGCAGAGATGGCTCTATAACTTGGGCTGGCTACACCCAGTGTTTCAGTCTTTTCATTCTGTGTCCTGGTCCAGCAGGAAATAGTTAGAGGTAACTACTGATGCCCCATACAATCAGTGAAAGTCTGAGATATTAGCCTGGTGCAAGATGGAGTCACCTAAGACATCAAGATAGATGACCTATGTGGGAACCAGTCCCTTGAGAAAATGGAAGCTGAACTTTCTACACTTTGCAGAAATCACCTGACCCTCGTCTCAGTGGAGCAGGTTGACAGCACAACATCCTGCCGTGTTAGTGATGAAAACATTTTGCCTACAACTATTATTCTTACAGAAGATATGTTTTTGATTATAGCAGTTCCTTTTCCCTCAAATGCTCTCCCACCACTCTCTTGCCTGGCTAAATCACCCTGTAAAGCCCCAAACTCCCCCTTTAGTGGGGCCACTCTCCCTTTACTTGGAGTCAGCCTGGCAGTCTGAGCCTCAAATAAAGCTTTCTCTCTCAACCTCAGCACAGCTCTGGAGGTTTATTTCTCTCATCTAGCCTCACCCTCATCACCTTGAGTTTTGAGTCAACATTGCGCACTGAACATAGAGCTCACCAATTAGGCTGGGCTGGCTGGCTAATAAATGCCAGGGATCCTCCTGCCTCTACAGAGCAGAATTTACAAATGTTCACCATCACCATATCTGCCTTTTTAAAGTGGCTCCTGGGGATTGAATTCTGGTCTTCATGCTTTCCCATCTCCCAAGCCCTTGGCTTTCCTCTGTATAAACTGGCTCACCTCTGGCGTTTGCCAATGTAAGGTCAAGCTGATGGAATAGGCTCCATTGATTCACTTCAGGCCACAGTGCCATTGTTATTGATCAAAAGGGAATGGGGGAAGAAGAACTTACCAAGGTTGTGGACACTGCCAGGACACTCCTTAGTGTTAAAATGATGGAAGGGTTTCCCTCATCGCAGGGACTGCTTCCCAGTAGTGATTCACTCTGTACGTGCTAGCTCAGCTCATTCTTAGTGTCACTATTATTAGAAGCTGAACAGTCCCTTTCATTCAGACCTTGCGATCATGCCCTTATGAAATTCCCCAGCAATAGGAAGGCTTCCAACATCCACAGACAGTCACTGTTCTTGGGGGTGGCAGCATTGAGTCAGTAAGCATGCTGACTTTCTATCTTACGCAATGCTATGGAGCTAGGTGAGGTGACTTTGAGTGAATGCACGGAGAAGTACAGTCTTGGATAGCTGTACCCAAATCACTTGAAATCTATGCTATTGTCTTTTGAAATGAACAATTCTATCGTCACTAATATTTCCCAGAAATCAAATCACCTTGGTGTCAGTTTAGAGTATCATTCTCCTGCATTTACTTGAGGAAGGGAGGGGGGCACCTCCGTTTAGAACTGTGGTCAAAAATAGCTTGGGTTTCCTCCTGGAGGATGGTGTCGTCTGAGATACCATCAGCAGGAAGCTGCAAGTGCTAGCTAAATCATAAGCTTTCTCAAGAATTGCTATGTTACCATCAAAGCAATTCATCAGCGTGGCAGCCTGTGAGCATCACAGACCCAAAGCCACAGTGCTTTTCTCTTTGAAAACACTTCAGCTGTTTAGAATGCTCTCTGTGTGTCCCTCCTGCATTATCTCGAATCCTGTTCTTTCCTGCTTATTCCTCTCCTGTGTATGATTTTCTCCTGTGTGAGAACACAAGCCCCCCTGCAGGCAAGAATCCTGTCTGTCTGCTTCCCTCTGGAACAGTGCCTGGAACAGTGAAGTGCCTAACATTCCTATGTTGGGTCAGGCTTTCTGTCTGTTTCTCCTCATCCTCCTCCTCCTCAGCTCACTTCTCCCTTATCTTAAGTTAATTTTTTAATGACAGAGAAGCTACGAATACGACCTGCTTAAGGAGATGCTCATGGAATTTCATGACTGGGGACTGATGAGATGGCTCAGCAATTAAAAGCACATACTGCTCTTGCAAGAGGGCCTGTTTCACTCCCTGCACCTATAGTGGGCAGCACCCAACCACCTATAGCGCCAGTTCCAGGGGATCCAATGCTCTCTTCTGGCTTCCAAAGGGACTGCACTCGTGTGCAAAAATAAATAAATACATAAATAAATAAACCCATAGGCATATAAATACGCTCATAATTGAAGATAAAAATTAAAATCTTTAAAAAATGAAATACTTGTAATCTTGGACAAAAGCTCTTGCTTTTTCGCTGACATTTTGACCTATTTTCTTTGGCGTTACATAGAATTCTCAGTTGTTAAATAAACAGGAATTATACTCATGCATTTCATATCATTTTCTAAATTCAATATATAACTCAGTGACACAGTAACAGAATGGCAGGTGGCGGAGGACCTTACTCTTTGGCAAAGACCTTCCAGAACACTCTAGTAATTGAAAGACTAATAAAAACAAAACTAAACTTTAAAAAAAAATTCCTCCTTATAGTGAGGGGGAGACCCACCCTGGGGGGACCTTGGCGTGTGTTAGTTAGGGAGTTTAAGAAGAGAATTGCAGACCTTTGGCTTGGACCCCCTGGAAGATTTCTGGTGGGGTGAGAGTTGCTAAAGGCAGGCTTTGTTCTGCATTGGACGCTGCCAGTCAGTAGAGGGAGTCTGTGACTGAATAGTTTGGTAGTTCCTACCCAGCGGCAGGTGGGTGGGAGAAGACCCAGACTGAGAAAGGAGCAGCGGCTCTCATCCTCTCTATGAATGAGGGGGAGGGGCGCTGGTCGTTTCAGCTTACACACGCTATTGTCTGTAGTTGTGTTTAGGAATGATTACGAAGCAACCTGGTTCCATCCGAGCAGAGAGGGGTCACAGAGTGGCTCTGCCTGCTTTTGAGCATGCGTACCACGCCAGCTTCTGGCTGTCAGGAACTTTCTTTTTCTCACCAGTATACTGTGGAGAGCTGGTGGGACCTCAGCCTGGAACTGAGTCCTCCACGGGAGGTGAGAAAGTGCAATTTAGCTGTCAATTGAAATTTTCCGTTTCAAAACACTTGGCCCTGAAGTGTAGATGCAATTTCTAGCACACACCGACTTGTTATGAAGGCGAAGTTGGCACATTAGTTTGGACTGTTTATGTGGAAGTCTGGCATTTTCCCCTCTTATAACTCTGTAAATAAATAGGTCTGAGCTGTTTGAGCGTTGACGGGAGTCTCAACTCTTTAAACCCTGTCCCTCCTGACTCCAGCAGCATCTGTGTGGTAGAGGAAGATCCCGAGGGATTTCCTTTCCTGGGAATCTAAAGATTGGCTATGACAGGTAACAGTTACAGGACTGACCAATCAGGTCGGGGTGGGGGCGGGGCATAGCCGTGCTCGCTTGTGGAGACTGCTTTTAGTGAAGTCTGGAAAAGGAGACAGACACATATCTCTGAAGGACACAGATGTCAGGCAGTCTGGGATTGAGTCACCCCATTGATTTGCCATGGGACCCTGGGGAGGTGATCAAATCGTCCCCGAGCCGCAGTTATTGCGCCTGTAAAGGGAGCTAGATAATCTCCTCCCGAGTTTATAGGGGAACAAACCGCTGTGATGATGGAGGAGAAACTCAGTGCTTGTGATGTGGGCACAGCATGCGGCAGCGGCGAGTGCCAGCAGGTCACAAGTCCTCTAAGGAGGGCTGAGCCAAAGGGATATCCTAATGAGACTCATCAGGGAGGGAGGTGGTGATGGTTTGCTAAGGTAGAGCTTTTGACTTGAATTTAGAAGATCTGAGTGCCAATCCAGACGCGTTCCTGAATCCATTGTGAACTCTGAACCTGTCTCTTGTATATTTATAGCCTTCATTTTTTTATGTTTAAAGTAAGTTAGGATGTCGGAATAAGGGTGTCCGAGCCCTTGCACTACCAGAAGTATTGTGAGAACGAAATGAACAAGGGCAGTCAGCAACGATTCACGTGAGAGGACCTCCTGCAGGGGTTCTTATAAAAGTTCAGCGCATGGTGGACAGGAGACTCTGTCAGGGGAACTCAATAGTTGGCTGGCTAGACACACAGTCCCAAAAGCTACTCCTAAATAGATACCAACAGGGCATTTTCTTTTTCGCTTCTTGAGATATAATATAAAAGTACAGTCCTCTGTGTTTAGCTCTATGTAAGTGGCACACAGCTTATCAAAACAGGAGAGAAGCTATTTGCAGATGACATGTCATATGTATGTAGGTATGCACATGGTATATATTTACACACAGATGGGTGGATGGATCTGTCTGCCTGCCTGCCTGTCTGTCTGTCCATCCTCTGAGGATTCCAACAAAAGCTGTTGGAACTCATGCACAAATTCAGTAAAGTTACAGATTTAAAAAACCACTGGCATTTTTATATTGCACACTGACAATAAATGCTCCAACAAAGAAACTGAGAAAACAGAACTGCCAACTCATAACTGATTATAAATACTGAGAATAAGTGACTATTGAATGTTCAGTCCAAGGGGCATCTATAACACTCCCTTGAAGGTTTCAAATCCCAGGGAATATCAAGGAAGGGGTGGGGTTGTAAGACTCAGAGGACCAGGAAGTCTGCTGTAAAACAGTCTCTCCTAGAAATGGCTGCATAAATAAAACTAGAACAGTGACAATATCAACAGACATGCTAACAGAGAAGGGGATCGCACACCTAGACAAAGAATTATAGGCAACTAATGACTTCTGGGAGAAGAAGAATCAGCTTCTCCCAAGGATGAGCCCCATTATTAGTTGGCCAATGCAGAGCAGTCAGCCTTGAAACCATCCACACAAAGAATAAAACTGGGCTCAGCAGTTTGTATTTACAAACACACATATGTGTAGGGTGCAATAACAATGAAAGTGAAAAGGTTATCAACTTAAGAGATAGGAGATGGGAGGGGCTGGGGGAAAGTAGCTGGGAACAGCTGGAGGAAGGAGAGGGAAGAGGATGAGTGATGTAATTCTGTTTCAATTAAAAGTACACTTTAAAAAGAAAATAAAACATTGATAGAGGAAGTGCGAGTAAGTGAAGATCTACCCTTGTGTTCACAGATCGGAAGGCTTCATATTGAGAAAGTGCTCATAGACCTAAAGCAAACTACAGCTTAGATGAGATCCCTGTCAAAATCCATTATTTTTCACATAAATAGAAAAAAATACCTCTAAAATTGGCATTGATCTCAAAAGATCGTGGATATCCAAAGTTATCTTGAGAAAAACGAGTAAGACTAGAGATGCACCACTATCTGATGGCAAAGTCTACTACAAAACTGGAGCAATCAAAATCACACTGCGCTAGGAAGCTCACCTGGCAAGCAGATGTACAGGCCATGAGATGAATTAAGCAGAGAGCCTGGAGGAAGTCTACACACTGCAGTCAAAGGCATCTGAGATAATCAGAAAGCCTGGAGGAAGTCTACACACTACAGTCAACAGCGTCTGAGATAGAGCAGAGCGCCTGGAGGAAGTGCACACACTGCAGTCAACCGCATCTGAGATAAGCAGAGATCCTGGAGGTAAAGTCTACACACTGCAGTCAATGGCATCAGCATGCCACCAGGCAAGGGCAGTTTTATGAACTAGAATGTTTGGACATGATGGGTCATCTCACTCGCCCAAAAGGCTCATGCTCTGAAGACTTGGTGCTTCTGTTGAGAGGCAGCTGGATCATGAGGGCTCTAACTTCATTTTATGGATTAGCCCGAGATGAGTTTATAGCTGAATGGGCTCCTAGGGGCTGAGGTTTACTAAAGGAAACATGATACTGGGAAGGTGTGCCTTTGGAGGTTGTATTTGTCCCCAGAACCCTCCTTTTCTTCTCTTCTTCCCTCCGTCCCTCCCTCCTTCACTCCCTCCTTCCCTCCCTCCCTCCTTCCCTCCCTTCCTCCTTTCCTTCCTCCCTTCCCCATCTCTCATCTCTCTCTCTCTCTCTCTCTCTCTCTCTCTCTCTCTCTCTCTCTCTCCTCTCTTCTCTCTCTTTCTACCTCCTGCTCAGTGTCCTCTATGCACCATGACATTCCAGCCTCACCTTAGACCCAAAGAAAGGAAGCCATCTGACCTTGGACTAAAACCTATGAAGTAGTGAGCTGAGCTAAACCTCCCCTAGTTTGAATTGCTTCCTCGGGTGCTTTTGTCACAGTGCGAAACCTAACATAATGTGTAGCAGGCTTTCTCAACGGACTTTCTTTAGATTGTCAGCCCCCAAACAATGACAATGAGAGTTATTATTAATTATGAAAG
Source organism: Myodes glareolus (assembly GCF_982192425.1). Lineage (NCBI taxonomy): Eukaryota > Metazoa > Chordata > Mammalia > Rodentia > Cricetidae > Myodes > Myodes glareolus. The sequence goes on from NC_142026.1 coordinate 127,301,657, forward strand.
CATAGCCTTTAGCTTAGGCTTCTTTCTCTAGCTCTTATAACTTAAATTAACCCATTTCTATATTCTGCCACATGAATCTTTACCTCTCCTCCGTTCTGTATGTCTGACTCACTCTTGCTGGCAAAATCTGTCTCCTTCTTCCTAGATTTCCTCTCTCTACTTGGAAATCCTGCCTATTCTCTCCTGTCTAGCTATTGGCCATTCAGCGCTTTATTAAACCAACCAGGTGCCTTAGGCAGGTGAGCCAAAACATAGACACATCTTCACAGTGTACAAAAAGATTATCCCCCCTATACAATAATGGCATTGGGAAACCTGGATAACTGTGAAGTTGGGGCTTTATCTCACATCCTACACAATTCAGAGGGGGTTAGAGTGAAATACAAGGCCTGAGACTCCAAGACTACTGAGAGAAGACACAGGAAGACCCTTTTACTATTGGGTTTGGAAAAAGATTATTATTTTTTACACATGACCACAAAAGAACAGGAAATAAAAGCAAAAATAGTCCAAAGAGATTGCATCACACCAAAGGGCAATACAGCAAAGGAGACAATGCAATGAAGAGACACTGTGGGTTGGGAGAAAATATTTGCCAAGCATAAGCTTAATAAAGACTTACTGTCCAGGGAATAATTATAAGAAATTTAATTTGTCAGTAAGAAATCTGTTAATGGGTCAAGCATATACATAGACATTTTTAAAGAAAGATGAGCAAGTGGCCAGCAGGGATAAATAAAACTACTCCACGTCATTGATCACTGGAGAAATGCAAAATCAAAACCATAATGAGACGTCACCTTACACCTGTTAGAACAAATATTACCAAAAAATAATATGTGGTATGTGTTGGCAAGGGTGTGGAGAACAGGAGACGCTTAGACACTGTTAGTGGGGTGGAAATTAGCACAGCCCTTACAGAAAGCAGACTGGAAGTTCCTCGAAGAATAAAAATAGAATTCCCTCTGATCTAGCAGTTCTGTTTCTGGGTAGATCGCCTAAGGAGAGGCAGTCACCTGCTCAAAAGTGGTACTTGAACTCTCACTACTCATAAGAGTGAATGCATCTCCCCCAGCAAGTGAACAAACAAGATGGTATGTGTGTGTGTGTGTTGGATTCCTATACAGCTTAAAAACCCAAAATCTCATTTAAACAATAACATAGATAAGTCTGAAGAATAATATTCTATTTTTTGTTTTGTTTTTGTTTTCCGAGACAGGGTTTTTTGTGTGTAACCTTGGCTGTTCTGGAACTTACTCTGTAGACCAGGCTGGTCTTGAACTCACAGAGATCTGTCTGCCTCTGCCTCCCGAGTGCTTGGATTAAAGGTGTGAGCCACCACTGCCTGTCCTGAGAATAATATTCTAAGTGAAAGAAGCTACATGCTCAAGAAAAATATGGTCTTGTCTCATTTGTATGTGGAATCCAAAAGAGCAAAGATGTGAATGATGGTTCTCAGAGGCTGTGGGTGATGGAATGCTGGTCTGAGCGACTGGAAAGAATACAGAGTTCTGGGGTCTACTATGCAGCATGGTTACTGCAGTACATAGTGCGCATATTAATAGCTGGGTATTGTTTACTTCAAAATTGTTGGAAAGAAGAGCTTAATTGCTCTCACCACCCATAAAGATGTTAAACAAGTCAGATTTTGGCTATCAACTTGATATGATCACCCCACAATAACTGAGTTCCGAACAAAGACGAATGCTTCCACATCCAGAAGGTATCATCATGCCCTTACAACACCCAGAGGAAACCTTTATCCCTCTTTCCTTTTTTAAAAATAATATTTTTTAAAAAATAAAGTTTTATTTTACATGTATGGGTATTTTGCCTATGCACCGTATACATGCAGTGTCCAGAGAGGCCAGAAGAAGGCGCTCTGTCCTCTGGGACTGGAATTGGAAGCCACCAGGTGTGTTCTGGGAATTGAAGCCTACTCTTACCTGCTAAGTCATCGCCCCATCCCTGGCAACCACCGTTCTTAATCCTCTCACCATTGGTTTGTTTTCGTCTGGTCTTTGGATTCATGTAAATAGACTCATGCGGCCTAACTTTGTTCATGTATAGCTTCCTTTGTTCTCGGCATGACTGTGGGCGTCCTTCTGGTTTGTGTATCCAAAGTCCTCTCTTTTAAGATCCCAAGTAGCATTCTTTTGTATGACTTTCTCATAATTCTCTCTGTACCAATTACTCTCCTGCTGACAGACATTTGTGTTGCTTCTGGTTTCCAGGTATTATACACAAAGCCACCATGAACTTTCTTGTCTTTAAATATTGGCTTCTGTTATAAGATCTCAAATGGGGTTCACTGAAACATTTGACAGACAAATGATATGACATCAGCCATGCACTTTGAAGCCTCCAAACTCAAAGAATAACAAGTTCAGTGGCATTATTGGGGTAAGTAGATGACACATTTGAATCACACTTTTGAAAACAACCCTTAACGCTGCTTTTATTTCAACAGTGCACACGTGGAGGTCAGATGACAACCTTCAGAAGTCCGTTCTTTCTCTTCACTGTGGGATCCAGGGGCCAAACTCAGATTGTCAGGCTTGTGCGGCAAGAGCTTCTTCCTACCAGACCATGTCATTAACCCCAATACAGCACAGAAATGAGAGGAAAAAATCTAACTCTTTGGAGTAGACATGTATTTCTTGTGACTTCTATTTCAATGATACAAACATTTGTGGGAAACTTGTCCCCCATCTCCACTGAAATAGAAGTGTATTAGGGTTCATAGCCTCTTTCTGGAATGAAAGCCCTCTTCCCGAGGAAACATTTAAGCAATTTTCTGATATACCTTACAGGATTAAGACTTGGTCAAGGAAGCCAGCTACCTACCCACTAGTTGACTATTAGCTGAGTTAATACTTTAGTGACCTTTAACCAAGTATTTCACGAAGTTAAATAGTAACCATCTTGGGGATGTAAATTAGTGCAGACACTATGGAAATAAGTATGGAGATTGCTGAGAAGGAAAAGTGGGACTACCATACGATCCAGCTACGTCACTCCTGGGGATATAAAATGGAGGAATACATGTCACACACCGTGGAGAGACCTGCACCCCCATGTCTGCTGGAGCATTGTGCATAGTAACCAAGAGATCCATATAGGCATCCAATAAGAGAATGGATAAGGATAATGTGTGTGGTACACATAAACAGTGTGGTTTTATCCAGATTAAAGAACACAGTCATATCATTTGCAGGAAGATGAGTAGGACTGGGCACTGTCTTGGTAAGTGGCACAAGCCATACTCAGAGTAACCAATATTGTACATTTTCTCTCATGTGAATACATGGAATTAGACTTAGCCCAGAGAACAGCAGCTGGTTCTAAGGATGAAGTAACAGTAGAAGGCCCTTTTTCACCTGGGAGCTGAACCACACATAGGTGGACTGAGTGGTCTTAGGCACCACTGATGGGGATGTGGCTAACACCTGTAAAGCAGGGGTCAAACACAGAGCTGGAAGCTTGTATCTCCATCAGCAATTGGTCTATTAGGTCACCTATGGGCCTATGTCCTCTTGGAGCTCCTGGACATGTGAAGCAGTATCTTCTGATCTCACTGCTTGGAAAGATCCATGGAGACTGGAAAGCGCCTTCTTGTTAAGGGCTGCGTGTCGCAATGCATCGTGGGTATGCTACCGTGATGAGTGAGGAAATGTTTCATTCTGGGCAGAAAGAGATCCCAAGGTGTCTCCCTCTGCAAAGTCCTCTATACTTCTGCAGACAGGTGAGAACCCAACCCGTAGCTGACGGGTGGTTCATCTCCCTACTTCCTATTAATCTTTATTACATAACTTCATTTCCCCAAAGGACCAGAGGCAATGGTTTCTGTTGAGCTGTCATTTGTGTGTGTGGGGAGATATATTTTAACTGGGTTCCTATAAACTTGAGACTTATGTAGGTCCTATTTTCAGGAACATTGTGGAAGGTGTTGGCTTTTAGTGCAGTTGGCCAAAGGAAGGAAAAAGCTAATGGAGAAATAAACAGAACAGAGCTGAAGGAAAGGAGGAGTGTGTCTGTCTGTGAGCAAGAAATGAAGTCTTAGGTGGTATTCTAAGAGAGTAGCTGATTGTACTTTAAAATTCTGCAAACAGAGCCATTAAAGTAGTATATATTGAACTGTTTGCACGATATATGTATTTTTGAATCCTGGATTTTAGAATATAAATGCTAAAAATAACCATATTGTTTAGCTCCTTGCTGCCTCTTCTGGAAGTAATGTTACAGGGGCTATCCAAGCGATTTGAGTTGGTGTACACATCCCCAGAGGGATACCATCTTCCATTCTTTTCCTACACACTCGAACAATTAAAAGCAAGCTGATGGCTTTGTTTCTCCACTTGCTCATTTCCACTGTGTCCTGGCCTAGATTTTGCAGAAAGCAGAGCTAAGCAAAATTTATATATATATGATATGAAGGTCTTACTGTGGAGTGTGACCTCAGGGAAAGAGGGAAGGCTCTGATGCCAAGTTGCCTGCAGCAGTTGTTAACTATAGGTCACCTGAGCAACCACGTGAAAAGGAGGCAGGAGTTGAGAAAGAGAGAGAAAGAGAGAAAGAGAGAGGGAGAGAGAGAGGGAGAGAGAGAGCGCTGTCTGTCCTCCAAGGCCTGTAAGCAAAGACCCTAGCTATGCTTCGTGAAGTGTTGACTTGGCAGCTTTCCAAGCTGGGCATGTGTGAGCACATCGCAGGTTCCCAGGGCACTTCATTCTGTTCTGTTCTTTGACAGGCACTGGCTTGGGTAGTAAAAGTGACAGTCGACTTCCCAGAACTAATATTCCTGGAGACTGAAATGTGAGACGAGATGGCAGAGGTTGAGCAGCCCCAAAGTAGACCATTCGAGATGCCCAGGCCAGAGGATAAAACAGGACCAGCAGAGCTATTCCTTGGGACAGTATCCCCGCTAGACAATGGGTTTAGCTTTTCTGAGTGGCGGTCCTTGAATGCATGCTCTCGGCGCTAGGAAAGAGAAGACAGGATTCAGTTGTGTGATGAAGTACTAACAGAGCTGGCTTCTGGATGCTGCCCCAAAATAGAGCTTGGCAAGGCATGCATGGCCTGGCTTCGGCACTGTCTGTATGATTTCTGGCTCCACGCTTTTAGCTCAGCTTCATTTCCTTTGCTAAACGGAGCTTCTAATATGACCTAACTTGGAAATCAATCCCCAAATCCCCCCTCTTCCCTTCTCAGGGATGCAGACAACTGGGCTGGAGTCTTTACTTATTCCTCCTCCTCTCTTCACACTCCTCCCCATATCCAACCATCTCCATCACATGTTATTTGCGATGACCTTTCTGTTGACTGCAGTGACTTAACCCAGGGACTCATCTCCTCTTACTGGGTTTGTTGCTACAAATAGCTTTCTAATCTGCCTTCACTCTTGCCTTCTGCCAGGCCTCTGGCCGGGATCCCCTGACTACCCAGAAACCAGGGACAATGTGAGAGGTCACAGGGTCCCTTGGTTCCTCAACTGAGGAGTTAAAGTTGCTATGTAGGTGAGACCTGAGGTTTTCAGACTGGTTTCCCAAGCTGCCTCCTGTCTCCATGTTCACCTAGTAAATGTGATGTGATTCTATCCTTGCTTCCTATATGTAGCCTATATAACTATACCCTTCTAGAAGGTGGCCTTTTGGCTCTCCATACTGTTTTAATCTCATCATTAGGCAAGAGTTTATGACATGCTGAAGCTGGGAATTACTCATGTCTTGGTGGTTGTTGGGGATACTGGGAATGATACGGGGGTCTATGATATAGGGCATCTCCACAACACAGGCAGGTGCCTGCCAGGAAAACAGATTTGTTTAACCGGGTCTTCATGGCTCCTGGCCTGTTCTTAACTTTATAACTCACTTAAAGAGGAACAATATGATTCTGGTTAAATTTTCTAGGGAGAAGAGAGGAGGGAAAGTGTAATTGAGGGATTGGTGGAGAGTTTAATTGGCACCATTTATCTGCTGGGTCTGTTTCAAGACCCACACTGGACGCCTAAAACCCTGTAAGGTTCTGACTCCTACATATTTGGAGCTTTCTTTTATACGATCTGCAGTGCTGCCCAAGGTACCAGAGTTGACCTTTCTTTGTTTCTGTTCTGAAGCCTCCTTGGCATCACTATCCTTGAATCTGAAGGTCATTATTGAGTGCTATAAGGGTTGTTTGAACACAAATGTGTATAATTGGCAATGTAATTGCCAGTTTGATAACCAAGACTAAGTTACTTCTTATACTAAGTGACTTCCAGGAAGGTAGCATACACAGCGTGTATACACTGGGAAAAGAGATCATTATCATTTTGGAATGTATGGAAGAGGACAGTTTTCAGGCTCCATGCATTTTAAAACTTAGGCCATGCTTATTTCTAGAACTTTCCATATGGTATTTTTGAATCACAATTGTCCATAGGTAACTGAAATCATGGGAACAAAAACCATGGTTTAGGTGAGGACTATTGTGGTGTTTGAATGCCAGACTGTCACTTGTAATGTGAAACTACCTTTGTTGTGTAGATGGTAATAAGGCTCTCTCATGGGCCATCGAGTAGAGACATCCTGAGAGATGTGATACATGTTTTACTTTGAAAACGGAGAGCTGTAACTTCCACACATGTTAGTGAGAGAGTAGAGAGTTGGATGGAATAGGGGAGAGGATGTGGGAAAAATTTGATTGCAACCTTGAGAATCCATTGTGGGAAAATTCCAAAGAGGTCAGAGTTCACTTAGGAGCTGTGACTCACAATGGGTCTTCCATCTTTATCTGTCTGCCTTTTTTGAGGTACCATGGCGAGAGAACATTTTGAGCCGATGAAGCGTCCCCGAGAGCTCACAAGGTGATCTCCTGTCACTCCAGTTCCGGCTGTTGTCTGGGATGCACCCACTTGAGAGCAAGGAATTCCAGTCACATCTGTCTCATTCTTGCTTACTTTGCATGGTTGAATTTTAAATTATTCTTCCAAATGTTGTCAGCTTCACACTGAGCCATGGAAGATGATAGTGGTTCTAATCCTGGGTTAATGAGAACTGTAAAATAACGGTGGACACAGTGCCTTCTGCCAGTGTTTATGGAATGACACCGAGATTAACTTTATTTTAATTAGGACCAGTACTGGCACTGCAATTCTTTTAATGAGTGCCAGGTTAAGTCCATGACTTACATCATAGCTGTGAATAAATCTCACTCTTGTTAATGTTCGCATCTTCCACTCATCAGACTTGTTTTCCTTTTATAGGAGGTGTTTTTCCTTTTATTTTATGTTTTAAAAATGAAATCATTGGTTTTGTCAAAAGCTGAACAGAAATAATGTTCAGAATAATTGATGCTTAGGTTGGTTGACCCATTTGAGAGCAAAATTTTGCAGTGTTTAACGGTGATGATTAGGCCCAGAGAGATGGCTCAGTGGTTACAAGAGCTGACTGCTCTTGTGGACGATCCAGATTTGGTTTCCAGGACCTTCAAGAATGTCTAACAATTGCCTGCTCCACAGGATCTGATGCCCATCTTCTGGCTTCTGCAAGCACACACACACACACACACACACACACCTTTAAAAAGATGAACTATTTAAAAAGATGAACACACAAATGTCAGATAGAGTTCAAAACATCTGCTACAGACTGAAGTATGTACTCACAACCACATTCATATGAACCCTAGCCATTCAGAACACGAATGGATGCATTAAGGTCAAAGATAATAAATTCAAATGAGATCATTATGGTGGGCCCTAATCCAATCAACTGATATCTTTAGAAGAACAGCACTTTTAGACAGGCAGAGGCAGTAGCTAGCTAGTATGTGTTCTTCAAAAGGTGGCCCTCTCCAAGAACATGTTCTGACAGAACATGCTGGAATCTATAATGTTCTCTACAGTATAGCCGTGGAGTGAGTCATACTCTGTCCTTTCTGCAGTGCTCTATTGTTTAGACAAAATTGGTTTCCCTGTTTGGCACAGGACAGTCAAGATGTGAGAGTCTTGGAGGACAGCAACCACAGCACAGAAAATGTAAAACCACAGATAACACGTTCTAGAAAAAAGAGGACTAACTGAAATCCTCAGGAAGTCCAGTCTTGCTCAAGTTTCAAATCCTCCACCCTGCATTTGAACCAGAAGTACAACAGAACTCCACCTTCCTTTGACTCTCTGCTGCTGCTACCCACAAAGTGTCAGAGGGTGCTCCAACGTGGGACAAGCAAGGAAGAAGCCAGGCAGGACCACAGCCTCTCTCCAGCGTTCTCTTTGACTAATGGGGAGTTTGTGGCAGCACATGCTTGACAGGATCCCCAAAGCAAAGATCGCTCCCCAATCAATCAAAGCTAAGGGATAGTGGGAGTTCAGTGAAGTCCAGCTCTCATATAAAGACCAAAGGGACAATTTGTCAGCATGATGCAGATGAGGAAGGATGGCACCAACATCGGAGAAGTGAACACAGTGTTATGTAGAAAACCAGTGCTCTGATACTGACAAAGTCATTCTCACACAGTGACTGGAAATCCTAAGCCGTGGTGGTCAAGGTCAGAAGGAGTGGTGTCCCCATCTTTTGTCAAGAAGGAAGACTTTGCGTTTACTTTTAATTAACTAGTCAACATTTGCATAAACAATAGAGCATTGTAGAAAAGACAGAGTATGACTCACTCCACGGTTATACTGAAGAGAACACTATAGATTCCAGCATGTTCTGTCTGAACATGTTCTTGGAGAGGGCCTCTCTGGAGTGTGAGGGCCTGTAGAACCCTATAGAGAGTGTGTGACACCAGCTATCCTGTACCAACGTGGCAGTCATGTGAACTAACCATCCTGAAAGCAGACATTGTTGCTCAGTTGTGCCTTCAGGTGATAGTGATCCTAGTCAGCTGGTTTAGGTTCAATGGTTCTGACTATAATTCAAGAGCACCTGGAGATGACTCAACCCAGACAAACCACTCCCAAATTTCTGACCTTCAGATAGTGTGAAATGGTAAATACTTCTATTTTATTAAGTAATTCTTGAAGTAATTTTTCTGCATCAATCTTTAACTAGTATTCATGACACAAAGTATGTGTGTGCTGTGTATGTTAGTGTGGCTATTTGGGCGAATGTGTGCATGTGTGTGTGTGTGTGTGTGTGTGTGTGTGTGTGTGTGTGCCTGTGGAAGCCAGAGACTAACCTTGGGTGTCTTCAATCACTCTCCATCTTTTATTTTTTTGAGACAACATCTCTCGCTGAACCTGAAGCTCCCTGATAGGCTTTGCTGCCTAGTCAATGGGCTTCAGCAATCCACCTTTCTCCGCCCTTCCCCCTCAGTGTAGGAGTTACAGTGGTGCACTGCCATGTCTAGCTTTTTACTTGAGCTCTGGGAATCCAAACCCCTGCCCCGATGCTTGCATGACAGGGACTTTACTGATTGAACCATCTTCCCAGCCCCTAAAACTTACTTTAATTAGTTCTTGACAAATCCATAGCTTTGCATGTCAGTTCTGCTAGATTTTAGGTGATACGGAGAGCAGGACTTCTACGGTAGAAGCAAAAATCACCATGATTTGCTCACCCACTCTGCACAGAATTGCCTCCGTTTTCTTCCATTGTACCTAGGTGGTCAGCACTGCTCCAGATCGTGGTTGGCTCACCGGCTCCTTATGAGCCTTGTTTCCACTCCCTGGTCTCAGCCACCCTCCCAGACAACAACATCCCTTGTATAGGTGCAGTAGAATTCCAGTGAGCTCTCGGAGTTATACACAGGATCTTCAGCCTCTTACCTATACAATCAGCCCAGGCCAACATGGTCTCCATGATGCTTTTAAGTACCATTCAGCAATTTTAGGAAAGCCTGACTGCAGCTGTGAGGCATTTTCCTCGTCAGTCCTTCAGTCAGTGGAGAAGAAGCAGCACACTGAAAACTTGGATAGATCAGGGAAGAAGCCAAGTCTTTTAAGACCTTGAGTATCAGACCTTAACGAAGAGACCTGAAGTAGTGATGCCTGCTTGATTCTGGGGCAGGATGTGGAGTCATTCTTGCATCATAAATCAACGTTGGACCCATATGGTTCTAGGAGAGGTACCTCCTTGGTACCTATGACTTGAATGAAGAAGTGGATTAGCAAACTGCCTGGTGGGAAATGTGGGTGCTGAGGTAGCTGGGTGTCCCCATCTTATCTATGCTGCTGTAATTCAACAAAAACAAGAATAAGAGTAATGTTAAGGGAGAAAATGTTGATACAACTTACAAATCCGGCTCCCAGTCCGTCATTTCAGGGAAGTCAAGGCAGGAACGTGCAGTAGCTAGTCATTACATCCACAGTCAAGAGCAGAGAGAAATGAAAGCATGCCTGCTTCTTGTACTCAGCCCCCTTTCTATACTTACAAGAGTCCAATACCCAACCCCAGGGAATGGTACCATTCACAAAGGACAAGGCTTCCAGCCTTAGCAAGCAAAATCAAGACAATTCACTCTCATAGAGGCCCATGGGCCAGCCTTATCTAGACAGTCCCTTTCAGATACACCTATGCGCCAGCCTGATCTAGACAACTCCTCTCAGACATGTCCATGGGCCAGTCTGATCTAGACAGCCCCTCTCAGACATGCCCATGGGCCAGTCTGATCTAGACAACACCTCCCTGAGACTCTCTTACTGATGATTCTAAAGAGTGTGAAAGTTGACCACACTAACCACCGCACCGGGTAGTGTTCTGACAAGCATGCTTGGCAGTCCTATAACATACTTTGCTGCCTTCTGGCTTTGGGGAAAGTGACTGCACCCACTCCTGTTTAGTCTAACAAATTCTTCTCCCACACATTTCTTTTCTTAAAAATTTGTATTAGTTCTTTGGGAAGCTCATGTGTCTTGGTCATATTCATTTCCTCCTCCGACTCCTCCCAGATCCACCCCTCCCTACCCACCCAACTTTCCTTCACCTTTCTTAAACCTTAACCATTTTTCCTTCCCCTTCCCCCTTTCTCCACCCTCCCTCTACTCCCTATACTTTTCCACATGGGAACAATTACACATAACTAGTAAACGTACACTTGTAGTAATCCGGTTAGGAGTATAAACATTGCCCGTTACTATTCTGTTAATTCATATGAAGTTCTACTTGCACACACTCATTTTGAAGGCTAAACTTTGACATGGTGACTGAAGACAGTAACCTTGGCAGTTTGAACCCGTGGCTAAAAGACAAAAGGAGGGCTTTTGTTCTGTTTTAGCCGTTTTGGGAGCTTCAGTGTCCGGTCCTTGGGCATGGAGTTCATTGTCCTGACTTCAAGTCTCCAGGTCGTGGGTGGAAGCATGCCACCATGGGGCTAGGGGCAGGCTCAGTTGCTTGTTCCATCTCTGCCTTCTCCTCCCTGGCTTCCCAGGCTGGTCCCCTTGGACAGGCTCCAGGTAACATGCGGTTCTGAGAAGGAATGGTGTCTAACTGTCTGTTCCTAGTCACGGTGTCAATCTCAGGCTTTACAAAGTTGTCTCTCACCCGCCCCTTCCCACTGCCCAACAAGAGCTATTGGGTTATGAAATGCTGAGGGCACTTCCTGGGAACGTGGAATTCACCAAACAGAAACTCGCAATGAGAGCTATGAGTAAATTCTACAAGTATTTGCTCCTTGTGGGGGTTCACAGGTGGCTGATCCTGCAGACTTATCTGGGCAGCCAGTCACTGGGGGTGCCAGGGTAGGAAACTGCATAGGGATTCTAGCCCTGGAGAGACGAGCAGGAAGGGAGGCTCACTTAGCTGACTCATCACCGCAAACAGCTGGGAGCCCTCTGGAAGGGAATGTTTCACCAGGTAGGCACAAAAAAGGTGACATCCATCTAAACAGACATTGTTAAAACAACTCTTCCCTTTTTCAGGATCCTCATGCATCATTTTATTTAAATTTTATTTTGAAATAGGGTCTCACTTTGTAGCCTAGGTTAGCTTAGAACTTCATGTAGATCAGACTTGTCTTCAACTTACAGTGATCCTCTTGCTTCAGCCTTTCAAGTGCTGGGATTACAAACTTGAACCATCATAGGCTGCCTCATACATGAGGTTCTTCCCCACTGTTGTGAGTTCAACCCACACATATAGGTATGTAATATTCTGAGACTGCAACAGAAGCCCTGAGGTTTGGTCATTTTTTTTCAGGTCAAGTCTGCACTTTGTTGTGGTCATTCATGTCCACATAAATAAAACTGTGTGTTTCTCTCCTGGAAGTCTATCTTAGGGAAGTGCCAGGAGGGTTCCCTCAAAGGCAAACGGAAATCTTCCTTCTGTAAAAGGGAATGTCTTCACAAGTTGACTGGCAGAAATGACTCTTAGAGATGGTAGAGTTACTGCAGAAGGAAGTGGATTAGAGTACCCTCTGCTATCTTAGAGAAACGCTGAGGGCAGGCACTTAACAAAGGAAAGGGGGCATTTTGTTTCACAGTTCTGCTTAAAGGGCAAGAGGTGGTATCTGGAAGTGGCCTTCTTAGCCACTAAGTCTAAGGTATAGGCTGTTCACATGACAAGAGACAAAGAGTGCACATAGGTGTATCAACTGATCTCTTTCTCTTCTTTCTTTTCTTTTTTTATATTTATTTATTTATTTATTTATTATGTATACAATATTCTGTCTGTGTGTATGTCTGCAAGCCAGAAGACGGCACCAGACCTCATTACAGATGGTTGTGAGCCACCATGTGGTTGCCGGGAATTGAACTCAGGACCTTTGGAAGAGCAGGCAATGCTCTTAACCACTGAGCCATCTCTCCAGCCCCTCTTCTTTCTTTTCTTTCTCTCTTTCTTTTGTTCTTTCTTTATTTCTCTCTCTCTTTCTTTCTTTTTCTCTTTCTCTCTCTTTCTCCCATTCTCTCTCTCTCTTTTTTACTATCTTTCTTTCTTTCCTTAAAATAAGATCTCCTGTGGCCTGGGCTAGCCTCAAACTCTCTGTATAATCTAGGGTGACCTTGAGCTTCTGAGCACTGAATTTATAGAGATGTCTAAATACATCTAGTTTATGAGTACTGGGATCAAGCTCAGGGCTGACTAATGCTTGCTAGGCAAGCAGTGCCTTCCAACTGAGCTCCATCTCTAAACCTCTCTTTTCAGATTCATCTGTTGTCTGTGGTTTCTGTCCTGCCTGGTTCCTGCAGTCGTTAAGTCCCAAAGAAATCACACAGAGGTCTACATTAGTTATAAATTGATTGGCCCATTAGCTCTGGCTTTTCATTAACTCTTATAACTTATATTAGCCCATTATTCTTATCTATGTTAGCCACATGGCTCAGTACCTTATTCAGCGAGGCAGTCAGATCTTGCTTCTTCCGTATCTGAGCCAGGACTCTAGAGGTATGGGCTTTCCTCTTCCCAGAATTCTCCTGTTGTCATTGATCCTCCTCTACTTTTTGTCTGGTTGTCCAGCCTATATTCAGCCTCCAGGGGTGTCCTTAACTAATGCAGCCACCCCCAAAGGCCATGCCTAAGAACACCTTAGTTAGACCACATTGCTAGCCTTTCAACATTTCATAGTGGGGGTTAGATTTAAACCCATGAAGTCTCAAGATACACCCAAAGCACCCTCAAATTTTAGCACAATCCCTCACATGAGACAAAGTCGAAAAACTCTGCTCATTGCAGATGGGGTGGGGCCAGAGATACCTTTATTTCTCTTACAGTTCTCTTTAAAATTTTTTATTTAACTGCCAACACTTTAGAATTAGGGCACCACATATAAAATATATAATATCCTAAAACCTGAAGATCTGGATCATTGGACCTGAATGGTTCCTGGTAGAAGTAAGGAGGTGAAGAGTGGCCCTGGTATATTGATGGCTTACTGGACTCTGCTGTGGATTCAGAGGGAGCAGTCTTTGTACCAAAATTGTTAGGATCAGAGCCTGGGTCTGCAGCCTTTGTAAGCTAGATTTAGCTACCTGACTCAATAAACCAATTTATTTTATTTACGTGCCTGTGTTTTCATGTTCATGTGTATGTATCTGTGCAATGTATGCTTGTCTATGGATGTCTAGAGGGACCAGAAGAAGGAATTTTAGGGAACTGTGAACTATTTGATTTGGGCACGGGACTCCAACCTCAGGGCCTCCTGGTTGAGCAACAAACACTCTCAACCAATGAGCTCTCTCTCTCTCTCTCCAGCCCCACAACTGGCCAGTTAAAGTTATTTAACAGTGAAGAGCAGAGAAGGGAGGTTTCTTCAGTATGGCCTCATTGGGTAGAGGATCAAAGGGATCCAGTGACACACACCCATGCCCCCAAATACATCACTAGGGTTCTGATGAGGTTTAGGTTTAAACAGAGGGTCAGAGGCATGCATAATTAAATAGACTCGGTCAAGGTGTGGTCCAGTCCATCACTGGCTCATTGTGTGGGCTCCAGAGTCTCCTGCACGGTGCTCTGACAAGTCAAAACTGTGAAATCTCTCCTCCTCTGTCTAGCACCAGGCTTCAACCCTTTCCTCCTCCTAGTGTGAGATCCCCAGAGAAATGTCAATAGTCTGATAGCCAAAGGGAAGGAAACAATTGCTTCTCTTTAGAATATTTTTATTACTGCCAGGATGAAGGGGGAAGACATTGCTGGGAAACAGAAAGCCACCAGGCTGATAGGTGCCAGGTGCCAGGACAAGTTTGGAGAAGGCAGGAGCCAGGATTCTCCCCTTAGAGGCTGCATGCCTGGAATGAAAAGGGATGCAGCCACACCTTAGCAAACATAGTTTCGGAGCCGAGCCAGCTCAAACACTTCTGAGCATCTCAAAGGCTGTGTTGTTCAGGAAGTTCCTCAGAGGAAACGCGGATAGGGGAGCTCAGGGCTAGCCTCAAGAACAAGTAGCTGCTGCCTTGAAATTACCGATCATTTCCCAACAGGTGGCATTTCGCACAACAGTGTACCCTCCCCACATGATGTAGGCTGTCCTAGCAGAGTTCAGCAAATCAGGGCTCCCTGCCTCACAGAGGAGATGCTTCTGAAACTGGAAACTTTAAAGCAACTTCAAGTGTGGGCGTTGTGATGACTAACACGGGTTGTCACCTTGACAGGATCTACAATCGAGAGAGAGGTCTCTGGGCACGTCTGTGAGGGATTTTTCTAGACTGACTTAATCGAAATGACAAGACTCGACCTTAAGGTGCACTGTGCCACTCTACACACTGGGCATACTGGACTGCATAGAAAGGAGAATGTAGACTAAGCATCGCCAATCCTCTCCCTCCCTATCTCTTTTTCTCCTCTCTCTCCACTCCCCTCCTCCATCCTTCCCTCCCTCCCTCCCCAGCTGTGGATATGATACGTCCATCAGCCTCATTCCCGCTGCCCTGACCTCCCCACCATGGTGGACACTACCACAGAAGAGTGAGCTGAAGCAGACCCTTCCTTCCATAAGTTGCTCTTGGCCAGCTATTGTGGTGGTGATGGGAAAAGTAACTAACGCAGATGCCCCATAGCTCTGGGCTCTGGAGAAGACTTGTGATCATCAGGGAGATCATGGAACCAGCCAGTAGGGGCTAGGACCACCAGGAGGATGAGGGAAACATGTAACCCCATCAGTGTTGGGTGAGTGGTGTCACGCCCACCTCGCCAGCAAGGAAGACACAACACTGGACTCTTCTTACTGTGGTTTTATTCAGGACCTTTGAACAATCTTCTCACCCTCTCACACCTCTCGCACCTCTTGCCCAGGGCAGAGCCAGCCTACAACTTAAATAATCTCTGGGTAGCCAACCCCAGCAAGCCACGTGGGAAATGCAGATAGGTCCAGCAATGCGGAAGCAAGCCAGATTCTTAACGTTAGCCATATATGGAGTTGTTCACACCTGAGAGCACTCATCATCGGGAAGGTGGAAGGTGGAAACCAGCCCCACCTTTAAGGCATGGCATCACGCAGCTCTCTACAGAGCGGGACGTTATTGCTGCCTCACACAGTGTGAAAGTAACAACTCTGCGAACGCATTACATGTTGGGCAGCCAGGTCAGAGCCAACTAGGACCACAAGGGGAACAGTGTAGTTCCCTGTGATCTGACTGTCCCAGGATAGCCACTGAATAACCCCAGAGAGACGTCTATTCAGGGTTACTTCTTCCTTCCCAAGTAAATATAGTCTACGTATCCAGCTGCCATAAAAGACCTTAGCCAACTGCTTTAAGGATCAAACAAAAAGCCAATATACTATTTCACTAAGTAAGTTATTCTGGAGTCTGGGCCTAAAACTTCCCATTCACATGTGGTCCTTACAGCAATTAAATTAAATTTAAATGCTTATGCATACATACACATATATGTGCATATATATGCATACATAAGAACATATATAAGTGCTTTTAATTATGTATATAATTATATAACTTAATTATATATAATTAAAACCATTTAAATTTGATGGTTTACAATATGATGTTTTGAAATATATATACATGTGAAAGGGCTGCATCAGGATAATTTCCATATGTGTTGCCTGACATAGCTCTCTTTTTGTGCAAGGAGGCCTCAACGGTTTTCGCATATGCCCTCTTTTTGCTGTAGTCACGCAGGTGTCCTGAGCGTACTCCTCAGCCATAGTGAAATGTCGGGGCCTCGTACCAGCATGGCTTCACACTCATCATCTGCTTTGGCCTTGATGTCCATTCCTCTCTGCTTCTGTGAATTGGAGTTTTTAAGCTTTCACGCATGAGCAAAATCAGGCAGTCTTTGTCTCTCTGTAGTTGGTGTATTTTACTTAGTATTAGACCCTATAGTTTCACCTGTGTTGTTACAAATGATACGATTTCCTTCCTTTCTTCATCCATTGATGTTCTGGTAAATAATGAGATTAACCCCTATTATTATTTTGACAGTTATCACAGGAGTACAGATCTTTGACATGAGGATATCCATTTATATCTTTTTGTGGTCCTGGGGATTGTACCCCGGACATTACCCACACGGGGCAAGTGCTTCACCATTGAGCGACAGCCTCATCATTAACATGCCATTTCTTTCCCTTTAGGTACACACCCAAGAGTAAGCTTGCTGGCTCATGTGGTAGGTTCCAATTTGAATTCTCTTAAGGAATCTTCACTGTATTTTCATAAGGACTGCTCTAATTTACATCCCTCCCCCAACACTGCAGTAGGATTCCCCTTTATTCTACTTCCTTGCCAGAAATGCACCTTTTTAGCTTTTTGTTTTCAGCGGGGGGGGGGGGGATCACAGCACATACCTCAGGCTGTCCTCCGTCCTGCAGTAATTTTGGGATTGCAGGTGCCTGGCAGCATGCCTAGTTCCTCTTGTTAACTTAGATGACATTCTAACAGGTACAGTTTGCGTTCCAGGTTTTGATTGGCATTTTTCTGATGACTAGTGGTGGCGAGCCATTTGTGTCCCTTCTGCAGAATGCCTAGTTAGTACTGAGCCATGTGCCAGGACATAGAGTTCCCTGCATCCTTTCCATCGTTGGGCCCTAGCACATGCATAGATTGTGATGATTTCCTTTGCAATGCAGATTTTTCGTTTAATGAATCCAATTGTCTATTTTTGCTTTTGTTGCCTGTGTTTTGGAGGGAGAGCGATATTTGAAACATTGTTGTCTAGATAAATATTCCGATGCCCCCATGTTTCCTTTTAGTAGAGCTTCAAATCTTACATTGAAGCCTTCTATTAGTTTACCTATGAATTGCTGTGGACATTTCCCCAACCATGGATGCAGCTGTCAGGCACCTGGACAACATGCCCTGGGGGAGGCGAAGGGGGTCTCAGGAGCAGGCCCTAAATTCCTAAATCCATCCAACTCATAATATCCTTATTTTAAAGTAAACATGTATTTATTATTATTTTATAAGCACGTGCACATGCCTGTATGTATGTATATGTACCATGTATCTACAGTATGGTAAGAGGCCAGAAGAGGGCGTCAGAGGCTCTGGGTTATAGATTGGTGTAAGCTGTTATGTAGGTGCTGGGTTCTTTGTGAAAGCAGCTGGTTATTCTTAAACTCCTGAGCCGACACTCCAGCTGCACACCTCCCCCCTATCCTCTTAATGTGAAATATAGTTTTGAGAATTCTCTGACTCCCCTCACTTGTAACAAGTTCTAAACACTGATTGTATATTTTGTTTTAGAAGATGTACTGACTGATTTTGCGTGTCAACTCGACACAAGTTAGTCATCAGAGAGAAAGGAGCCTCAGTTGAGGAAATGCCTCCATGATATCCAGCTATAAGAAATTTTCTCAATTAGTGATCTGCCTCCAGGATCCTGCCCTACTTGAGTTCCTGTCCTGACTTCCTTCAGTGATAAAAGGCAACATGGAAGTGTAAACTGAATAAACCCTTTCCTCTTCAACTTGCTTTTTGGTTCTGGTGTTTTGTCTCAGCAATAGAAGCCCTAACTAAGACAGAGGTGCCATTACCTACCACTGAGAATCAGGGCAAAATGTGCTTTGATTTTCATTTGCTGGGCCCCTTGATACAGAGTTGCTGTGTAATAATCCTTCTGTACACTGTGTGAGCATATGTCATTGTGATTAGCTTAATAAACAAGCTGAATGACCAATAACTGAATAGGATAAAGCTAGGTGGGAATGCCCAACTGAGAATGCTGGGATGAGGAAAGGTAGAATCAGGGGAGTCACCGGTCAGATGGAGAGTGGGTCTGACATACAAAATGGAATAGAGGTAAAAGCCACAAACCTCAGTCAGAGCAGCACATAGATTAACAGAAATGGGTTAAGTAGTAAGAGCTACTTAGTAATAAGCCTGAGCTATTGGCCGAGCATTTATAATTTATATTAAGCCTCCAAGTCAGTTATTTGGAAAGCAACTGCCAGTTATTTGGGAGCAGGTTGTCTGGACGGGAAAAGTCTGCCTACGCAGAGTCATAGTCATGATTTCATTGAATCTTTCCAACACCACTGTGAGATGTTACCCTTACACCAGTTTTCATATAAGGAGACTGAGACTGATGCCTTCTCCAGTTCTCCAGGTCAACAAGCTGAACAGTAGTGATAGATGCCAGATTCAAATCCAGGTCTACCTGGCTGCCAGGCCTAGAAAAGATTACTGCAGCAGTTGAGGTTTTTTTTTTTTTTTTGCTTGTTTGTTTTTGTGTTTCTTTTCATAGCTGTTTGTATTTATGCCAAGAAAAATCCCCCAAACAGAACTTGGAAATGTTCATCAAAACAGGCAAATGTGTCTCTCAGCCTATATTGTTGCTTCTTCTATTAAGAGTGGGAAATAACCCCTGCCTCACCGTCCTGAAAAGAGTCCATTTGACCAGGGTGAGGCCCTGTACTGCTGCTGGGACCTGGGTTGGGCCCTAGATCCCTGGGTATAGGGCTCAGTGACTTAGAACCCCTGCTGAGGAGTGCTCTGGAAAGATCCTGTTACAGAGTCAGGCCACTGTGATCCTTAGAGCTTAAGAGCAGAGCCTGGCTTACCGATCCCTTCAGTTTCTTCCCAAAGGCCAACCTTGCTAGAAGAGATTTGGCCTCGAATTGGAGCCAAGATTTCAAGCTCATGCCTGAGGGCCACCCTTTTCCTGGAGAACTCTTCCTCTTTCCATGCATTCTTGATTGGTTCCAGAGATTTGACTTTATACAAAAGAGGGCATGGGTAGAGCCTCTGTCCAGCAGTTGGCCCAAGGCAAAGTCAGTAAAGCCTAGTACCTGAGTACCATGCACCCACCACTATAGCAGTGATCCCCTGAGTCTCAGTTTCCCCTTTGGTTAAAGAGACATGTCCATTTTCCTTGCCTACCTCGTGGAGATGTAATGAAGATTCATAGAGAAGTACTTCGGTCCTTTTGAAGCTCTCTGATGGGTGTCAGGTGAGGACAACAGTGTGTGCATCTGTCCCACAGGCCTTAGCCCTGAGGCCTTTAGAGCTTCCCAGTCTTAGGTCACTGGTTCCTCTTAGGCCTGGTCACACAGCCTGTGCAGATGGGAAGGTTCCCCTCTCACTCCTGTCAGTTGAGGGCTCTGCCTCTCCCGTCAGGTTGGTCCCTGCCACTACCCTCTGAGTAGGCAGCTGGGTATCACTGTATATGGCACCAGATTTGGGAAATGAGGGACTGGCCCTCGGTTCCAGCGTAATGGCTTGTCCTAGGCTTATCCTGCAGGCCCCACTTCTGCCTCTAACGGCCATCTCAAATGAATTCCTTATAAAAAAAAGTGTCCCGGCAGGCACTTCTTCCCTGAGCCAGGGCACTTGCTCTCCAAACTCCCAGCCCACGCCCTCCGGGAGACTGCTGTTCCTGGAGAGGGTCCAGCAGAGGCTGACGGCCTTGCGTCAGGATGACTTCGCCCACTTTTGAAGACAGTCCAGCGCGTTGTGACTGATTTCTAGAGTGTGTGTATGTGTTGCTAGTTTGTTTGTTGTTTCCAATGGAAAGCAGAGTTCATGTAAATAGCTTTTTGGGAGCAGATGCTGATCTGTCCCATGCGGCAGTGTGGATGATTTCAAGGTGCTGAAACGACACTAATAAACTGACAGCGCTCGGGCCGCCAAAGTATTAAAAAAAAAAAAAAGAGTGAGGAATAAAACTCAGGGTTCAATCTCATAACTTATCACAGGGTAGGGACTCCTAAGCACTCGTCCAAAATCTGAGCTTGCGTTTCCTTTTTCTCCCTGGACACACAGCTGAACCGGCATACCAGGTCCTTCCGCATTAGGAATGGTGCAACAGTACTGCAAAGCAATTGCTGTTTCTCCTCCCTGGCCCAGGAAAACCCACCCTCTGCTATCTTTCAGCCTCCCCTGGTGGCTTGATTTCAGCACCCAGTATGACCTTGAAGTAACATGACCTTCAACTCGAAGATACAGAGCTTCCAAGAATAGCTTTATAAATGGAGGAGGGCCGTTCATCTCTCTGCAGTTACTAGGTGAGCCTGGAATGGAGGCCCACCGTGGTGGACCCGTTATATATTTTGGCCATCTGCTGCAGCACTTAGCTTGCTCTAATGAACACACACTGTGTTACTGATAGAGCAGCAGGTGCAGGAGCTGAGCTTGAGACACCCAGGCCAGATGGAGATGCGTGCTCCGTGAAGCACAGGCACGGCCTGCTGACTCTGCTGCTTATTTCCCAGAAAGCAAATGTATTTATTCAAGGTTTTCTGAATTATTACTTAATGCCAGTAAGGGCCAGCTAACTAGTTCCAGCCTGAGAGGTGTCTGGGGGCATGCAGCTTAGAGTCCATACATAAACATGATTCATATATTATATTGCCAGTTCAGGCTTGCTAATGGTTCCCATTAACTAAGCTCCCTAGACACCAGTCTCATTTCTCGTGTATAAGAAGAAAATTTATTAACACCTCAGGGAGGTTTGGTGAAAGCCAAGGTCTTGATCCTGCAAAACAGACCCTTCCTGACCATCTCTTTCATGCTTGTTTCAAACTTAATTTCTTTTTGGGGTATTCTGGGCTAGGCAGAAAGGCAGCAGCTCAAAAGAGAGCTACTACAGCAAGCAAACCCCAGCTCTTCAAGGAAGCTCCTTTAATCTGCTGCACACACTTACCGTCCCTCCTGGGAAGACAAGCTTGAATTTGTTCTTCTTTTCTGTGACATTATGATTCACACCTTGTTCACAGTGTGAAGATGAAGGGTTGCTTGTTCCTGTCTGGCTCGGTAAGCAAGAGCTTGTTGAGACTGAGAATCAGATTCGCTTTGCTTTTGAAACAGGGTCTCACACTGACCCTTGTTGATCTTTCCTGTGTAGTCCAGGTTAGCCCTGAGCTCAAGATTATCCTGCCTTAGTTTCTCAAGTGCTTGGTTTGCAGCTATATGGCATGATGCCTGGTTCTGAAAATCAAATTTACGAAGGAGGCTGTTTCAGGAACAGAACCTGGGTTTGGAGGAACATGAGTGGCCATGACAAAAGGAATCTGCTCTGCAGAGACACACTGGAACTTTCTTGTCTGTATGTAATGGGCATACATCAGGCTTGCACACATTTGTTGACAATCCTCTTGATGAGATGCCACATGACACATGGCTTCAGTGGCCGATGGCCTTGACAAGAGAAACTTGACAGGTGTTCGGGTTTCCTTTCCGCTGCTGTGATGAAAACCTGGGAAAGAGTTTAGTTGCCTCAAACTTCCAGGTCACAGTCCATTGCTGAGAGAGGCCAGACCAGGAGCTCAGAGGCAGAAGCCAAGGAAGAATGTTGCTCACTGGTTAACTCACTGGCTTATGCCAGCTAATCTCTTCCACAGCCCAGACTCAACTGCTTATAGATAGTGCGGTCCACAGTGGGCTGGCCTCTATCACATCCATCATCAGTCAAGACAGGCCCTCACAGACATGGCTCTAGGCCAATGGAAGGGGGCAATACTTGGCTCCTTGGTTCTTCCTCTTAGGTGACTCTAGGTTGTATCAAGGAGACAGTCGTAACAGGTTGTCTTAGACTTCCTCTGACTCTTTGCAAGGTAATTCAAGGATTAAGCAGCATGTATGAATAAAACCCTGGGGACAGTGACTGGCATTTAGCAAGGGTTATGTCAGGGTAGCTGGTGCAGGAGAATTGTCTGTATTCTGTCAATCATGTATTTTAATAAAACGCTGATTGGCCAGGCAGGAAGTAGAGGCAGGTCAACCAGACAGGAAGTAGAGGCGGGGCAATGAGAATAGAAGAAGGCTAGGGAGGAGGAAGCTCCCTCTGCCATTCCTGCGCAGACCACTAAAGAGGCAGCATGTAACTTGCCCAGCTGAGAAAGGTACTGAGCCATGTGGCTAACATAGATAAGATCATCAGCGCCCCTAACCAGCAGGAAGTGGCCTGGAATACTACGCCCACATTCCCCAAAAAATGGACTATGGATATTTTTCTATGTCCATTTCTTTCACTCCTCATGAAGTGCAGAGTGAGAAACATGTGCCTGTGGAGGTCATCCACCTAGACGTGATGCCCTTGGCCTTGGAAAGCATTTCCAATGGGGCTGGAAAGGTGGGGTTGGCCTGTTGCCCTCACACCGGGAACCGTGGCTGACAAACACTGATGGCCACAGTTTGTGATTCCTCGATGGGGCTGGGCAGGGTCCCAGAGCCCTTAACACTGGGTGAGCCAGGTAGCCCTGGAAGTAATCGAGGTGTCTTTAGTCACTTGTAAGTTTGTGTGCATGTGTGCATGTGTGCCTGTGCATGTATGTGTGTGTGTGTGTTTGTACATATTTGTGTACTGAAGCCTAGTATAGGCCTTTTGCCCTAGTTATTGTCTCATAGTGGCTTATACCAGTTGGAAGTGGCTACGGTTCTGGGAGATGAGAAAGATTGCCAGCCATGGAAGAACCAAGCACAAAGGAGATGAGAAAAGGCCAGGCTTGTGGGAAAACTGCCAGGAAGAGCAGCGCTGGAGGATGGGACACATGGAGCAAGAACCTGAGAACAGGGGTGGCCTGGAAGGTCAAAAGAGGCACCCACTTCACGCACACACAGATTAGCCCTGGGACACCAGCCTGCCCAGCACTGCCTTCCAGATTCAGCAATTGCAGACAGCCTGGCTTATCATCCCTGTGTGGCATCTGGCTTGCCCCATGCCTGCCTGCCAGCCTTGAAAGGGTAAACCAGAGGATACAGCACAATACGCAAATAAACTTCTTAGAGTTCCTCAGAAAGTCTGAGGTTTCTTGGCTCACGAGAATCGTGCATTGACTAGAGTTTTTATCTCGGGACTTGGTGGCAGTTATTCCCATTGTGGTTCTGATATCTACGAGCGACCGTTTGAAAGAACCTTGAGACTCCCCCTCATTCATCATGCTCTAACGCATTTCTGGATTTTTCCATCTAAATCTCCCTCTCTCCATTTGTGAGTGCTCAGACAGCCAAAGGGCATCTGTGGAATATTTTATAATTTTCTCTTTCTGTGGGTTGGTCTGTCAGGGCAGAGGAGGCCACTGCCACATTCCACCGCATATTGCCTTGCCTGTTTTCACTATTGTCCACCCTGCTCACACTATTGTCCACCCTGCTCACACTCGGCACACTTACTGACTGCTTAATTTTCTAGGCTGTTCCATTTTGCTGTATCACAACACCAATGTAATAATTTGATCTGTTTTTTTTCAGCGGTATGTATTTGACAGACTGCAATAGTTTTTTCCTGTTACTTCAAGCATGAAAAACAGAAGCACCCTTATTTATTTTTTAATATATTGTGATTTCTAATATTATATAGTTCTTTATACAAGATTATGACAGAGCATGTTCTTAAGCTTAAAAATTGTTTGAGAATTTCATTCATGCATATAATGTATTTTGATGAAATCCACCGCCTATACCCTCCCACCCAACTCTTCCCCTTACCATTCCACCACTTATCCTCCAAAATTCGTAGTTCAAAGTTCACTTTTCCCTCCAAATTCTACACCCCCATCAATCCACTGACTTCATTTAATGCTGCCTGTATGTACATGGGCATAGGACCATCTACTAGACCATAGGTAGCCTCTCAGGGATCTCATCTCTGAAAACAAACAAACCAACAAACAAAACCAAAAACTGGCCTTTCCTTCAGCAGTCATCAATAGTTTCATGCTTCCTTATCCCTGCACTGCTTGTTTGTTTTGAGACAGGATTTCTCTGTGTATCCCCGGCTGTCCTCCAACTCATTTTGTAGATTAGGTTGGCTTCGAGGTGAAAGGTGAGAACCAACTCGTGAAAGTTGACCTCTGACCTCCACATGCTTGCTGTGGCATGCTTACCCATGGCACAACTGGTTCAAGACTTATGGGGAGGTGGTGGTGCAGCCGTGGTGCTGACTCGGTTTTCTGTGGAGCAAAGACACAGAGCAGAGAGCGTTTAGGAGCGGGAAGGAAGGGCGGGAGGCTGAGAAATGAGAGTAATATTTGAATAACGTAGTTGTCATCCAAAACATGGTCCCTGGTGGTCTAGGACACTCGTTCTCAATCCTAGCAGCGTAGTAGAATAATCGGAGAATTTTCAGATGACCCCAGTGCCAAGAGGGAACAGCAGAGATTTTTGTCTTGTCTGTCTGGGCTGAGTCCAGCAGCAGATTTGTATTCCATTCACCAAGGAGCAGGGGGCTGCTGGTGAGCCCTGTGAGTTAAGAATGTAGCCATTCAGTGCACAGAGGGGGAGGAAGAAAAACCACTTTCATTACGGACATTTGGAGCTCTGGTAGCCACCCCTGAGAGGGTTGGGTGTGTGTTTCTCTGAGGCTGGTTGTCCCCCAGAGATTTTCTCAGGAAGACTGAAGATTTGACCAAAACAATCTAGAAAGAGAGAAAAGTGGTTCTTCTGTGTGGCCATAACCCTGAGATTCCAGCCTCACCTACAACATTGCCCTAAAGACCCAGAACTGAGAGGATGGGAACATTCCAGTAGGTCTTACAGATTACAGCATCAGCAGTTGAAAAATACAGTTCCAACTAAATCTCAGTGTGGAGGATTGCTCAGTTTCTGGTAGCTGGGGTAGCTGGGAGCTGCCCCTCCACCTCTCTCAATATACAGTCTTACTATGCAACCCTGGTATTATATATTACAGGCACAACTTTTTTCCTTGGCAGGGGAGAATAGTGTATTAAGGGTTGAACCTGGGACCTAGCACATGACAGGCAAGTAAATTCTCTATTATTAAGCTATAGTCCCAGCACCAAATAAATTAATTCTCTATTGCTATTGCTCTCTTCCTCCATTTCTCTCTCCCACCCTTTCCCCCTCTTCCTCCCTCCCTTATCCTTAGCACCCTTCTTCCTTAGTACCCCTCCTTCTCTGAGGATCAAACCCTGGGCCTCACACATAGGAGCAGGAGCTCTACCACAGAGCCCATCTCCCAGCCTCCTTCTTCCAGCGAAGCAGCCTTGAGGGTAGATGCGCAGATCCAGGGGGTGATTCTGAATATGCTGGAAACTGTAACCCCCGTGGGAAGAAGTGGAACCGTTGGGAGGTGGCCACTTCCAGAAAGCCCTTGATCACAGTTAGACTAAAACACTCAGGCAGGAACGGGCTGGTGGCTTGTCAGAGGAGTGTCTTTGCTTTAAACGTGACCTCACTCTGGTTGCTTGCTCAGTCACACTATGTGACAATTGCTGCCATGTGTGTTATAGTGCCGCGAGCGAGGAGGCCCTCACCAAATGCTGTTGAAACTTTCCGGTTTCTGGAATGTGAGTGGAACAAACTTTGGCCACAGCAAGGGTGAAATAATGAGTTACGGTAAATGAGTTTGGGTCTTGCAGGGTAGTTGAAAGCTTTTTATGAGATAACATTAAACTTGGGTGCCTACGATATAATAGGTGCCCGTGGTGGATAGCGTGTGGTATTACTAGATCCAAACTACTATCTAGTTAGAACATCTGAGGACAGCTAAAACTAACACAGGACCTGCCTACCCTGAAGAGGGGCCCATATCCTTGCAGTGAGTATACACAAGCGTACTGAGGTCTAGAACTCTCCTGAATCTAACCACAGGGCCATAGTAAGTGCTTTTCCCATCATCATTGACAGCCATCAAATGGGGGAGTTCTGACTTGCAGAAGAGCATCCAGTTCTTCAGGACACTGATAGTGGATGTACCGGGTCTTTACCGGCACCCAGATACCCCTCCACTGTGGTGTACCCTGTTATAGCATTCAGCTTCATGTGATGATTCTGACAGTTATAGATCCACACAAGGCTGTGGACTTCTAAAACAAGGCATCCACACTGTTCTCCATGGCATGTAGTCGGCATGTGATGAGCATGTGATCTCAGTGGGAGGGTTCCTATCCTTCTGGATCACTAGGATCACTGGCATTTTAATGGAAGATCTTCAAACAAGAAATTAAAGCCAGTGTTGCATTCTCTTAGACTGGAGGGCAACACTCAATACCTATTGCTATCATTAGAGTTATTAAAATTTATAAACCATTTACAGTTGCAAAATGAGACCAGTACAATGTGTTTCAGGGCGTGGCTCCCAAACTGGTTCTGAGTAGTTTGCTATTGGCTCACGGTGACATACGTAGCGCAATGAGGGTAGATGCTTATGGTTTCTGAGGCATTTGACTGGGTCATAAGACATAGAGCACAGACATAGAACGGACTCCAAGCTAGTCAGGATGCTGTCATATACAGTGACTCACAGTGACATAAGCTACATGTGAGCTGTAACTACAAGACCACACATTGCTCTACAGTGAACCTGGTAAAAACAAAACAAGGCCTCCACAGCCTTAGGGGCAGCTTTGAGATTATTCCTACTTACACAGCTGTGGCAAGAGAAAGAGCCCATGGAACTCCTGGGTGAGGTTTCAGAGTCAGAGTTACGGACTGGCTTTCCACCTGCTTCCTCAGTCCCTTGCTCACAGTGGTGGATTAGAAAGCTAATGGGTAGAACTGGGAGACAGTTGTGTCTTTGTTCATTATGGAAATATAATAAAACTCAGGGGAGTGTCTCTTTGGAGTGAGAAGCACTGTTCCCTAGGACCTGAAACCAGTACCACTCAATCGGGGCCTGTGCTGGGGGGAGATGAAACAAACCCAAACTCCCCTCACCTCACCTATATTCCCTCCCCTCCCCTCCCCTCCCCTCCCCTCCCCTTCCATCCTATCCTTTTCCCTCTCCTCTTTTCTCCTTTCCTGTGTCTTGGTAATAGGGATTGAACCTAGAACCTTGTCCATGCTTGGCAAGTGCTCTACTTCTGAGTTGAGCCTTAGACCTGAGTTTTTTCATATTTGAGCTGGAGAATCAGCAGAAATGGTGTGTGTAGACAGGCCCACTCTCTCACTAGTGTGTGGCATCTATCATGTGTGAAGCATTGCTCTTGTGCTTGAAAGTAGATACAGCCACTAGCTACGCCATTATCTTTGAGAGCTCTCAGTTTAGTGGGAGAAGTAGATGACCACTAATCTGTCATTAATGAGATATAGTGGCCATTGTTTGTTTCATAGTTATAGGAAGTAGAAACATGAATGTGAGCTACAAAATCCCTGTCCTTACGAATATATGTTCTGCTGGTACAATGTGTCATTGAACACATACACATATAACTTCCAAACAAATAAAAGAAAGAGAGGAAGGGCAGAGGCCAGAGGGTGTAGAGGCAAGGCCCGTCTGGGGAATGACATCTGAGCAAAGAGTGGGTCACATGAACGCTTCCTGGGTGACAGGAGATCGACAGGCATGGTGACCAAGAGCAAGTGTGAAATCAGAATCTCCCTCAGACTAGGGTAGTCAGGAAGGATTTTGTCAAAGGGCCGAGAGCAGACCTAGTGCAGAGGAGGACCGAAGGCCAGCCTGACACCAGGGAACCTGGGAAGAGACAGGTTGGGAACACAGGAAAAAGAGGGCTAAAAGGATTTCCTGAGAACAGGGTGGGGAGTGTTTGAGAAGACACTAAAATAAAGAGCCAGGGCCAGCTCCAGACAAGCCCGTGCACAAGGCCAGCTTGTCTTGGACTGCAGCCTGAAGGGAATGGAAACTTCAGGAGGCATTGCAAGTGCTTTTCACTCGTCATGACATGGCCATATTTGCATTTCTCAACATCAGGAATGGAAGGAAGGCTTTCAGGATGGAGGGACACAGAGTCCGAACAGGAGAGGGCAGAAGTCTGGGAGAGAGGGACAGAGCTGAGACAGAAGCAAATCATGGAATCATTAGCGTTCACTTATGAATCTGGTCTTGAGCCGAGAGCCTATGCCTGCTAGGTAGGCACCATACCACTGAGATACATACCAATGAGGTGCTTCTTTTGTGACACCTCTTTTTGGAAGAATCTTACATATGATCTCTGTCAGTTACCCAGAGTCAAAATTGCTTGCTAGGATGTTTAATATTGGTGGAAGAAAATGCCAAATGAACCAATAACCAGCCTGGACAGCCATCAAGAGGAAGGAGAACTGGAACTGGGCCTTACGGACACACTCCGCCAACAGCAGCGCTGGGCATGCTGAAGTCTTTATACAAGTGGACTGGGAAATCAGTCTAGCAGGTTGTGACCGTCATTCTTTAAACTGAATGGAGCAGAATAGAATACAGACTCTAGAGTGTCAAAGTGGATCACAAGCAATATAAGGAATTATATATGTGTGTAGATATTTGAGTCACAACAAAAGTATATTGTTTATTGTAGCTGGTTAAAAATACTTAGAAAACACTGGGATGGAACACTTTTTACATTGCTGAGCATAAGTGACTTCAAATATTCACTATGTAGTGATAGAGACCTCAGGGGAGAGAGGGCTTGGAGATTAAGGTTATCAAAGGTGGCAGGAGCTCAAATTATAGAAGTGGTGAAATGCTATCAAGGACTCCTGCAGCAGGAGTTGGCTGATGACCTTGTTGAGGGCACTTCCGGTAGAGGCAGAACTATGGAAGAGCAGACAGAAACATGGGGAATTGATGATGCTTCCAGCAAGGAAAGGGAAGAAGACAAGAGTCCTTGACTAGATGGGAGGATAATCAAGATGTCTTCCAGAAGCCTGAACCTTGTTCTGCAGAAAGAGACAAGGTATTTTATGAGTTAGAGTCACTAGAATAGGAAGGATTTTCAACTTTTAAAACTGTGAATCCTCCCACCCCACCCCACCTCCACTCCCCCACACCCGTCACCCACCCCACTATCCTCCCCACTCCCCACATCCCCACACTACTCCATCCCACCCCACCCCACTCCTCCACCCCCCGATCCTGTCAACCCATATCTTTTATCTTGTATGAATGGTCAGGGAAGAATTTTCACGGAGACAAAGTTATAGATTTGTGATTAATAACTGTTGGTGTTTATGCAAGTAAGATCTGGACTCATGTTGGAGTTCTGACTAAATTATAGAATCAAAGGCCTAGAGGTAGAAGAAGCTCAAAATAGATGACACACAGATCAAAAGAAAGACTATATACTGGGAACCACCCTGTTCTCTTTAACTTTATTCTGATAACTGAATATCTTGTGCATCATGGATAGATTCCCAAGGCACATATTTGATATCTTCCTTGTTTAAGTGAAAATCAGACTTAAAACCTTTGTTTAATTGTCTGTCTTAGCATACCCCTGAGAGAATTAAGATATATGCATCTTCTTTACATGCGCGCGCGCGCGCACACACACACACACACACACACACACACACACACAGCTTATGAGAAGGTCAGAGGACAACTTTCCTTGGCAGCAAGCGTCTGTACCCACTGCACCATCCTGCCAGCCCAAGGATTTAAACATAGTACTACTGGCCTTATTACTCTAGCTAAGAACACTGTGTTTAAGTTTGTGACCTTGGGGTATAATTATAACATCCCCAAGGGAGATCTCCAGGTATTGTGTAATTATGATGATATCTGGTCTTTTTGGTGGCAAGGGAATTTGTGTGTGAGCAGAAACATTCATAAAGCATCTGTTTCTCTGGAGGTTGAAGAACGCTCAGAACTGCTTCTTAAATAATGCTAACTTCAGACATGAAAATCGTATCCAGAAAAAAGACCTATATAACTCCAGAAAACGAAACACCTTCACCCAAATCAAATATCAAGAGAGGAAAAACACACCCAAAATAAGAGAGCAAAGATCTGAAGAGAGGAGATTGACAACAGCCACTTTCTTAGGCCACTCTAAAAAGGAAATAATTGCCTATGGGAAAAGTTCATCTCTTGCTTTCTAAAATCCTTCCACTGCATTTACTAAAAATCAAAAGCAAACATTTGTGATTCACCAGAATAAAAATATTGCTTCCGTGTATGTATACATATATTATATGGACATATGTATATATACTATAAACGAGAACAACTCTCAGTTTTGCTGAGTTTGTGCTCATTTTTGCTTTCTTTTGGTGTGGAGATGGCTCCCAGGACCTTGCTGGTGTGAGACAAGAGTTTTTGAAGGCTGAATTTTGCCAGCTTAACTAGTCATCTTAATAAGAGGACCCAGTCTAAAAAGAATTACTCTATTCCCAAACATCTTGGCTTAGGCTTGGGAAATCTATAAAGCAGTTGGTGAAGAGTCTGCCGAGATCTGCATGTGAAGGTCTGTGTTTTCAAGCATGAAATGAAGTGTGTGTTTGGGGGTGTAGGGTGGTGGAGTTCACTTCCAACGTCAGTGATGTATGGGCTAGAGAAATATGTGTTTCTAGAGAGAGGGCTCTGTATTAGGTCCATTATCACTTGTCTGTATGAGTGACTCATTAGGGGATGGAAGGCTATGCGACTTACTGGCGATTGTTCCTACCAGGGCTGGAGCGTGGCATCTACATCTTTTGTCCCATTTGAAATAGCAAGTGAAAACTGAGTTAAGCACCAAGGTGGTGGTGGTGGGGGGATTCGCATTCTATGCAGTGAGAAAGAATTGACTCCAGAATTCTTCAGAAAGAACGTTGTGAAAATTTCACGACTTCTTTGAAGCCCTTCTTGAATGACTGACTTCATTGTCCAAAACTTCAGGGCAGGGCGCGGGAATTTCCCACCATTCGCCATGCTTTAGGATCATAACAGCTTCCCAAACAATTACCATAGGGTCTGAGCACCAGGCCAGGGCAGACATGTTGTAGAGCTTCTCCTTCACTAACATTTCGGTGGTTTCTGTTTTGATTTAGATTCTGGTCAGTGCAGTTGGTTAGGACTGGTCTTGAGAACTTGGCAAGGAACCAGCTGTCCGACTGGAGGAGGAGCTCATGCAGGAGGGGATCACTGTTGATTGTTGTGCTCCCGCCATCCCTCCACTTCCTCCTGGCAAGCAGGTGGATTTTGTGAAGACGCTCACCACTTGGCTATGCCGTCAGTGTTTAAGACAGTCAGAAATACCCTACAAGGCAACCATGGGTGGATGATGTAGAGAATGGCCGTTGTCTCTAGGGTCTTATCATGGTGATTCATGTCCTTCATCTCTGATAGATTTGCAGGAAGCTCACCTAGTGCTCAGATGGCCTCTTCGTTCTCCAGAGATCTGGATTTTTGGACTTGATTCTCTTCTGAGAGGAGTTCAAGACCTACCTGAACCACCCTATCATGGGACATTGTTGTGGAATGTTTATTTAGCCAGGCAAAGATGTGTAACACTTGTTTATATTGCAGAATATTACTTTAACTGTGCAAAGGTGTGTTACTTTTGTTTATGCTGCATCTGTTAAACAGCATAAGAATGTAAGAATTAATTCTGTAAAGGTGGGCTGCATTTGTTTCATCTTGTCTTCCTAAGACGCCTGATTGGTCTAATAAAGAGCTGAATGGCCAATAGCTAGGCAGAAGAGGGATAGGCGAGGCTACTTGGCAGAGAGAATAAATAGGAAAAGATGTAGGCTCAAGAAAAGGGAGGAACAAGAAAAGAAGAAGGAGGGAGGATGGAGGAGAGAATGGGACACTTGCCTGGGGGCAAGAAGCCAAGCAGATGCCAGCCAGCCAGACATAGAGAAGCAGTAAAAGCAAGACACACAGAAGTAACAAAGGTAATAAGCCCCAGGCAAAATGGTAGATAAAGAGAAACCGGTTGATTTAAGTTAGAGCTAGTCAGAAACGTGCCTAAGCTAGGCTGAGCATTCAAAACTAAAAATAAGTCTCTGTTATAATTTGGGAGCTGGTTGGTGGCCCCAAAGAAACAGCCTGGTACAGGACACCCTCTCTAAGGTCCTTCCTTTGTGATTCTCAAGGCCTATGGTGTCCTCCCAGTGAACCACAGGCATAGGAGCCTGGGAAAATTCCCTCACATTCTTGCTGGAAAACCCCACATTGGAGAAACAAAGGCATCTTAGAACCTGGGTAGAACCAAGTGCCAGTGGGTGATGCACAGCCTGACCCTCTGACCACCGCTTCGTTTTCTGCCTTACAATGGAGAAGCCCACCTAGACATTTCTCCGGGGGAAACCGCTCAGAGGGAGCTGACGTGATGGCTTCTTTTCTTCTGAGAGCTTCTGGGAACCTTCACCAGCTTGTTTTAACAATCTTAACTGTTGATTACGTCTCTTTGAATGCCTTTGTGATTTCTCTCAGTTGTCCGAACAGAAATGAGTTGTTATGTACAGCAGGAATATGTTAGTGTCTCCCTGTAATTTTATACACACACACACACACACACACACACTTTTCTGTTTATAATTCTGCATCCCACCTCTTCGCCCTCAACCTTATAATAAGCTCATTCATTCGTAATTCTACTTGGTTGCATGATGTTTTTCAAGTAAGCTAGTCAATGCGGCTGCCTTCCTGGGGGGGAAAAAGAGGTTGTTTAGAAATGGCCCTGGGAGGAAAGCTGTCTGAGCTGAGAACACAACAGTAGATTTTAAGCCTAGCTAACCCTGAAACACTTGGGGTCCTG
The DNA here is from genome assembly GCF_982192425.1 of Myodes glareolus. Lineage (NCBI taxonomy): Eukaryota > Metazoa > Chordata > Mammalia > Rodentia > Cricetidae > Myodes > Myodes glareolus. The sequence continues at coordinate 127,334,828 of NC_142026.1, forward strand.
ATGGCACTAGCCCCTCACCCTCTGGGCTGTTCAAACCTTTGATTCCCAGCCTAGGGTGAATCAAAGGCGCTTAGTAAGAAAAGGAAAAACCGGTCTGGGAATAATTTCTCAACCGTGGTGATTGCCTGATTGCACAAACATCGCCTCATCAATTTTCTTACCAATCCGACAGAGGAAGTGGCATCCGTGGTGGTCATGGCGTGAATAGGAATGTGTGCTTGGAACCACCGGGTGGGGCCGGCCGAAGGAGAGGGGAGGAGGCATTCCCTGCCATCCTAGAAGACCTTCAGCTCGATCATTTCCCACGATCTTTTACCCTGTGGGAAAGAGCTGACCCAGATTGTGGGAGTCCACAGATTTCGTGCTCCCCAGGACTGCGAAAGAAGCACAGTTCGAATCAGCAGAGCAAGAGACGAGGATACCCGTGTGCAAGACCGCCTCTCCCCTGCCACCCAGACAATCCACGCCAGTCTCCTCTCTGGACAACACAGCCCAGCACTGACCATTCCCCCAGACAGATTCTCCACCTCAGACGACTCTCAAGCCGGGGGCGGTCTCTGGGGTTACAGCACCAGGGTCCTTGGAGGCGTCTTTAAGGCTGTGGTCCCGCCCTCATTGCCCGCCCTCCTCCCTCCTCCCTCCGCCAGGATCCAGCGGCCAGGCTCGCGCGGAGCAGGTGCGGGCCCTCGTATGCGGCTGCCGGGGCCGCGGTGGTAGCGGCGCGGGGCGCTCGCCCGCCCCTTCTCCGGGCCACTCTCGGGCTCCGGCACTCGGGGACATGTCGGTGGTGACTGGCGGCGGCGAGGCGGCCGGCGGGGCCGGCGGCGGCGGTGCGCGCGTCTTCTTCCAGAGCCCCCGTGGTGGCACAGGCGGCAGCCCGGGATCCAGCAGCGGCTCGGGCTCCTCAAGGGAAGATTCGGCGCCAGTGGCCACAGTGGCCGCTGCCGGGCAGGTGCAACAGCAGCAGCGACGTCACCAGCAGGGAAAAGTGACAGTGAAATACGACCGTAAGGAGCTTCGGAAACGGTTGGTGCTGGAGGAATGGATCGTGGAGCAGCTGGGTCAGCTGTATGGCTGCGAGGTACTTGGGCACTGGCCGGGAGGGTTGGGTTCTATTTCGCCCCTCCGTGCCCTCCTCTGACTCCCGCGTGTGCGCTGCTTCGGTTCTTGGGGATCAAACCCCAGAGCAGGTCTCTGCGCGCGATCTCTCTCCCCTGGGTGCTGGGGCGCAGCACTTGGGACACCTCTACTTGGGTTCAGCTGCCTAGTACCCGGAGAGTTGCGGGCTCCCTTGATAGCGTGGGAAGAGGGTTGGGTCTCGAGAAGCCCAGGGTTTTCCTCCGAGTTTTCAGAGCTTGTTTGCACAGCCCTAACTACACCCAGTGGCACTCGGAGTGCCTCGCCTTGCTTGCGCCCTAGTAGAGAGACTGGGGAAATGGGAGCCTTTAATGAGTGCCCTGATCCGGGATAGCCCAGATTTCTGTGGGAATGAAGGGGAAGAACCTTAAGAAACTTATGGAGAGGAGAGGTTCTGGAGATCTCAGAGTCCCCTGGTAGCTCACAACTGTGAAACCAACGCTCTCTCTTTTTCAGCCTCCCACCCCCCCCCCACCCCCCATTCGTGAATCCTCAAGGCTCCTCCCCAAGCTGCTCAGATTGAGCTTTGTTGTAGCTACTTTGCCGTCCCAAGCTGCGTGCTCAGGGTAGCAAAGCTCTTCCCAACAGCTCCCGGTCCCCCACAGTTCAGGGTGCGAGGTCATGCACAGGTCTGACACACATACATTTGATGTAGGGAGAAAAATGACCAAGGCCAAATGATTTCCCGAGAGTCTTTAGCAACAGGGGTTCTCAGTGAAGTGTTCTGCTTCGGTTAGCCTAGTGGAGTTTGGAAGGAATGAAAACAAGCGTGGAGGAGATTAATAATTAAGAATGTGGTTTCCAAGTTAAAGTTAGATTGGCATTCTTGTAACCGGTAGGCTCTTGGGCAAAAATGAAAGCCAGATGAACTCGCTGGCTTTACCAATCCGTGTGGGCCGTCCTGTTTTCACATATTTTATGGCCTATTGTGAACACATATTTTCTTTAGCACTCATATTGCACAAGGCAACAGCATTCTCCATGTTGGCTATTAATGAATGACTGCAATATAATGAAGTTTGACTGTATAAACAATAAGCTTGTAAATATTATTTTTCTGGTCTAGCTCTCACGAAAGCCCATTTAGTTGCTTAAGTAAAAATTGGCAAAATTGGACAAGATCGTGGGTTTTTAAGATAGGGAGTTGGTGAAACTCTTTAAAGAAACAATGTGTTTGATTGAAATGGAGTTCTTGTTGGGTGAATGAATGTGTTCAGTCTGGCCTCTGGAGAGTATAATTAATTTTCTTTTATTTCCTGTTGAGTTTTGTATCCTTTGTTAGATTTGGTGAAGACTTGAGTTACTAGAGGAACTGTTGTGATATTAGCAATGCTTCATTAGAGGTACCCTGGGAAAGAAGAAGCTCTCTACCTGCTTAGCCCAACAAATGATACATTCTGCAAATTCATCAGAGTAATTTGGTGGTGGCTGCTGGTGGTGAAAGTTCGAATGTTCGCTGCATTGAATGTGTACTTCAGACCCATTTTTCAAAGGGATAAATATGACCTTGACTTTTTCTGTGTATCTTTTTCCTTTGGCGCTTTTAGGCCTTCGACCGTAACAAATAACTAGGGTGCGTGTGAAATTCTGTAAGATTTTTTTGCACACATTGCAGTGTGTCCGTATTTCCCTTCAACTCTGTCATTTGTTGGAGGCTGGAGGAACAGAAGTAAACCGGAGAGTGTGAGCAGTTAGAGGGTACTGTAGTGATGGGGACCCTGCTAACTAATAGAGACATATGGGGTACTACACAACTATGGTGGGCCTCTTCCCATCTATTTCTCCACTGAGGGGGCTCTGTTTTGAGTGGGAGTTTCTCACCACTTCCTTGGCTTCATGAATGAGAACCCTGACTTGTAGCTTTGAACCTTATGAATATAAAGACTAGGAATTACAACTGTAATATTTACAATTGGAAATGGTCATATCTTTCGAATGTTTAGTGGCACAGCAAGCCAGTTGGCTAGACTTTGAGCTTCATACCAGCAAGAGGCCTGCATTATCTGCCGAGCTGGGTAGTAAAGAATGCATATTTAATTTTAGAAGGACTTGTACCAGACATATCAGCAGTTAGATGAGTTGTCCTTTTGAGGGTGAGAAATAATTTTCTTTGCAAAGCATAAAACAAAGCATTTGAAGTTAGAAGGAAAGGGAAAGAAGAAACACATAGGCCTGACCGAGATTTTTACATAGAATTTCCAGGAGCCAGGCAACTTTGTTTGGTGATTAGTGGAGTGGACATGTAGAGAGCCCTTGTTTGGTCCTAGGTGCTGTTTTAGCCACTTGGCATGCACCAGTTCATTTCCTGGTCACGGCACTCCTAAGATGAGAGGGCTCTTGCTGTCATTGTCTTGACAAATAAGGAAACAAACTTAGGGAAGGCTAAGAGGCTTGAACAAGCTCACAGAGGTGGGAGTGTCTTGGGAGAGGGGCAGTGTGACCACCATGTAACTATGGGCCCAGCTGTAACCGTACAAAACAGATAACTCACAGAGGTCATGTCATGATGTCTCAATATTGGAAACGCTATGTATTTAAGCTAATAGGTGTGACTGTAAATGTGTTCTACCCATCTACTTTGATAGCTGCATCCGTATAATGAATTAATCGCAAGACTAAGTGTAGAATGTTGAGTTCTCTCATGCCCCAGAGCTCTGAGCTGGAGTAGAATTGAGAAAAATCTTCCCAAGGCCCAGGTGTCTTCTCTTTTGGTGCCCACCCCTGGGACAGTCCTAGCTGGTGGAGGGCATTTGGCCACGTGTACTGCTAGACTTTCCTTCCAACACGTGGGCTGTGGGGGCTCAGACTTGATGGTGGGTGCCCTTACCCACTCCACCATCTCTTCAGTTTTTGTCCGGGATCTGTGTTCATCTTCTTTTCTTCCTGTGCCCATGCCTCTGGCTCATGCCCATCTAGGTGGAGCTTGTTCTTGCTCTGAAAGCTTCTTGACAACAGATGAAGGAATTCTGGTCAATTGGAGCATAAGCTAAAATTATTTCAAGGCCCATTTGGTTTCTTAAGACTTCAGTGAAGAGGCAAGGAAGAAGTGGAGCCCTGGACCAGACCTCTTCTCACCTAGTCCAAGAGACTTGTGTTCATAGATAAACATGGCCATTAAATCCTGTAGTAAGGGGTTATGTGCTTATAGCTCTTTCTTACCTTGTGAGAAAGCTTACACAGTGAAATTTTGAGTTAGGAATTTGATTGTAACAGAACTGTTAGGTTAAATCTGCATCCATATGCAAGGAATTCTGTTTTAAGGCATTTCTTCTATCTTCCAAACTGTTTTTTTAAGAGACTTGAAATCTGGCATAATGTCTACCCTGACAAGTGTTGCAAGACGGCTTACTGGGTAAATCCTGTCATTTTCTTCCAAGCTTTCCCAGCCTCAAGGTAACGTTTGCATTTCTAATTTTGCAATTTGGTTTGCTTTGGAAATTAAAATCTGTTGCTAAGAGCAAATCACAGGGATGGCAGTGTACCTTAGCCATGAACATTCTCCAGCGCTGGCTCATCCTCCACATTTGAGGTCTTTTTGCTTTTTAAAAGTGGTCTTATGACTCATTGACCCCTCCAACATTGGTGTTTCAGGCATATGGAGCCACCTGGGTGCTAGGGATCTGAAATCAGGCCTTCCTGCTTGCTGAGCAAGTGAGCCAACTCCTCAACCTTCAGGTCTTTACTTTTTAGTTGACTGATGGACCTATGATTATTAGTGTTCCAAGATCACACTATTATTGTTTTTTTCCTAATTTGTTATTCGTGTGTGTGTGTGTGTGTGTGTGTGTGTGTGTGTGAGAGAGAGAGAGAGAGAGAGAGAGAGAGAGAGAGAGAGAGAGAGAAAACAGGTGCACATGTGTCATGGCACCCATATGAAGGGTCAATGGACAACTCGCAGGAGTCAATTTTCTGCTTCTACCATGGGTCCTGGGAACTGAATATAGAATATGGGCAGTCAGATTTGAACCACAGCACTTTTGCCCACTGCGTAATCTTGCTGGTCCCATCCTATTATTTTTAAAAATTAAAAAACATCATTACTCGCATAGGTGTGCCAATTGTACAGATTATCATGTTTCACTGTGACCTTTCTGTACTTGTGCAGATCATGTCTTATGGCCCCATGTGGCCTACGGGGCACAGGTGTGTCAGTGGGTTCACTCTTATGTTCAGAAGAGACTTCTCATTTTCTGCATTGTCCTTGTTTTGAGCACACCTCTGCTCGCCAGCATCGAATTAGCCTGCCTTGCTGCATCACTGGTGTCACAGCTGGGAGATAAAGCTGCTACTTAGAACTCAGCCTGTGGGACATGTGCTGAATTCCCACTTCTCAGGTATTTAGGAATGGACTTAAAAGCTTTATTATTTTTTAATCACCATAAAAGCAACCTACAGAGAGTAGCACTAAGGTGTGGAGATCTCTGTAACCTTCATAGGTAGTGGAGAGATGAGCTGAGGGAGGCAGGAAGGCAGTCGGTTCAGCAGGACTCAATAGTTGATGCTGGTTCAAATTCTGTGAGTCTGACCCCAAGCGGTTTATTTTAGGCATATTTAAGCACAGATCAATTTGGCAAAAAATTATAATAGTGATGATTAACTTAATGTCCTATGCACAACAAAGTATACATAAATCTCCTTGAGGAACAAAGTAAGCTAAAACACAGATCAGACATGGCTGCATTGAAACTCTTTGCAAAGTCTGTAAAGACAGGTTCTGTATATTGGCTGAGAAAAATGGGTTTGCAATTTACTGAGAAAAATAAATTTATGTTAAGTGTCTGGAGGAGGCTACAGTGCTAGCTCCAGCCACACAGACATTGCATGGGTCATCAGGCTAGAAAGTTTGTCCACTACAACCTTCCCTGTGGAAAACAGACTTTTCATTCCCTCCCTTGAAGGATCAACCCTGTGTGTAAGGTTCCAGGTTACCATAGTACATGTCTGTAAGACAAAGACCTTCAGACCCTAAGATCAAAAGAATAAATTAAATAGCCAAAAAAAGGCAACCAAAGAAAAACAAAATAATAAAAGCTAAACAAACAAAACAAAAAACCAACACTATGGATAAAAGAATTCTGAATTTCCAATGTAAGAAAAGAAAGCCACACTTAGTCTCCTGCAGGAGGCAAACTCACTGGAGTGTTTTGTGAGTTTGTTTCCAGAGAGATTTAACAGATGGTGGGAAGACTCAGTCTGAACTTGGACATCTAGGGTCCTGGGCTGAATAAAAAGCAGAAAGTGACCGGAATGCCAGCATTCACCTTTCTCTACTCCCTAACTCAGCAGCAGTGAGACCAGACACTTTGTTACTCTGTATTCCCATCACAGTGGACTGTGCCTCCTCAAACTGTGAGACAGAGTAAGCCCTACGTATCTTTTAGTCAAATATTTTGTTGCAGTAGTGGGCAAAGTAAGAAATTGGGGAAAGCGAGGTTAGGAACTTGTACTCTGTGGCTGGATTAACTTGCATTTTTCCTGTTGCCCCTCATTTAGCAATGGTGTATAAGATTAGACAATTCCTTTGATCTCTTGAGTCTCCTTTTTCGCTCCTGTGTGTTGTAGGGATCATACTTGTTGGAAGCCTGCCTGGAGGTAAGAAAGAAAAACAGGGCCACTGGCCAGTCTTACAGACCAGGCAGTGGTGACACGCACCTTTAATCCCAGTAGCCACAATAGTTGCATAGAAACCAGGCAGTGCTGGTCTTTAATCCCAGTGGTGCATGCCTTTAATCTCAGCCCTAGAGACAATTATAAAATGGGAAGAGACAGCTCTCAGGCTCAGTCTCATTCTGAGATTCTTGGAGGCAGGATCACCAGTTTAGACTGAGGTAGAGGTAAGAGCCAGTGGCTGGCTCTTTTGCTTTTCTGATCTTCAGGTTGAACCCCAACTTCTCTCTCTTGAGTTTTTATTATTCATGCTTCACCTGGCTGGCAAAACCTCAAGGATAGTTGGTGTGTGTTTGTTGTTTTTGTTGGCTTTATAACTGGCCACTAACTGTTGGTGACTCTGTGATATGGAGAAAGTGGACTAGGAGTCAGGAAACAAGGTGCTGACATCAATCAAATGCTAAGCTTTGGAGAAGCATATCTGCATCCACTGTAGATAGAAGGATTGTGTGTTGTTTCAGTTGAACATAAGCAAGTATGTTCTAGGGCCTTCCTGATCTTAGATAATTCAGTGGATTTAACTATTTGAAAACAAGAACCATGATACTTTTCATTGTGCTTGTCTCTAGTAGGGCATAGAGAACTTTTAAAGATTTGTTTGGATGAAGGAAAATGGACTAATCCAAAAGTTCTAAGAAAGTCAACTGGCTGGCTTTGTGTGTCAGTTTACACAAACTAGAGGCATCAGAGAGGACAGAGCCTCTGTTGAAGAAATCCCTCCATGAAATCCAGCCGAAAGGCATTTTCTCAATTAGTGATCAATGTGGGGAGGGGAGGGTCCAGTCCATGATTCATGGTGCCATCCCTGGGTTGGTGGTCCTGGGATATATAAGAAAGCAGATCAAGAAAACCATGGGGAGCAAGCCAGTAAGCAGCACTCCTCCCTGGCTTCTATATCAGCTCCTGTCTCTGGGACCCTGCCCTGTTTGAGTTCCTGTCCTGACTTCTTTTGGTGATTGATGAACAGCAATGTCAAAGTGTAAGCCAAACAAACCCTTTGCTCTCCAAGTTGCTTTTGGTCACAGTGTTTCATCACAGTAATAGGAACCCTAAATAAGACAGAAAGTCATGGTGTTTTAGCCTTAGAATTAGCTAGCAATGTTTATTGTAGATGCAGCAAAGAGAGAAAAGTCCATCTATTTTGTTACTGTAACTCATATTTTATCTTGGACCCTTACTGTTGTATTTCGGCATTGTTAAATATATGCCTACTTCATAGCTCCAAACAGCTATATCAAGGTAGCAGTGCCAAATAATGGCCGGGTGCATTTAAATTGAGGGAGTGCATTAGAAAAGCCAACCTTTCATGGGTCTCCAGGCTGCTATCAGGTGACCTTGCCATGATACTCTGCCAGGCCCATCTGTGGTGTGTGTTTGCTTCTGGTGTCTTCTATCCTTGTCTCAGTCTGCACACAACCTGACCTAGCCCCGGAGTGAGGGAAGTGAGTGCCACATTGTTTTGAATTTTATTTTCCGTGCTTTCTCTGCATGGCTTTATTTTATCCCCCTGCTCCCCGTCGCTGCCACTGTCTCTCATTTCCTGCACTTGGGTATTTCAAGCTTTGGCAGATTTTTAAGGCTCTTGTTATCTCCTCCTTTCTCCACTGGTGTCTTCTTAGCTGGTGTCCCAGGGGGCTGCTCCAGGCACATCTCTACACTGACTATGCTCCCTCCGTGTCTGTATTGTCAGAGCCTCTTTTTCCATGCACACTTTCAATCTAACTTGCCTGGATATTGAAATCTTTCTCCTCCGTTTAAAGTAGCTACCACCATTTTGTTTTTCTACCCAAACCAAAGCTTCTCATTTTCTGCCATGTACCCTGGGTACCATCCTATCTTTTTCTTTTCCTTTCTGTTTTTTATTCCCCCCAGGTCTTTCTCCACCCACGAGACATACTTTTTTTCAGCCACAGTAAACTGATGTTAGATCCCACCACCGCTGGACTAAGGACCACCTTCTGTCTTAGTCAAGTGGCTTTGCTTACTACTGACTTTGATTTGGCCTCTAACAGATAGGTAGCTCGTCTGTTCCTTCTGAAGTTCTTCCTTGTCCCCGAGCATCTTAAGCCAGGGCTGCCCCCCTAACATTCATCCTCTCACTCTCATTGATTTCCCGTTCCCAGATCCTTTCTGATTCTGTACAGTGTCTGCCTCCACGATGACACCTCTCGGGGCCCATCTTTAGCCCCTGCTTACCTCCTTTTTTGCCTCTTTCATTTGTGCATAATCTTTCTGGGTGATGTAACTCTCCTACCAGTGCCTCCAGTTGACGCCCGTCTGTTAACAACTTCTAAATCTGTCTTTATTTTTTTTTTAGCCTGAATTCCAGGCATCTGCAAGGCACTTTGAAATGGGCATCTTCCCTAGATGCCTCAAGGGAGGCTCATGGCCTGCTGTCTGTGAGGGCATTGCTTGTGATCTTTCTACAAATTTGCTCTTCTTCCTCAGTTCCCTCTGCGTATCCGTAGGCGTTCCAGGAAAGTATGTGGCATCCTTATCACTGGCATCTCCCTAGCCTGACACACCCAGTAGTCCTGAAGTCCTGTTGGTGCTTGTTGCTCAGATTGGTCATGTCTAGTTTTCCTGACTTCTCCCGCTACTGCTGAAGTCCAGTACCTTACAATTTGTCACGTGCTTCACAGCAAGGGCCACTCATTGCCTTTAAAGGACCAGTACCCCTGCAGCCATCAGCACGCCTGACCACAGCTGCTTCTCCTACTACTGCTTCTGCCATTAATTCATGACCCAGGAGACTCATCCATTTCATTTCTCAGTTCTCTCCATAATTCTTTGGATTGTGTATGTGTGTTGGGCGGGGGATATTGTCTTCCTTCTTCCTTTTATAGTGAAGAAACTGAGATCAGAGGTGTCATTTGTCCTTGTTCAAGGCTGTACTCATTCCTAAGTCACTTAGCCAGGATGCTGCCGTTGCTCCTGACATATGAATGCACAAAGTCCTTACTGATTTCCCATCACTAAAGAGGAACTGAAGAGGCCAAGGTGCAGAGTGCTTGAGCCACAGGCCCTGGTCACAGGTCACAGACCATGGTCCTTGGGACATGGTTTCCTTCCCCTTTACTTCCAGTCCTCTGCCTCTGTGTCATGGTGCTTTGGAAAAGCCAGCTCCAGAAGCTTGGTTGTTTTCTAGAATCTGAATAGATAATTTATATCCCTCTCTCCCATGGCCTCTTAGGATAGAGCAACACAGGGCTCAGAGGTCTATCCTATTCATTTCTCTGGAGTTGTTCACTGCCTGCCTCATACCAGGCTGCTCTTTTCAGGGTCTCCATACAGGACATCAGGGAGTCCGTTCACCAGAATCATACTCCCCACTTCCTTCATGTTACATGTTGCTTTCACCTTGTTTCAAGTAGACACAGGTGGTTTCTCCTCCAAGAAGCCACTCTATCCCATCTTCCCAGGAAGCTGGCTGATAAGCCTTTCTAGGCAACCCTCTCTACTATCCTAAGTCATTCTAGACAGCCCTCTCTACTATCCTAGGCCTTTCTAGGCAGCCCTCTCTACTATCCTAGGCCTTTCTAGGCAGCCCTCTCTACTATCCTATCTCCTGTCCTGCCACAGTTTTGTAAGGGTGGACTCTTGTGCTATCTGTAGCTCCAATGATTCACCTTCCTAGCTGCTCCTAGGTGTTCCTGCTATGGCGTAACCATGTTTCCTTGACACTAATTCCTAGGGTGAAATGTTTACTTCTAAAATGATAGTATTTAGACATGAGGCTTTATAGAGATGATTGTGCTCAATAAGATGATGAGAGTACAGCCCCTTTGGTGGTCTTAGGATTCCTATAGAGGGATGAAGAGAACAGAGTGCTCTCTCTCTCTCTCTCTCTCTCTCTCTCTCTCTCTCTCTCTCCTCTCCTCTCCTCTCCTCTCCTCTCCTCTCCTCTCCTCTCCTCTCCTCTCCTCTCCTCTCCTCTCCTCTCCTCTTCTCTTCTCGTTTACTAGCGCCTCATTACTCTGTCCTAGAAGAGGTCTCCAGAGGGAAGTTGTCGCGCTGACACTCTCTTAGAGTTCTAGCTTCCAACAGCAGGAGAGGTACATGGCTGCTGTCTAGTCCTAGTCTGTGGCCTTGTGCTGTAGAAGTCAGAATAGGTCCCCAAATGTCCCATATCTGACAGTGGAGTAAGAAAGGTTGAAATTGACCCTTCAAAGCAGTGGTGGCATTTCTGGTCTTAGTTGCATACCCTAAATTAACTTCATTGATATCAAGTTGCTGTGCCTGCCTTGAAGCCTACTCTTTCATTGTTGACTTGAAGTCATAGCTCTTTTTGCTTGACTGCAAATTATAACTGTGTGTTCCTTTGAACCTGGGAGCTGAAGGAAGTTGCCCCGAATAAAGCAGAGATTCACAGTGGGAGGGGAGGGGGGATAAAAGTCTTCAGAGGAGGCAATCACAGGTCAGCATTCCTTCCTCTGTCATTTGGAGCTCTGGGTATTCATGAAGACCCTTCCGCATTGGAACACTAATGGTTGGATGGTGCTCTGATGGGGTGAGCATCTGCCTTCTGCAAGGGAGACTCAGAGCGACGGTCTCACTCAAGTCTCCACCAAGCTCAGAATGAAGGCTCTGGTTTCTGATTCCCCTGAAAAGTCCAGGCCAATAAACTCCCACCTCGGTTTTCTTAGTCAGCACTGATGCTTTTGGAGACCTGTTCCAATGAGACAAAGTGTAGACTAGTCTCAAAAGTATTGTTTTCATGATGGAACGGGGAAAATGAAGAAAATGGGACTTTTCTTTTTTGTAGAACTCCTTTAGGGCAAATATGGAATGAACTGTGGAGGACACAGTATTCCTTCCTTTGTTCCTTCCTTCCTTTCTTTTTTCCTTCCTTTCTTCCTCCCTCCCTCCCTTCCTTCCTTCAGAACTACCTCCTTCCCTCTGTCTTTCCTTTCTTCATCCATTCACCAATTCATTCATTCAGGAGATGCTTATATAGATCAAAGGGGAAGGATGGATTTATTACTTTTCTTGTTCCTGTGACCAAATAGCCAAGACACAGCAACTTAAGGAAGGGAGGCTTATAGTTCAGGGGAAACAGTCCATTGTGGAGGGGAAGGGATGGCAGTAGGTGACACCATTGGTGTCAGGAGTATGCAGCTAGAAAACTTTACATCTTTGAACAGGAAGCAAAGGGTGGACAGGAAGTGGAGCCTATAAAACCTCAAAGCCCACTCTTGAGTGACTCACTTCCTCCCACGAGGCTCCCCCTCCTAAAAGTGCTAAAACCTTCCAAAATAGTGCCACCATCTTGGGACCATGTGCTCGAGTCTCCCACCACAAGACAGAATGAGAAGACATCATCCTTCTCAGACATACAAGGGCAAAGGTGAGGTTGTCAAGAAGGCATTATAGAAGAAGGAAGGAATTCTGGATGATTGGAAGCGTATGATAGCAGAACCTATGTCTTGTTCCCTGTGTGCCAATGAATTCGTTAATACATTTATTCAGATCATCATGTCTGTTCGTAACTTCTTCCTTTAGCCCCAGTCAGTTTTCCAGGGAGGATATGACAAGCTCATTGAAGTTATAATGCAAATAACCTGAACCTGATTTAATTACCTTTTACTTTTGTGGGAAATGTCGGGTCTCAGGGAAGAGAAGGTGAGCTGTCATGTGACTTTGTCTATGAGTGCAGTGCACCAGGGCAGGATGTGTTCCTCATGGGCTGTGGAAATTTCCCTGGCATCTCTGACATCAAATCAAGCTTGCTCACTTTCCCATGATGCAGTGGGAAGGGCCCTGGATGCCGTAACTCTCTTCTAGGCAGGCTGTGGTTTATCAGCTTATACCCTTGGGAAATCATTTTTGTCATGAGGTTTTATTTTCAAGTTTTCTTTCCTCGTGTGAAAAAAAAACCAGAAAACAAAATGAGGGAGACCTGTGTTTTTGCAGCTCCGAACTTTAGAGATTTTTCCAGAAAACTTGATGTGCACCTCAGAAAATGAAGTTTATTACAGGAGTGGCGATTTCTAAAGCAGAGAAATGAGAGCCAGAGACTCTGGTAGTGTAGCTCACCAAACAGCCAGTCAACTCATGCAGCCTCCAGTTGCAGTGGGAGCAAAGCTGTCCTGCACTGGGCATGGTGTCTCAGATTAGAATGAGAATGTAAGGATGAGATTGTGTGTGTGTGTGTGTATGTGTGTGTGTGTATTTATGTGTGTGCATGAGAGAGAGACACAGGGACAGACAGGGACAGACAGTGAGAGACACTATTAAGAAGTGTAACTTTGTTGGGGTAGGTGGTAGGTGTGACCTTGTTGGAGGAAATCTGTTACTGAGGATGGACTTTGGGGTATTAGGTGCTTAAGCCAGGCCCAGCATTTCTCTCTCTCTCTCTCTCTCTCTCTCTCTCTCTCTCTCTCTCTCTCTCTCTCTCTCTCCCTGCTGCCTGTCATACAGATATAGAACTCTTGGTTACCTTTCCAGCACCGTGTCTGCCAGCATACCACCATGTTTCCTGCCATGCCAGTAATGGATAAACCTCTGAGTCTGTTAGGCAGTCCTATTTGAATGTTTTCCTTTATAAGAATTGCCGTGGCCATGTTGCCTCTTCACAGCAATAGAAACCCTGACTAAGGCAGTTATGGAAGGATGTGGGAAGCAGAATTTGTTACTTTTATGTACTGTGTGCTTGTTTTGTATAATGATGGGATCCTGAAGTATCACCAGATATTATCAGCCAGCCTCTACCAAAGCGCTAGGATACAATTAGTTACCCCATTTCTAAGATGAGACAACAAAACTCAAAGAACCTTCATGACATGTGCAAGCGTAATTGGTCCAAGGAAAGGTGATGCGAAGGGCAAGCATGGCCCCTGGTGACTGTGGGCCTCAGCCTCACTCTCATGCCCCTGATACGGCCATGAATGCTAGCACGTCTGACCCCTCCACCAAGCAAGTTTTGCTGCTATATGCCTGATCCACTTTCCAAAGGACTTTGTCTTGGTTGAACTATGGATGGGATTCTGTCATTTCTTAGATGAACCATTTCAACAATTTCTTTAGGGAAAAACCCAAATCCATTTGCTCTGAAAACCACAATGAGAAAACTGATTATTTCTTTGATGACCAGTTTGCATCAGTAACTAGCAACAGATCCTATGCTTTCCATCTACCTAGTTGGACGAAACTGGCTATAGGCTCAGTCTAGTTTGTGGTTTAAAGCTAGAAGCTCACTTGAGTCGTTATTATTGTTATTGTTGTGATTGCAGTGTTGGTGACCAAATCCAGGCCATTTCTGGGCTACTCATGCGCTTTACCGCAAAACTACATCTAGAGACCCCTGGAGACTCACTATGAGTAAGCCCTAGGTTACAGCGTGTGTTCTATCCTTCACACTTCAAAGTACAAGATACTGTCTTTGATGGACAGAAATAAAGACATTGTTTTTCTAAATAAAATGTGAAAATCCCTTAACTTGCTTGCTGATATTAGTGGATACTTTTGTTCAGGTCCTTATCTGTGGCCAATGAGCTATTAATTTCCTTCTCTTAAATTTATGCATGTGTGTAACTGGTGTAATTGTCACTTCATTTCTGCTCATATTAATGGAATTAAATCTGTTTAAGGCAAGGTAAGGTGCAGAGTCTTTAGACTGGCACATGCTTGCGTACACACACACACAAACACACACACACACACACACACACACACACACAGAGAGAGAGAGAGAGAGAGAGAGAGAGAGAGAGAGAGAGATATTTTTCTGCCAAGTTCCCATGAGCAAATACTCTACAATTCTAATTAGTCGGCTAAATTCTTATGTTTTCACTGGGTGGGGCAGTTCCCTGACAAGTCAAAAGCAAATGAGTCATTGATTTGGTGCTAAAACATGACTACGCTTGCTACAATGAAAGCATCCTACAAATAGCACAAGTCCAAGAACAGCATGGTGTCTCTGGTAGACAAGCACCTTTTGTTCAGCTAGAATAATCCGTGTCTTCATCAGACTTCAGGAGGCTAAGAACTGAGCAATCTCATACCGGAACCAGTTTATATGGGCAGATGTTTAGCAAATGAAACCTGTCTGGTTTTAGACAAGCCATCACCTTATCTTGCCTGAGACTCTAAAAACAGTGCTCTGAAATGTGCCCATGTTAAACTTGGAGATGGATGAATGGTGGGCTGTAGCTGATGAGTGAGCCGCCCTGAAGTTCGGTTAATGCTTCATTCTACAACTGAACAAGTGAGGAATGGCTTTTGTGCTGATAGGATGTTGTAAACTGGGAAGGGAGGTGAAGAGAGAAACAAGGTATCTAAAATCCCCTGAGTGGTGAGTCAGAAATTCTCCTGTTAGTCATTGCACCGGGGCATTGCCACACTGCTCTCTGCACACCAGGGGTGCAAGGCTTAGGGAGATGGGCTATGTGTGCACCCAATCTTCCTTCCCAGACCTTTATCTAGGTCATATCTGCCTCCCTCTGGCCCAACTTCATAACACAGTTTTATGTGACCCTTGTAGCAGCTTTGCCTTTTAAGATGGACTGGTCCACGCACCCCCATCCTCCTTAACTTCTTGAAGGGCTACAAATCCCTCTTCTTGGCCCTCCCCTTTAAATGTTCTAGTCTTCTCAGAGATTACCTTAAAACAAAATAAATATTCAAACCTTCCCAAGAAAAGCCCAGCGCATAAATGAAATCACTGCTAGCAGCATCTACTGGTGTTCATCACACCTAATTCTGTTTTGTTAAGGCATGTATTTAAATTAAAGTTTATTATTTGACCAATGAGGAAGCAGAGCCTTATGAAGTCTATTTGTGTTATTCTGTTTGACATTTTTATAGCATATACTGAGTTCAGTTACATAGAGTAACAATCTGTATGTCAAAATGGAAAATCCTCATTGGTTTCCTTCAAGGAATTACCTTCTCAAAGCATCTACATATGTAAATCATAAATGATTTGGGTATATTTTATGTGTGTCTAGAAAAGATACCAGAGGAACATATAAAAACATTAATCGTGCTTTTTTTAATGGCTGGAGGGATAATTTTAATTTTGCTTATGTTTTGTGTGATAAATGTGTACAGCTATTTTATATAGGAAGAATCTGGAGATTATGTAGTAGGCCTACATAGCCTACTCTCTCTGTAATCAGAAGTAAGGAGACCATGGCTTTATGCTGTGCTGACACTGGAACAGAATATCAAAACCTGGGTACTTTGTAAACAATAGAAGGTTGTTTGGTTCACATTCTGGAGGATGAGTGGTTCAAGGGTATGGTGCTGGGGGCTGGCATCGGGGAGAGAGTCTTAGAAATTCGGGATAGTATGTTAGAAGGGCAAATGAGCATGAGAGAGAGAGAGAGAGAGAGAGAGAGAGAGAGAGAGAGAGAGAGAGAGAGAGATTGGGCTAAGAAACCGCAGGCTTTCTGTCAGAAATTCCATGTAAGTAGCCCTTCCCTGGAGTAATAGCATTGGCGAAGGCAGAATCCTCATTATCTCACTGGCTCTCTGAGGCTGTGCTTCAGAATCCAGCTACAAAGGTAGTTAAATCCAGCAGGCATGGTGGAGGGACTTGGAATCATAGCTACAACATGCTAAGAACAGCTCAAGGCTGGGGCAAAGAGGCCCAGTAGGGCTGTGTTTTGGCATCTTCTCTTTTTGAAGAAGATTAAAAAAAAATTCGATTGTAAATATTTACAAAAAAAATAAGCTAGCCGATTTATTCAAATCAGTTACTCCATGTCTTCAGAATGGGCACCTAAAACACTGTCGGATGTTTGGTGTGTGTGGAAAAAGAGAGGGGCAGTCAGATGACCCTCCACTTGTGCGTGGGAGCCCTGACCCTCTCACCTCCTCCAAGTGTGCTTAGGAGGACAGCCCCATCCATAGATTGGTTTTTGAAAATGCTCATTATAAAGCATCTGTTTTAAAAAAGAAAAACAAAATAATAACAAAAGCCCATTTGGGGATTCATGTTGTCTCTCTAGTGGATCCTGGACTTATCTGTACACAACAGACCCTGTTGTTAGAAATAAGCACGGTGAGTGTGTGCTCCTACCCTGGAGTTACCTTTTACACTGTCTTATGTGTTACTATTTCTCACTCTGTCCATTACCCCTTCAGTTGGCTCATTCATTCTGCATCCTTGAACATCCGTTGTTCCAAGTCATGGCTGCTCTTTCTTCTGTGTCTCAGCGGTTTGCTTTCTACATTTAGATCTGTAGTCCACCTGGCTCTGCTTCTGTGTATGATGCAACATGTGGATTAAGCTTGAATGTTTCCTCCATGGACATTTATTGACCCAGCACCATTCATTGTAAAGATGCTGCTCTTCCAATGCTGTCGCCATATGTCAGAGGATGATGCAGTGTGTGTGGAGGATTGAATGTTTGTGCTTCCCCTCCCCAACTAGTGAGCAATCCTCACGTCCTTGATAGTATTGAGAGACAGTTCCTGTGAGAAGTGGCTGTGTCGTGAGAGCAGGACTCCCATCAAGAGGACTAGTGTCCTCACAAGACACGAGACAGGAGACAGCTCCTCCCTCTCTGTTCTCTAGCAGAGATAAAAGAGAACTCAAAGAAAGGCACACCTACAGGAATTCAGAAGTTGGTATTCACTAGGCAAGGCATCTGTTGGCACCTTGATCTTGCATTTTCCAGCCCCTAGAACATGATAAGTATTTGTTTTACTAAGTATTTTTAGCTTATTCTATTCTGTTATAGCATCTCCAAACTGACCCAAAGAGAGGGCTTTGCTTATGTGTCTCTAGACAAAGCAGCATTCTCAATCTTCCTAACTCTGCAACCCTTTAATACAGTTCCTCATGCTGTGGTGACCCCCAACCATAAAATTTTCCTTGCTATTTCATCATTGTAATTTTGTTGCTGTTATGAACTGTAATGTAAATGTCTGTGTTTTCTGATGGCCTTAGGTAACCTCTGTGAAAGGGTCAGTCAACCCCCAGAGGAGCTGAGAACCACCCAGATAGAGTTTGGTGTGTAAATTTTAATGCTAGGTGGGACTTCCTATCTTGCTCTCTATATTTCATCCCTATGGTACCAAGACCCTTACCCAAAATAGTCCATAAATAGCAGCTGGTTTTCAAATGAGTTTGATGTTGCCTTTAACATTCAAGTCTTTTCCCATAAGTTTTAGGCTCAGAGAAAACATGAAAATTTTATTTCAGAGAAGAATTAACTAGAAAAGTTATATTATTTTTTTTTTACAAGAAATTCAAATGTGGCTTTTGACCAACCCTGCCCACCAGATTCCTTGAGAAGGTCAGCCGACTTTCCTGTTGCCCTATTTGGTGCCAGGCAGAAAGTGGAATTGAATAATGGGGCTCTTTCCAGAATTTCTATTTTTACTTTTAGAACATTTGTTGATTCTTTCTTTACAAGTGAAATGCTCAGCACAGAGAAGGTAATTTTGGAAATTTTATTTCTGGAATAGCTTTGTGTATCATAGTTATTTAAATTATTTTCTGTGTGTGATAGTCTGGGCAAACATGCAGTTAGTCAAAGAATTGGCTTTTATGTTGCTATCAGACCACGTTCGAAAACAAACAAACTCCATGAAATGAACATTTTTTAATGCAAAGTGTTGCACACAATGAATTCAGTAAAATAAGCTTTTCAGAATTTTGTGTTATGACCAATGACTCAGTTCAGAGTAGAAGGAAAATGCACTTGTAGGAGGTTAGTGTAGACTCAGAGAACACCCATCGGAGTCATTACATGAGATTGCATTGCAGGAGTCCATGCTGCTATTGCTCCTGCCCACTCAGAGTCTAAGAGGCCTGGACACCACTCCTTTGGCAGCAGTCTCAGTTACCCTAGGGCACTAGTTCTTAACCTGTGGATGACGACTCCCTTGGGGGTTGACTGACCCTTTCACAGGGCTTGCCTAAGACCATTGAAAGATACATTATGATTTATAACAGTAGCAAAATTACAGTTACGAAGTAGCAACAAAAATAATTTTATAGTTGAGGTCACCGCAATATGAGGAATGGTATTAAAGAGCTGTGGCTTTAGCAAGGTTGAGAACCATTGCCCTGGGTCCTGGACTGATGTCCAAAAGCCTGTCTTCTCCTTCCTCTCTGGAATAATGAGAGTGAAGTGTAGCTGGACTTTCTTTGGACTGCCAGCTCTTCCAGCTGACATGGAGACTTCTTACTAAGCATGAAAGCTCTGCCTTAGGCTAGGCTTGTTCCCTATAACTAGCTCTTATAACCTAAATTAACCAATGTATATTAATCTATGTTCTGCCAGTTGACTTGTTACCTCTCCTCCATACTGTAAGTCAGACTCCCTCCATATCTCGCTAGTGAATGCCGCTCACTTCAGATTCTTCATGGCTCCTCTCTCTTCCCAGAAGTTCCGCCTATCCTCTCCTAACTAGCTAGTGACCATTCAGCTCTTTATTCAACCAATAAGAAGATGCCTTGGCAGAGACAGATCTTCTCTGCATACAAAACGATGCCACAGCAGTGAAGAAAGTCAGAGAGTGGGCAAGGGAGCTGGGTCAGCTCCCAGGTGCTGGTTGTTGGAAGGTGGGGCTGCCTCCATTAGAATTTCTTGTCTACCTCTGATTGTGACTCATTGCCACTCTGCTTCTTCAAATCCTTTGTGGACAAGAAGAGAGGTAGCCATGGAGCTGGGTCTAGCTTAGGAAAAGACACTACCCTGCTAAGGGACCAGGGCTTCTAGTGCTTTCACTCACCATGATGGAACTTCAATTCTTGCCTAATTAATACTTCTCCATTTTCCTTCCTTTTTGGTTCCTTTCCATTGAATATTTTATATAGTTCATGAAGACTCACCTACCTAGAAACTCTGAATTCTTCAATATCAACCACTTGGGGCTCTTGGACAACCTAAAAGAAAACAGGAGTGACTTTAGGGACCCAGCAAAATTCTGCTGTTGTGTCCACTCCTTCCTGGAGATAGCCGTGGTGGTCAGGCTGAGCTTGTTTATTTTAGACATAATACTAGCAAGCGCATTCTTCTGGCATCTTGGTTTGAAGGCAGTAAATAAGGCTGCTCCATGGAAATGCTGTGTGTGTGTGTGTGTGTGTGTGTGTATGTGTGTGTGTGTGTGTGTATGTGTGTGTATGTGTGTGTGTGTATGTGTGTGTGTGTATATGTGTGTGTATGTGTGTGTGTGTGTGTATGTGTGTGTGTGTGTGTGTGTGTGTGTGTGTGTGTGTGTTTGGGGGGTGATGACTGACAGCCTGATGACAGGGTGGAGAGATGGTACCCAAAAGAATCTTGAAGACTAGGACCATTTTTAATATAAGACAAGAGAGCTCCCATCATGTGCCAGGAGCTGGGAGGGTGTTGCCACAGAGCAGTGCAATAGGCCATTTGCTTATGGGAAGCCTGAGCCATTAAGGAAGCTTGACTATACTGAAGTTCTCTGCCACAGAAAGCCAGCACATGGGCAGTGAATGCATTAGAGACTTGCAGACAAAGGGCTCGTTTTAGTTATTTCAAGTCATCTCTGTATACGTAATGAACATTTTCCTAAGAATAGTCAATAAACCAAACCATTTCTTTCGGGAGTGGTCTCCCTGCCTCTCCCTTCTCTTTGGGATTTTTTGGTTTTTTTCCTCTCTTTCGTTATCCCCCCTCACTCCTGACTTTTCTCCTCATAATTGTGCTGTTTCCGTCTTCCTGTGCCACCCCTACAAAAGACTCTTTCATGTTTTCCATGTCTTTGAGTTTTACCTCTATTCAGTGGGCTGCTGGTAAATGTTTAACAGCTGGTTCCCAGGAAGAAAAGCCCTACACTGATAACATACTCCCTGGGGTGAGCACCCTCTCCCTGGCTTTTACTACAAGGCTGGGTGTGGTCCGGGGAACACAAATGCCATGGACTTAAATAACCTCAACTTCATAGATCACAGAAAATATGATAACTTGAAAATTAATATTTACTTTGTTTTAATGTAGTTAATTCATGTGCATGTTTATATAATGTAATTAATTGTTAAATAATATTTAGTTATTGTGCACATGTGTGCACATGTGAGTATATACACATGTGTGCATCTCATGGCATGTATGTGGAAGTCAGAGAACAACTTTCAGGAGTTGGTTCTCTCTTCTCATCAATGGGGTTGGGGATCTAGGTCAAATCTTTAGACTTGGTTGCAATTGTTTTTATCCACTGAACCATCTTGTGGGCCCCGATTTCCAAAATACCTTATTTAATTCAATTATCCAAAATGGTTAGTATATAATCAATACGAAATTATTAATAAGAGATTTTGTTCTCTTAAAATATATAATTTTGCAGTGTATTTAGAGGGGAATCTTCTGAGTTTGGATCAATGGGATGATGGTGGCGTTCACTGTATGGAGTGTTTAATGACTTTTTGGTGTGTTGTTGTTGTTGTTGTTGTTGTTGGTATAGAACTTTTGTCCTTTCTCAGACTTCCTGTGTGCAAACAGAAGACGAAAGAAACAATGAACTGAAAACAAAATGAAAAGAGAGCTCACCTTGGCATCTTTGAGCTGTTGTTGAACACACGTCATTAGCCAGTTACTTTGGATTTCTTTGTTAAGGGAAAGAAAAGAAAAGTTGGTTCCGTAGCTGTTGTTAAGAATTTTGTTTCACTTTATTGGGGTGGAGGAGACCTCAATGTAGCCCAGACAGGGACCAAATTGTCTATGTGGTGCAGATGGCCTTGAACTCCTGCTTCTGACTCCCAAATGCTGAGGCTATAAACGTGTATGCCTATGCCCAATTAAGCCATTGCTCTTATTTATAAGAGCTAAACCAATCTCTGATGGAAAGAGAAGGTGCCGCATGGACCAAAAACTTGCAGGAAGTGAGGGCACAGGATAAGTTCTGAGTGAGAAACTTGCAGAGAGAAGAATCTGAAAGTGAAAGAGACTGCATGGGAAGAGCTAAATTCACTCAGGTTGACATTATTTACCCATGCCAGGTGACAGACCTCCTCGAATCTCCTTTTTACTAGTCTGCATTTTGTGGGGGTGACTCTTCTCTGCTTTGTGAGGAATTGGTTGGGGGCTAGCTTAATGCTGAGGTGTCCGCTGCCAGAGGGTCAGCAAACCATTGGGGTTGTGAACCATTGTGCCAATCATTTCACACAGCAGGTTTCCCTCATGCCGTTCAGTTTCTTTGCTGGTTCTTAGGTGACTGGTTCTTAGGAAACATGTTAAGAAACCAAGCAAGAAGTTTTTCTGGTATAAACGATTTTGCTTGGAAGTTACAGTGGTGTCCCTTGGGTTCTAGTCTCCAATTCACCCAGATTCTAAGGAAGGGAAACATGGACCTCCCTTTCTGATGGGGTGGGGGGAGGCAAGCCAAGACATTTAGTGAGATGGATAGTGAAAACACTGTTGAATTCATGCTTTGGAAATGCAAGTAGCCACTGTAAATAGAGTTTCTGTCCAATCCGGTTCCACAGCCATTCAGTCCCAAAGAAACATCTTGTTTGCTCTGTGTCTGACTTCCTCTGTGTCTGGGTGACGACGGCAGACTGAATTTTTCCTCTTCCCAGAATTCTCATTGCCACACCTCTACTTCCTGCCTGGTTGCCATTGCCCCACCTGTACTTCCTGCCTGACTACTGCCCAATCAGCATTTTATTAACAATACTACAAGTGACAGGATAAAAGACCATTGTCCCACAGCACTCCTATATACTTCTTGCTCCACATATGCATAGCCTTCCTGACTACCAAGATCCCAAACCAGAGCAGTGCATTTATTATAATCAACAGACTTATATGGAAACTCACTGTTACCCAAAGTGCATCATTTATGCTACTGTTTACTGTCTATATGGTAGTTCCTGTAGATGTCAATAAATATATAACATCTAATGCTATACCATCATTCAGAATAGTTTCACTGACCTGAAAATTCTCTGCCTACTGTGTTTAACAGTTGGATTGTGATATTTCTAAAAACACAGCTGTCTGTCCTGAACTGGTAAAGCCAGCATGGGCACACCATTACACACTGAACACCCCATGACTGAGGAACACTTTGCTATTTTACTTGACCCTGATGACACTCTAAGAAAATCACAGGAGCCCACAGCTAGAAGAGATGCTTGAGACAGCTGCTTCTAACCTCTCTGAGTGACACACTGATTCCATATGTAGCCCAGTAAAAGGCTCTCCCAGGGCTGCCAAGGCTCAGATTTTTCACATCCCTCCCAGAATCAGTGAGTGACACACACACTTGAAATGCAGGGGACCTTCTTAGGCACAGACCAGGGTTGCAATTTAATCCCTTCCTCTTGTTCTTCCCTAATTTTAGTCTCACATAAACAACCCCATTCCATATTTTATAATTAGCCCAAGACATGTTTCATTAAAGTGGGGATGACTTCAAAGACCTCAAAATCATGTAATTAAGTAGTCGGTGAACTACTAGCACTTATTAGGTATTTGGGTTTTTTTTTTCAGTCATGAGGAACTAGGTTATAGGCAACCTATGTATATTCATTATATGTGTATGTATAACATATAAGCAAAATACATATATTTATTAGTAGTACATTTAAGACTAATGGCTCAAGTGGCTTAATGGCCATCTGAAGGAAACACTTAACTTTCTCAGTTCAGTTAGAGCAGGCAGCTTTCTGGAAGATCTCTTTAACCCCCAATGTAAGTGTTTTCACACTGAGATGAAGCTCTTTTATGGTGTGTGTGTGTGTGTGTGTGTGTGTGTGTATGTGTGTGTGTGTGTATGTGTGTGTGTGTGTATGTGTGTGTGTATGTGTGTGTGTGTATGTGTGTGTGTGTATGTGTGTGTGTATGTGTGTGTGTGTGTGTGTGTGTATGTGTGTGTGTGTGTGTGTGTGTGTGTGTGTGTACATACTTGCTCATGGACCCTTGACTTTATATGGCTTGCTGTTTGAAGCCCCCTTGGTAGCATGGGAAGCATGCTGGGCAAAGCAGAGCTGAGTCAAAATTAAGTGAGTTGCTTGTGAGGTGTGTGATTATTCTTCATTTAGACTACTGGGAGCTGATGGATCTTTTTCATTCTTTTTATTTATTATGCACCTTAAAATAGAAGCTTCTCACCTGCAGATGGAAGTGTTTGGAAATGGTGCTTGGCACCTCTCCTGGTGGCCAGCTACCACAGTAGGAGCTGAGCTGTGGACAGCATGGGAAGATATCCAGTGGCAGAAGAGGTGAAACTGGAAACCCAAGCCAGCGGTCAGCTAGTCCATGTCTTTAAAAAGCCATATTTGTGCATGCTGTCACATGATTGGGCTCCACAGTGGCGTGGCCATCTCCTTAGCCTCTCCACACTGCGCTCTGGGTTTCCTCAATCAGCTCATCACTTCGGCTCCAAGCTGGGGCTTGCCCTGGCCTTCCTCTCCGTCCACGATCTGTTGAGTCAGAGGAAAAGGCCTGGAGGGTCTTAGTCTTTGTTTTTAAAAGACGTTTTAGCTATACAAAGATGGCACAGAGTCTCCCATTCACCCTCTGCTCAGCTTCCTCAAATGTCAACACTTTTTATAAGCTTATGCACTCATACAAGGAGTCAGAAATGGTCTCAGAAAAACTGTGTACAGGGTTCCATACGATAAATGGTGTCTCCATCCACTCAAGATCTGAGATTATTGTAACCCTACAGAGAATGGAGTCTACTTTATTATTAGTCTGGTTTCAGAGAATGGAACCCGGGTAGGGAGGGGTTTAGTAACTAACAGAACCACACAGGAGATGATAGACTCACAAGGGCTTCTCTTGTGAGCTAGGTTCTGTGGTGATGGGGTCTTTGCCAACAGAGGTCACACGTGAACCCAGGATGAACCGCCTTTTTTTGTAAGGTGATGGTAATCATTCACTAAAGATAGAAAATTTGGATATGTTAAATGCATTGTGGGGAAGGACAGTTTGCTGATACAATGACTTTAACATCCTTTCTCTTTATGACTGTTTAGTAGTTTCAATCTTTAAAATCACTTCAGTAACAAAAAGACCGATAAAAGCAAATCCCCAAGTATGTGGATTCCCTGACATTTCTCTAGGAGTGATTTGGCTACTCTGTGGTGCGTGTGTGTGTGTGTGTGTGTGTGTGTGTGTGTGTGTGTGTGTATCTGTGTCTGTGCATGTTTGTGTGTATATTTGTGTCTATGGGTGTGTCTGTGTGGTTGTGTGTATGTGTCTGTGCGTTTGTGTCTGTGTGCATGTCTGTGCGTGTGTAGGGGTAGTTGCCAGGATTCTGGCTTTGTGTACTTTTCCCTGGTCAAACACACGATCACCTCACATTCTCCAGCCTTGTTACTGGGGTAACCTAACACACGGCTCTTGATGCTATGCTTAGGGCTGCTGTTTTTTCTCTCAGCCAGATCAGTTGAACTAAAACCTGGATGGCAGGCTCTAGCCTGAGGTAGAAAGTGCAGTTTGAACCACAGGCACAACATATCTGTGTTGCTTCAAAGAACTTCTTGGTTGGCAATATTTGTTTGTAATAGTGGGTCCTTAGAAATTTCCGAGATTCTCTCTCTGTAACAAGATCTCTAAATGTGTTACCCGTCATCCTGTTACTTCAGTAAAGAAAAATCTGAAACTCCACCAGATCATTTAGAACACAGGCTTCCTAAGGTTTGGTCCTATTTTCCCTCTGTAGGGCATTCCACCTGAGTGCCCCCTTTGAGAGAAATAGGGTTTTAAAACTAGAGTGGACAGGAAGGACCCTGTAGGCCCTGTGAGGTCAGACTAAGGAGTGCGAGGTAGATCCCAGGCAATATGGGCAACCAGCCCAGCTGGTCAGTCTGGGTGGCCCAAGCTTGGCAGGCTCTTATTCTCCTTCTGCAGGGGTGCCCATGGCCTGCCACAGTTCTCAAGCCTGGAATTGGCTCCTAAAAATGAAACGAGGCAGGATGCCATGTGCAATTTGTGTCTGACTTCCTTGGCAACCACTTCTTGTCTCACTTCCTGCTGTCTTTCAATTCAACACAACCGTTTCCTTGCCTGACTGTCTCAGGCCACAGAGATGCAGGGAAACAGCTCTGCTTCCTTCTATGCCATTTTAGCTAAAGTGTGGAGAGTTCAGGCCTCAGAAGAAGTGAGGCCCTCCTTAGGTTATTTGAGGGACATGTTCCTTGTCCAGTTCATAACCTATGCCTTTCTACTGATATTTTGAGACTCACTTTGTTGTCTCTGAGGATAGTAGACTCGTATCTATAGTCTAACCATCTCTTGGATCTTGACAGTGAGCTTACTCCTAGGCTAGTTTCGGGAATGAGGCCTGTGTAAGCACAGGGCCCTACCCTTGACACAGGTGGTTGCCTTTGCAGAGGACTTGAAGGAGTGGCTTACATGAGAAGTCTTGGTGGTGTGGGCATGCTGAGGCCAATCAGTGGCCTTCACCCCACTCAGTGAAGTGGGGTGAGTGAACACCAGTCAGTAGTGGCTAATTCTCTTTGATTGGTCCGACGGCCAAGTGATCTGACTTTCCCTGTGTGCTGGCTCACAAGTTTCTCTACTTTCTGGCTTCCTGTGTGCCTGACCTCACATGCTGTTTGCTGCCCCCTTTACTCCAATCTTGAGGTCTAGCTGCAACCAGAGCTCTGGCTCTCAGGGGCTCCCTGCTGGTTGACTTGCTATAGACACCAAACTGCCCTCGAAGCAGGGATGAGCCAGCTTCACACTCAGCAGACAAGGCAGGCCTTCCCTCTACTGCCAACCCTTCTGAAAGGAGAAATTTTCTCCGCACGTCCTAGAGAATGAAGACGTACCATTTCCTTGGTGGTTGCTGGGTGTGAAAGGACGTGGAGAGAAAAGCCAGAGAACACGAAGGTCATCCGTGGCCAGGCGTAGTCGCATTTCATGGCAGCTTAGGCCAGGTTTATATTGGGAAGGGAACTATCTTGGAAGATAAATGGAAATTCTTACCAGTGTGTCTGAAGGCTGGAATGTGTTGACAGCCAAGGGAACAGGCAAGGGGTCATGTGTGGAATCCTGGGGTTGTGGCTATAACTTCTGTAAGGGTGTGGTGTTATCATGGTAACCATGCCAGCACCCCCACCCCCTTCCCATCCCTGTCCATCTCTTTTCCCAGTAGGGCTGTGGGGTACATGCCCAGGAACAGTACCAAATAAGTTTCCTCTCCCTCCTTCACAACCTGTCCCCTTCCCGTCCCATGATCCTGCATTCTACTCGGAGATTAGTTTGAGTTGGTCCTCTGGGATCAATTCAGGACACGTGGCAAAGGGAGAGAGAGTAGGTAGAAGTCAGATAGGCTGACAGCTGGACTCCTGGAGCCCAGCCTACCAATCACTGGGCTAGGGACAGACTCGTCAGAGAAGCCCCCATCTTGATTTACCGTTACCCTCTGTTTGATCTTTCTTGCCTCATTCATGAACATGTTGCCCTTCTGCCAATGGAGAAAGGCTGTGGAGCCACCCAGTGGTTAAAGCCACATACTTGTGAATGTGTTTTTCCCAGAAGGCCCTGGGACGTGGTCTACCTCTTAGAAAGCTTTAGAAAGCTTGCGTGTTTCCACTAGTGTCAACTGTGAATACTCCATGTCCCCCGCAGGCTTCACTTTCCTCTTTCTTGGCTCTGCCTAGAAGTTACCTCGGGGGCGGGGGGTTGGGTACCAGCTGGTCTAATTGCATCAGAGACTGGAGGAAACCCCAAATGCAGGCAGCAAAATCGGCTTCTATGACGGAGGAGTACGGAAAACTTTGGTATCTTTAGGAGACCCTAAGGTAGGTCTGAGAGGGAAGAGGCTACTGAAGGAGACTGAAGACTGCTACCTAGTAGGACCGGATATTGAAGTTCGATTCTCCAACCTAAGCTAAGCCAATCGGATTTAGTTACAGACCAACCACATACGTCTCAGACAAAGGCCTGACTGTAGCCTCTTACCTAAACATAGTCATGGCTGCTGCCTTCGCTGCTTTATTTCCTCTTTCATTGACACAAAATCATGTACGCCCTCATCACTTTTGGCTTTCAAAGTTGGGATACAAAATAATGTAATGGGAAGACAGGAGTGTCATCAGGTCATTGGCTAATTCTTTGGTTCTGTCACAGCAACGGTCACTGAGTAGAGTGAAGAGAGAGTGGGTTGAAGGGACCCGAGCATCTCGGCTCATAGGTGACAAACTTCTCCATCATCAGGGAAGAACAGAAAAGGATACAGGGAGCTACTGGGGAACCCACCGAGTGTGTGCTAGTGGCAAAGCAAGCTCTCTAGGGAAGCCAGGCGGCTGTGCTTTTCAGTGCTCTGCTCCACTTCCTAAAATATCTCATAGCCTTAGCCTACTTCCTCTGGAGCTCCGTGGTGTCTCCCCGACCTCGGATTAGAACTGGGTGGAACGGTCTGGGCAAGTCGGAAGGAGTAGAGAGCCAGCCCGTCTGTGAGGAGTCTTCACTTTCACGGGCAGGGTCATGGCCATGGCAACACATACAGAGAGAGGCAGGATACTCGTGTAGTGTCCAGACCTGGCCAGGGGGCGAGGTTCTGTGTGTGCCTGTGAAAACAGAAACCAACTCTTCAGAGTCGCCCTTTCCTAGATCCTAAATCCTAGCACCAAGTCTCGCGGTAAATCTGTGCTGCTGGTCTCCTAGGCTGTTAGAAAAACTAATCATATACACGTTAACCCTGCTGTATACGTGAGATAAAATAATTTGAAAAAAAATGCCACGTCTGTGACAAAACTGGAAAACAATATCCACCCATAGGCTAGTGAGAAAGACAAGGGCTTAAGTCATGGCTCAGCCACACGCTTAATGACTGTCACCTTGGAGAATGAGTCAAGCTTTGGTCTTTGGTTTTCCTATCTATAAAGTAAGTATCTGTGCTATGCCTTAGTCTGCCCTCTGTCTCTTCTCTTGAACGTAGATATTCTTGTGTGTCTTGAAGATGTGCCAGGGTCATATCCGTGGGTTGCACGGAAAGTAAGACCCTGGAGAATTTGTAATATGAGATTAAAAGCCGCATTAAGAGATCAAAAAGAGTGTGTGATGGTTTGGGACTGTAATCCAATAGTGTGGCCAGGGGATGGTGAGCAAGGTGTGAGCATCCAGGTTGGATGAAATCCTGGCTGCTAAGTTCTTTGTTTGAGTGAAGTTCTCAGAGCTGTGTGACAACCCTGGGCTGTATGAACGGGTCCTAGGGGGCACCTGGATGGAACGAGACATGACTGGGCCAAATCTGCAGCTTCGCTAGAATCAATGTTCATATTCATGAGGGCAAAGTCACAGTTGACGTTTGTTTTGCTAAATGAAAGTCAGAGGGAACTGAAGGTCACGTTTATATTTAGGTACAGTTGACAAATTTATCTTTTTTTTATTAGATGTGAAATTCTGTAGAGCTCCCTTGTGAAGTGCAGTGTTTATCGCCTTTAAAGCATGTGCCAGCAGGTGCTACATCAAGATCAGGTGAGCTTTTGCCAGGGAGGCCACTGATAAAGACTGCCTGGCGTAGCACCCCCTGGAGGTTATCGCTTAGTGCCTGCTTTTTGGGCCTGGTGGGTATTTTCTCTTTCAGTTCTAGGATTTGGGTTGTCTTTAGGGGACACTCAATTAATTGACTGGTTAATTAACTAACTGTGACTCTGGGGATAAACTCAGAGAGACCCTTATGCTAGGTAAGTGCTTCAGCACTGTGTTACACCCCCAATCCGAGACCTTAATAGTACGGTAGGGCGTTTAGAAACATCGCCTTGACCTCGGGGCATCCAGTTCTCCAATTTAAAAATGCTCACCACACAAGTTTCTATTCTTCTTCCTGTGTGTCTAAATGAGGGAAATGTCCTATGTGACCTTAGCCGTGTTTCCAAACCTAGCACGGTATCCCTGTGGTGGTTGTGGTACACCAGAGGGCTAAGTGTCTGGCTTTGCTCAGTCTGTGTGAGCCATCTTTCTAAGAAACACAGCCTACTTTGTATGTATGCTTCTGATCTTTCATTAACTGTGACTTGACTTATTCAGGATTTAGAGCAAAGGCAGGTTTCTCTTCTCATTGCTGCTCTAATTTGTCTTGTGCTAGAACTGTTTCCTGCAGTAAATTGTTTGTAAGCTGTTTGCTTGCTTTTTCCCCTCCCCTAGCAGTTGCTAGTTGAAGTGGGAAATAGGATTCAGGGGTGGAATAAGAATTAGCTGCTTTTTTTCTTTTTGTTTTCCCAAATCCTGAGTGTCAAGTTGGCAACATAGCTAACTAGCGTGGGTGTAAACGATATTAAATACAATTTAAACTCAATTTTGTCCTTGGACTAAATTCAGGCATTTTTATTCAATGAGACACTTGTTACCTTCCAGTAGTGATCCGATGCAGCAGCTTTCGTTAGCGTAGCCTTTAGATACACAGCATCTATCACACCAGGGCCTGCTAGATTTTATGCCTCCCACTTCCACGTTGTGTATCTTGAGGCAAATTATTCAGTCTCTCTGTCTTCACCTGCTCTTGCTGGTGAAGACAGCTACTGGTGAAGAGACCACCACAGCTGAGGGAGCTCACGTAGCTGCTGCTCTTCACAGTCAG
This sequence comes from Myodes glareolus, assembly GCF_982192425.1. NCBI lineage: Eukaryota > Metazoa > Chordata > Mammalia > Rodentia > Cricetidae > Myodes > Myodes glareolus. The sequence continues at coordinate 127,365,092 of NC_142026.1, forward strand.
AGGCGGGAAAGCTCAAGGCCAAGGTGCCAGTGGATTTGTTGTCTTGCGAGGCCGCTTCCTGGTTTGCAGAGGGCCACCTTCTCCCTTTGTCTTCTTATGGTTCGTCTCTCACAATCTCTTATGAGAGCACTAATCTCATTCTTGAGGGGTTCACCCCCATGACTAAATCACCTCCCAAAGATCACATCTCCTAATAATCTTATGTTGAGTCTAGGACATCAACAGAATAATTTCGGTCCACATACAGTTTTACTCTATAGCATTGTCAACTTGTAAGCAGTAAAGTGGAGAGAATAGGGCATAGACATACTTTAGAGGGATGTTTTTGGGCTTAAATAATATATATAAGGCTAAGAGGATCGTGCCTGATACCACAAAACTGATACATTGTAGACATTGATGAATATAAAGAAGTATTCAGCGGTTTTCATATTATATCTTTCATAATTATTGTGGTACACTAGACTTCCACATTGGGGAAAGAATGACTGTTTTTTTTTATATGAGTCATCTTGGACTATTAACAAGTAATTCTGGCTGATGTTAGTCATAAACTTTATTTGACTTTGCTATAACACAGTTAACACTAAGATTTCATGAGTTGAACATGTTTCATAAATTCAATTTTATTTATCTGTCTCTACGGAAAATAAGTAGAATAAGAAATGTATTTTCCTTTAGGAATTCAGGGGGTTTCAGCGCCCAAAAAGATTCTTCCAAAAGTTGGCTTTCACAGAGTCATCAAGAACCTGCTGCTGAGTCACCAAAAGGGGACATTTCTTAAAATGGGTAAAAAAAACCAGGGAAGTCTCAATGATGGACATAGCATTTAACAACAAATCTATTTTTCACTTTCAATGTGTGTATGTGGTATGTATGTGTGTATGAATGTGTACATGTCTGTGTGTGTATATATGTGTGTGTGTGTATACACTGAATGTGTGTGTCCATACATGTGGAGACTTGAGGTTGCTATTGGTTTATCACCCTCAGGCACACATCCATCTTTTTCCCTGAGTCAGCTTGCTGTGGGTCATCCCTCATCTCTACCTTCAGAGGCCAGATTTACCCTGGTATTTATGTGAATTCTCAGGATCTGAACCCTGGTCCTCACACTTGAGCAGGAAACACTTAACCACTTATCCATATCTCCAGCCCAACACACACACACAACACACACATACACGCAGCACACACCACACCACACACACTACACCACACACACACCATACACATACCACATCACACACACTACACCACACACATACACACACCACACACACATGACACACACCACAGACACACACCACACAAACATACTACAAACACAAGACACATACCCCTCACCACCACAATCACACCACACACACTCTCTCTCCATATATATATATATACATACATACATACATATATATGTATATATATACATATATATATGCAATAGCTGAGATTAGATGGGGTGCAATGCTTATTTGGGGGCATTCCCACCTCTCTCAGTGTTTGAGTTGTTACTTGTAGTAACAGGGCGAGTGATTCTTTTGGCTCTTGAAGATGAATCAGCTACAGTTTTCCTTTGTGGAAGTCCCCTCTCCTGGCTAGCTTTAATTGTCAACCTGACACAGCCCGGTGCCACCTTACAGGAAGCATTGATTGAGGATGTGCATAAACCAGATTGATCTGTGGCCATGTCTGTGGGGAAATTTGTCTTGATTATTAACTGGTGTGGCAGGCCAAGCCCACTGTGCCTGTGGGCAGCACCGTCCCCAGGCAGGTGGTTTTGGGCAGTACAAGAAAGTTAGCTGAGCAAGAGCCTATGCGTGGGTGAATGAGTTGATCGCATCCTCCGTGGTTTCTATCTAAGTTCCTGTCTGAGCTCTTGTTCTGACTCAATGGTAGATTGTGACCAAGAAGTGTAAGTCCCATAATCCTCCTCTCTTCTAAACTGCTTTGGTTAGCCTGGTTTTGTTTGTTTCTTTTCTCACAGCTGAATCAGAACAATCCCAAAGCTTATAGGTACAGTTTTCTCATCTACTTTAAAGGTACGATGCCACTATCTAAGAAGTTCTGTGTAATCCAGCACTGGCCTGTTCACTTCATTATAGTTTCTTAAATTTTGGTTGCATGAGTTCCATTGCGTGAGGTGAAGTTGTGTAAGTTGTCTGTCTTCCATCTTGAGACCTCCATGGGCCAAGTGAGAGGTCAGAATTTTAAATTTAAGAGAAATTCATTGATGAAGGGTTGATAGTGATACAGCTTAAATTTCTATTTTAACTCAGACTTCCATTTTTATTTTATACTTGCCTTAATTATTATTATAATTTTTACTTCCATAATTATTTCCTTTCTATAATATTTTTGTTAAGTCAAAATTTATATTTTACCCAGACTCAGCATATTGCCTTTAATGCTATTTCTTTCCAGTATTTTTTATTTACAGAAAATGTTCAACCATATAAAAAAAGCAAAGCAGAATGTTATATTCTAACATGGCTCCAGACACTCTTAGGGGAGGTTACATTATCCAGGTTTCTTATTTCATTAAGCAAATGTTTTGATTAGTTGTTTTGTCAAATCTGAACCTTGTGGTTATGTACTTAAAACATCAGAGTTTCTAATTTCGAACTAGTTAACATACTTTCAGTTTGATGGCGATGAATTCATTTGTATGACTCTTTTGCTAATAGCTTTAATTAGATGGTTGGACACGTATTTCCACGACTCATTCCAAAACCAGAGTTTTTGTTACTAAGTGGATTCAGGGGACTAGGATTTTCAATCAGAAGATGAGGTGGAGAGGGCAGTTCTGAAGGTTAGGGGAGAGTCCAGGGCTCCTAGGAGACAGGAAGTCATAAGGGACAGGTTGTGACTGCAAAGACGGGGGGAGATGGAATACAGGGGTGGATGGTGGTCACATGCTCAGGCCACTAGCCACCCTGTGCTGGAGCGCAGGTCTGCTCGAGAAAGCACAGAACAACAGAACATTTCTTTCTTATGGGGCATTCCAGCTGACAGTTGTTTAAGTGCTCAATTCTCCATTTTTATAAGTTCTATTTCCTTGCTCTGGAGTCCATCAGGGTCTACACACACACACACACACACACACACACACACACACACACACACACGGCTCCAGTAAGCTTTTGTTGTTGCTGTTACTATTTTATTTGTGCAACGAGGTCTCATTCTGTAGATTAAGCAGACTGGCACCCACTGTGTAGCCCAGGCTGGCCTCAGTGTGATCCAGCCTCTAGAGTGAAGGAATTACAGCCACCATACCTGGCTCTAGGCCAACAATATTTGGTGACCAGATCATTGATTCCCTTTTCCATATCCACTCTTATTAAATATGAAGGAAACTCTGGTCTCTTGAATGGATATGATAGCAACTCCAGTGTGGCCTTGAGTGAGTGTGGGAGACATTCTTCTATCCGTGCGGGTGGCTGGGGCAGCACTTAGCACTTCTGTCTCCAGTACAGCACAGCATTAAGCTCTTTTTCACACAGCAGGGATTTCTCGTGACAGCTGGTCTCATCCACTAGTGATTGCTCAGCCTTCCTCTCAGCGGGAACCTTTCCTGATCTCATCTTCTGGAGGTGTCCACATTGTAGCCTTTGAGAGCTTTTCTCAGATCAATGCAGAATGCCTGTGTACAATAACAGCATCTGCAAAACTTCAGCCGAGGTTACAGCCTGCCGTGTGCAGACTCCATCCAAAGGTGGAACTGCTAATTACATCGTGGTAATTGAACAGGAAGCTTCAATTAAACAGGAAAGCGTTGACTGTAGAGCTGAGAAAGCCAGGGTTTTGATCCCAGTTCCACTATTCATGATCTGTGCAAAGAGCCCACTGCACCTGTAAAGGGAGATCGAGTAGTAAGAGTGCCTACATGAAGCCGTGTGCTTCCCAGCATCCCTCTGGCTACACAGGTGACCAGTGGCAAGAGATCCACATGGATCCCAAGTCTACAGCATTCTGGATGTTGTTTTGTTTAAAGCTCAGGCTGTATTTCAGTAGGCCATTTGTCCACTTTCTGGCCTCTCTCCAAAAGCCTGTCCAACGGAGACAGATTTGCACTTGTGAGGGTCAGTGAGTCTTAACGACTGTTTCATTCATTGATTAATGATAAAAGATGGATTCATCAGCCATAAATCTGTGCCTTATTTTTCTCTCTGCAACATGGTGATGTCCTCAGGCTTGTTACAAGTACAAAACTGACAGTGTCCTCTTTTCAAAACAGTAATAGCTGTATCAACCCAGACCCCTGTGCCAAGCACAGTGCTGATGACTCTCATAGTCAATGTCTTGCTGCTCACACCTACAGTGATTGAGGAATGGGTGCTATGGTTCCACATGAGGAAGAGCTGGAGTGGGGTGGGAGTGGGGCTGGAGGATGAACAGAGGTGATAGGTAGACCAAAACCACTGGGGTGGTTTTTTTAAAACCTGTAAGTGGGAATCAGGGTGAAGCTAAGAGCCCAGAAGCTTTGCTGAACCATACTAATCCTGGCCTTGACGTTTTTGTGAGTTCCTGAATGTGGTCTGTGTGGATGAGGATTTCAGGGGAAAGGTGGTTATAACCCGAAACAGTTCAGGGTGTCTCCAGCAGCAAGGGGTGGAAGTGGGCATTGGCTGGCTTCTATTTAGAGCAAGCCAGACTGTGCTCTGAACCCAGTGGCTCTCTGTTGACTCTTGAACTAACTGTGGGTTTTGTGACAATGTAGCAGCTGCTTCATTGGGAAGCCAATGGATTCTATGCTCTTCAGTCTGTCCACTCAGCATCTGTATCTCCCAGGCAGGATTGTAGCTCAATGTTCCCCTCACATGGAGATCCCGGGTCTACCTGAAGCTGAACTTCTGAGTTTTCTTCTTGTTCCTTCACCAATCATTTTCCTGTCTCCTTCTTATCTAATGGAGTACTGGCCTAACTGCCACTCAAAGCCATCTTAGAAGCCATCCTTGATTTTGCATTCCTTGCTCAATCATATAGCAAGTTCCCTCAATGTATCCCCAAAGTGCAGCCCCTCTGCCCTGGTCTTTTACAGCCAACTTCTTTTGCTTGGGTTATTTTTAGCTTGTAAAATTTCTCCCTCTTTATTTCTGAGGGACTTTTACAACTGTGTTCACAGATGATCAATGTCCAGGGACTGGTCCCAGCACTGATGAGAGGTTACTGCCAAGGCCCCTCCTCCTGTATCTCTTTGCCACTTTCCTTTCCCCAGTTGCTCTTCCCTTGGTGGAACATTTGCCTTTCAGAAAGGACCCGAAGGACAAGATTCTGTCTATATTGTCTTTCATTCTGTATTAGTTACTTCTCTCATTTCTGTAACAAAATACCCACCCAACACTAGCAACTGAAGGAAGGATTTTCTTAAGCTCATGATTTTAATAGATAGAACCCATTGTGACTTGGAAGACAGGACAGCCATCATGTTTGGAAGTCAGGGCAGCAGGAATGTGACCATCTGGTCACACTGTGTCCTAGTCAGGAAGACCATGGAATGGGTGCCCACATTCAGGATGGGATTTCCCTAACAGTTAAACCGTTCCAGACATGACCTCACAGACACACCCAGAGATATGGCAGGCAATTCTAAGTCCCATCAAGTGAGGATTCAGATCAACTGTCACCCACCTGCTCCCTGGCACCTAGAACACTTCCTGGTGGGTTGTAAACACTGAATATATCCAGGAAATGGTTGATCTTGTTTTTCACATGTTGAGAATGAGGCTCAGAATTCGAAGGGACAGAAAGAATAACCAGCTGTGAATAGAGCCTGTAGAGCTCACAGCAGTGAGAGAGAGCAAAGACAGAGATGCCACCTCCTCTCGTTACGTAGGTCCGCAGACCCGTTTTGCTTATTGAACTGCTTGGTGGCACATTAGTGCCCTATCAACCTTCTCAGAGGGAAGGTCAAGTGATGGAGAATGTATTCATGTGGCACATAGTTATTGGTAGAGAATGTGAAGGGGAGACTTGAAAAGAGGCCTGTCCTTTTGAGTATCAAGGAAGGAAATGGATCCTGACTACAGATTAGCTTCTGAGCTAGGAATCAAGGTGTAGACAGGAGGACAGAACCTTCCAAGTGTGGAGGAACACGTGACCAGGCCTGTGGTGACTGAGCTTCCGGGTAGAGTGGAGAATGAATGCATTGGTTTTGCTTCTTTCTAGGTCTTCTGTGCTGCCCTTGTCTCTATTAACTCCTCGCCCCACTCCAAGGCTCAGAAATTCTAGGACTGAGCTGTGAGTAGATGCAGATTTCAGCAGGTTCATTTTGTCTTTGCACACTCATTCTGTGCACTTGAATTGGATCCCGGCCATTCTCTCATTCTCTGTAGTTTTTCTTTTTTTTTCCCATTGGCTGTATGAACCAATTAGGTTATTCCCTTTGTGGTACAGGAAGTCTTTGTGTATATGTGTTGTTTTTATTGACTAATGAATAAAGCTGTTTCGGCCAGTGGCTTAGGAGAATAGGGCTAGGCAGGAATTCCAAGCAGATAGAAGAGGAAAGAAAGAGGAGTCAGGTAGATGCCATGTAGCCACTGCCAGAGGAGAAAGATGCTGGAACTCTGCCAGTAGGTCACAACCTGGGGTGATGCACAGATTAATAGAAATGGGTTGATTTAAGATGTAAGAGTTATTTAGCTAATAACTATTAGTTATCTAGCTAATAGGCCAAGCAATGTTGTAATTAATACAGTTTCTGTGTGAATATTTCAGGTCAGGACAGCCAGGTATGAACAAACAGCCTCCGCCTACACCTCTGCACTTGAGAATGCTAGAGGTGACATGGGCATAGTCACATGCTTGACTAACTCTGGAATGTTCTGATGATCAGTTTGTGTGTGTGTGTGTGTGTGTGTGTACACATGTGCATGTATGTGTGTGTGTATATACACACACACTTTTTTAAAATTATAAACTAGTTTGCCTAGTAGCTCAGGCTTTTCTTATTAACTCTTATAACTTATATTAGTCCATAATTCTTATCTATGTTAGCCACATGGCTTGGTACCTTTTGTTAGTGAGGTCTTCTCATCTTGCTTCCTCTGCATCTGGGTGACAATTGCAGATTGCATTTTTCCTCTTCCCAGAATTCTCCTGTTCTCATTACCCTGCCTCTACTTCCTGCCTGGTCACCCTGCCTATACTTCCTGCCTAGTTACTGGCCAATCAGTGTTTCATTAAAATACAAGTGACAGGGTACAGACCATTGTCCCACAGTACTCCCCAACCTATTTTTTCAAAACAAGAACTCTAAATCAAATATCCTTTGTTTAGCTTTTTGTCCAGACCATTATCCATAATATCTTGTAACCAACACTGTAAACAAAGATAAATATCCATAATCCATTTTGGGGGGAATGTGGATGTAGTTTTCCAGGATACTTCCTGCTGATTAGGGGTACTGCTAATCTTACAGGGACCTAAAGAAAATTTAGAATTATGATCAAGGCTTGACTGGTGTATCCTGTGAAGTTTTATCATCTCAGGCAGCAGTCTTGAATCTGTTCTGGATGTAGGACTCAGACATCTGGGCCATCCGTTCCTATCAGAGATTTTTCAGGGAATCTTCCTTGACCAAACATGATTTTTCTTAGCTCAGAATGAATCCACAGTCCCTCATTTCCTGTGGAAGCAAAAACAAAACCTCTTCTCCAAAGTAACATATCTTTTGACTTAAATTTTGAAGTCAAAGCATTTTCAAGATATGGATGTTGGATTAATCCAGCAACATTTATAATCAAAGGTCTCTTAGCAGCTGTTGCTCCTTCCTCAGCATTCAAACAATTCAAAGAGAACACAATAACATCACACACACACACACACACACACACACACACATACATACACACACACTTTTTGTCTTTTAAACTTCTATTTAACTGTAAAACAAGTGCCATTTCTGCAGGCTCGCCCCAGCAGAGAATCACAAAGAAAGAGGGAAGGAGCTACTTAGACCAGGCTTTCTCAGGACTGAAAATTTTAAGAATCACTGGGGTAAGGGAGGCTTTCAAAATTATCTGGGTCTTATTAAATCAGCATCTCCAGGGAATGGGTCCAAGAATCCATATTAAAAAGGAAGAGAAGGCAGAGGTAGTGACAGCAACAGCTAGGTCTCAGAAGGTGGAAAGATCTCAGAGACTGCTGTGCCAGGCCAAACCTTGGCTGTTTCAGTGACTTCCCAGTGACAGACTGCCCAGAAAGTAGGAAAATGTGCACAAGGAACAACAGCAACAACAGTAGCAACAACAACACAGGGTCCATTTGCTTTACCCCAGTTGGTGTGGATGACTGCCTGCACTAAAGTCTCGGTTTTCTAAAGAATTCCCAGTAGTGAGTAGAACATTAGGGTGCTTAGGAGTGTGCTGAGAGGTGAAACAAGGACAGTGGTGTGGTGGAAAAGAAGACTGGAAGACAAATGGGAGGGAGCAAGAGGCATAGTGGGGATACAGCACTCCACCAACCTCTGCTGGGCCGCTCACATCTGTCTCTTTCACATCTGGAAGGCTCCATTCCCGGTGACACCTTACTCCTTATTTATTTCCTTTGACATTTTTCTGGTTCAGCCCTGGAACCCTCCCGAACTCCTCCCTCTGGCTCTAGGACTCTTCTCCAGCAGATAGTTATTGGATGCCCGATGTGTGAGCATGCTTTTCTTTACTCCCTTTCTCCCTTTGTCCTTGAATCTTCTCTTTTACTTCTGTCACCTTTCCCTTAGTCCAAGAAATGATCAATGAATTCAAAACCCTTCTGAGAATTTGATCAGTGTGAACTAAAAATTCTCTTTGTACAGGAAACTCTAATTTACTTTCTAGGAAGCATGTACAATGATATCATAAGCAGGATTTGAAGTGGTATGCATAATTTCACTAAGAAAAGTGAATTATGTTCTACCATAATTTATATGTCAATCATAATTTTTTGGCATTCATTAAAGGAGGGATTATTTTTTTTTATCAAGAAATAGTTTACTGTCCCAGGGTGTTCTTAAAACATGTTGTCAAAATGACTAAGTAGTGTTGCATTTAAAAGATTTTACACCTTATTTAATTACCTGGGCCTCCAACTGCTCCCCTCTTTACCACAAGCAATTTTGTCTTTTGATGACCCAATAAAATGCCTTGCCTAACTGCAGTAAAAAGGTAAGAGGTTCTTGCAGAATGCCGTTCCCTGTGTATGAATGGCTGCTCATAGATATTCCCCATGTTTCAGCATCTGACTATAGAGGAAGTCTGCTAGTTCCACATACTCCTTGAGTTACTGGCTCATAGTTAAACGTGAGGCTAAACCCACTCAAATAAAACATTTGATTCAACGGTCACTGTGTCTAGGATGAATTGAGGGGAAAGGCAAAAGCTGTAAAAGAAAACATAATACATGTGCACTTGCTCTTTGCATTATTCGACTTGGCAGTTTGTAGTTAGAGCAGTTGGTACTTATGGCTATAGTATAAATAACTGTAGTTATTCTCTTATAATTAAAATTCATGGCTCTTACGATCTTCTGTGCAAATTTGTGTCAGTTTGAAAATCCCATGTACCCAGGTCTTTTTTTTAAATTTATTTATATTTTGTTTGTTTGATTTTGGTTTTTCAAGACATGGTTGCTCTGTGTAGCCTTGGCTGTCCTGGAACTCACTCTGTCGACCAGACTGACCTCAAACTCACAAATACCAGCCTGCCTCTGCCTCCCCAGTGCTTGGATTAAAAGTGTGAGCCACTGGGTTACTCTTACTAACTTGAACTTTAGAAAATGCACTTAGTGATGATTGCAGGCCCAAGCATCTTATTGGGAATATCTTCTGCTTATTTATCTTTTTATTCATCATTTTTTTTGTCATTCAGTTTATGTATCAAGTTTTACCACTCTGTAGAAATTGCACAGCTTGGGTTTGGGTGTGGATACCATGCTGGGTCTAAGGATGACAGAGAGGAATGAGTGTGGTCCTGACCTCAAAAAGCTCAGTTTGCAGGTGGAGATGATGGAGCCCATCTTGACGGTCTGTTTTGATTTTACTGTAGTAGAATACACACGACATAAAATTCACCATCGTTAAACATTCTCTTTAGTGGAATTAAGAACCTCACATCATTGCATGATCATCCCCATCAGCCTTCTCTCGACTTTCTCATTTCCCCAGACAGGAACCTGGGGTCCATTCATGATGCATTTTAACATACGAGCAACAATAGAGGTGTGGTAGCCGAGGACTAGACCTTCCTGGGCTGATGCTGTGTCAGACAAATGTCAGTGCTCTGCTTAAACGGCCTTCACCCCATCTCCAATGTGCACAAGACACCAAAGGCCAAAGACTCAAGACTCTTGAGTCTGGCCCTTATTTGAACTGAAGAGTGTGTCATTCGTGAGTGGAGACTGGTGTAGGAGGTCCTCCTGTATTTGTATTGCTTTCATTGGTTGAATAAAGAAACTACCGTGGCCTTTTGATTGGGCAGACTTACGTAGGTGGGGAAGACAGAACAGAATGCTGGGAAGAAGAGCAGAGTCAGGCGGATGCCATGAATCTTCAGCCTGAGACAGATGTAGGTTAGAATCTTGCCAGAAAGCCACAGTCATGTGGTGATACATAGGTTTAATAGAAATGGGTTAATCAAGATGTGAGAGTTAGCCAATAAGAGGCTAGAGCTTTTGGGCCAAGCAGTAATTTAATTAATACAATTTCTGTGTGGTTATTTCAGGGGTTAAGCTAGTCGGGTGGTGGGATGTGGCCCACTCCCCCTCCATACAACAGCAGACCAGCATAATCCTTTCCTGGAACACACAGAACAAGAACTATGGTCCCGTTTAACCCTCCCCTTTCTAAATAAGAGCCTTGACCTTAAGGGAACCCTCACAATATTCTCTTATTATGTCCACTCAACTATTAGCTGAGCCACCTGGGACAGCTTAGAGGCAAGCAAGGATTTATGGTCATCGAGGGCAGCTGAGCAACCATAAATTGTGAGCCATGCTTGCTTGCCTTCATGACAACAGAGCAAGCTCCCTAGAGCCATTGGGACTCAGATCAAATCACACACTTGTCACTTGGCAGCAGATGATTATGGGGCATCCACTAGGTATGAAGTGTCCTGTTGCCCTCCCTCCTCTATTAATATTTAGCTGGAGTCAGAGCAAGGCATTAGAATCTTGAATCTCATTTTTGTTTCAAGCTCCCCCCACCCCATATCCACATGGTTGAATCTGTCGTGTTCAATCCAAAATCTACCCCATGCGGTGGGAAAATGAGGTGTCATGGAAAGATTTTAAGCATTTAATGCCTCTTTCTGTAAATAAAAACAAAGATTATCATAATGACCCTGCCCCATTTTTTGTCACCTTTCTTTTCTTTTACAATAAACACACGCTCCAGTCGGTTCACAAAGTTAAAATAGAAGCTTGGCCCTACTTCCCTCTGCCAAGGCAAGTGTCTAGATTTCTAATCAGAGTGTGTTGTAGTAGTGAAAAGGACAGATGTGGTGGGGGGTGGGAGTTGGAACTTGCTTTGCTACTGAGTCAGAATAACAAAATTGGGGCTCTGAAGTATAGTGTGTTTAGAAGCTGCTTGCCTCAACTATAAGCACCCAAGCTTCATTATGAAGGCGAATGTGTACTACCAGGCTGACAATATCTGGGGGAGAAAAGGCAAGACTTTCCCTGGACCAGGAAGAGCCCAGAGTCTCTGATTGTCCCCTATGAACAATAGCCACTCTGCAAGACCTGAACCTGGAGCTGCTGCCTCTTTACAACTTTATTTTGATTATTATTGGGAGTTGGGTTAGCATATATGCCACTTCCGTGTATGTAGAAGTTGGAGGGCAACTTTGAGGAGTGTGTCCTCTCCCTCAGGGTTCAGAGGGTCAGAGTGTAAAGTCAGTCTTTCATTGCTGTGATACAACACCATGACCAAGGTTTATTTGGGACTGAGGGTTCCAGAGGGATAAGAATCCATCACCATTACATTGTGGCTGGAGCAGCTGAGAACTTGCATCTCAGACTGTAAGCCAGGTGTGGAGAGAGCTGACTGAGAATGCAGCTGGCTTTTGAAAGCTCCAAGTTCACCCTCGGTGACGTTCTTTCTCCAGCAAGGTCACACCTCCTAAATCTCCCAAACAGCTCCATTAACTGGCAATGAGTACTTAAATGCCAGGTTAGGAGGGACATGCCGTTCAAATCACTACTCTCAGGTCGTCAGGCTTGTGCAGAAGGGCTTTTGCCCTCTGAGCCTTTTTTCTGGCTTGAATTACTGCCTCTTGCCATGTAACCTTGGGAGCACTTGTTCACAATGAAGACTGGTAGAAGGCTTGCAAGGACTGTTGGCTCTACTTGCCCAGATATAAAGTATAAGGCAAAGCCTGCTTCTCTCTCTCCCGCCCTCTCTTTTTCCCCTCTCTCTCTCAGGATTGAACCCAAGTCCTTTCATATGCTAGACAAACACTCTACCACAGAGCCACATCCTCAGTCCAGTTCTTCAGGGGGACAGAAAAGATTAGGTAAGAAATGAGGCTCAAGCTCACTCTTCTAAAGTTAGGTTGCACTTATCGCAGGCTCAACACTTGTGAGCAACCTGACCAGGGCTCTTGCCCTTTGTCTAGAGAGTTAATCAGGGATCATATTTCCTAAATCTTATCCCCAGCAGTTACTGGTAGGAGTTGACTCCAGAGCCAGGCTCTGGGGCTGCTTGTCTTGCAATGGTCTGACAATCAGTGATCGAACTGGATTGCGCATTCACTGTTCGCCTGGGGTCTTTGAGGTTAGGGAGAAGGGAACAGATGGCCCTAAGCTGACAGGCTGCTTTCACAGAGTGGCAAAACTGGTTTCCAGACTGTCACAGGATGCCTGGGGTGGGCATTCATGTTATTGAAGTTGGGCAGAGACAAAGGTGGTCCTGTTTCCAGTGTGGCAGCAATCTGCCATGACACCTGTCCCCTGCCTGCTCGGGAGAGGAGAGAACATGCCTGCCTGGTTTTGTATGCTTGGGCTTTGGCTGTGTGAGTATCGGTAGTTCTTCTCCTCAGAGGGTGGACGACTTCCCACCAAGGCAAGTGTGAAGGGCTGAGCGGTACCTTTTAAACACACACACCCAGAACAGCCTCTCCCTAATTTGTCACTGATGTCCTTCCTGGGGGACATATGAAGACCCACATGTGCACTTGACAAAAGCAATAGCAGACAAGTTCCTCCACTCTCTTTCCAAATGGAAGTACTAAGGTGGCCGCATCAGAGCCATCTGTTCTCAGAGGGTCTCTGAAGAAGCCAAGACTGTCAGCGGCCGAGTGACACGCCCCCGACAGCAACCCTCAGGTTACTGAATGTTGCCCCTGTGCCAAGGGGAAGAGCATCTCATGTCGCGGCCATCTGCTTTCTTCGACATTACTTGTTTAAACTCTTCTTGCCTGCTGCCCCGAATTGTAGATGTGACTCTTACAGTTTGCCGATCTCTGAACAATGCCCAAACCACAGCGTGCAGTCAGGAAATGGAGTAGAAAGTGTGGTTCTCTCCAAAAGTGTTAAAGAAGAAAGAGCCCCAACTCCACTGTGGCTTGCTTTCTCTTTCTTTCTTTCTTTCTTTCTTTCTTTCTTTCTTTCTTTCTTTCTTTCTTTCTTTTTTCCCTCTTTCCTTCATTCTTCTCTCTCTCTCTCTCTTTCTCTCTCTCCCTCCCTCCCTCTCTCTCCCTCCCTCCTGTCCTTTCTTTCTCTTCCCTTCTTTTCTCTTTCTCCCTCCCTCCCTCCCTCCCTCCCCACCTTCCCTCCCTCCCTTCCTTTCTTTTTCTTGTCATTATTTACAATGAATGGCTTACTATATTTAAAAGGAACTCAAAGCCTCCACAGTGGCAGCTATCATTCTTCCCTGGACCGTCACTTAGATACTGGTTTGGTTGGTGTTCAAAGGAGTCTCTAAGAATCTGCCATTTTTATGAGTTCACAGGAGACTCCAAGTAGATGCTCCTGAGTCATGTCTTGAAAACCGTTCTCCAGACTTCCCAGTGAGGTGCTGCTGCAGTGTGGAAATGGTCCTTCAAAAGTCACATGTTAAAACGGAATGGCCAATGTGACAGTCTTAAGCAGATCTTTACATGGTTCAGCTACAGGGAGGCTTCCCTTGGGAATGGGCTTCATTCGGTGTTAAAATGTACAGTCCTCTTTGCTTCTGCCTTTCATTCTGTGAGGTGAGAACACAACCTTCCTCCCGTTGGGTGGACACCATCTTGGAAGTGTAGATGGATATAGGGTCTCTTGCCAGACACCAAAGCTGCTACCTTCTCGACCTTGGATTTCCAGGCATCCAGAACATGGGAATGAATTCCTATTTTTTGTGAAGGAGTCCTTCTGTGGTATTTTTTTATTGTTGTTTTTTTTTTTGTAATAACACAAACAGACTAAGATATAGATGTGCTCTCTGGAAAGACACTTTCCAAGTTTGGAATAGACACTGAAAGTAGGACCTTGTCTTCACCAGTGTTCTATTGCTGTGGAGAGACGCCATGACCATGGCAACTCTTACAAAGGAAAACATTTAATTGGTGTGGCTTACAGTTCAGAGATTTTGCCCGTTATCAAGGTATAACACGGTGGCATACAGGCAGACATGGTGCTGAATAAGGAGCTAAGAGTCCTCCATCTTGACCCACAGGCAACAGGAAGTGAAATGAGACACTGGGCGTGGCTTGGGCATATATAAGACCTCAAAGCCCACCCCCAGAGTGACACACTTCCTCCAACAAGGCCATACCTACTCCAACAAAGCCACACCTACTAATAGTGCCACTCCCCATGAGATTATAGGGGCCATTTACTTTCAAACGACCACAGACCTTGACTTATTTCCAATACTTTATTTTACACCCGGTTTTGTCCACACTTTGTTTACTTTTGTGTCTTTTTACTTAATCTTCTAGGGCAGCAGTTTTCAACCTGGGGGCAGCAGCCCCTTTGGGAGTCAAAGGACCCTTTCACAGGTGTTGCCTAAAACCATCAGAAAGCACAGATATTTACATTATAATTCATAACAGAACAAAATACAGTTGTGGAGTGGCAGCTAAAATAATTTTATAGTTGGGGTCACCACAGCACGAGGAACTGTATTAAAGGGCCTCAGCATTAGGAAGGTTGAGAACCCCTGTTCTAGGTAAGCATTGCAATTATTTTAAATTTATTATTGTTGTTGTTGTTGTTGTTTAAACAGGGTTTCTCTGTGTAGTTGTGACTGCCCTGGAACTCGCTCTGTAGACCAGGCTGGCCTCGAACTCAGAAACCCACCTGCTTCTGCCTCCCAAGTGCTAGAATTAAAGGCATGTGCTACCAACTTATTTTATCAGCAACATAGTTGAAACTACTTGGTGTAGTACTTTTATAGAAATACCAAAAAATAATTTACTACTGTAGACTCAAATATAAATACATATATTTCCAAGGAAGGAAGTCTTAAATGGACTGAATTTTAGCTCCCAGACCCTGCCAGTTGCTACGACTAGTCCTTATGGTGGCAGGCCATTCACTACATGCCTCCAGAGATAGCTAATCTCTTCCCCTCTTTGCGACCTTTATTGAACCCTGTGCTCACCAAGTCTACAGACAAATACACCTTTCCTGGTCCAGGTAGTGGAAGCACACTGTGTCTGATCCCCTAGTTTTTCTCTCAGCCTTGACATTGCTCTCAGGAGCAGATGTGGCTTCCTCTCTGACATCCTGGATGACAACAACATGCAAAGAAATCAGGGAAACAATGCACTTTACAGTAGTCACAAATAATATAAAGTATCTTGTGGGTAACTATAACCAAACAAGTCAAAGACTTGTAGGACAAGAACTTTAAGTCTTTATCAGAAAATGGAAAGATCTCCCATGTTCATGGATAGGTAGGAAATGGCAATCTTACCAAAAGCAATCTACAGATTCAATGCAATCCCCATCAAAATCCCAACACAATTCTTCACAGACCTCGAAAAAATAAGATTCAACTTCATGTGGAAAAAAAAAACTCAGGATAACCAAAACAGTCCTGTACAATAAAGACTTTATACTTTAAGAGAAGTTTGCAGCCACTCAAATGCTCTGAGAAGGTGACATATCTGTATTCTTGAAGTTGCCAAGCTGGCTACAGAGTGGGGTTGTATTAGAGAAGGGTAAAGATGTATGTGTGGGAACCAGCTCAAAGTGTCCCAGAGTAGCTTAGCTAGGAGGCAGTAAACTCACTGATAAAAAATACAAATTCAGGGACACTTGGGCTATAGAGAGACTGGTCATCACAGAGAGTTGCAGGACAGGTTAGGAAGAGGAGAGTCTTCTCAGGGGTTGTAGAGAGGGCTTGGAGCTGCGGGCAGGCCTGCTTTTTATCCCGTCTGGCTCCTGCATGGCTAGCTTAGCCCCAGAAATAACAACACACAAATTGTATTCATTTAAGCACTGCCTGGCCCATTATCTCTAGAGAGTCAGTTACTGACTAACTCTCATATCTTGATATTAACCCATTTCTAATAATCTGTGTAGCACCACGAGGTGGTGGCTTACCAGAAAAGATTCAGCATGTCTGACCTGGTTGCTGACTCCATGGCATCTGCCTCATTGCCCTCTTCCCAGCATTCTGTTCTGTTTACTCCGCCTACCTAATTTTCTGTCCTATCAAAGGGCCAAGGCAGTCTCTTTATTGACCAATGAAAATAACACAATAGACAGATAATCCTCCTCCATCAAGGGGGTCTTGTGAACAGTCACTTTGCCCACACAGAACACACCCATGAGTCAGAAAAGGTTATGTATATTGTTTACAAAGGAGCCTGCCCTTTGATCTGCTCATTTTCCACACAAGCTCTGGTAGCAGCTGACTTGTTTTATGAATGGCCCCTCGAAGACTGGAATTTGCCCAAAGGTAGATGTGCAAAACATATCCTCCGACCCTGGTGTACCCAAAGGGAGATCCTCTCCTCTGTGCTGTAGGGGAAGTGAAGGAAGGAACATTCCAGCAAGTTCACACAGAGCAGCCCTGCGGGTGGGCTTGCCAGCATGGTGTCTGGGGTTCTCTCTCTGCCCCTCCCCCAGGTCTCAACCACCATGCCGTGCTGACTGGGTACCATGGAAGTGTCATGACCCAGCTGCTCCCTCCTACTCATAGCGCCCTGCTTCGGGCTCTCTTCACATTGGCTTGGCCTCTTTGGCTTTTTATCATTTGGACTCTTGTCTGTTTTGAAGTTTGGCCAGGATGCTGTATGTCAGCTGTGGCCCTGGCTTCTCTCAACACTGCCTTTCTGGGCAGTGCAGACTCTTTCCTGGCATGGAATCTTGGGATTTTTTCTTGACTTTTCTCCTCTTTTCTCCTCTTTTCTTTTCTTTTTTTCCTTTTCTTTTCTCTTCTCCCCTTTTAATCCTTGTGATTTTGAACAAGTTGATAATGTGTTAGGCATTCATGTGTGTGTGTTTTTTTTTTTTTAGACATCAGCAATGAAAAATTTCCTGGAAGAGACATTTACATTGAGAATTTATTTATGTTTGAGAGAGGAGCTGATTGATTGTATATGGTGATCACTTCATGTCCACTCTGGTCCCTTTGCTATGTAGTGGGCTTGCAGCCTGATCATGGCCTCTCTTCATCCAGCCTGAGAATCAGACAGTATCCCTGGGTGACAGCATGGTACATGGGGGGAGTTGGGTGTCCCAGCACCCGCAGACTCTCCTTACCCCCTTCTCTGGGCAGGCCACCACACCACTACCTGGCTCTGACCTGCTGTCTCACTGCTGAGCAGGGCAGCCAGAGCAGATGCAGGAAAGGGAGGTTTAGGCTCTCTGATTCCCATTCCGAGCTTTATCACCCAGACTCTCTGACTTCCTTTTACTTCATAAGGAAGTGGCATCAAGAGACATTTGAGACAAAAGATGGGTGTATCCGTCACTTTTGCCCGATTCTGCATAGTGGGACTGTGAGTGTGTGCGTATGAGCATCTGTGTGTGTACGTTTAATTGTGTGCCTGAGTATGTGTGTGTGCGTGTATGCATGCACACATGCACACGTGTGTATGTGTAGACCAGAGGACAACCTCTACTGTCATTTCTCAAATGTCTTCCATCTTCCATCTAGAGTTTTTTTGAGAATGGAGACAGTGTCTCATTGGCTTGGAATTTTCCAAGTAGGTTGGCAGAAGAACGTCAGGTATCTGCATGTCTCTCCTTCCCAGTGCTCTGCTGGGATTATAGGTATGTGCAACCATGCCTAGTTGTTTTTTGTTTTGTTTTTTAAACTTGGGTCCTGGGACTTGAACTCATGTCTTCATTCTTGCAAGGCAAATACTTTGCCAGCTGAGCTGTCTCCCAGTCCTCTCAGAATCTTTTAGAGGATTTTATTTAGACCTGTTTGGAGAGTGTAAGCAGTTCTTCAGATATGTCCCTAAAATGCATTGCTATAGGTAGGGAGAGTTTTAAGAAGGGAGGCGCTACATGGCCAGGAGTGACAGTCTAGGTGACTTCTGCTCAGCTTGGTTGTTTGCTGCTCATCCCAAATTGAGTAGTCCTGTTACTTTCGAAGACTAGGTGTCTTCTCAGCCAATACTACCTCTCATCCATTGATCTGCAGGGCCATCTCACAGCCTGCTGCTGTTTGGTCACTGCAGGCCAGATGTATCCATCTCCACCCAAAGACTTCTGCCCTCACCCACTTCAGTCTCTAGCAGAGATGCAAAGGAACACCTCTGTTGGCTGTGAAGTTTGGGCTGGCAGTGACCCACATAAGAGCCTAGTTATAAGAGCAGAATACACATCATGTGACTGCTCTACTCTGAGCCTGTGTTACCTTTCTCCAGTTATTTCTGGGACTGTGTAAGCTTCCTCTGTGTATGTTCTCCCTTCCCCAAAGCCCATGCTTCAACAAGCCGCAGGTGGGAAACCTTTCAAAGGCAAACCGGGTCATGTCATCCCTCCACTCAGAGCCGCCAGCAGCTGCTCCTGCTTCTGGCACATGCTAGATGCTTTATAGGGCTCTGTGATTCTCGGCAGGTGACTCGCTCCTCACTGGCCCTCCCTCCACTGGGGACCCCGTGCCTCTACCACCTGCATCTTCTTAGCTACAGCTTGGTACCTGTTCTTCCCCCCAAAGATTTTCTCTCTTCCTTGTCAAGATCTTTTCATGAGATATCTCACTGAGCCCTACCCTATTACTGCCCTAGCCCCACCCCTGCCCCCTTCTCCCCTGCCTAGACTTTTTCCCCTGAAAGGCTTGTCACCTCTTACCACATATTTTATGCAGTTTGAGGGGCCCTCATCTGAAATACTGCAATCCAAAATACTCCCAAACCCGTAACTTCTGAGGGTCGTGTTAACACCCCAAAAGCATTAGATTTGGGAGCTGGGATACAGCATGGTAGTAGAGCATTTGTCTCATTTAAGTGAGAATGTCCCCCATAGGATCAGGTATTTGAACCCTTGATCCTGAGTTGGTGGCACTGTTTGGAGAAGTTCAGGAGGAAGCATGTCGTTAGAGGTGAGCTTTGAAAGCTTAACCCTGGAGCTATTTCCTGTTTGCTCACTGCTTCCCGACTGTATTTGAAGCCATGAGCCCCTAGCTTCTTTCTCCTGTGGCCACGCCTCCACTTGCTGCCTTGCTGCCATACCTCCCTGCCACAGTGAACCCATACCTTCTGAAACCATAAACCACAGTGACCTCTCCCATAAGTTGCCTTGATTTTCTGCTTTAATCACAGCAACAGAAACATAGCGAACAGAGTGTCCGAGCCCCTTGTTGCTCAGACCCAATGACCTAAGTTCCGTTCCTGTAAACCCACACAGTGGAGGGAGAGGATTGACTATCCTGACTTTCGCATATCCACCGTGGAGTGAGCACACATTTGTGTGTGCATACACATGTACCCACCCCCATCCACAATGACGATAAGGCAAAGAAAACATTTTTAAAAACTGGGAATTTCAGACGTTGGGTTTTCAGATTAGAGGTGGTCAAACGTACAGTTTTTGAGGATGCTCCAAAACTTAAGAACTGACTACCTCTGGTCCTGTGCATCTCAGATCAAGATACCTACCCTGAACCAATGTCCTTGTCCTTTGTCTCCCCCTAAAGAAGCAACCATGTTTGCCAATGGGGTCACTTCTTCTCTCTGCCAAGGGGTAGATACTCTGGACTCTCCTGGATTTCTGAGATTCTAATGTAGTTTGCCTGTTTCTACAGCAGTGGTTCCCAACCTTCCTAACGCTGCGACCCTTTAACACAGTTCCTCATGTTGTGGTGACCCCTAAGCATAAAATTATTTTTGTTGCTATTTTATAACTGTACTTTTGCCACTGTTATAAATCAATTGTAATTTAAGTATCTGATATGCAGGATATCTGCTATTCAACCTCTCGACTCCCAAGGGGTCGCCACCCACAGGTTGAGAACCTCTGTTCTAGACTCTTTTCTTACCACCAGGAATGTCAGTCTTCCTGTCTAGCAGCAGCGTTTGTTTGATTGACGCTGCTGTTATGTTGAGACAGCAGTGAGATCTGGGCTGCTACGACATGAGCCTGTGTCACGAGCCCTTTGTTAATAAAACTGGGAGTGCTAAATGGTGCCTGGGAGCTGTCAAAACTTCAAACACATTGCAAGGTGTTTGTAAAATAATGCAACTCATGGTCAGTTGTAGCCTATGTGCTTTCACGAGCAGGAAGCAAGGGAGACAGAATGTTCGGGGGTTGGGATGGCACGTGTGGCGGCCTGCTCCCATCTGCAGCCGTTGTCACTTGTCGTGGTGTTGAGTGCCTCAGAAAAGAACATAAGCTATGGGGTGTGTGGCAAGGGGGTGCTAAGCCTTGCTGTCTTGAGAGACAAAATGATAATTCCTATGAATAGAGTGTGAAACATCCCTTTACCTTCTGTAGCCAAGTGTGCACATGCATGTGTGCGTGTGTGCATTTGTGCTCATGTCTGTGTGTGTGTGTGTGTGTGTGTGTGTGTATGTGTCTGGGTGTGCGCGTGCATGCACTTTTATGTGTGTGCGTGTGTGTGCATATGTGTCATCCAGGTAGCCAGGAATGGCCTCTGACTTACCATGAACGTGATTGTCCTGCCCTGCCTCCTGAACGCTGGGGTTACAGGCAGGTGTCAGCCTGTCTGTTTGCTGTGATGTTTTTAAAGAAGTAGTTGGTGAGACTGGTGACTCAGCTCTGAGGAGACTTCCGCTGAATGAGTTCAATTAGTCTTTAAAGCAAGCATGTGCTAGACAACCACTACAGTGTGCTCTCAGATTGGAACAGTGCCTCCTATCTACTCCTGTTGTTCACCACCCAAGCTGAGGGCACCCTAGGCCCTGATGCTGCCTGTGTGATGTGCGTGGGGGGTTGAGCACTGGTCACATGTCTTGGTAATGAGGCCCCCAGACATACTGCTAGCAGGCCGGCCACTGCTTCTCAAGCCCCTGCCTGCTTGTCTCTCCTCAGTCACAATTTTACTTTGTCCCCTCTGAGCTTTGTCAGCTAGCATTCCAGGTCCTTCCTCAGTTAATTTCTCTGCTTCTCCAGAGTGCTTCTTTCATAGGAGGTAAAAATGTTAAGATGAAAGACCTGAAGTGTCAAATGCCTGTGTTTTTTTTTCTGTCACTCTTGACTGCCCTAATGGGGAGGAGATGTGTCAAAGTTAGAAAACATCTTTCCTTGGGATTCTGGAGTCCCTGCTTGCTCTACTTTGGGTATGATTTGTCTCCGAAGGCTCGTGTGCTCCAAGCTTGGTCCCCAATGTGGTGATATTGAATTGGTAGAATCTTTAAGAGGGACAAGATCCTTCGATCATGTGGATTGTCCCCTCACAAAGAGGTTAGTGTCAGCATTTCAAAGTGGAGTGGGTTTAGTCTTACAGGCATGGGTCAGTTTCCAAATGAGTTGACTGTCATTGAAGAGCGACCCCGGCCCCTCCCCTGCCTCTTGTTTCCTGAGTCCCATCTGACTTCTTATATGTGTCTTACTGTGTGATACCACTATGATGTTCTCAGAGGAGCGTACTAATGTCATGCTCTTGGATTTCCAGAAGAGTGAGCTGAATAAACCTCTTGTCTTTGTAAGTCTTCCAGCTTTAGGCTTTGCGTTACAGCTTCACAAAACAGATGAAGGGCTCGCTCCTGGTGTTGCACACTCGGTGTGCTGTTGGGAAGCTTGCTGGCCTTGGCGCTCTCATCTAATGTGGGCAAGCTGATCCCTCGTGAAAGCCTCTGGTCTGCCTTTAATTCCCAGGGCTCTGATACTTTTCCGTGGGATTAATTTCTTGTAGATTTCTAACTTAGATATTTAATATTACCATATCATTTGCATATGTATCAATTAAAACAGGTATAAACTCCTGATGCTTATGCTTCTTCCAATTATGAAATTATACCGGAACTGCAAATTAAATGTAAGCCACAAGCATCTTAAATGTACACCATTTACCTACTGGGATGGCTGACGTCGTTCTTCCCCTAGCAGAAAATCTGTACATATTGCTGTGGCTCAGGGTCGGCCGGATGACATCTCCCAGTATCACTTGGTGTGAATGAGTCATTCCTATTATTAAATTTGTATAAATTTAGACTGCCCTCTGACCTTTGTCTCATTAGCCCATAGCAAATAATGTAAATCCCATTTGGCGTAATGTGTAAATGCAGTTGGTCCAACTCAATGTGGTCATAGATGACAGGTTTTGTTCTTGTTGTTGTTGTTTTATGGGACATTTGGGGGATTGTCATTAGAAGGAAAACATGAGGTATAAATGTTTTCATAGAGCACTCACATACCGCTAAGGGTTCTGTTCTTATCTTGTATCTCCCACGTCAGTCACCCCTGCTCCACACAGGCATATACAGAGGTGAGACATCGGATGTTTGACTGGTTTTCTCATGACTGTTTGGACAGTCCATAATAGCTGGTGTTTACTAGGCTCCTCAGTACTCTAGTAGCCTCTACTGCCCCCTGCTTCTCTAGAGATGCCACAGCCTACATAGCGATTCATACTATTGTGACCTCTCATGCCTGCTTTGGGATGGAGACTTCTGAGCACTGCCGAGGAGCTGTGTTGTATAGAGCCTGAAAATACTATCTTTTTCCAAATCTAAGTTTAGTTGGAGCATCCTGCTGGCCTTGCACTGCTGGGACAAGATGACATTTGCATTTTGTAAAAGCCTACTTGACCACTCTCAAGCTTGTTAGAAATATGTGTGTGTGTGTGTGTGTGTGTGTGTGTGTGTGTGTGTGTATCGACTACAGCACCATGTACTAATGTCAGTGCCTGTGATGAGCTTCTGGCTACTGTGGCTGCCTGTGAGGGTCACACATTGTTACTCAGTGCCGCAGTGTGGCCCTGAGCATTGCAAAGTGGGTATCCTGCCTCTTCCTCATAGCTGTGGGGAGGCTGGTCATGCTGACCTCACAGCTGCTGGGTAGATTGGCAAAGTCTTCACGGTCCCAGCGTCCCTCTTGTTTCCCTCGTTCTCTAGAACATCTTGGGCCCAGAACCTGGGTCTGATCTTCTCTTTTTCCTGCTCCAGCATCCAGTTCTTTCCTGATTTCCTGTTCTCCTTCCCTGGTTTTCACACTCTCTACCTCTTCCTTCCATTCTTGAAGGCTCCTGCTCCAGTCCAGCTGCCTCACACCTGGATGAGACTAGCCCTGTCCACACAGCCTCCCAGCCTTCCCATCAGCCCAGGCCTGTAACTGGCTCAGCTCCTTCCTTTGTCCTTTCCCGCCCTTGCTCAGGGGCCTTCAGCGGCCATGTTCTCAGCAAGGTGACATCAACTGTGACTGTCCAACTTCATTTCCCCTACTCCTACTTCCTGGCAAGTCTTTAAAAACTGAGATTCTTGTATGGTTTTTGCATTAAGGATGACAGTTTGGCCAACTTTGGGGAGGCGGGCATCTAATTCTCACTCAGTTTCTGGAAAACCGTGAGACAATGGCGGGAATGTACTTCAGTTTCTCTGTAGGTCAGGCTAAACAGCTTTTGTTTGTTTGTTGTTCGCTCTGGGGAAAGTGACCTGGGTCCCATTCTGCCTTCTTCTTGTTATAGAAACTGTTTTTATTGGAGTCCAAGCTGAGAGAATGTGTGGGACGTTTTAAAGATCTATAATTTTTAAAAGAGAGGCATCTTTGGGGTTTTTGTGGGTGGCGGAATACACCCATCACAGAAACCACCAAAACCACAAACAAAAAATACCCCATTCTTTTGGGATTTTTGTTCTGTGGTCCATTGCTGCGAATGGAAGTCTTTGGTATATTCCTTTGGAGGTCAATTTTGGCTTCACTCTTGAGTGCCTGTTAAATGCCCTAATTTTATATCTGAAAATAAAAATGTGTTATCTTGATAGCTGAAGAGAGAAATCAAGTGTCTCTCAGAATCACTTCTCTCCCACCGGGACTTCGGGTCACAGCCTTAGAACCAGCAGAGTTCTTGCCTAAAGAGGCGTGGAGACGGGGCTGCTAGCATTCTCCAGCACTCTGAAGACCAAGGCTTCACTCCTTGACACCAGAGCCTCTGTGTGGGGATACATCTTTAATATGGGGCAAATATCGGAAGGCAGCCAAACTCTCCTAGGCCCCTGTAGACTCTGGGAGCCTTCACTGCCCAGGAAATGATTGGGTCCCTGTCATTCTAGGATAAGCATCCACAGTCCACAGCCAAAGGGAACCTCCATGCATGTAGAATCACCAGCCTTTGAAAACCTCTGCTCTGTGCGCAGGCTGCACGTGGCTGCCCCAGGTCTCTGAGGCATCTGGTCAGGTGGAGACTTCGTGGCTACCTGAGGTGCCTGTGATTATTACTCAGTCAGCCCTACCCGTGTGTCAGCATTGCCTCTTACAAAGGAGCGCAGAGGTCTCCAGTCAGGTGACCTCCTGTCTCAGGCATGACCCGTAAGTGACCTTAAGACTCAGTATTTCCTCTGCACCTCTTAAATCTCTTTTGAGATTAAGGCTTTTTAGGATTGAGACTTTGCTTCTTGACTCTGGTCCAGAGGACTAGCGGCCCTTCGGTCATGCTACCCATCAGGACCTTTCGTGCTGACGAAACGTTCTAAATCTAGTGCAGACGCCATGTGCTGCACGCGCTCTCTCGAGCTCTTGAAATGTGGCTGGTGTGAAACTAAATCCATGTCTGGCTTGCATTGCGAGGTGTTTAAATACCACCGGTGGCAACCATGTTAGACAACCTAGCTCTCCAGGTCTGGGGAAAGGAGTCAAGTATAGGCGTTAACAGAGAGCCACAGCCCTGTACACTCCTAACGAGGTGCCCGTGCCTGGGGCAAGCATCATCACACAAGTCCAAGCTAGTTTGATAAAGCTTGACTCACCATCAAACCGTTTTCTGTTCCTGTGATCAGAACAGATTTGTGTGTGGGGGGGGGGGACCCCACTGCTGGACTGTTCTGAGGAGATAGTCATTATTGACTGTGCTTTTGTGTCCCAAAACGGAGGACTCTAAGCTGCCCGCGGCTCCCATTTCTTGAGCAGGGTCTAGGCCAGGTTCCTCTGTTTGATTTCACAAAGCAATGACCTAAATATTCAGTGTCCACAGAGGATAAATACTGAACCCAGAGATCTGTTCTAGGGAGGACTGGGGACAAAGGCGAGAGGGAGGCACTGCCATCTGCGGCTTCGATTAAAATTTGGGGGTCTATTTTGCCGTGGCTTTCCTTGAATGGAGCCAGCTGAGACCTGCCAAGGTGTTCTTGCGTTACGAGGTACTGACTGAAGATGTGATGAGCTGTGGGTGAGCTGTGGGTGGAGCTGAATTCCCCAGCTTCGCTGAGGACTCATCATTAGAGTTCGTTCGTCTATTGGCCTGGGGATACCTACTGTGTAAATGACCTGCCTGGCACCCCCTACACATGAATTGCCAGTGCATGTCCTCCCACAGTACCCTGGGTCCCTGCTGGACTCTGCCCGTTGTCCTGTAAGCCAGCTGGGTTTCACAGTTGGTATCTGCACCCTCATTGGTCCTTTCACTGTGGAGAATCTACAAAAAGTCTGCACCACTACTGATTGTATGTTTACCAGGTCCCCCATCCCACCCCCCAGTCCCTATCTCCCCCTGCCAGTGTTCCTTTCTGCCCTCATTGCAAATATATAACTTCAAAAATATATTTCAGATCTATATAAAATCAGATTGTTGGAGAGGTTCAGAATGTGAGCCTTCCTTGGAAGTCAAGACCAGGTAATTTATTTAGAAGGAGCAGCTAAGGCCATGTGACCCTCGGCACATGCGCATGTGTAACTTCCTCTCCAGCCACTGCTGATTCCTCTCAGTTCTCGCTGGGGCTGAACAGAGATAGGCGGTTGGTGATTGCGTGGGGCAAGATGAAACACAGAAGTGCAGGTCTCTCTTGCATTCTGGATTATTTTCACATTTAACTGTGTTACTCGGAGAGTAAAGGGAAGACTCGGGGGACAGAGCAGAGGGCAGGGGACCGAGCCGAATGCTTCCAAACCAGCGAAGTCTTTCACCCTTCCTGCCCCCTTTTCTGGCCTGGATGTCTTTGATTGCTCAGCCCAAGTCAGCTGAAATAATATAAGGCATCTGCTCAGACGCGCTTTGACCTGGTGGCTTAGTTTTATCTAGAAACTGCTTTAAAAATATTTTTATTATTTCTTAGACAATTTCATACAACATATCTTGACCATATTCATTCCCTTCTCCTCCCCGCTACTCCCTCCGGGCCCACCCTTCCTGTCCTATTTTATATACGTGAGACTGTCCTGCTGTGACTGTCTTGGTCCTCTCCCCACTCTTGTCAACCTTGTCCTGAACTTGGTCTCTTTTATGGCAGCAAAAGGCTACCCGCAGTGTCCAGGGATCCACATTTCCTCAGTCTGAACTTGTCCAGAGGGAGGGAACCTGTCTCAGAATCCCTTTGGGTCTTGAATGACACATCCTTGGTGGGTCTGTACCTGAGTACGTGACGTCAGGTTTTCTACAGGCCGGGAAGTGTAAGGGAAGACAGGGCCCCACAATAAAGACTGGTGTGGTCACTGAGAGAGGAGCGTGTGCTGGATCGGGAATTATAGTTCTTAGCGTTTTTGAACTCTGCCAGTCTATCATCTACTCATAGGTGTGACTTACTATTAGATGCAGAATGTGACGCTAGCTGCTCCTGCGTTTCCCCTCATCCCTCCTTTCCTTTCTCCCCTTCCTTTTCCACCTCTCATCTCTCCCCCTTTTCTTCACCCTCTTTCTCCACCGCCACTCATCCCTCTAGCTTTGTTCTCCCCTTCTTACCCATCACCCCTTCTGGCTGGATAACTGAGTCCTTAGTGTGTACTACCTTGTTTCTCCCTGCACTAAAGTCTTCCCCTTCACTCCCACCAGGAAGAAGAAATGCCAGATGTAGAAATTGACATTGATGACCTTCTTGATGCTGACAGCGAGGAAGAAAGAGCTTCGAAATTACAGGTAAACAGCTTTCAGAATCAAGGATTTTCTGAGCATGGTTGTTTGAGTCTACTTGAGTTTCCAAAACCTGGGCATAACTGATGTTGCCTGGTGGGGACACTGGCGGTCACCAGGGTTTGAACAATGGCATTTGGCAGAGCAGAGGGCATTAGTGCTAGCTTTTCACCAATTAGTGCAGGTCTGATAATAAAGCAACTGCTGACAGCAGACAGTTTCCCAGGGAAATTCTGGGGCGTATTGTCTTGGGAGACAGTTGTCTCTACCTTGAAAAGTCAGTCTCCAGGGAAGAGAGGGTTACCATGCAGGCAGGCACGAAGGAAAGAAACTGTGCCAGACTGGGGACTATCCAAGCCCTGGGCACTGGTCTTGCAACTGTGGATTAAATCATTCATGAGAGCAATTCCTAGAGAATTAGATGGCTTGGAATGTGATTCAGTTTAGCAAAGTATCTTTTTATTAGGTGCTCACTGGATTGTATTGTGCCAGAACAGCTGGGATTGAAGTGTTTAATGTTCCATATCAGAAAGCAATAAAACACAGTTCTTCCCATGGGAGGTCAGGTCCACCACTTCTCCGTCTGCACCGCGCAGTTTCTAAAACTAATTAACCTGTGGCCTGCCGTTGTTCTTAACGCCCACTGGTAATCACTGTTAGTGGCTGTTGACCATCCCCTGTGGCAAGGGTGGCTGGCACCAGTCAACATGCCCATTTTATTTCATTGATGTGATTAATGTGTTCATAATTACCAGTGCCCTGGGAGTGGAGAGCAGCCTCTGCTAGAATGGTTATTCCCTGTGTGTAGATTTCACTGGGAGACAATAGGTTTTTATTTTTAAAAAAAAAAATGAAATAAGTGTTAGTTCTGTAGAAAATAAAATGACATACAAAATAAGCTGAGAACTGGGAAAGGTTTTTATCCTCCAGTCCCCTTTCCTGCTTGGTTCAGGTGAGTGAGGAGAGAAGGGCCTATGACCATCTATGGCTGAAGCATGGTCAGTGCCCTCTCTCCATGTCCACAGTGGTTGCCACCGTCTTACATAGGCAGGGTCTCAGCTTTAAGTATGTCTAGTTTAATATTAACCAGGTAGAGAGTTCAAAGGTAAGAGTGTGAGTATGTGCATGCGTGCGTGCGTGTGTGTGTGTGTGTGTGTGTGTGTGTGTGTGTAGAAAAAGGTAAAAAAAAAAAACCCTTTAAAGCAAGCGCTGCTCAACAAGGCATTTATAACCTAGTAAGGGTTGTATCTGATTTTCCAAACCACAATAGTCCCCAAAGCAAGTCTTTTGTAAATCAAGAACTCTATGTAGTATCTATATGGATATGTACCCACGCTAAGGACAAAACATGGCTGCATATGAATGATGTTTTCATATTGTAGCTGACCAAGTGATACTGAAATAAAATGTGATTGTAGATAGTCAATAGGAAGTCTTGGCAGACGGTTGTAAAATGATAATTTAAAGATGAAATGAGGGGCCTGGAGAGAAGGCTCAGCAATTAAGAGCACCTGCTGCTCTTCCAGAGGGCTAGAAGTCAGATTCCCAGCTCCCATATCAGGTAGCTCACAACTGCCTGTAACTCCAGCTCCAAGGGATGTCCAATATCCTCTTATGGCCTTAATAGATACTGCACATATGTGTCCATACTCCACAGACATACCATATACATACTTTAAGATAAAATAAATTAAGAAGAAATGACTTTTTATTTCACTTTGAAGGCAATGAATTTAAAAATAAACACTGACTTTCTGTGTGTTCAATCCTAGGAAGCTCTCGTAGACTGCTACAAACCAACAGAGGTAAGCAAATTACTCTACTAAGTGCTGTGCTAGAATTGGTTTTTATCAAATCAATCTGTCTGTTTTGAAAGCTTAGCTACAGCAGGTGAATACAAGTGGCCGGTTTCCATCCACGAGTGTCTGTGCTCTCGCTGTGCCGGCGTCGTTGTTTCTCACCCTGTTTAGTTCAGGAAGATGCTAATGGAACAGGGTTTGCTGATGCTTTAGAGAAAAATTTTCACTCCACAGAAAATTGTGAGGTAATGCAGAATCATTATAGAGGGAGAATATACCTTATGGCTTTCTGGGTATGCATTTTTAAAGAATGCCTAAGACCGGGGCTGGAGAGATGGATTAGCAGTTAGGAGCACTGGTTGCTTTTCCAGAGGACCTGGGTTCGGTTCCCTGCAGCTACATGGCAGTTTGCAACCACCTGTAACTTCAGTTCCGAGGGATTCAGTGCCCCGTTCTGACATCTGTTGGTACTAGACATGCACCTATGCATATGGTACACATACATACGTGCAGGCAAAAACATACACATGATTGCCTTTATTAGGAGAAAAATGTTATGCCTTCTCTGGGTATTTCTCAGCTGATATGCATTAACATAAAAAACAATGGATATTGCTGATTAGATCAAAGCCATCGATATAGGATCTAAATGATTAAAAGCAAAACAGGGAAGATATTAAGATATTAATATGTTAGGCTATTAAAGTTATGAAACCATTGCACCCCAAATACTTTCAGTTTGTTCTTATGGTAAATCAGAGAAATTAGAAGACCCATCAGGTGTTTGGGGGTTACTTAATATCAAAGCATGGTGGTAAGTCTTCTGATTTCTGATGTAGTAAATTATGGAGAAAAAATGCTTTTAGGTGTGTGTATGTATGAGTTGAAAGTGTTTTGTGATCATTTGATTGAGGGTAGATATTTAACACATTTGTCTATTTCTTTTCATTTGCTGTTATATCCCTAGATATGTATTTATTGCTTTTATTCTTCATCTGTCTGTTGACTTGAGGGGAAAAATGACAGTTCTCTTAGTATTGACATAATTCCTTTCCATTCATCCTCTCAACAAAGTTATATAAATATATTTTATTAAATCAATAGTTGAAGCCTATACTATTATGACTAAAATGTTTTCACTACTAAGCCAACAGTAAACTAGGGCCATGTGTGTGCATGCGTGCGTGTGTGCGGGCGTGTTTATGTGTGTGTGTGTGTCCCTTTGACTTTCCTGGAGCTGATAAGTTCCAGACCTTTGATCTAGTCTCATCCCTGATGTTATTTTATCGACTTCCACTGTTTTTGTCTATCTGTAATGTTTTGCACATGCTCAGTGCTTCACTCTCCCCTTCTTCCTAAAACCTTCCTCCCGGAACAGCTGCTCAGTGGTTTGGAGATGCTGTTCTTGGGCTCAGCTGAGTGCTTGACTTGAGATTTCTTTTCATTGCTATCCCAGATTCCATTATCAGCCTCCACACCCCAATCTCCTGTACTTCCGGAGATGGTTGGAGCCCACCGTCCAGTAATATTTTTGGAAAGGATATTTATAGGTACAATTTTTTTGAATTCCTGTATATGGGATACGATACCTCAATCAATTTTAACAGAAAATGTAATAGAAGTCTAAGATAAAGTCATAATTAAACTCAAGTAGAAATAACACTATTCTGTGGCAGTGGATGTTATTTCTAGTGGTAAGAAATCCCAAGTCATTTCTGCTCTTAGACTTTTGCATGTGACGGCTTCTCTCCAGCGATCTTGTGGGGTTCTTTCTATGTTTTGAAATTTCATAGTGGCTTGATCTGGTGTGATGCTGTGTATTCTGTTAACTCTTAGAGATTTAAAATACAGCTTTCTGTGTTTCCGGAATCACCTATGTTTTACTCATTTTTATTGATTTCTTCCTCGGCGTTCTACATCTTGGGCTTTCTTCTTATTGAGAAATCAACTTTAAATGGAACCTCGAAGCTCATTCCCATTTTTGGTTTCCCTGTCCTTCACTTCATCCCAGCTTCTGAAAGACTTCCTGAACTTTAGTTATTTTAGTGATTTTATTGACCTCTTATAATGACATCTAACAGCCACGATGTCTTTCTGGATTGTTTCCATTTGTTTTAGTTTTTCTCCCTGGTTCAAGGATCAATTTTATTACTTTTTCCATGTGAGGATTTTAATCAGGTGTTTTCTTTTCAATTTTATTATTGGGTCTTATTATGGGGTGAGCAGCCTGAGAGTCACACTTTTTATGCTGCTTTATGTGGAATGAGAGAAAATTAATATAATCATGAGCAACATGAAAATGCTGGTCCCTTAAAATTACATTATAGTGAGCTATCACCATTGTTGTCATAAACATAGAGATTTCTTTTTACACAACAAAAATCTCACACACTTTTCTGAGAACAGATCCCCCACTTTAAATGATGCATGACTACTTGGGTGTCTCACCTCTTCCCCCTTCACCCTCATACCAGGGAGATTCAGTTTTTGTCAAATTGATTGGTCTAGCCACCTGCCAGAAGAGTGCCGGCTTGACTCCAGGTTTTCTGGAAGCAGAAGGAGGCAGGAGAGCCTCCCTCCTTAGCTGTTTGGGGAATAGAGCTTGTTCAGCTACAGAGCGCTGGGGAATGAGTCTGAACTACAACAGTCTGATGTTTGGAGAAGGGTTTAAAGCTGTTCTGGCAGGTTAGACAAGGCTGCTGGGGCTGGAGCTTCCACTGGACATGTAGCTCAGTGCGGAGTGCTTCCCTAGCAACACCTTGACTTCCATCCCCAGAGCTGAGGGAAAAAGCAATGGCCTATGCAGATGGGTAAGCTGCACTGTGGAGAGGCTCTGGTTGCTGCTGAGAGGAACCAGATGTTTCTTCTCAGACACTCACTCCCTTTTTGTTCTGATCCTCTCTTAACTGGATGGCTATTTAAATGAGGCAATATGGACTGGCTGGTAGATATTTTGATCAGCCCCATAGACAGCACCCCAAACAACCCTCTTTGTGTCCCCTGATTTTTGCTGTGCCTAGGAATCAAAATTCTACAGTGGTTCACAGCTATGCTAATAAATGAACACAGAGGGTCCTGTCGCTGCAGCAAAGCTCGGCTTATTCACCCTCCCCGCTTTTGGCGTGTTCGTTTGTGTATACTTCTTCATATGGGTGCACGTGTGGATGTAAGCACATGTGGATGCATGGAGTCTAGAGATCAACCTTGCCTGTCATCCCCAGGTGCTGTCCACCTTGGCCTGGTTTTGTGGTTTGTTGGTTCTGTGAGAGAGGCTCTCTGATTGGCCTGGAGCTCTCCGCATAGTCTAGGCTGGTTCTTCAGCAAGCCCTGGGAATCCTCCATCCTCTACGTCCCCAGGGCTGGGATTAGAGCCTTAACTACCACCCTTGGCTGGGGGTTGAACGTGGCTCCTCATGCTCCTCCACAGCATGTACTTTGCCAACTGGGTTATCTATCTCCTTAGCCTCAACCTCCACACTTGATGTGGAGGTTTAAAAGATTTTTTAAAAAAATAATAATAATACAGGATATGACTATTCCGAAAGGAGGGAAGTGAGCTGGAGTTTCCAAGCGAACGTCTCTGGATTCTTTTTTTAGCCTACGGTTTCGAGGAATGGAAACGGTGCCGAGTGAGGGATTCTGTTCGTTTTCCCTAAAGGGTTCCCTGAGAAAGGTGGAGCGCTTTGCCTTTTGGTGTACGCTCATATGACACAATTTGCAACACCTGGACTGTGAGAGAAGCCACCAGCTTCTAGTTTTTCAGTTAAGTTGTTCACACCGTATCAACCTATGTTGTCATATTTAATCAGCACAGCCATCAGTTAGAGTGCAGGGGGTTTGGGTACCTTGTCCACAGGGCCAGAGCAGGGAGCCAGGGAGCCAGTGCTTGACTCTGAGTTCTGACACTGGGCCTGGAGCTCTATCCTTCCATCCCGCCAGTCCTCCAAGTGCCCTCAGCGAGAGGTTCAGACCTTTAAAGAGTGTTACCCAATCTGAACTAGATGCTGAATAATTGAAGCACCCCCTGCTTTTAAGGCAGCCATCTCTGGACTGCTGTATTTGATCAAAGTCTCCTTATAGACAGACATGTCACCAAGAAGTCTGGAATGTAAATTAGGAGTCTTTGCTGATGGAGATAGATTGGTTTATGGCCTCTTGCTGTGGAGAGGGGATGGGCGGTGGGAAGGAGAATGGGTTTTGAGTTAGCTGAGTCTTTCAGGCAGAACCAGCCAGTGCTGAGTAAGCTTAAACCCTGCTCTCAACTTCTCTGAGCCTCCGTTTCCTCTCATCATTGAGGCCCCTGTGAATGGAAGCATCATAGCCACCCCCCGGCAGTTCAGTAACGGTTATTTGCAGCGAAAAATTTAACAACCATAACAACAGTAATAGCTAGTTAATTAATAAGCTGGGCATTGATCTAATCCCATCTCGTGTATTGATTATTTCTTTATGAACACTTTAAACACTTATTAAATCATTCATGACTCAGTATTTTACATATGCTTAGATTTTCAGAGCAGTTTTAGGTACACAAAGTAATAGACCAGAGGACATAAAGATTTCCTGCCAGACATCCATCCTAATCTATGATCAGCATCCCCACTGGAGCAGCACATCTGTAGGTCCTGATGAACCTTCCTTGACACAAGGTAATCATACAAGTCCATAGTCTACGCTAGGGTTCACACTTGTCCTACCGTAAGTTTTCAGGCATTTTCGGTCAGTGTTCATCATCATAGGGTCTTACAGAGCAGCTTCACTACCTTGCATCCTGCCTTCTCATCCCTTCTTTCTTCCTGGGGCACAACACTGGTTTCTCTGTTGCCTCCATAGTTTCCTCAGCTTGTCACCCAGATGGAGTCTTACATCATGTCGCCCCACAGACTGGCTCCTTTGTACCCACACATTTCAGTCTCCTCTGTGTCTTTCCGTGGCTTGACAGCTCACCCCCTTCCACTCACCTACTGAAGGATGTCTTGACTGCCTTCAAGGGTTAGCATTGCTGTTTTGAATATTCGTGTGCAGGGTTTGTAATGACCTGTTTCCGTGTCTTTGGGGTACAGTCCAAGGAACATGATTGCAGTATTGTATCTTAAGACTATATTTGAGTTTGTGGTTAACTATTAAACCCTTTTAAGGCAGCCAGGTCATTTTTCATTCTCATCAGAAATGAATGTTCCTCCTGCCCCCAATCCCCCACAACATTTGGAGTTGTTGGTGCTCCGGACTTTCAGCCATTCTGAGGAGTGTATAGTGATGCTTCATTCTTTTAATTACATGACATATAATCTGAAGCACCTATCTGCATATTTATTTGTTACCTGTGTATTTCCTTGGGCATGAGAGGTCTAGTGAAGTCTTTTGGCTGTTGTCGAATTTAAACATGTATTTACTTTGCTTTTTATTTTATGTGTGTGAATATTTTGTCTGCATATATTTAAGTATATCACATGC